>NC_140994.1:28281727-28881727 GCF_052327205.1 Somniosus microcephalus
AAAGAGAGAGACTCCACATCTCTCTCACCCCTCAGTCGCTCTCTCTCTCCCCCTCAGTCGCTCTCTCTCTCTATCTCCCCATTCTCTCTCTCTCACACTCCCAATCTATCTCTCTCTCTCACTCCGTCTCTCTCTCACACTCCCAATCTCTCTCTCTCTCACTCCCAATCTCTCTCTCTCTCACTCCCAATCTCTCTCTCTCTCACTCCCAATCTCTCTCTCTCAGACTCCCAATCTCTCTCTCTCACACCCAATCTCTCTCTCTCACACTCCCAATCTCTCTCTCTCACACTCCCAATCTCTCTCTCTCACACTCCCAATCTCTCTCTCTCACACTCCCAATCTCTCTCTCTCACACTCCCAATCTCTCTCTCTCACACCCAATCTCTCTCTCACACTCCCAATCTCTCTCTCTCACACTCCCAATCTCTCTCTCTCACACTCCCAATCTCTCTCTCTCACACTCCCAGTCTCTCTCTCTCGCACTCCCAGTCTCTCTCTCTCGCACTCCCAATCTCTCTCTCACACTCCCAGTCTCTCTCTCTCTCTCACACTCCCAGTCTCTCTCGCACTCCCAATCTCTCTCTCTCTCACACTCCCAATCTCTCTCTCACACTCCCAGTCTCTCTCTCACACTCCCAATCTCTCTCACACTCCCAATCTCTCTCTCACACACCCAATCTCTCTCTCTCTCTCTCACACTCCCAATCTCTCTCTCTCTCTCACACTCCCAATCTCTTTCTCACTCCCAATCTCTCTCTCTCTCTCTCACACTCCCAATCTCTCTCTCCTTCCCTCCCCCTCTCTCTCTCTCCTTCCCTCTCTTTCTCCTTCCCTCTCTCTCCTTCCCTCTCTCTCTCTCTCCTTCCCTCTCTCTCTCTCCTTCCATCTCTCTTTCCTTCCCCCTCTCTCTCTCTCTCTCTCCTTCTCTCTCCTTCCCTCTCTCTCTCATTCCCTCTCGCTCTCTCTCTCTCTTCCCCCCAGTCGCTCCCTCTCTCTCTTCCAACAACAACATGCCCTCGAGAAAGCCTCGGCACCGCCGGGCTCCCCCAGCTAGTCTATATATATAAAGCGGCTCTTCTGTCTGTCCCGATGTCTGTCTGTCCGCCTGGTCTCTATACGTTTGGAAGTTACAGAGCGTACCGACGCGCGCGTCGCCTCAAAAGAAAGCTTGCGATTCCGGACCGGTCATAGGCGTATTTACGTTTCGGCCGGACAAAAATCCCGCCCAGCGGTATCCCAAAAACGTTCAGCGTTCCGCTCATTAGCGACCGTGTGACGTCGAGGTCTTCCTACAGTTGAGTGTCGAGTGACTCGACGATTGACCAATCCTACGCTTCGGTGACCTGACCGGTCGACCAATCGGTGCGTGTGTGGGCGGGCCTTATCCTTCTGAACCGAGGTGAGTGGCCGCCATCTTGATTTTCCACGATTTTTTCCCCCACACTTTGTGTGTTAGGGAACTAAGGTAAATATTTCAATTATGTGTTAGGCAATTAATTAACAATTTATTTGAGTTTTATATTGTGTTTAGCAACCCCCCCCCCCCCCCCTCCTCACCCTCGCGCAGGGGGGACTCGGGGCCTGAAGCTGAAAAAATTTCTCTCTCTCTCTCTCCTCCTCCTCTTCCCTCTCTCTCCTTCTCCTCTTCCCTCGCTCCTCTTCCCTCTCTGTCTCTCTCTACTTCCCCCTCTCAGGTGTCGCGGACGGAGCGCGGGCGCGCTGCCCGAAGTTTCCCGCTCGCTAACGGCCTTGCCGGCTCCCGCGGGCCGCCCGCACTCACCGCGCATGCGCCGCCCGCACTCACCGCGCATGCGCCGCCCGCACTCACCGCGCATGCGCCGCCCGCACTCACCGCGCATGCGCCGCCCGCACTCACCGCGCATGCGCCGCCCGCACTCACCGCGCATGCGCCGCCCGCACTCACCGCGCATGCGCCGCCCGCACTCACCGCGCATGCGCCGCCCGCACTCACCGCGCATGCGCCGCCCGCACTCACCGCGCATGCGCCGCCCGCACTCACCGCGCATGCGCCGCCCGCACTCACCGCGCATGCGCCGCCCGCACTCACCGCGCATGCGCCGCCCGCACTCACCGCGCATGCGCCGCCCGCACTCACCGCGCATGCGCCGCCCGCACTCACCGCGCATGCGCCGCCCGCACTCACCGCGCATGCGCCGCCCGCACTCACCGCGCATGCGCCGCCCGCACTCACCGTGCATGCGCCGCCCGCACTCACCGCGCATGCGCCGCCCGCACTCACCGCGCATGCGCCGCCCGCACTCACCGCGCATGCGCCGCCCGCACTCACCGCGCATGCGCCGCCCGCACTCACCGCGCATGCGCCGCCCGCACTCACCGCGCATGCGCCGCCCGCACTCACCGCGCATGCGCCGCCCGCACTCACCGCGCATGCGCCGCCCGCACTCACCGCGCATGCGCCGCCCGCACTCACCGCGCATGCGCCGCCCGCACTCACCGCGCATGCGCCGCCCGCACTCACCGCGCATGCGCCGCCCGCACTCACCGCGCATGCGCCGCCCGCACTCACCGCAGCGGCCGTCCATCAGCCGCGCGATACGCGGGGGACCTCAGGCGCTAGGCAGGGGCCGGAGCGGGGGAGTGGGAGAGAGGGGAGGGAGAGAGGGGAGGGGAGGGAGAGAGAGAGGACAGGGAGAGGACATGACACACAGGGGCAGGGAGACCAAACGCCCCAAAATTGCCCTCGCAACGCGGGGCTCCCCAGCTAGTACTTTAATATTTTAAACAAATTATGGGAGCTACTAAATTTTTCTTAAGTGGTAATATTGATTGCCTAGAGGTATAATTATATTTTGTGCTATTTCATTGCTACCGTGGCTAAAATTCTCTTTTTAAAAAGTGATTGCAGACAACTCCTTTCCCCTCTACATGGGTTAGCTTAAACTTCTTTTTGGGGTGGGGGAGATGGACGAATGAAACTTAGTGCATCGATAACCTATAAATGAAACAGACACTTGGAAACACCAAGCTAAAGGAAGCAATTGTTCAAGTCGAGGCTAGAAAAGAGATGCAGTTGTGAAAAAAATAATAGTATGCTAGTTTTTAAAAGAAGGCTGATGTTCTGGTTTGAGAACACTCCTTACTTTCATATTTTATGCTGTTATAGGATATGTACTATGATGCATACCTTGTTATATACTGCAAATTACTTGTCCCCATAATATCTTAAAAATACTACACATTGAGAAATAACTCTAGTTATTCAATGCAGAAATTGTACATATCAAATTCCTATCTATTTGAGAGGAAATACATTTACAAACTTTCAACTGCTGTATTACAGATCTATCCTCCTATTAATGTATTACCATCTCTATCTCGCTTAATGAAGTCTGCCATAGGGGAAGGTATGACACGGAAAGATCATCCTGATGTGTCTAATCAGCTGGTAAGGTTTTTAAACTGTTAAATAAATGCCTAAAATCAAGTGTTTCAAAATTGAGAGATCCTATTACTGAACAGATACTTCAGCATGCTACTTTTTGAGCTGCTCATATGTCAGAACAAGAGTTAAATTTGAATTTAAAAGTTACACAGTACTTAATGCAGTTAAAGAAGACTTTGTGTTTTGTTGAGGGGCGGGGGGTTGGTCGATGAGACTGATTTACTTTACACAATAGTTCACTGGCAGGTGACCTAATAATGGGTTACGATACTACTTTTTCACTTCTGGAACCCAAGTTTGAAATCAAAATCTCCTGTATGCTAACTGTAGGCATACTAAGAAAAATTAGTTTAACCAGTCTTGGCCTAGTTTCCAGTGGATGAGAGTCCACACACCACAACTGCCTCAAATGTATTACTAGTCCTTAAATGTAAAAGGGCAGTAGAGGACAGAGTAAATTGTAGGATGAGTGTAGCCTGACTAACTTGATACTTCCCACTTGTACCGTTACATAAATGGAACTACTTCCCCAGGGGCGGATATCACCACAACAAGCATAAAGTTCAAAATAACAACAGAAATGCTGGAAAAACTCAGCAGGCCAGGCAACATCTGTGGAGAGAAATTAGAGTCGACGTTTCGGGTCAAAACCCTTTATCAAGACTAAAGAGGCACAGGGAATGAAATAGATTAAGAGGCCAGGCTGGGAGAGAACAAAAGAGAAGCGACATTAAGAGGTATTCAAAACGAGACGAGATGGTGATGGGACTAGTGGAGACAAAAGACAGCTCTAGATTAGGTGTGAAATGCGATGGCAGAATGGGAGACAGCTGCCATGTGGGAGAGGGGGGGGGAAACCAAAACAATGGTGTGGATAAAAAATAAAAGTAAAAATGTAATAGGGGCCGAGGTTATGATCTGAAATTGTTGAACTCGATATTGAGTCCGGAAGGCTGTAAAGTGCCTAATCGGAAGATGAGGTGCTGTTCCTCGCGTTTACGTTGAGCTTCCGTGGAACAATGAAAGAGGCCAAGGACGGTGAGGTCTGAGTGGGAATGGAGCGGTGAATTAAAATGACAGGCAACCGGAAGCTCGGGGTCCCCCTTATAGACTGAACAGAGGTGTTCTGCAAAGCGGTCACCCAATCTGCGTTTGGTCTCCCCAGTGTAGAGGAGACCGCATCGTGAGCAGCGAATACAGTATACTAGATTGCAAGAAGTACAAGTAAATCGCTGTTTCACCTGAAAGGGGTGTTTGGGGCCCTGGACAGTGGGAAGGGGGGAGGTATAAGGGCAGGTGTTACATCTCCTGCGCTTGCACGGGAAGGTGGAAGGGGTGCTGGGGGTGATAGAGGAGTGGACTAGGGTGTCTCGGAGGGAGCGGTCCCTACAGAATGCTGAAAGGGGAGGGGAGGGGAAGATGCGTTTGGTGGTGGGATCGCTTTGGAGGTGGCAGAAATGGCGGAGGATGATCCGTTGAATGTGGAGGCTGGTGGGGTGAAAGGTGAGGACAAGGGGAACCCTATCGTGGTTCCGGGAGGGAGGGGCAGGGGTGAGGGCAGAAGTGCGGGAGATAGAACGGACACAACCACGGTAGAGGGAAATCCTCGGTTGAGGAAAAAGGAAGACATGTCGGAAGCACTGGTGTGGAAGGTGGCATCATTGGAGCAGATGCGGCGGAGACGGAGAAACTGGGAGAATGGAATAGAGTCCTTACAGGAGGCGGGGTGGGAGGAAGTGTAGTCCAGGTAGCTGTGGGAGTGAGTGGGCTTGTAGTGAATGTTGGTCAATAACCTATCCCCAGAGATGGAGACGGAGAAGTTGAGGAAGGGAAGGGAAGAGTCAGAGATGGACCATGTGAAGGTGAGGGAAGGGTGGAAATTGGAGGCAAAGTGAATGAAATTGTCTAGTTCAGGGCGAGAGCAGGAAACAGCACCGATACAGTCATCAATGTATCGGAAAAAGAGGTGAGGGAGGGGACCGGAGTAGGACTTAGGTTGATTGGCTATGATAAATTGACCCTTAGTGTTAGGGGGATTAAATACGTGGGGTTACGGGGATAGGGTGGGATATGTGTTGGTGTAGGGGTTACCAGGATCGGGTGGGATATGTATTGGTGCAGGCTCGATGGGCCGAAATGGCCTCTATCTGCACTGTGGGGTTTCTGTGATTCTGTGACTGGAACAAAGAGTGTTCCACATAGCCCATGAAAAGGCAGGCATAGCTAGGACCCATGCGGGTACCCATAGCAACACCTTTGATTTGGAGGAAATGAGTGGAGTTAAAGGAAAAGTTGTTCAATGTGAGAACAAGTTCAGCCAGGCGGAGGAGGGTAGTGGTGGATGGGGACGGGTCGGGCCTCTGTTCAAGGAAGAAGCGGAGCGCCCTCAGGCCATCCTGGTGGGGATTGTACGTCCATGGTGAAAAGAAGCGGTTGGGGCATAAAGTTCACCCTTAATTGTTTAAATCTGCCTTCTAAATATTTTGCATATGAAGTGTGTGAAGGCATTGAAGTTTAAACAAAACCAAATGACATGTGGAATACTTAAACCTAGCCTAGCTATATTTAGCTTTTAATGTTCTAATAACTTGTTTATTTTTATATCTTAACCAACCAATTTCAGTTAGGTATTACTAAATAGGTTGTGAAATGTTCTATCTCCACAGTATGCTTGCTATGCCATTGGCAAAGATGTCCAAGCCATGAAGGCTGTGGTTGGTGAGGAAGCTCTCACACCTGATGATCTGTTATATTTAGAATTTCTGCACAAATTTGAGAAGAACTTCATTGCACAAGGTATGTTTATAATAATAAATATATACAATAAAATAAGCAAGCCTGAAAATATTCATTGATTTAATCAGATAATTTGTATGGATCATTCAGCTTTAGAATAGTACGTATTTATTAACAAAAGAATTTGCAAGAACATTTTATTGATGTTTTGTTTTAAGTGACATTTAAATGCATAATGCTAGCACTTAAATATGTTACAATTTAAAGTTTATTTTTTTTAAACCACTCAAACCACAGTTCAGATAAGGGGGAAAAATTTGTTCTGTTTTGCTTAGGTTCATATGATAACCGGACCGTATTTGAAACCTTGGATATTGGCTGGCAGCTGCTTCGAATTTTCCCTAAGGAGATGTTGAAACGTATTCCTCAAAGTGTACTGGCAGAGTTTTACCCAAGAGATTCTGCTAAGCATCAGTAAAAGAGAGTGGAAGATTTTTTCAAACTTTATAAGAGCACATATTTAGTACTGAAGCAGTCTATACACACTCCAGCAATTGTTTACATATATCCATGTTTTTGTATTGTAAAGATTTAAAGATACAAAGATCAAAGTATTCTATTGGAGTCTACAAAATCCAACTAGTTGCAAGAAAGATTTGAATTGGTTTATCTGTGAGCATGCTGAAACTTGCAGAAATCTGTTTACAGCAATTGAAATCTATTTGTTTACATTCTCTTTACCAGTGTGAATAAAACATAATTAGATTTATCATCCGTATCAATTGGAGATGAGATCAATCAGTTCAACTGATCAAAAAGGCAAAATTTTCATCTCAAAAGTAAGAGAAACTGAATATTGGAGGATTTAATGTAACAATTTGCATTGACCAACCAAGCCTAATTTATCTTAATTAGGAAATTATTAGGATTTTTAAAATTAGGAAATATGGTCAAATTTTATTAAATGTTATTCTAGTATAACTTGTTACCAAGAACATCAAAAAAAATCAACACCTGTGTTTCAAGTGTATTTGCCTACACAAGTCATGTATTTCAAAAATAATTAACTGTGTGAAAGATGTTTTGATGACATAAGGCACTGCATTATGATTTTTCTTGGTCAGTTAGAGAAATTAATACAAGCAAATAGATCTGCTTTAATTATGTCCTGCACTTGCTTCCTATGTACCAGCCTTCAGAAATTGGATTGTTTTAACTTCTGTGGTTATAGCTATAATAATGGTGAAAAATAGTTTAATTAAAAATCATTTGAATCAAAGTTGGTGATTAACTTGACTATTTAATTAGGCCAAAATATATGGTATGGAGATGCATTCCACTTGATTACAATTAAAAGTAGAAAACTATGAAAGTAAGTATGGTGGACTTTAATCTGCTATTTTTTTCTTGTGTGGGAAGATCAGATAATGATCTGAATATTGATCCAAATTAATTTTTGTAACTTTTGATCTGTGTACATTATACAAGAAAATAATATTCCACTAAGTTTACATTCCTTCTGACTAAATGTTCTTTTAAAAGCAAACTTTTACCCATTGAACCTCCTCTATAAAAGTGTCAAAATTACTGAGTATTTCCATGTAAACTTCTGTTTTGAAAATTAGATTGTAGAGGATTGAATTTGTGTGTACACTGCTGTTGTATTCTATATATTTGTGCAACTTAAATTGGCAATAAAGATCCAAAAAGGAAATGTTAGACTTCTAAATGCTTATGGTAGTCTCATCAGAAAATGTTAAACTTTGCTACAGTGCAATTCTTTTTGCCATGGATACAATATAAAACATAATGTGAACATATTGATTATTATAGAACTAGACTGCTACTTTAGCGCATCACGATACCTGTTTGGGGGCACCAAGGTGGATCTAATTTTGCCTTTGCTCTGTTGGTCAAAATATTCATCTATTTAATGTACTGGTACTTTAAATGCTGTAAATATACATGTAATCTGCATGCCTGAGTCTTTAGAATTTATTTCTATGCTGCTGCTGATTTACTACATTTTAGACTCATGCGAAAATTAATTGAATGGAGTGTCTTAAGGAATATTGAGCATGCTTTGGTTTGTATCAGTAACTTTTGTTAAAAACATAAATTCTGTTCTCTTACTGTTCTAAATCATGATGAATGTAATAGTTGTATGTAGTCTATTGATGTTTTAAAGATGCAGTACTGTATACTTTGAGCTATTTTGTGTTCTTCCATATTGTCACCTAGATTCTGATTTTCATTTCTATGTTTACTTTTATTGTGAAGGGGAGCAGGAATCAGTAGAAACATGTCACAAAGTTGATTCAAGAATGAATTATTACAAAGAGGCAACAAATACAGAATTCTAACTAAACTAAATTTTGCATCTATTACACATAGTTGTCACATTAATCACAATTCGAATCTGCGAATGCTTGCAATTTAGTGTACTGTATTCACTGCTCATGGTGCGGTCTCCTCTACAGTGGGGAGACCAAACGCAGATTGGGTGACCGCTTTGCGGAACACCTCCGTTCAGGCCGTAAGCGTGACCCCAAGCTTCTGGTTGCCTGTCACTTTAATTCTCCGCTCCACTCCCACTCTGATTGCTCCGTCCTTGGCCTCTTACACTGTTCCAATGAAGCTCAACGTAAGCTCGAGGAACAGCACCTCATCTTCCAATTAAGCACTTTACAGCCTTCTGGACACATTGAGTTCCACAATTTCAGATCATAACCTCTGCCCTGATTTTTTTTTTCCTCACATGGCAGCTGTTGATGATTCTGCCATTGCCATTTACACCTCATCCAGAGTCAGTTTTTGTTTCTTTACTTGTCCCATCATCCCTTTTGTCTTTTAATCTCTCCTGCCTTCTGTCCTATCATAGACCTTTTTGTTCTTTCCTCCCCACCTCCCTTTCCCTGCCCCTTACACTTGCTTAAAAATCTGTTACACCTCTAACTTTTTCCAGTTCTGACGAAGGGCCGTCGACCTGAAACGTTAACTCTGGTTTTTCTCTTGCCATGGCTGCTGCCTGACCTGCCGAGTGTTTCCAGCATTTTCTGCAATCAAATTGATCCACTTTTTTTAAAGCCCATCAATCCCAAACTGACAAGTAAAAGGTGTTGATCAATTAAATGATTTAATGTTGTGATTGGTTTCAGCCACAGACTTGGATATTTAACTCACCTGAAAAATGTATGAGTAAAGATAGTGTTTAACTAACACCTGCACAAAAAAATCTGAATGACGTGCATATTATTTAGTTGCTTGTATGTACAGTGTCATAAATCCCAGGAAATCTTTTTCTTGCTGAGGCTTGCTCTTCAGTTTGGAACTTGAGCCATCCTCTCCCTCCGAATCGCTGTGAAACTCTTTCTCTGTATTGCTTCCCAATCCCAGAATCCCCTTTATCTTCACCCCTCAATTGCCTGGTGCTTCCAGACCCCCATCTCCCACAATACTGCCAACCAAGCCCACAAATAATCTCCCAGCGCTACCAAAATGCAGGACCCCAAGCAATGCTTACAGGAACTCTCCAGCGCTGCTATATTTACACTATCAGTACTCCAGTAACCACCTTACTGCCAGCCTATGCCTCCCCACTGTCACGTTTCACCATTTCCCATATTGTCACTTCCTACCCTTTGATGTTGCCTACTATTTTGTATATCCTACACTTTTGCTATTTTTAAAAAAAAAACACATGCAGGAGCCATGAAGAAAAATAACTTGCATTTTTCCCTTTGATATAAAATGTCCCAAGTGCTTGGGAGATGGATAAAGATACATTGAAGGAGAGGCTTTCACAAACACATGAAAGAGAGACTTCCATAAATGAAGTGAATGAGGGGAATAAGTTAGATGCAGAAATCAGAGAAAAGTGAGCTATAGACAGGTATAGAAAAAGACAATGAGGCAGTTGTATAAAAAGACACAACTTTGTTACTTTTTTTCCTCCAGCAACAATACCTCAGAAGATTATTATGTGGCATCATAATCCTGTGGTTATAAAACAATGTGACTTGATTCAGTGGGGCATGTTTTGGCATTCGTTGTATTGCCTGATACCACTGCAGTTAAGATCAAATTTCAAATCACTGCATTTAGAAGTTCCAGCTCAAGTGCTTGCTTAAGATTCAACTGTAAATGCTACTATAATATATTAACTGTGGAGCAAAGAATCCAATTCTATTCACAAAAAAAATGCTCATTTTGCATCTATCGTAGGAGTATTGCCTAGCTTGATGTAGTTTGTGAAGAATCTATGTAGTGAGCATACACATCAAAATGTCTTGCCATTGTGCCCTGTGCTCTAAGATTGGTTATATACATATATAGTCATACTGTCCCTGTTTATACGAACATAAAAAAATTGACAGGCAGAAAATGGTCCATCAAGTCTACCCCACGGAACTGCGCGGCCTGGAGCATCACTATTAGGCACCCATTCCCAACAGCACACATACCCACCATCAGTCACTTAATCTGAGGCAAAAAAACAGGATCACCCCAAGGCCAAGCATAGGGGATGACTGGAACTAAATGTTTGTGTTACTGAACAGCTCCTGTGTTTCTGCTGGAGAATTGAAGCTACATCAGGTCAACAGTGCAAGAACTTTATATACCGAACAGGATCTGTGTCTGTTTCCCATGATCTTATGAGTAGTTCAAAAGATATGAGCAGTTCAAAAGATATGAGCAGATGTGGCATCAAACAATCACCTAGGCAGAGGTGTCAGATATTGCACCCAACCCTGTAAATACTGTAGTTGATTGTGTGGTTATTAACAATTGGTGCCATACTAATTCTAGTAAGGCTGGTACAGAAAATTGAAAAAAAAATTCCAATGGCTGTTGGTCCTAACTTGTGTGATATCTCACCTATTCCTCATTAGCACCAGCTTTTGTTCACCATTGGTTTAAAATATAATTCTGTTTGTCTTGCAACTATTTTTCAAGAATCAGTTTGGATGAAGGCCTGCAGCTGAATTGATCTCGTTCTTCCAGAACACTAACTTTACCATCATCTCTTTACTGTTAGCCAGCTAGCTTTGTGAGTTCATTCAATGATGGTGAGACAATTAGCTCACAAGGACAGTTACACTTATTCAATTTAATTCTCCAAATAAGGTGCAGTACTTGCAAAATAAATGAACTTGATTCTGAGCTTTAGAAAGAGACCTGGGGCTGGATTTTGTCAATGGGGAGCTTGGAGGCGGGACTCCCACTTTTTGGGTTGTAGTCCCCCCTCCATCGACTTGTGGCCAACCCACGCTATTTTCCCTTGATTGATCTTGTTAAGCCCGCCTAGCGGGCTCAGCAGGCCAATTAAGGGACACCTGGTTACTGGTGACGTCAAGAGCGTTTGACAGATGAAAAATCAGCGTTTGACAGCTCTGAAGCTGTCAAACACTGACAATCTGTCTTCTAACTTGAGTCCTTCTACTCAGACTCAGAGAGCTCTCCAGACCAGAAAGCAGAGGCTGCAGCTTTTTGACAGTTCAGCGGCCATTCTGCTTTCTGTGCCAGTGAGCTGAGGGACTCCCGAGAACTGAAGGAAGGAAACGTGCAGGAGAAAGTAAAGGTAAGTAAAACTTATTAAAATACTTTACACTTACCTCACACGCTTACCTCTGCACACCTGCACAACGGACATCTCGACCCCTGCAGACCGACGGTCCGCCTCGCTAACTTGGCGTGGTTCGGCGCCGTCGGCAAGCCCACACTTCAGGGCTAAAAATAGAGATTAGGCAAAAAACTGCCCGTTAACTACCTGTTAAAAGGCAGTTAATTGGCACTAATCCCCTTCCCGCCTCGGGGAGGCGGCTCCCAGCACAGATCAGTTACCTGCCTCCTGGGACATTGGCACGGGGGCGGGATGGGATCCTGTCCCCCGATTCTGCAATTTTCCCGCCTCCAAACCCGCCTCCTCGGGGCTTGGAAAATCAAGCCCCTAAAGTGCAAAAGCAAGGAAGTTGTGCTAAACCTTTATAAATCACTGGTTAGACATCAGCTGGAGATTGTGTTAAATTCTGGGAACTGCACTTTAGGAAGATGTCAAGGCCTTAAAGAGGGTGCAGAGGAGATTTACTAGAATGGTACCAGGGATATGGGACCTAAATTATATGGAGAGATTAGAGCAGCTGGGATTGTTAAAGGGAGATTTAAGAGAACTTTTCAAAATTATGATGGGTTTTGATAGAGTTAATAAAGAGTTTTACACTGGTAGGAAGGTCGGTAACCAGAGGACAAAGAGTTAAGGTTACTTGCAAAAGAACCAGAAGGGAGATGAAAACTTATGCAGCAAGTTCTGATGATCTGGAATGCACTGCCTGAAAGGGTAGCGGCAGCAGATTTATTAGTCATTTTCAAAAGGGAATTGGGTATATACTTGAAAAGGAAAAAGTTGCAGAGCTATGGGGAAAAGCAGGAGAGTGGGACTAATGGGATAGCTCTTTCAAAGAGCCGGCAGAGGCACGATGAGCCAAATGGCTTCCCGTGCTGTCCGATTCGGGAAAATTAAAGGCTTGCCTTTCACAACATCTCAAAGCGCATTACAGCCAATGGAGTATTTTGAGTGTAGTCACCTAGCACCCAATTTGTTTACAGCAAGCTCTTGCAAACAGCAGTGTGCTAATGACCAGATAATCTGTTTTTGTTCTGTCGATTGAGGGATAAATAGTGGCCAGGACACTGGGGATAACTCCTCTACTCTTCTGTGAAATAGTGCCATGAGATCTTTTACGTCCACCTGAGAGAGCAGAGTCTGTTTAACATCTCATCCGAAAGACTGGAGCGTCAGCCTAGATTTATGTGCTCAAGTCCCCGGAGAGGGATTTGAACCCACAACCTTCTAACTCGGAGGCAAGTGTGCTGCCAATTGAGCCGCAGCTGACACTAGGTCTATTGTGAGATCAAAATGTGTTTCCTACATTACAACAGTGACAAGTACATCGTTGGCTGTAAAGCACTTTGGGACATCCTGAAGCTGTGAAAGACACTATATGAGCGCAAGTTCTTTCCTTACATTTAAGGGCCAATTCACACTGCTGGACTGATCAGCCTATAAAGTATCAGCACAAACTTAAACCCAGGAGCTGTGCCTATATTTTGCATTATGAAACAAGATTGGATCATGTTATTCACAATTTCTATCTCACTAGGTTAATTCCAGAGATGAGGGGGTTGACTTATGAAGAAAGGTTGGGCCTATACTCATTGGAATTTAGAAGAATGAGAGGTGATCTTATTGAAACATATAAGATACTGAGGGGGCTCGACAAGGTAGATGCAGAGAGGATGTTTCCCCTTGTGGGGAAATCTAAAACTCGGGGGCACAGTTTCAGAATAAAGGGTCGCCCTTTTAGAACTGAGATGAGGAATTTCTTCTCAGAGGGTTGTAAATCTGTGGAATTCTCTGCCCCAGAGAGCGTGGAGGCTGGGTCATTAAATACATTTAAGGTGGAGATAGACAGATTTTTGCAAGATAAGGGAGTGAAGGGTTATGGGGAGCGGGCAGGGAAGTGGCTTTGAGCCCAAGATCAGCCATGATCTTATTGCATGTCGGAGCAGGCTAGAGGGGCCAAGTGGCCTATTCCTTATGCCCGAATAAAGCAATACTCTGCAAATGCAGCTGAACCCAAGCGAAAGGTAACAAGTGATCCTGCCGGTGTGCTTTTCCCTGCAAAGTAAATCAAGTCTCTAGCCAATTTTACACCTACTCTACCGAAGTCCAACACTAGTTCTGAAACCATCCGAGATTATCTAGAGCCTTTGCCCCTACCACAATTTTAAAAGAATCCCTTTGAATAATAATTAGGTGCAACTAAAGCTCTGATGAGCGACCCAGACAACAAACCGACATTGGCTATCTATTGAAGGTACCTGATACTCAAACTTCCTTTCGCTATCTCAGCTGGTATTTATGATAAAATGAAGTTTTACACTACAACTTTAGTAGCTTTCACTTCACACCAACAATTGTAATGGAAATCCAGAATCAGGACTGACCTGAGCACGCACAATGCTCTCTCCTGGTTAGATGAACCAGAGTTTCAGCCAGGCAGTGTTAACAGGGTATTAGCAATGCCGCTACTGGTCTCCGACTGTAAATGTAGTAAAACTTTATTGCAGGGGGGGCGCGCAAGCTTTTGCCTTTGTGGGCTGCAATAGATAGATACCACGGCGTGTCAGTGGCCACATATGAAGCTTAAATCCACGTTTCCATTGATTTGTATACATCTGAAGTTGCTCATACTAACAGCATTAGAAGTAGGCATTTCCAAAACTCCAGGGCTGGAAAATTCAATCTAACAAACAAAAAAATAAACACTTGCCTGCGTCTGGGGCTTCAGGTAGGTCACCCCTGCCCTATTGTATCCCACCCCTTTTACCATAAAACATATTTTAAGTATACATTTGTATCTGTGCGTTCCAGTCTGGAGGTGGGAACAACTTTCGAAAGACTGTCCTTTGATTCCCGAGTTGTTGGCAAATTTGAAATGAGCATAATCGTTTCTGATGAGATGTGGAATTTGCTAACTGGTTGCTGAAAGGTATATAGAACATGTTTTATAGAACATCCTTTCCCTGTCGGAGTGCACAACTACATAATATTGGAGATAGACACACCCAGGAATATCGTGATCAGAAGCAATTTCCCATTAAAAATCTGAACGTCTTCACAAGCCAAGGAGGAAAAAGTGAACGGTTAGACTTCCTTGGGCAAAAGCAAAATACTGCGGGGGCTGGAAATCCGAAAGAAGCACAGAAACTGCTGGAAAGACTCAACAGGTCAGGCAGCATCTGCGGAGAGAGAAACAGTTAACGTTTCAAGTCGATGATCCTTCGTCAGAATTGGCTTCCTTAGAACCTTAGGTCCTACCTTTACTTTTGAAACAGAAACACAATAGTTCTGAATTATAATTACCACCTCGAGCGACCTAGTTCCTTTTGGTAGAACAGTACTTTGTTCCCCATTCCTTGCGGCTTTGTATTCAGGGTGTGTTCAAAGTTACCTCGTTGCAGTTCAAGCCGGGCTCGCCAGGCACAGCTGGAGCGGCGCCAGCGCCGGTTGGGAGGGCGACCTGCAGACTTCCTGTTAACAGGTGAACTCCGGGACGGAGAGGCTGGCTCGACCGCTCCCAGCAAAAATGGCCACTTCTGAGGAAGAAAAACACATGAAAACCCTGAAAGACTTGTCGAATCAAGGTGCGTGTGTTAAAGATGAAAACACTGAAGCGATTTTAAATGTTTGGCAAATGGATGAAAAAGTTAGTTCCCTCCACTTAGTTCCAAACTAGGCAGCTTTGACAGGGATACATTTTAAAATATGAACTGTCAGTTAATAAGTGTCTTGTCAAACGAGTGCTTTGTGATTTTTTTTGTGGGCACACTAAGGACAGCCTTTGGCACTGAGCTGTACTTTTCAGATAATGCGGGCAGTTTAAGGGCATATATGTGAAACAATTGTGCTTTTAATGCAATTAATTTATTTGGGCGCCTTAATGTAAACTTGTGACAGCTGTGGCTCAGTGGGTAGCACCCTGCCTCTGAGTCAGAAGGTTGTGGGTTCATGTCCCACTCCAGGGACTTTAGCACATAAAGCTAGGCTGACACTCCCAGTGCAAGTGCTGAGGGAGTGCTGCACTATCGGAGGTGCCGTCTTTTGGATGAGATGTTAAACCGAGGGCCCCGTCTGCTCTCTCTCAGGTGGATGTAAAAGATCCCATGGCACTATTTTGAAGAAGAGCAGGGGAGTTCTCCCCAGTGTCCTGGACAATATTTATCCCTCAACCAACATAACAAAAACAGTTTATCTGATCATTATCACATTGCTGTTTGTGGGAGCCTGCTGTGCACAAATTGGCTGCCACGTTTCCCACATTACAACAGTGACTGCACTCCAAAAGTACTTCATTGGCTGTAAAGTGCTTTGAGACATCCGGTAATCGTGAAAGGCGCTATGTAAATCCAAGTCTTTCTTTCTTATATGAACGATACCTTTGGATACTGGTTTCAATAGTTTTTGAATAAACTACATTACAGACCTCAGCCTCATTATTGAGTGCATGCTGCATTATAAATTGTGTTTGCAGTAGAGATGGATCTTGCATAGTTCTGTACATTTGAGTGACAATTACTCATCGACAGTGTCAAGATCCAACCTTTAATGGTAATTATTAGCAGAGATTAAATGTTATATAGGCAGTAATGAATGATATCCTTAATTTGTAAGTGATCGAATCACTACTTACGTAATCCTAGTATAAGCAATTTGCCAAAACTAATTGTTTCAAAAGACATATATAAATAGAGCAGCATTCCTGCTATGTAGTGAGGCAGTCATCTTAAGTATTTACCGGGATCAACAAACTACAGCCTGACCTAATTTCCAGTGCAGCCATTGTATTCTATTTCAATGAGGTACAGTGACAGATGCAACAGGCCTATTATTGTACGTAACGCTTTACCAACGGTAAAATGGGTGCGATCTGGCAAGATTGGAGAATTGATTTTTTAATTCTCCAAATTTGGAGATTTGGATGGTGCAGTAGGTTAAATTTCAGCTCTGCGACTTGGATAGGACACCAGCTTGAGCTGATGGTGTGAAGGTCACTGCAGTTCATCTGTAAGGGTCTTAAATGAAGTGAGTTTTGGTAGTCTTAACCCCAGGTGTGAGATTGGACACTAATTCCATCAGCTCTCTCAAATGCCAGAAAGATAGTGAGGTGGAAAATGGAAATGTCTCACTGATGCTGTAAGGGATGGACTTTTGAGTTTGCAGCAGGGTACAGGGAAAGTCACTGTGCACCAACATAAAAGATTTACCATATGTTATAACTGTCAGAATTTGTGAAATATAGTTTCCTTAATTCTTAAATGAATATTTTCTGTATGGTAGTAATTTTTAGGTCTAGTTATCTAGCCTGGATATCAGCCACATAATCATTTAAAGGAAGAGGTGATCAGTCACAAGTTAACAGAAGGAAAAGATCAATATTGACAACAAGAGAAGTACATGGGGATTAGGGGATTGTTGATGGTCTTGTGGGTAGCAGGGTACATGGGGATTATGGGATTGTTGATGGTCTTGTGGGTAGCAGGGTACATGGGGATTACGGGATTGTTGATGGTCTTGTGGGTAGCAGGGTACATGGGGATTAGGGGATTGTTGATGGTCTTGTGGGTAGCAGGGTACATGGAGATTAGGGGATTGTTGATGGTCTTGTGGGTAGCAGGGTACATGGGGATTAGGGGATTGTTGATGGTCTTGTGGGTAGCAGGGTACATGGGGATTAGGGGATTGTTGATGGTCTTGTGGGTAGCAGGGTACATGGGGATTACGGGATTGTTGATGGTCTTGTGGGTAGCAGGGTACATGGGGATTATGGGATTGTTGATGGTCTTGTGGGTAGCAGGGTACATGGGGATTAGGGGATTGTTGATGGTCTTGTGGGTAGCAGGGTACATGGGGATTATGGGATTGTTGATGGTCTTGTGGGTAGCAGGGTACATGGGGATTAGGGGATTGTTGATGGTCTTGTGGGTAGCAGGGTACATGGGGATTAGGGGATTGTTGATGGTCTTGTGGGTAGCAGGGTACATGGGGATTAGGGGATTGTTGATGGTCTTGTGGGTAGCAGGGTACATGGGGATTAGGGGATTGTTGATGGTCTTGTGGGTAGCAGGGTACATGGGGATTACGGGATTGTTGATGGTCTTGTGGGTAGCAGGGTACATGGGGATTAGGGGATTGTTGATGGTCTTGTGGGTAGCAGGGTACATGGGGATTACGGGATTGTTGATGGTCTTGTGGGTAGCAGGGTACATGGGGATTACGGGATTGTTGATGGTCTTGTGGGTAGCAGGGTACATGGGGATTACGGGATTGTTGATGGTCTTGTGGGTAGCAGGGTACATGGGGATTACGGGATTGTTGATGGTCTTGTGGGTAGCAGGGTACATGGGGATTATGGGATTGTTGATGGTCTTGTGGGTAGCAGGGTACATGGGGATTACGGGATTGTTGATGGTCTTGTGGGTAGCAGGGTACATGGGGATTATGGGATTGTTGATGGTCTTGTGGGTAGCAGAGTACATGGGGATTAGGGGATTGTTGATGGTCTTGTGGGTAGCAGGGTACATGGGGATTACGGGATTGTTGATGGTCTTGTGGGTAGCAGGGTACATGGGGATTAGGGGATTGTTGATGGTCTTGTGGGTAGCAGGGTACATGGGGATTAGGGGATTGTTGATGGTCTTGTGGGTAGCAGTGTACATGGGGATTATGGGATTGTTGATGGTCTTGTGGGTAGCAGGGTACATGGGGATTAGGGGATTGTTGATGGTCTTGTGGGTAGCAGGGTACATGGGGATTAGGGGATTGTTGATGGTCTTGTGGGTAGCAGGGTACATGGGGATTAGGGGATTGTTGATGGTCTTGTGGGTAGCAGGGTACATGGGGATTATGGGATTGTTGATGGTCTTGTGGGTAGCAGGGTACATGGGGATTAGGGGATTGTTGATGGTCTTGTGGGTAGCAGGGTACATGGGGATTAGGGGATTGTTGATGGTCTTGTGGGTAGCAGGGTACATGGGGATTAGGGGATTGTTGATGGTCTTGTGGGTAGCAGGGTACATGGGGATTAGGGGATTGTTGATGGTCTTGTGGGTAGCAGGGTGGACTGAGACTAATATAAAAACAAGGTAAAGAAGATTAAGAAACTGGTCAAGAGAGTTAAAAAGGAAGCACTGAAAGAAATAGCACTTTTAGAAAGATAGTCATTTACAAGCTGAGGAAAAGAAGACCAGGCACAAGGTTCAGATGGACTTTGAACAAGGGTACTTAAGTGGCTAGCAAAATTGGTCACATTCTTGCCACTCTCTTTGGGGAATCATCTGAAATAGGAGTAGTAATGGAGGATTGGAAAGTAGCTAACATAAAAAAGGGCACAGGAACAATCCAGAAGAAAGAAAGAAAGACTTGCATTTATATAGCACCTTTCATGACCACTGGACATCTCAAAGCACTTTACAGCCAATGAAGAACTTTTTGAAGTGTAGTCACTGTTGTAATGTGGGAAATGTGGCAGCCAATTTGTGCACAGCAAGCTCCCACAAACAGCAATGTGATAATGATCAGAGAATCTGTTTTTGTTATGTTGATTGAGGGATAAATATTGGCCAGGACACCACCAGGGATAACTCCCCTGCTCTTCTTCAAAATAGTGCCGTGGGATCTTTTACATCCACCTGACAGAGAGCAGATGGGGCCTCGGTTTAACGTCTCATCCAAAAGACAGCACCTCCGACCGTGCAGCACTGCACTAGAGTGTCAGCCTAGCTTTATGTGCTCAAGTCTTTGGAGTGGGACTTGAACCCACAACCTTCTGACTCAGAGGCGAGTGTGCTACCCACTGAGCCACAGCTGACATAGAGAACTATAAGCTAGCGAGCCTAACATCTGTTGTGGGTGAAGCAATGGAAGGCATCGTGAAACACCTAGGTGTGGTAAGTGGGGATAAGCATGGATTTATGGGGAGGAGGTCATCAAGCAAATGACAGACCTTGTTAAGAACACAAATTCCATGGATGTGATGTATTTAGATTTCAGCAAGGATTTTGATACATTGCAAGCAATTAGTTTACATGGTAGGATGGCAATGGAATAAGAGGTGAGATTCTGAAATGGATTGAAAATTGTCTAGACCAGAAAAAAGCAAACAATGGTTGTGAATAGAGCGGTATCAAAATGGCAAAAGGCCATTAGCAAGGTGCCAGAGGAATCAGCACTTGGTCATTGCTGTTTATAGTGAATATAAATGACTTGTTGCTCAGGACAGAAACAAAGTTAAGTTTGCAGATGATACCTAATGGGGGAGGAGGGGGGGTCAAACAATGGGAAACGGGCAAGCTAAATGGAAAGAGATTTCTTTGAGATAAGGTGGATTCATGCATGGCAAATGGCATTTAATGTGGACATATGCAAGGTAATAAGACTACAGAAAGGAAATAAACAGTGGCAAGATAAACTAAATGACTGCAAACTATAGGACACAACACGAGGGAAAAAGCATTAACCCCAGGATGATAATGAGTCTGTACATGTCACTGATATGGCCACATCTGTACAGTTCTGATCACGACTACAGCAAGGATAACCAGGTATTGCAGATGATGCAGGAAAGGGTAACCAAACCAAACCAAACTTAAGGCACCTGAGCTATGAGTTGAGATTTAACAGTCTGAAGAGAGGTTGACAAGTCTGGGATTATTTACTCTAGAGAAGAGAAGTTTATGGGGTGATATTATTCAAGATCCTTATGATAGATTGTTTCCTTATATTATATTTGGGATTGTCACAGTCTAGAATCAGGAGACATGGGCCCTGATTTTTAACTCCAGGTGAATGCCCCACTCAGGCCTGAGTTAAAATTAGTCGGGTCTCAATGATGTCATCGGGCCACCGTACATATGTAAAGAAGGACCCTGTTGGCTCCGGGTGTGTGTCCTTGCTGCCTGCTCAGGAGAGCAGGTTAAAATTGCAGACATTGCGATCATGGCGGCTTTCGGACAAGTAAGAGCCAGGGCGATTTTAACTGCCCACCCGCCAGGTTTCTGCTGAGCGAGGAGGGTTAAAAATCACCCCCCATGGGTTCAAGCTTAGAAGAGGAAAGGTGCACTGACAGTTTATAGAATTTTACAGTACAGGCGATTTCTCCCATCAAAAATGCACCAGTGTTTTTCTCCATATAAACCAACTTATCCAATCCCATTCTGCCCCAGCAAAATAAGACATATCCTTTAGAGGCAAAGGATAGAGAGTAGACCCAGTGACTGAAAAGACAACCTCTTTGACTGAGAACTGCATGTGAAATAAATTCTGCAGCACTACCTAGAGATCAATGGATAATATTGGTTTGCAAGGAAAATCAATCCGCACTGCGGAAGCTAAACAGGAGCTGACCTAGCTTCTGTGAGCAGACATACATGAGCAGAGTTTTAAGCTGTCATTATTCTGCCTGATCAGGAACCAGCATGAGAGTCACCTGATTGTGCAAAAGTTCCACACATGAGTACTTTTGCACAAGGCTTTGTCAAAGTATTCTGGGGCAACTTCAGGGGAATGTTCACACAGCACAGGAAATTCAAATCCCACGCTGTTTTATACAGACAAGTGGACATAGGAATACAAATGCTGAGTATCAATGTAAAATGCTGACAGCTAGCATATTTCTCTTTCAAGCAACTATATAATTCCTTTTTCAAAGACTTTATGGTTTGTGGCAGACAATTCCACATTCTGTTCACCCTATCTATAATGTTTTCTAACCTGACCTTTAATTCTTTGTATGCACTTTTTATCCCCTACTGGACATGACCTTTCCACATCTTTCCAGCATTTTGAGATCTATGACTAGGCAGTGGTAGCACTATATTGTGAGCTACTGTAGTAATAATTGAAAACTGCATTGACTCAATTCTTATGTGAAAATGTCTTTTTCTTCTGTTGTAGCAATTGATGAATATGAAGAACTTATAAAAGAAAATGAGAAGATAAGAGAGGAGGTTAGTATTTTTCCAATAGTTCTAAACTAAATAACTATACTCTATGGGATAAAACTCTATAATTGATTTGTGGATCCTAGAAATTACACACCTGTATAGTATCTACTACATAGACCCTTCTGTGGATATGACGGATGCATTGTAATTTTTTTGTAAAGAGTGAAATAATATAGCTTGCAAAAAATAAGTAGCCTATTTATAGCTTCTCCTACAAAATGATATCCATTTCCTCCAATTATTTGCTCCACCCCACTGAGTCATTTTGGGTCTCCACCTCCCACACTACTAGCATTTTGCTCCCACCACCCCCTGCATTGACCAGATGATCAGTCTTGCTACCTCCATACTGACAAGCTTTTATGCCTCTTCTATCCCCCCCCCCGCCACCCCCAAACCCTTTCATGAGAGACATTTCAGCCCTTGTCATCATTCACTAAACAGGGGAATAAGCCAATGCAACCTCCTCTCTCCGCTGGTCAAGTATATTTTTACTGGCCAACTGCCCAATCCTCCTCCACAGGGCATCAAAACGGGCCCTCAAAGTCTGTTCTGCCCCCACCGCTAATTATCCAAACATCCTCCATCACCTTTTCCTTCCTCAGTTGTCACTCTCTCTTCTCTTCCCTCTCCTCAGCCTCCTAACTCTCCCCTTCCATCCTTCCTCCATATGCTTCCCTCACCCTCCTCCTCTTCTCCCTCCACCCGATTCCCCTTCATGTTTCCCCCTCTCGCTGTCCGCCTCCCTCCATCATCCTCAATTTCCTCTCCCTTTCTCTGCTTGTTCACTCCTCGCTCTCCTCCTGTCATGCTTCTCTTTCTCTCTCTCTCTCTCTCTTTCCCCATCCTATGTAATCCTATGTAATCTCCATTTCTGCCTACCTATCCTTCCCCACTCCTGCCCCTTTCCTCTTCTCCCCATTCTCCTCATCCCCTTCTCTCCCATCACCCCCCTCCTTTCTCTCCTTTCTCTTCTCCACTCGCCACTCCCTTCCATTCTCCTTCCTTCCCCCCCCCTTTTCTCCCTTCCCATCTGCGTCCAGTTATCTTCCTTCTAGTGCTGCTTCACCAGAATACTTCACTTGCTCTCAACTCCTTGTGTGAAACACCATGGAGATTGACTAGTTAATTACTAATTACAACCGGCCTGTTCAGCTCCTTCTTAATTATAAATTTCAATGGCATTTATAGAAACGTTGCAGCTCAAAATGGTCTGCTGTAAGATTAGGTATTGTAGCATAATTACGTTTTGTTATACAAACGTTTAGAATTTTGCTACAAAAAGCAAACAGGAAATTTTCCCCTGTGGGATGT
Organism: Somniosus microcephalus; assembly: GCF_052327205.1. Lineage (NCBI taxonomy): Eukaryota > Metazoa > Chordata > Chondrichthyes > Squaliformes > Somniosidae > Somniosus > Somniosus microcephalus. The sequence continues at coordinate 28,304,769 of NC_140994.1, forward strand.
TACGTCAATGCAAATTTTGTTGGTTTGTTTTTAAAATAAATTTCAAGTTATATGATTGTTTTATTATCATTTAAGATGGACAATAGAGCTGAGGTAAGGAGCTGTTTTTGGTTATTCAGACCGTGCGCTACAGATCATTGGTGACGTTGTTGCAATAATGCAATTTTTTTCATTAACTTCTGTTAATTCTGTGAATTACTGTTCATTTATTGTCCTATTAATACATTAATGTGTTGAATGTGTTACACAGTTTAATTATTTAATTGAAAATGATTGATTATCCAGTGGATTCTAAGTTAATGGAATAACCACTCAAACAGTGCCTGTGTGAATAGGTTGTGATTTTGATGGAAATCCATTGTAATTGGGTTAAGATATAATTAACGAATGTGATCATGCATCATAGTATTATGAATCTCGGGCAGGGATCATGTAGATAATTTGCAATGGGCTTTTCTGACATGTGTTGCATAAAATATATTCTATCTTCCTGAATTGTTTAATGTAAATATGTAATATTGTGGTAATATATGTTCCCTTTGGTAAATGAATACTGAAACTAAAAATTAACTGAAAATCAGATCATTTTAACCAAAAGCGTCACTAAGCAGCGCATGAAATGAACCAATTGTTAAAGTAAATTGTGCATTGGTCTTTGTCCAGACTAAAAGTAAATTTTGTTTAGAATTAAATTTGCATTCTATGTCAAGTTTATGTGGTAACTAAAGTATTCAAAATAAAACTGACCTCCCCATAATTATGTGTAGCATTGTTATTGTCTTCTCAGTTAATTGTAATGAATCTAAACATTATGTTTCTGAAATATAATTTTGAATTCACAATAACATAAGTTGTTGAGCAGGAAATTCCGTTCCTATGGTTCCTTGCAGATAAATGTCCTTTATGTGTAGGATTTCTCTTCCTTAAGTGATGATTGAGACCAGTATTGAAGCTGTACATTTTGTACTACTTCTTAAGAATATGGTTTCTCCCTATTTGGCAAATTATCTGCCAACCTTTCCAAAAATTGTCTGCACGCGCATCATCTGTCCCCATTGCTGTTAACGTGTTCTCTCCCAACACCATCATTTCTAAGAAAGATAGTCTTTAAAAAATAGTGTTGTCATTTTTTAGTAGCTTTTACAGACAGGGGCAGTGTTAGGACTGTGCGACCTGTGTAATTGCACAGGGTCCCGAGCTAGTCGGGGGCCCCCTGAGTGGCTCCAGTGAAAGGTCACCTACGCAGTGGTAATTGCTGATTCCTGATCACTTTGTCAACTATTTTTATATTCCCTATTGCAAACATGACTATTCACGATCGTAGGTGTGCGGATTTGACACCAGATTAAGTAGTTTGTATTTGGTATCATTGTCTAGTCAAATGTAGGGGCCCCCAAACCAAATATTGCACGGGGCCCCGCAAGACAAACACTACTGCTGCTTACAGAAGCAGGTGGGATCTCGTCAATTCAAAGACCTTGCTGCAAAATAGAGCATTTAAACATTCTAATACAACCCTGATAAAATAGCTCAAATTTTAGTGATGTGTTGATATAGATTGTTCCCTTTCTCTTTAAATTTTAAATTCAGTTGGGGATGGTGTTGTGCAGATACTGGTCTCAAAATGGTACTTGTATAGTGCAATGCACAGTTGGCAGCCCTGTGTTTTACTGCCTTTTGTATGTTACACTTTGTCCAGTGGCATGGTTACAAGCACACTTGTGCAGAGCTCTGTTTGCCAGCCAATAAAATTTATTGTTAGGAGAGTGATTGCAGTATCTGTACACTCGTAACATTAAAATATTCAAAATTTAAGATATCTCCAGGCTTTCCAATCGATTTGTTTTAAACTTGGCTTTACAACAGACTGGGCAATTAAACCGTTTCCTATTTCAGGTGCTCAGCTCAGTGTCAACATCAAGCACGCTCAAATCAGGCACAGCAAGGGTGTCCAATCATAGGGTCAGATCCACGTGCCAGAACTAGTGAGTGGGCTGAGTAAACCTAAAACACTTTTGGGTCGGACAGAATCATAATTACATTCAAGCGTTCCAGTGATCATAGGTTTTGACTGTGTTGGCAACACCATGTGCGCTGTGTCCCATTGATGCCCTCTATAAAATAAATCAGGACACCCATAGGTGAAAAAATGCTAGATCACAGTGTACGATGTGTAAAATATAACAGAACTGCTCAGTAAACTGACATTGATCCCAAATCCAACAATATAATAGCAGAAAGTTGTATGAGCCAGCTTTTTCATATGCACATTTGGATTTCTCACAGCAGTGCCTTCTCTGAATAATATTTCCAAATTAGGTGTACTTTTATGCTTTGAGCCCATTGGGAGCTGGAAAGAGGAACCAGGTCCCATACATAACAACATTTATATAGCACTTTTAACATAGTAAAACACCCTAAGGCGCTTCATTTGATACCAAACCACATAAAGAGATATAGGTACAGATGGCTAAAGAGCGAGGTTTTAAGGAGCATCGTAAAGGAGGAGGGAGAGGTAGAGAGGGGAAGAGGTTTAGGGAGGGAATTCCAGAGCTTAAGGCCTAGGCAGCTGAAGGCACGGCCGCCAATGGTGGAGCAAAGAAAATAGGGGATACACAAGAGGCCAGAATTGGAAGAGCGCAGAGATCTCAGAGGGTTGGAGGGCTGGAGGGCTGGAGGAGGTTCGAGATTGTGAGCGAGGAGGCCAAGGAGGGAATTGAAAACAAGGATGAGAATTTTAAAATTGAGGCGTTGCTGGACTGGGAGCCAATGTAGGTTATTGAGCACAGGAGTGATGGGTGAATGGGACTTGGTGCGAGTTAGGACACAGGCAGCAGAGTTTTGGATGAGCTCAAGTTTACGGAGGCTGCAAGGCTGGAGGCCAGCGAGGAGTGCATTGGAATAGTCGAGTCTAGAGTTAACAAAGGCATGGATGAGGGTTTCAACAGCAGATGTGTTGAGGCAGGGGCGGAGACAGGCAATGTTACGGAGCTGGAAGCAGGTGGTCTCGGTGATGGCGAGGCTATGGGCTTGGAAGCTCAGCTCGGGGTCAAATAGGACGGCAAGGTTGCGAACAGTCCGGTACAGCCTCAGTCGGTGGCTAGGGAATGGAGTTTGTAGTAGGGACCAAAGACCAAAGCTTCAGTCTTCCCAATATTTAATTGGAGGGAATTTCTGCTCATCCAATATTGGATGTCAGACAAGCAGCGTGACAAATCAGAGGCAGTGAAGGGGTTGAGGGAGGCGGTGGTGAGGTAGAGCTGGGTGTCGTCAGTGTATATGTGGAACCTGATGTCGTGTTTTTGGATGATTTTGCCAAGGGGCAGCATGTAGATTGGAAGTAGGAGGGGGCCAAGGATAGATCCTTGGGGGACTCCAGAGGTAACAGTGACGAGTGGAAAGTGAAGCCATTGCAGGAGATTCTCTGGCTACGACTGTAGAGATAGGAATAGAACCAGATGAGGGCAGACCCACCCAGCTGGACAACGAAGGAGAAACATTGGGGGAGAATGGTGTGGTCAACCATGTCAAAAGCTGCAGACAGGTCGAGAATGATGAAGAGGGATAGTTTACCGTGGTCACAGTCACATAGGATGTAACTTGTGATTTTGATAAGGGTCGTTTCAGTAATGTGATGGGGCGGAAACCTGATTGGAGGGGTTCAAACATGGAGTTGCAGGAAAGATGGGCACGGATTCGGGTGGTGACAACACATTCAAGGATTTGAGAGGAAAGGAAGATTGGATATGGAGCGGTAGTTTTCAAGGACAGAGGGGTCGAGGGTGTTTTTTTTTTGAGGAGGGTGATGGCAGGTTTGATGGGGAGGGGGACAGTACCTGAGGCGAGGACGAGGGAACCGTTAACAATATCAGCTAACATGGGTGCCAGGAAGGGAAGTGGGACGTTATGTAAATGAGAATTTTGTTGGTTTGTTTTTAAAATAAATAACAAGTTATATGAAGTTGGGTGGCCAGCAGTTTAGTGGAAACAGGGTCGAGGGAGCAGGAGGTGGGTCTGCTGGACAAGATGAGCTCGGAGAGGGCATGAGGGGAGATGGGAGAGAAACTAGAGAAAGCTGTGAGTTCAGGGCTGGGGCAGGGGGGAACCTTTGGGGAATTTTGGCCGGGTGACCATGGGGAAAGGAGGGAAGTGGCAGAGGCAGCTGAATGGTCGGTCTCAATCATAGTGACAAAGAAGTCCACGAGCTCCTCGCACTTGTTGGAGGCCAGGGAGCAGGGAGCAGGGGAGAGGTGTTTGTTTAAGAAGATGGTTTGTAGTGGAGAAGAGAAGCTGGGGGTTATCTTTGCATTCCAGGCTGATCCTGGAATAGTGAGCAGTTTTGGCCGAGGAGAGCAGGACCTGACAGTGCTTTATGTGGTCCAGCCCGATCTAGCGATGAATGACTAAACCAGTTGTCCACCATGAACGTTCAAGTCTGCTTCCCTTGGACTTATGGGAGCGGAGGTGGTCACATAAGATGGCGAGGTCGAGGGGGGTGGCTGTGAATATGGGTCGGCGGGTTTATAAGGAGGGAGAGATTAAGGGAGGATAGGAGGGCAGTGAATGAATGGATATTGTGCTGTCCAACTGCAACATCTAGTTTCTTAAGACGTTAACTTTCTAATTCTTTATTGGAGAAAACTACAGCATTAGTAAATTTCAGTATTCACCAAATCCAGTTGAAAATAGCCTGATTTTAGACAATATTTTAATTTAGCTGTTGAGATTCTCCAATATATTGGGGTGTTGTTATAGACACTCATCTGAGACTGGTGTCTGCACATTATAATATACAGTTGGTATATCTGAGTTATATTGACCTCGTACTAACTTAGTGACTAAGGTGCTCCATTCTCAGAATATTTAAACAGTATAAATAAGGCTGAAGCATTTGCAACCATCTTCAGCCAGAAGCGCAGAGTGGATGATCCATCTTGGCCTCCTCTTGTGGTCCCCAACATCACAGATGTCAGTCTTCAGCCAATTCGATTCACTCTACTTGATATCAATAAACAGCTGAGCACACTGGATGCAGCAAAGGCTATTGGCTCTGATAACATCGCGGCTGTCGTGCTGAAGACTTGTGCTCCAGAACTAGCCGCGGCTCTAGCCAAGCTGTTCCAGTACAGCTACAACACTGGCATCTATCCGACAATGTGGAAAACTGCCCAGTTATGTCCCGTCAACAAAAAGCAGGACAAATCCAATCCGGGCAACTACTGCCCCATCAGCCTACTCTCAATCATTAGCAAAATGTGGAAGGTGTTGTCGACAGTGCTATCGTGACACTTACTCACTGATGCTCAGCTGGGTTCTGCCAGGACCACTTGGCTCCAGACCTCATTACAGCCTTGGTCAAACATGGACAAAGGAGCTGAATTCAAGAAGTGAGGTGAGAGTGACTGCCCTTGACATCAAGGCAGCATTTGATCAAGTGTGGCATCAAGAAGCCCCAGTAAAATTAAATTCAATGGGAATCAGGGGGTAAACTTTCCACTGGCTGGAATCATACCTAGCACAAAGGAAGATGGTTGTGGTTATTGGAGGTCAATCATCTCAGCCCCAGGACATCGCTGCAGGAGTTCCTCAGGGCAGTGTCCTAGGCTCAACCATCTTCAGCTGCTTCATCAATGACCTTTCCTCCATCATAATGTCAGAAGTGGGCATGTTCGCTGATGATTGCATAGTGTTCAGTTCCATTCGCAACACCTCAGATAATGAAGCAATCCATGCCCGCATGCAGCAAGACCTGGATGACATTCAGGCTTGGGCTGATGAGTGGCAAGTAACATTTGCACCACACATGTGCAAGGCAATGACTATCTCCAACAAGCAAGAGTCTAACCACCGCTCCTTGACATTCAACGGCATTACCATCACCGACTCCCCCACCATCAACATCTGAGGGTCACCATTGACCAGAAACTTAACTGGACCAGCCACATAAATACTGTGGCTACAAGAGCAGGTCAGAGGCTGAGTATTCTGCAGCGAGTGTCTCACCTCCTGACTCCCCAAAGCCTTTCCACCATCTACAAGGCACAAGTCAGGAGTGTGACGGAATACTCTGCATTTGCCTGGATGAGTGCAGCTCCAACAACACTGAAGAAACTCGACACCATCCAGGACAAAGCAGCCCACTTGATTGGCACCCCATCCATCACCTTAAACATTCACTCCCTCCACCACTGGCGCACCATGTCTGCAGTGTGTACCATCTACAAGATGCACTGCAGCAACTCGCCAAGGCTTCTTCAACAGCATCTCCCAAAACCATGACCCCTACCACCTAGAAGGTCAAGGGCAGCAGGTGGATGGGAACACCACCACCTCCAAGTTTCCCTCCAAATCATACACCACCCTGACTTAGAAGTATATCGCCGATCCTTCATCGTCACTGGGTCAAATCCTGGAACTCCCTCCCTAACAGCACTGTGGGAGTACCTTCACTACACGGACTGCAGCGGTTCAAGAAGACGGCTCACCACCACCTTCTCGAGGTCAATTATGGATGGCTAATAAATGCTGGCCTTGCCAGCGACGCTCACATCCCAGGAACGAATAAAAAAAAAACGTGCACCAGAAACTGTTCTGCTTCAATGCATGACAGTGTCACTGCATCCAAAATAGTTAACAGAAACTGAGGCACATGTTTGATGAATTGGATTTGGTGCACACTTTTCCGAATAAAACTATTCATTTTGCTTTCTTTTCCTTTTTATGAACAGAATGCAAGATTGATTGAAGAAAAAAATAATGCTATTCAGCAAGTGAAGGAGTTTCATAGAGGTGAGCCAATATGTTTAATATATTGATATTATCTCTTTGAGTGCTACAGTAGCTACAAAATGATAGCATTCTAGAATTCACAGCCTCTATCAGATCTAATGTAGGAATGTGTAGAACTACAGCAGGAAATCTGAAATTCAAAACAGAAAATGCAGGAAACGCAAACCAGGTCTGTCAGTAACTGGCGTGACGAGACAAGCTAATGTCTCAACTTGTGAGCCTTCGACAATGGGCCAAATGACCTTCTCTGCTGAAATTTCATTTTATTATTAGAACTGGTACAGAGCAGGGATCGAGCCCATTTATAGAATTAACCGGAACCAAGGAGGGAAGAGGGAACAATAGGTAAAGGTCAAGAGCACCGATTTGCTAACTGCTTTCTCAAATAATTAGCTTTCTCGAATGTAGTCTGTAAAACAAGGTTAATTGGTTATTTACATACTTCAATAACTTTCCCCACCCCTACCCCTTTCTGCAATCATCAGTAGTTCAAAGAAAGTTGATTCTACTACACATGCATTAATCACCTATTACAGACTGTTTTATGTCTCTTCAAAGTGTTATAACAGACCAGTGAAATGTCACTGAAGATACTGATTCATTTTGTTGTATATCACTCTGAAAAGTAAGCACAGGTCTATTTTAAACAAGTTAAGGAAAATGGGAAAGGAAAAATTGTAAAATATGTAGAAGGAGGATACTGAAAAGATGCTTCTGAATGCTGAAGTTTTAAACGAAAGTTGGAGTCAAAATGAAGATTCACACCACTGGCGATCTGCACAAGGAGAACCCTCAGGTCCCAGCAGAATGCTGCAGGTTATAGTAGGAAGATTAATCCTGCACACCTTCTGGATGTACGCTAACTCGAGTCCAATTGGCGCTATACAATATTATGTGATCAAGCCATATAAAATGTAAAATGGTGTCTCTTGGGGCTTTTTTATATAGATTTCCTAGACCTGCATGCACGCAAGCTCCCAGCTCTCTGTTTAAGTAGCGGCACAAATTTGACATTTTCTGTTGAAATTGGAAGAGGAAATAGAGATGCCACTCTAGTTCAATAAAGTACCCTTCAGAGATAGGGCTGGGGTAAAAATGTATTGTTGTGGCACTATAGCGGGGGCTATACCCTGGGGTAGAGTTTTGGGCCTATGTCTAATTCAAATTGTATCTAATTTGAAGTTTCTTTGATTCTAATGTCAGATGTAAAATGTGGAAAATGTTCCAATTCCTCGCAACAGAAAAACATTTATATGGCACCTTAAATGTACAAAATCCCAAGGTGCTTCACAAATGGAGAATGGTAGAGGAACATGGAAAAAGAAATCAGGATGTGAGACCAGAAGCTTAATTGAAGGGTTTTAAGTAAGTTTTTGAAGGAGAAAGAGGTGAAGAGGTAGAGGGATTTAGGGAGGGAGTTTCGGAGAAAGAAGCCATGGCATTTGAAAGCTCTGCCTTCAGTAGTGGGTGAAGCAGTGTGAGGAATTCACAAAACGCCAAGTCAGAAGACCGAAGGATGCAGGAGGAGATATAAGGGTGGAGGAGGTTACGGATGCAGAGTGAAGTGAGGCTTGGAGGAATTTGAAGACCAGGGCGAGGATTTTAAATCTACTGTTAACCCAAATCCTAATAAGCACACAAACAATCCAAAAGCTGAGTGGAAGAGCAAAAGGGGGAAAATCTTTAAGTGGAATACATATACCTTTTTTGGTTTAGATGAATAGCTACAATAAGCTTTGGGGAATCAGGTACAGCACGAAAGCAGCCAAGGAAATTCTGAAAGATTGGAAATGGGAGGGCAAGTCACTACAGAAGGTTATGGGTTCAAGTTCCACTCCAGAGGCTTGAGCACAAAAACCTCGGCTGACACTCCCAGTGCAGTGCTGAGGGAGTGCTGAACGGTCGGAGGTGCCGTCTTTCGGATGAGACGTTAAACCGAGGCCCCGTCTGCTCTCTCAGGTGGACGTAAAAGATCCCATGGCACTATTTCGAAGAGGAGCAGAGGTGTTATCCCCGGAGTCCTGGCCAATATTTATCCCTCAATCAACATCGCAAAAAAACAGGTTATTTGCTGTTTGTGGGAACTTGTGCACAAATTGGCTGCCGTGTTTCCTACATTACAACAGTGACTACACTTCAAAAGTATGTCATTGGCTGTAAAGCGATTTGGGACGTCCTAAGGTCGTGAAAGGCGCTATATAAATGCAAGTCTTTCTTTCTGTTACTTCCTTTCTTTTGTTTACCAAAGCTGCAACCCTTAGCCTAAAATAAAAATTTATCCATTTGTAAACAGCAACATTACACTACCAGCAATGATGAGTAGGCATGGTCTAAGGGGATTTCTGTTTATCTATTGCACCATTGTGGCTTGGCCATTTCATTGTTTAGTATCTAAGATAATTGGGAAAAGAACCAGAGGGAAGCTAGGAGACATTTTTTTTGGGCGGCGAGTTGTCATGATCTGGAATACTCTACCCGAGAGGGCGGTGGAAGCAGATTCAATAGTAACGTTTAAAAGGAAATTGGATAAATACTTGAAGAGGAGATATTTGTAGAGCTATGGGGAAAGAGCAGGGGAGTCAGACTAATTGGTTAGCTCTTTCAAAGAGCCAGCAGAAGCATGTGGGCTGAATGGCCGCCCTCTATGCTGCACAATTCTATTATTCTAACTGAAATGGAGGTTACACAGAGAGCGTCACAGAAGAGGCCTTGAAATGGAATGATTTTTGGAAAACATGTTCCTCTAAAATCATTAATAAAGAATTGTGAAGTACTCACAAATCCCAGTATTTAGTGGTACTTCAGAATTCAAGTTCCCATTTAAACAGAAGCACCTGCGTCATATTCTAAGTTTATAAAACGATACTTTGAGCAAATGTAGCTTGTTTCCGTCCTTCCTGATATCCTTATTTGCTGAATCATTAGTCCTTTCACCAAAGCATTTTGCATACTTCATTGTCTGCTTTGTAACTCGTCCTTTGAAGTAAGATTCTGGTTTTGAATGTATTTAATTATTTAGCAGAATTATTTTTAAAATTTCAGTAAATTAACTATACTTGAGATTGAAGCAAATGCATTTGAGCTGGCAGCACTTTTGTTTTGTTTTAGGCAGCTATATATTTTCTATATGTTCCATGGGTTTAGCCTTTCCTTAATAGGAGGGATTGGATACTTGGGAACATTTTGCTTGTCACTAGGGTGTTACCAGAATGAAGATTGGAAAGTTTGAATATAATTCACATAACCAATGCAATCAGCACAAAGTACTTACTGAGTCAATGGCATTAGCAGAAACTCAGGATATACAATAGGTAAGAATATTACTGAACTGCATCTTTTTCAAATAAATATATACATTTAACATTCATATAACAATTCACAAAGAGAAACCAAAACAATGCAAACGTAAGTAGAGTTGAATGTGGTCTTGAAAGTATTTTGTTCGGCCTTCTGCTCGGGGTTACGCAGGCGCATGGCTTAAAGTTGATGAGAGCAGAAATCAGAAGTTCAGCATTAAGAAGTGACCTTGGTCTATAATAATTAAGCTGGAAATGAAAAAAAAAAATCGACATTGGTCAAATTCCAACTCTGCGATCTGAGTTCCAGCTATTTTCTACTTCTAAATTATCTTGGGTTCTGTTCAGTTTTGATTTGTATTTAGGCATGAACAAATATTGTGTGCAACTCCTGTTTACTGAGGTCAGTTTGTATGTGAAGCAGCTGCATTCTATAGCCAATTACATGATTTCATAGATCTCTGAAAATTGGTTCTATTCACAGTCGGCAATAGAAAGCCTCAACACAATCATTTCTTTTCAATTGACGGTGGCAAGGTTGATGACAACATGACCATTGTGTTATAATGATAAGACCACCAAGGCATTTGTACTTTTCATCAAGGCGTTTCACAGAGTAGATACAATTTAATTCACTACACTGTCAGCAATGCTCACATTTGTCTGATACCATTATGCTGCCCGTCTCCACAGTTATAATCACTGTCCTAAGAGAAATGCTGTTAAATGATCTCCAGCAGTCAGAGAAACTCTCAATTAAGCCTGCCACTTTCAATGTGTCAGATTGTCTTATGCACTTGTACAATTTCGGTTCCAATCCTGTTTATTTACAATGCCTACCAGTAATTATACTTAACATGTCATTAACTGAGAAGGGGGCCCTGCCAAAGAGACTGCCAGAAACTGTGAAGGTTTAGGGGGAGTTATTGGAAGTCAGCACCATCAGAGGCTTTTAGTCTCTGATGGGATGCGGTGGTAGTGATTATAATGCAAGTATCAAGCTCATCAAGTCATAATTAGATGCCACTCAAATGTGCCACTTGTAATAACAGTGTTGATTCATGTTTTCTCTGTGACAGCATCTGTTAATTAGTTAAGTGGATTCAGTTGGCCTGTGTTTGCTGCAGTTTATGATTACCTCTGAAAATGTCAAGGTTACAGACGCTTTCTAGTCACCTTTTGCTGTGGAAACTTTTCTTTTAATATACTTTGAATTGAGTGATGTAAATATTTTTTTTTTAAAGTTAATTGTTTAACTTGCAGCAATTTGGATGTTTTCTGTAAGTGAAATGATCACAGGTGAATGTTTCTTTCTTACAGTTTCACAAATGGTGATTGAGGAAGTCAGTACAATACAAAGCCACCTTAACATTGAGAAAAGTTGCCGTGAAAGTGCCGAAATATTTGCTTCAAAGGTACATTATATATCGTGCAGTATCTTGCACTAACTCCTTTTCCAGGCTCTCAAAACTGTAGAACTCCTTATCTCTCTCAGACTTTCCTCCCTCCTACAATCTTCAGATTTCTAAGAACCAAGCCAGGTATTACTTAACCACAACTTACTGGCTCTCTCCGTTTACCCTCATCAGCTTTGGTGATGCCATGCACTTTGGGTCTTGAGCCTTCCCCCAAGATGCTCAATGTAAAAAAATATTGATAAAATTTGCAATACCCCCGAAACACACGTTCTCCTTTTCTAACAGAAACACTTTGAAGTAATGGAATCCTATACTGAGTGTTAACTATGTATATTGGTGTAGTAGGAGCTTTTTAAGTTGATTTAATCATTCAGTTCCCAGAATTAGCTTGGAAAATGTGATGTTCCCTTTAATTAACTCCAATTTGATTTTAATGTGAATTTCAAATTTCCTAAAATAAAGTCTTTAATTTTTAAGTGCACTTGGATTGTACTAAATAACTTAAATTAGATAATGCAACTATATTTTAAAAGGTGTTGCCTCATCTAGATTTTTATTTTATTGTTTCTATAATATATGAAATTTGAACTATGATCGTTTCTTTGCCTGAAATTTTCACCTTTGGACTGTTGGCAGGTCCAGTGAAATTTCTGTCTCATGGACTGGCCAGTTTTCAGCTCATGCACTGTGATGCTTAAGACTTGTATGACTGTAATAAAGCAACTAAACTAGCAAGAGTAGCTTTATTGCAACAGTAATTAATTACTAAAACATTATTTTAAGTAGAAGAATAAAAAGAATGAAATACTTTGCTTGTGCTCAGCACAACCCTTTTATCATTTTACTGTCGTCTCTTTCTTCTCTCTATCCTGAAGATAATTATGTTTTAATTACCCATTTCTGACTAATGTAACCTATTTTACCTCATTCCAACCCTTTTCTCCCCCCCCTAATTTTGTAAAGTTTAAAATGGTTTACTTACCTTGTTTCTTGAAGCTCACACTGTCCATTTTGAGATGGAAGCAGCTTTTGAAAACACCAGCAGATCTCCATCATGTTCTTCACAGTGATTCAGAGCTTATTTGTTACAAGTGAAGGTATTGAGGGGAGATGCATATCTCCAGTGAGAGTATATGAATTGTTTGTAAAAGATCTTCTCAGAGATGGTGAAGTATGTGTTTTTTGAATGGGTCCTGCAAAATACATAAATAGCCATTTCCTTCCAACTGCAGGTAGATAAAGGAGAAATAAAAATAAATGTTCATGTAATGGGAGGGAGAAGCGTATTGCCTTTCTTGTCCATCTGCTTAGGGTATGGCTTTTTATAGTGAAGGCCAAGAAATGAATAAAACTTCAGCTTAATCTTTACTTTATTACATCTTTCTTCCTTTACCAAATCATGAATAGTATTTTCAAGCAATACCTTTTGGTAAACATTTTAAATGTAACATTTATATCCATGAAAATGTGCTTTTTGTTTGTTCTCACCAAGGTGAGGGAGATTAGTGCTGAGTAATGGAACACTTTACATTTCAGGCACCCATTGTCAGCGTAACGCATTCCCATGCCCGGTATAACACAGCTAGAAGTTTCTGTACTCTGCCTTAATCTTGGAAGGCCACCCCTTACTGCACCAGTGTGACAATTTTTCCATTAAACACATCAGCCATCCTGTAGCCTCTCTGAGTGAGATTGCCGATTAGTGACACGTTAGGGGCAGTTTTGTGCTGTACGCCCATGCCCACTGGGAACTGAATTGAGACAGGCCAGCTCATTTCACACAGGATCCTTACCGCCAACAGATAGAAGAGACTTTCACCTCATTGGTCGGAGTTGAATTTGAATGCAGATCCCAGAGGTGAAAGGCTTCGCAAACTAGAATAATAGTACAACCCTTACAAAAGTTGTTGAATTACAACAACCATTGTTCATACAAACATAAGTAAAAGAGGTGCAGCTCGTGTAACCATTACAAAATAGAAAGACTGGTTTTGAGTCAATTCTCATTCACTGGGTTTTCTGTTCGGTTGTATCTGTGTTTGGCAATTTTACCGTACTTGCTGACCACAGTTAATCACTTCAGCCAATATATAGCATACACGCTCTGCTTTCAAAGTTCCCCCAGGAAAAAAGTTCATCCTGTACATTGTTCTAAAGTTTTATCCAAAAACAGCAAATACTGGTAACTACTAAAAATGGTTTCTGGGGAATAGGGAGGACCATTTCACTCTCAGTAATTTTCCATTGGTGGGGTCAGGGATTATAAACTGCAATTTAGTTCAGACTCAGTAAATGGCCAATCGTTGTCAATCAGAAAAAAATCCTACAAGTTGTAGGCACAGGTGTGTGCTGGGAGCTGTAGGCTGCTGGCTTTTGTCTCTCCAGCCAACCACGATGGATTTAGGAACTTGCATTGGAACATAGGATTTGCTGGACGAAAAAAGACCAAGGTCCATCTAGTTTGTCTTCTACCATCCTGGTAGTCGCATGATAGGAACATAGGAACAGGAGTAGGCCATTCAGCCCCTCAAGCCTGTTCCGCCATTCAGTGAGATCATGGCTGATCTGTATCCTAACTCCATCCACCTGCCTTGGCTCCATATCCTTTAATACACTTGGCTAGCAAAAATCTATCAATCTCAAGATTTAAAATTATTAATTGCACTAGCATCTGGAACTGCGTCTTGTGGCAAAGAGTTCCACACTTCTACCACCCTTTATGTGAAGAAGTGTTTCCTAACTTCTCTCCTGACTGGCCTAGCTCTAGGGTTGCCAACCTACTGGAATGGGCGATTGGAATCCCGAGCACTGCTGCTGGTGACTCGGGAGAAACGGTCCTTGTATACGCAAAGAGAGAGAGAGAGAGAAACACAAACTGGGGGAGGGGGGGAGGGAGGCTCGAGAGAAACCGAAACTGAGGAGCAAGAGAGCAACACACACTGGAGGGAGGGAGAGAGAGACACAAACTCGAGGGAGGGAGAGTTCATGTCGGTCTGTGATGTGCGTTGTTGCATAATGTGTTTTATTACAGGTGTCAGGTGGCGTTGCTTCTCCCTGAAGACTGAGCCTCATCTCCCTGAATCTGCGCTGCACTCTTTCCAAGGCCAATATATCTTTTCTAAGGTGCGGTGCCCAGAACTGTACACAGTATTCCAGATGTAGTATAACCAAGGCTTTGTATAGCTGTAGCAAAACTTCCTCCCATTTATATTCTAGCCCTCTATTTATAAAGGCTAACATCCTATTAGCCTTTTTGACTTTTTTTGTACCTTTTAATGATCTTTGGACCTCCACTATTTCTAGCTTTTCACCATTTAGAAAAATACTCGGATCCAAGATGGATGCCCTCACAGTTACCTGCATTGAAATCCATATGCCACAGGTTTACTCACTCACTTAATCCATCAATGTCTCTTTATAATTTTATGCTCCCGTCTACACTACTTACTATGCCACCAATCTTTCTGTCATCGGCAAACTTGGATATATGGCTCTCTATTGCTTTATGGAAGTCATTAATAAATATAGTGAATATTTGAGGCTCCAGCACAGATGCTTGTGGGACACCACTAGTCACTTCCTCCCAATGTGAGTACATACCCATCATCCCTACAACCTGTCTTCTACCGCCTAACCAATATCGTAATCAGATCAATAATTTGCCTTCAATTCCATGAGCTAACAGTCTTGAGTGGAATTTTATTGAATGCCTTCTGGAAGTCCATATAAACTACATTCATAGACATTTCCCTTTCTACTACTTTAGTTACTTCCTCAAAATTCAGTTAGGTTCGTTAGACATGACCTACCCGTTACAAATTCATGTTGGCTCTCTCTAATCAGCTCAAATTTCTCCAAGTCTTCAGTCACTCTGTTCCACTTGGTGGACAGCTTTGGGAACCATGGGCGCGATCTTGCCAGCCCTGGGGAGGCGGGACTGCCAGGAAAATGGCAGAATCTGGGGGCGGGTGTCCATCCCGCCCCCAACCCGCCTCCATGCCATCTTCCCAGGAGGCAGGTAGCCGACCCACGCTGGGTCCCGTCTCCTTGAGGCGGGAAGGGGATTACAGCCACTTAACTGCCTGTTAACAGACAGTTAAGAAGATTATCCCCATTTTTCCAACAGAGGTGCGGGCTTCCCGACATCGGGAAACCCCGCCAGGGTCACCGAGGCAAGCAGTGGGTCTGCAGGGGTCGGAGGGGTGTAAAAGTGTGCTGTGAAGGTAAGTTATGGGTGCAAGTGTGGAGACGTAAGTATGTGAGGTGAGTGAAAAGTAATAGAAAATGTTTACTTACCTTTGTTCTTCCTGCAGGCTTCAACAGTTGGGGATGCGGAGAATCTCACCGGCAGAGATGACGCAACCATCTAATTTCTGCTAAAGAAAGAGGTTTGGTGAGTCTTGAATACAAGGACTCATCAAACAACAGAGAATGTCAGTGTTTGACGGCTTCACAGAGCTGTCAAACGATGACAATTCATCTGTCAAAAATTTTTGACAGATGAAACGTCATACGCTGATGTTCTCTGTAACCAGCTTCCCCTTAATTGGCCTGCTAAGCCCGCTGGGTTGGCCACAAGTCGATGGAGGCGGGACAACGACCCGACAAGCAGCAGTTCCGCCTCCAACATGCCCCCATTGGCAAAAATCACCCCCCATAGGTCCAAAGTTACCTGTTCCTCCCAAGCATGCTACACTTATCGTATGACATGACTCAAATTGTTCATATACTGTATCCCAAAATATTATTGTCTGAAAGAAATCTAACTTGCATTTGAACTAATCAATACTGTTCCCTAGGGAGTATGTTCCATAGATTTACCAGTCACTCACTGAAATAATGTTTCCACAGATTGGTTTTAAATTTACTGCCCTCCTCTAGGCAGCCACCCCCTCAATTGCAGGCCATGTCCTCTAGTTCTACTAGTTCTTCTGGTTCTAGACAATGTGAAACAATTTGTCATGGTCTACATTATCTAGTCCCTTTAGATTCCTAAAAACAGCAATTGTATCAGCTTTCAACCTTCTCTTTTCCCGTGAGAGCATGCCCAATTCACATCATCACACCTCATAATCTAATCCCTCCATCTCCTCGATCATTCTGGTTGCTCTCGTCAATAACGGTTAACAATGGTATGTGCTGGCAATCCATACTTCATTTTAGTGCCATGTTTGCAATCATAGTGACATGCATGCAGAACAAAAAAATCAAATACACGAAGAGTGTTGCTTTAAATCTGGCTTTACTTCGCCTTTCTGGGAGTACTTGGTTCAGAGACTAGGTGTAAATGTAAAACAGCATTTCATTTCCAAGCATCCCTCACTTTAATGAACGCAGAAAGTCACCAAAAATTACCCATTTAGAAAGAACAGACCTGGTGGACATAATAGGACTTGGCCAACTTTATTCATTTTTGCAGTGTAAATGATCCTAAAAGTTATGTAATGAAAATGATTGACACCGGCACAATTTACTAACACTTCAAACTCGCCGTATAAATGCAATGCCCAGAATTTTGATTAGTTTAAAAAAAAATGATTTGTTCAGAAAATTGAATATAAATTGCTGCATGAGGAACATTGATTTTTACTGCGTGGACTGTAAACAAGAGTTTGTAACTATGACTTATTAATGATGACTTCTGCTCCCAGTCACTGATGAATTTTTTAAAAAGTCTGTTATTTTACATAGTCTGCTTCATCAGAGATGCAATATTTTATAAGTGATTTTTATCTCTAGTATGTTCTGTTGATTGCACATGAATGCACTCTAGCTTACTCATCAGTAAATGGATTGAAGCAATTGAAAGGGCAAATTTCATTAATATATGCCATTTCTGAGCTTATTTTTCAGATATTGTAGAAATCATACCTTCCAGAAGCTAGATTTGATGGTATTAGCTGCACTCTTTCACAAGGAGTTAACTCCGCTCTTTGATTGTAATAATATATCACAACCTATTAACATGTCTTCACAATATAATTATTTGGAATTAATTCAAATGTTATCAAGGAAAATTATGAAAAGGTACAGGGTTATTATCCCACCCTGAAAATAGTGCTTTAGTTTTTAGAATTTTATGCACTTAGAAGCTGTTGTGTTAACATACAGACTTTAAACCTGAATATATTTGCAAATTCAGTCAATCGAATCCATATTAGCCAAATTTATCATTTGAGACAAAACATTGATGTCAATTGCAGCAGTCGAGAGTCTGAATTTTCGAGTAGCTAGTTTGTCATCTAAAGAACCTTACTATATGCCCGTATGCAGCCAGACCTGGACAACATCCAGGCTTGGGCTGCTAAGTGGTAAGTTCTCCTTCTTCTTCTTAGGCAGTCCCTCGGGAACCGAGGATGACTTGCTTCCACATTAAAAATGAGTTCTCAGGTGACTGATGAGTCCAGTGCGGGACCTACAGTCTCTGTCACAGGTGGGGCAGACAGTGGTTGAAGGGGCGGGTGGGTGGGGTGCTTGGGTTGACGTGCGCTCCTTGCGTTGCCTGCGCTTGGCTTTCGCTTGCTCCCGGCGGAGAGACTTGGTGTTCGGCGCCTTCCCGGATGCTTCTCCTCCACTTTGTGCGGTCTTGGGCCAGGGATTCTCAGGTGTCGGTGGGGCTGTTACACTTTTTCAAGGAGGCTTTGAGGGTGTCCTTGAAGCGTTTCCTCTGCCCACCTGGGGCTCTAAGTGGTAAGTAACATATGCGCCACACAAGTGCCAAGCAATGACCATCTCTAACAAGAGCCTTACCACCTCCCCATGGCATTTAAGGGCATTACCATCATCAATTCCCCCACCATCAACATCATGGGGGTCATCAGAAACTTAACTGGACCACCCACGTAGATACTGTGGCTACAAGAGCAGGCCAGATGGTAGTCAGAGGGGAGACTGGACAAGCATATGAGGGAGAAGGGAATAGAGGGATACGCTGATAGATTTAGATGAGGAAAGATGGGAGGAGGCTCGAGTGGAGCATAAATGCCAGCATGGACTGGTTGGGCCGAATGGCCTGTTTCTGTGCCGTATAACCTATGTGATCCTATGTATATAATCTGCAACGAGTGGCTCACCTCCTGACTTCCAAAAGCCTTTCCACGACCTCCAAGGCACAAGTCAGGAGTGTGGTGGAATACTCTCCACTTGCCTGGATGAGTGCAGCTCCACCAACACTCAAGAAGCTCCACACCATCTAGGACAAAGCAGCCGGCTTGATCGGCACACCATCCACCACCTTAAACATTCACTCCCTTCACCACCGGCGTACCGTGGCTGCAGTGTGTACCATCTACAAGATGCACTGCAGAAACTCGCCAAGGCTCCTTTGACAGCACCTCCCAAACCCTCGACCTCTACCACCTAGAACAGGGGTGGCCAATTATTTGGGCTGGAGGGCCACTTAACAAGTTTCGGTGAATTGTTGAGGGCCGCACGTCAGTGTTTCCCCTAAGGTGTGCGATCGCCCACCAACCTCAGGGTCCTGCGCAGGCTCCCACCACTGGAAGAGATTTTTGCTTTCCCAAATTATTTGCAGAGACCCTTCGACTCCTATTTTGAAATCTTCCAGCAATACCAACCAGTTACCGAATGGTAAAACTAGCTTTGTCTGGAGTACATGATCCCATTTAAAACCTTACTTGTTCACTTTTTTTAAGTTCCTGTTATCATTGCAAAATATGTAATATTTTGGTGTACATTTTCTCAGAGCATGTAGTTCAAAAAAAAAAAAAAAATTCTCTCCTGTTTGCAATTTTTCCTCCTTGTTTGCATGAGCTAACTTTATTAAGGGCTCCTCACTGCTATATAAAAAACTCCACCAGAAACCTAAGCATGAAGAAGTTGGTCTTCTCCTTGTGTGCTGATGTGAAAATGAAAGAGAGAGAGCATGAGTGTGCATATTTGTTTTTGGGAAGGTGGGGGGAGGGGGGGTGGTGGCGGGTGAGGGGAGGCTGCTTCATAAAAGGCTCAAACTGGGACAGGTTTAACTGTGGAGCACTGATAGATTAAGGGGACGGGTTTATTTATTGTATAATTTGACCTCATTAAATGTCAATCTGCGCTTTTTTGATCAAGTCACCATATCAGCAAAGTTTGATGAGGAATTATTGCTCTTTCTGATGCACGCGTGGAATGTTTGCGAATACTTTGCTTTATAACTTGAACAAATAGTATTGACCATAAAGACCAAAAGTGGAAGGGGAGAAAACACCTTGGGCAGGATTTTCATTGGGCCATGGAGGCGGGATTGGAGGCGTGTGGGGGGTTAAAATTTCGAAATCGGGGGGCACAAACCCATCCCGCCCCCAACTCGCCTCCATGCCAGTTTCAAAGGAGGCGGATACCCGACCTGTGCTGGGACCCGCCTCCCCGAGGCGGGAAGGGGATTAGTGCCAATTAACTGCCTGTTAACAGGTAGTTAACAGGCAGTTTTTAGCCTAATCCCTATTTTTATTACTGAAGTGTGGGATTCCCGACGGCTCCAAACGACGACAAGTTAGCGAGGCGGGCCGTCGGGCTGAAGGGCTTGGAGGGGTCGAGATGTCCGGTGTTCAGGTGAGTGATGGGTGCATGAGTTCAGAGGTAAGTGTGTTTGGTGTGTGTAAAGTGTTTAAAGAAGTTTTACTTACATTTACGTACCTTTACAGCCTTCCTTCCTTCAGGTCTCGGGAGTCCCTCATCTCACTGGCACAGAAAGCAGAATGGCGGCGAGCTGTCAAAAGTTGCAGCATTCAGCTTTCTGTTCCAGGGAGATCTCAAAATCATCCTGAGAGGAAGGAATTAACTTAGTGCACAGATTGTCAGTGTTTGACAGCTTCAAACAGCTGTCAAAAGCTTTTGACAGATGAAATGTCAATCTGTGATGTCACCTGTTGCCGGGTGGCCCTTAATTGGCCTGCTGAGCCCGCTGGTCAATCAAGTGAAAATCGCGTGGGTTGGCCACAACTCGATTGAGGCGGGACTACAGCCCCGAAAGTTGTAGTCCCGCCTCCTACACGCCGCCTCAATGAAAATCCAGCCCCTTTTCTTTGAGAAAAAAAAATGAGGGGATGGATTTCACCTTCGGATACTTTTTATACATGTCAAATAAACTTCAACCACAACTGACAAGAAAAATGATTTTTTTTTCTGCTTGTGAGCTGATGCCCAAGCTCTTGCTTGGCCTGGCATTGCACTCGATTTGTTACGAAGGGATGGTCGGAATTGGTTGCGGTTAAATAAGCAATGGGGATAAAAGTGGATTTCATTTCTCATGTGACTGACTTTCAGTGTTGCACACAGCCATCAAGAGGCAAAAACAAAGACCCGGCAAGAAATCAGTTTAGGGGCCACGCTGCTGTCGGTAAAAGGCCCTCACCTGGGGGCCATGGCCCAATCTGCAACTCCCGGCCGCCTTCTATCCTCCTCAGCCGCTGCTCTCCATATCTTCGCCTCCTGTCTCGAAGGCCCATTGCTAGACTCCTCTACTCCCGCGGGCCGTATTTTGCCGGCCACTAACCTCGAAGGACAAGGGCAGCAGGCGCATGGGAACACCACCACCTCCAAGTCCCCCTCCAAGTCACACATCAACCTGACTTGGAAATATATCGTCGCTGGGTCAAAATCCTGAAATTCTCTACCGAACAGCACCGTGGGAGCACCTTCACCACACGGACTGCAGCAGCTCACCACCACCTTCTCGAGGGCAACTAAAGATGGGCAATAAATGTTGGCCTTGCCAGCGACGCCCCCATCCCATTAATGAATAAATTTAAAACATTAAAAAAATTCCAGTTTAAAAAGCTGCTTTGGGGAGGAAAAGTTCTTTTGAAAATGGCACTTTAATTGTGTAACTGTGACTGTTTTCTGCATTGCCATGAGACTCTGCAAAAGCTGAATTTTCTTTTTATAACATGAGCCAAGTTTTATTGCTTTTCCTTAATTTTGTCTCATGAAATTACTCGCAATATCTAACGGTAGGATAACATTCATCATCCCCAATGAGAACATAAATATTACTGGAAATTTTAATGTTATTAAATTTCTTATTTCCTAAATTAAGCATATAAAAAGTGTGTGCACTTCTTGTAACTGTCGCACTTTTTCATGTCATGCCTGTTTCTGTCACTTCTTTCTGCCATTATAATGTACTTCAACTAATTTTGCTTATCTCTGAGGGGGAACTTCAAGCTTAGTCTCCAAGGTAAGGGAAGCTGTTGCCTATCACTTAGCCAATTTCGTATCCATGCTGCCACTGTCCCTTTTATTCCATGGGCTTCAACATTGCTGGCAAGCCTAATATGTGGCACTTTATCAAACGCCTTTTGGAAATCCATGTACACCACATCAAACACATTGCCCTCATCAACCCTCTTTGTTACTTCATCAAAAAACTCAATCAAGTTAGTTAAACACAATTTGCCTTTAACAAATCCATGCTGGCTTTTCTTAATTAATCCATACTTGTCCAAGTGATTGTTAATTTTGTCCTGGATTATCATTTCTAAAAGCTTCCCCACTATAGAGGTTAAACTGACAGGCCTGTAGTTGCTGGGTTTGTCCTTGCACCCTTTTTTGGTGTAATATTTGCAATTCTCCAGTCCTCTGGCACCACCCCCATATCCAAGGAGGATTGAAAGATTATGCCCAGTACCTCTGCAATTTCCACCTTTACTTCCCTCGGCGTCCTAGGATGCATCCCATCCAGTTCTGGTGACTTATTTACTTTAAGTACAGCCAGCCATTCTAGAACCTCCTCTTTATCAATTTTTATCCCATCCAGTATCTCAACTACCTCCTCTTTCACTATGACATTGGAGGCATCTTCTTCCTTGGTAAAGAGAGATGCAAAGTACTCATTTAGTACCTCAGCCGTGCCCTCTGCCGCCATGTGTAGGTCTCCATTTTGGTCCCTAATCGGCCCCACCCCTCCTCTTACTACCTGTTTACTATTTATATGCTTATAGAAGACTTTTGGATTCCCTTTTATGTTAGGAGCCAATCTATTCTCTTTGGCCCCTCTTTATTTCCTTTTTCACTTCCCCTCTGAACTTTCTATATTCAGCCTGGTTCTCACTTGTATTCTCAACCTGACATCTGTCATATGCCCCCTTTTTCTGCTTCATCTTACTCTCTTTCTCTTTCGTCATCCAGGGAGCTCTGGCTTTGGTTGCCCTACCTTTCTCCCTCGTGGGAATGTACCTCGACTGTACCCGAACCATCTCCTCTTTAAAGGCAGCCCATTGTTCGATTACAGTTTTGCCTGACAATCTTTGATTCCAATGTACCTGGGCCAGATCCATTCTCAACCCACTGAAATTGGCCTTCATCCAATTAAGTATTTTTACTCTAGATTGCGCCCTGTCCTTTTCCATAGCTAATCTAAACCTTATGATACTGTGATCACTGTTCCCTAAATATTCCCCTACTGTCACTTGCTCTCCTTGACCCACCTCATTCCCCAGAACCAGATCCAGCAATGCCTCCTTCCTCGTCGGGCCGGTAGTGGTGAGCCGCTGCCTTGAACCGCTGCAGTCCGTGCGGTGAAGGTACTCCCACAATGCTGTTAGGGAGGGAGTTCCAAGATTTTGATCCAGCGACGATGAAGGAACAGCGATATATTTCCAAGTCAGGATGGTGTGTGACTTGAAGGGGAACTTCCCAAGTGCCTGCTACCTTCTAGGTAGTAGAGGTCACGGGTTTGGGCGGTGCTGTCGAAGAAACCTTGGCGGGTTGCTGCAGTGCATCTTGTAGATGGTACACGCTGCAGCCATGGTACGCCAGTGGTGGAGGAAGTGAATGGTTGAGGTGGTGGATGGGGTGCCAATCAAGTGGGCTGCTTTGCCTTGGATGGTGTTGAGGTGTTGAGCTTCTTGGGTGTTGTTGGAGTTGCACTCATCCAGGCAAGTGGAGAGTATTCCATCACACTCCTGACTTGTGCCTTGTAGTTGTTGGAAAGGGAGTCAGGAGGTGAGTCACTCATCGCAGAATACCCAGCCTCTGACCTGCTATTGTAGCCATAGTATTTATGTGGCTGGTCCAGTTAAGTTTCTGGTCAATGGTAGCCCCCAGGATGTAGATGGTGGGAGATTTGATAATGATGATGCCATTAAATGTCAAGGGGAGGTGGTTAGATTCTCTCTTGCTGGAGATGCTCATTGCCT
The DNA here is from genome assembly GCF_052327205.1 of Somniosus microcephalus. Classification (NCBI taxonomy): domain Eukaryota; kingdom Metazoa; phylum Chordata; class Chondrichthyes; order Squaliformes; family Somniosidae; genus Somniosus; species Somniosus microcephalus. The sequence goes on from NC_140994.1 coordinate 28,328,412, forward strand.
GGCACTTGTGTAGCGTGAATGTTACCTGCCACTTCTCAGCCAAGCCTGGATGTTGTCCAGATCTTGCTGCATGTGGGCATGGACTACTTCATTATCTGAGGAATTGCGAATGGAACTGAACACTATGCAATCATTAGCGAACATCCCCACTTCTGGCCATGATGGTGAGATGGTCATTGATGAAGCAGCTGAAGATGGTTGGGCCTAGGACACTGCCCTGAGGAACTCCTGCAGCGATGTCCTGGGGCTGAGATGATTGACCTCCAACAACCACCTTCCTTTGTGCTAGGTATGAGACCAGTTCATGGAGAATTTTCTCCCTGATTCCCATTGACTTCAATTTTGCAAGGGCTCCTTGGTGCCACAGTTGTTCAAACGCTGCCTTGATGTCAAGGGAACATAAGAACATAAGAAATAGGAGCAGGAGTAGGCCATTCGGCCCCTTGAGCCTGCTCCGCCATTAAATAAGATCATGGCTGATCTGATCTTGGCCTCAACTCCACTTTTCTGTCTGTTCCCCATAACCCTTGACTCCCCTGTAGTTCAAATATCTGTCTATCTCAGCCTTGAATATATTCAGTGACTCAGCCTCCACAGCTCTCTGGGGTAGAGAATTCCAAAGATTCGCGACCTTCTGAGAGAAGAAATTCCTCCTCATCTCCGTCTTAAATGGGCGACCCCTTATCCTGAGTCTCTGCCCCCAGTTCTAGATGCCCCCAGTTCTAGATTCCCCCACGAGGGGAAACATCCTCTCAGCATCTACCCTGTCAAGCCCCCTCAGAATCTTATATGTTTCAATAAGATCACCTCTCATTCTTCTAAACTCCAATGAGTGTAGGCCCAACCTGCTCAACCTTTCCTCATAAGGCAATCCCCTCATCCCAGGAATCAACCTAGTGAACCTTCTCGGAATTGCCTCCAATGCAAATGTATCCCTCCTTGAATAAGGAGACCAAAACTGTACGCAATTGGCTATGATAAATTGACCCTTAGTGTTAGGGGGATTAAATACGTGGAGTTACGGGGATAGGGTGGGATATGTGTTGGTGTAGGGGTTACGGGGATCGGGTGGGATATGTGTCGGTGCAGGCTCGATGGGCCGAAATGGCCTCTATCTGCACTGTGGGGTTTCTGTGATTCTGTGATACTCTAGGTGTGGTCTCACCAGCACCCTGTACAGTTGTAGCAAGATTTCCTTACTTTTATACTCCATCCCCCCTGCAATAAAGGCCAACATTCCATTTGCCTTCCTAATTACTTGCATGCTAACTTTGTGTGTTTCATGTACGAGGACACCCAGATCCCTCTGTACCGCAGGATTCTGTAGTCTCTCTCCATTTAAATAATATTTTGCTTTTCTATTCTTCCTACCAAAGAAAGAAAGAAGAAATAAAGACTTGCATTTATATAGCGCCTTTCACGACCACCGGGCGTCTCAAAGCGCTTTACAGCCAATGAAGTTCTTTTGAAGTGGAGTCACTGTTGTAATGTGGGAAAAAGTGGATAACCTCACATTTTCCCACATTATACTCCATCTGCCAACTTTTTGCTCACTCATTTAACCTATCTATATCCCTTTGCAGACTTTTTGTGTCCTCACAACTTGCTTTCCCACCTATCTTTGTATAATCAGCAAATTTAGCTACAGTACACTTCATCCAAGTATTAATATAGATTGTAAATAGTTGAAGCCCCAGCACTGATCCCTGTGGCACCCCACTATTTACAGTTTGCCAACCTGAAAATGACCCATTTATCCCAACTCTCTGTTTTCTGTTAGTTAGCCAAGCCTCTATCCATGCTAATATATTACCCCCAGCACCATGAGCTCTTGCATAGAAAGATAGAAGATAGGAGCAGGAGTAGGCCATTCGGCCCCTCGAGCCTGCTCCGCCATTTAATGAGATCATGGCTGATCATCCAAATTCAGTACCCGGTCCCTGCTTTCTCCCCATATCCCTTGATCCCTTTAGCCTCAAGAAATATATCCAACTCCTTCTTGAATATATTTAATGAATTGACCTCAACTGTCGTGTGTGGCAGAGAATTCCACAGGTTCACCACTCTCTGGGTGAAGAAATTCCTCCTCATCTCAGTCCTAAATGGCTTACCCCTTATCCTTAGACTGTAACCCCTGGTTCTGGACTCTCCTGCCATCAGGAACATCCTTCCTGCATCTAGTCTGTCCAGTCCTGTTAGAATTTTATAAGTTTCAATGAGATTCCCTCTCATTCTTCTAAACTCTAGCGAACCTAAGCCTAATCAACCCAATCTCTCCCCATACGTCATTCCTGCCATCCCAGTTATCAGTCTAGTGAATCTTCGCTGCACTCTCTCCATGGCAAGAACATCCCTCCTCAGATAAGGCGACCAAAACTGCACACAATACTCAAGGTGTGGTCTCACCAAGGCCCTGTACAACTGCAGCAAGACATCCTTGCTCCTGTACTCGAATCCTCTCGCTATGAAGGCCAACATACCATTTGCCTTCTTAACCGCCTGCTGCACCTGCATGCTTACCTTCAGCGACTGGTGCACAAGGACACCCAGATCTCAAATAACAACAGAAAATGCTGGAAAAACTCAGCAAGTCAGGCAACATCCGTGGAGAGAAATTTGAGTTGACGTTTCGGGTTTGACCCTTCTTCAAAACTGGAGAGAAAAGGAACTAGATCGAAGGCAGGGCTGCGATCGGACAAAAGAATAAAAGAACCAAAAGAAGTAAAAGAGATTAGAAGCTAGACGAGATGGTAATAGGCTGTGATTAGGTGTAAAGTGTACTGGCAGGGCAAAAGATAGCTGCCAGGTGTGAGAGAGAAACAAAAGGAAAGGGGGGGGGCGGAAAGGAAAGGAGTGGAAAAATATAAGTGAAAATGAAATAGGGGCCGAGGTTATGATCTGAAATTGTTGAACTCGATATTGAGACCGGAAGGCTGCAGAGTGCCTAATCGGAAGATGAGGTGCTGTTCCTCGAGTTTACGTTGAGCTTCCGTGGAACAGTACAAGAGGCCAAGGACGGTGAGGTCCGAGTGGGAATGGAGCGGTGAATTGAAATGACAGGCGACCGGAAGCTCGGGGTCACCCTTACGGACTGAACGGAGGTGTTCCGCAAAGCGGTCACCCAATCTCGTTGCACTTCCCCTTTTCCCAATCTATTGCCATTCAGATAATAATCTGTCTTCCTGTTTTTGCCACCAAAGTGGATAACCTCGCATTTATCCACATTATACTGCATTTGCCATGCATCTGCCCAATCGCCCAACCTGTCCAAATCGTACTGGAGTTTCTCTGCATCCTCCTCACAGCACACACGCCCACCCAGCTTTGTGTCATCTGCAAACTTGGAGATATTACATCTAGTTCCCTTGTCTAGATCATTTTTTTATGTATTGTGAATAGCTGGGGTCCTAGCACCGATCCCTGCGGTACCCCACTAGTCACTGCCTGCCTCTCGGAAAAAGACCCGTTTATTCCAACTCTTTGCTTCCTGTCTGCCAACCAGTTCTCTACCCAGGACAGTACCTTACCCCCAATCCCATGTGCCTTAACTTTACACGCTAATCTTTTATGCGGGACCTTATCAAAAGCCTTCTGAAAGTCCAAATACACCACATCCACTGGTTCTCCCTTATCTATTCTACCAGTTGCATTCTCAAAAAATTCCAGTAGATTAGTCAAGCATGATTTACCTTTTATAAATCCATGTTGACTTTGTCCGATCCTGTCACTGTTTTCCAAGTGCTCTGCTATTACATCTTTTATAATGGACTCTAGCATTTTCCCCACTACCGATGTCAGGTTTACCGGTCTATAATTCCCCGTTTTTTCTCTTGTGCAGTAACCTTTTACATGGCACCTTATCGAATGCCTTTTGGAAATCCAAATACACTACATCTACTGGTTCCCCTTTATCCACCCTGCTCATTACATCCTCAAAGATGATATCAATCGATTGCAAAAGACATAGAAAGGCTAGCAGAATGGGCAGACGTGTCAGATGGAATTTAATAAAGCGAAGTGTGAGGTGATGCATTTTGGCAGAAGGAACAGGGAGAGGCAATATACACTTAATGGCACAGTTTTAAAGAGTGTGCAGGGACAGAGGGACCTGGGAGTTCATGTGCATTGGTCCCTGAAGGTGGCAGGACATATTGAGAGAATGGTTAACAAAGCATATGGGATCTTGGGCTTCATAAATAGAGGTATTGAGTATAAAAGTAGAGAAGTTATGTTGAACCTATATAAAGCGCTGGTTAGGCCACAACTGGAGTATTGTGTCCAGTTCTGGTCACCACACTTTAGGAAGGATGTGAAGCCCTTGAGAGGGTACAGAGGAGATTTACCAGAATGGTTCCGGGGATGGGGGATCTTAGCTACAAGGACAGGTTGGAGAAGCTGGATTTGTTTTCATTAGAGCAAAGGAGGTTGAGGGGTGATTTGATAGAGGCGTACGAGATTATGACGAGTTTGGATAGGCTAGACGGGGAAAGGCTGTTCCCAGTAGTTGATGGTACAAGGACTAGGGGACACAGATTTAAGGTTTTGGGCAAGAGATACAGGGGGGACGTGAGGAAAAGCTTTTTTACACAGTGAGCTGTGATGATCTGGAACTTTCTGCCGACAGACGTGGTGGAAGCGGAGACACTGAGGCCTAGAAATTCAGTTGGTAGCGCCAGCTGCTAGCGCCTTAAGAGGGCGATAAGTGGGGCGCGAAGCGGCTAGCATCCGGGCGCGGCGCGATCTGCCCCTCTCGCGAACTTGAGTGAAGATTTAGCGGTGGCGCAAAACCGCAACGCCCGCTCAGCTGCACGAGCAGATCCTGACATCATTTCATGGTGCAACGCCCTTGGTGCGCCCCGAACCGGAACTTCAGTGGCGCCCCCCTTTCCGCCTGGCGCTCCCAGCGACTGGTTGAGTGGAACGGTTCCCAGTCGCTGTGGGGCTGGGGGGCGCTATTTAAAGGGGGCTCTTCCTGCATTCTTTGTGGTAGCCATTTTGGACCACTCCTGTGTGAGAGAGCGAGATTTGCAGAGAGACAAAGGGAGAGAGCTTTCTGCTTTGACTCAGCGCTCGCACAGATACTTCTGGCTTCAGTCCAGAGCTTTGCAGTTGGATTTATTTTTCAGTGCCATAGCCTTGAGTGGCCACATATAATGGGGCTGCAATGGGTGGAAACGTTGGGTTTCTCCATTGCATTAAGAGGGCTCAGAGACGCCGAGAGTGCCAATCATGGCCAGACGGAGGAGGGCCAACAGGCGTCGGCACAGGGGGCCTTACCCTCCCAGGGTATACCGCAAGCACTTCTACCTCAACATGTCTGAGGAGCAGTGCATTCGGAGGCTTCGATTCAGAAGGGAGGTGGTCACTGAGATCTGCCACCTGCTTCAGAGAGATCTGCAGCCTCAGCTGAGGAGCATGACATCTCTGTCGGTGGCAGTGAAGGTGACAGTGGCTCTCAACTTCTATGCCACCGGCTCCTTCTAATCCGCCACTGGGGACATTGCCACTGTCTCCCAGTTCGCAGTGCATTGCTGCATCCGCCAGGTCACGAATGCCCTCTTCAAAAGGAGACATCAGTACATTTCCTTCCCCATGACCCTGGACAAGCAGCAAAAGCGTGCAATGGGATTTGCAAGAATAGCGGGCTTCCCCATGGTCCAGGGCGCCATTGACTGCACACGTGTGACCTTGCGGGCGCCTCTAGAGAATGCGGAGGATTACCGCAACCGGAAGGGGTTCCATTCGTTGAACGTGCAGTTGGTGTGTGACCACAGGCAGCTGATACTAGCTGTCAATGCCCACTTTCCACGCAGCAGCCACGATGCCTTCATCCTGCGCCAGACTTCTGTGGCAGACATTTTCAAAGCACCGGCTCACCCAGGAGGCTGGTTTCTCAGGGACAAGGGCTATCCTTTGTGCAGCTGGCTGATGACCCAGCTCCGTGCGCCCACCACCCCTGCTGAAGAGCGATACAATGACAGCCATCAAGCGACCAGGAACATCATTGAGCACACAATCGGTGTGCTAAAGCAATGGTTCCGCTGTCTGGACCATTCCGGGGGAGCCCTACAGTACTCGCCTGAGCGAGTCTCCCATTTCATTGTAGTGTGCTGCATGCTGCACAACCTGGCTATCCTCAGGACTCAGCCACTGCCAGCAGACATTGGAGGACCACCAGAGGAGGAGGAAGAAGAGGAGGAGCACTAAGACGGGAGGGAGGCACAAAGTGCAAGGGCCGTCCGTCAGCGGCTTATTGCAAGTCGGTTCTAGGCCTCCTCTCAGGGAATGGCTTGTGCCATTGAAAGAACATGAATGGACCCGCTACGCAAACCCTGAGCCGGTCAAGGCAACAAATAATTCAAAGTGCAAACATGCACAATCCGAATAAAGACAATTATTTATTTAACAAACTCTGTGCCCTTCTTGCATGACAAACAAATACAGAGAAACCCCCCCAAAAAAGTCAGACACATAACTGGCTCTCACAACATGGAGACAATGAACAAAAGAGTTACACAAAAATGACCATGATCCTCGGCCTTCACAAAAAAAAACCACAACATTTTGCCAGACCTCCTACTTTTTGGCCTGCGAGGATGATCTGCCTCGCTTGGGAGATTGGCCCCTTCCCGCCCAGCAGCTCCTCCTCAATGGGACCCCAGTGGCTGCAGCAAGGCTGGGGGAAGGCTGCTGAGGGTCAGATGGTGAGTTGGCAGATGCCCTTGGGGGACGGCCTGGACCAGCTCTGGGCCTGGAGGGCCCGGCTGCTGACTGCTCCAACCCTGCTTGGGCGGCAGCAGTCTGTCCTACGGGTGGTGGCAGCTGCAGTGGAGGAGTGACAGTGTTGGCAGCAGGAATGCTGCCAACCTGACAGAGCACAGGCACTCCCTGGTCGGACGAGACACTGGCACTCGCACGGGGCAGCACTGAAGCATGCGCAGAAATCTGCTGAAGTACAGACTGCTGGCCTGCTGCGGCGCAGCGAGGGCCCCGGTGAATCCTGGCCGATCCAGCGAGGGTGGCAGCAGTTAGTGCTCATGTGGCCCTGATCTGTGTCTGCATCAGACCAGCCAGTGACTGCATGGCACGACTAAGCACTTGGCTGGAAGCCGCGTGTGCTGCCCCGAAGTCCTGCAGACTCCTTGCCTGTGCTGCCCCGAATTCCTGCACACTTCTTGCCAGTGACTCTATGGAGTCAGGCATCCTTGCCACTGCAGCCATGAGCTCAGTGTGCCTGCGCTCCGCCTGGGCGCCCATTTCACCAAGGAGCCGCACCTCCTCTGCGCTCACTGTAGCAGGACTGGAGGCCACACTCTTCCTCCGGGGAGAAGGCCGCCGAGCTTCCCTACCTCCCCCCCCCCCCCCCCCCCCCCACCCCCCACGTTGCTGCAGCCCGCTGGGCCCCGGAGCTTCACCCTCCTCAGACCCTTCCCCCCCCTGCTCCCCTCCAGGGAAGACATGTCCCCATCATGGCGCTGGGCTGCCTCGGCTGAGGGTGGCACTGATGTTCCGGCTTCCTCTTCCTCCTCCTCGCCTTCCGATTCACTCACAGTGCCAGCTTGAGGGCCCGCATCCTCACCTGGCGAATCAGCATCTGAAAGCAGGGAGGTACAAGAGTTGCTTTAGTGTGAGGACAGGGCGGCAGCGAGGGAGGCATGAGTGCTGCAATGCACTGCGTTGGTTCGATAGTGGCAAAGGATGCTGGTGTGAGGCACAAGTGGAAAGAGAGAGGTTAAAAAGGCGATGACCTTACCATTGCTGTCCAGAACGGGGCCGGCATCTCCAGTGGCGACGCGGCCAATCAGCCGGCCTGCCATAATCCGTTCCACTCACTGCTCCAGATCGCTGAGGTCTTTAAGTTCAGGACGGCCTCCCCCGGTCCGTTGCTGCTGCCTCCTATTGTGGGCAAGCTTGCCCTGCAAGAGAAAGGATGGGCTCTCAGTACAGTGTGAAGCCCTGATCTTGGCTGCAATGCCTCCCATGGTCGAATAGCCTTGACAGTGTCAAGCCCTGATCTTGGCTGCACTGCCTCCCATGGTCGAATAGCCCTGACAGTGTCAAGCCCTGACCTTGGCTGCACTGCCTCCCATGGTCGAATAGCCCTGACTGTGTAAAGTGGTGAATGTGCATGTGATTTTCATGAGCGTCCCATAGGTGTTGGATGAGGGCTGGGCATTGGGGCTTTCAGGACCCTTTGGCCATAAAGTGAGGTGCACATGCAGGGATGAAGAGGATACTGGAAAGGGTACTCACCCTGACAACCCGAGTGAGGTCGTTGAACTTCTTCCTGCATTGCATTGGGGTCCTAGGGACCATGCTGCTGGAGGTCACTCTGTGTGCCACCTCCCTCCAAGCTTTTCTATATTCGCTGGGCAGCGGCCTCCTGCCACTGTCAGGAAAGAGGATAGGTCGCCTGCATGCCACTGTGTCAACCAGAACCTTCAGGGCCCCCTCACTGAAGCGCTGTGCTCGCTCCCTCGCCTTCTCCACGGTCGTAGGCGTAACGATGTCGCAGCAGGTCTGTCCAGGCCTAGAATCAGGGCTCCAATGTGCAGGGCGTGGCTGCAAGCCAAATCGACCCACCCCCTTTAAGAGGTGACCGGCGCCAGCGTGTCTGCCTGTAATCGCTAACTGGCCGCACCTGCGCTGCGCCCGCCCTCGGTGGTAGCGCCTCGGCTCACCGGCTTAGCACCTTAGGATAGTCGTGCACCGCCTGCTTTAGCGCAGCAACAACCTCTTGGGGCGATGCAACTCAATTTCGGTGAAGGTGGTGCTAAGTTGCGCCGGGCGCTAAATTTAGCGCACGCTCGACTGAACGTGGCGATACTGAATTTCTAGGCCTGAATATTTTCAAGGGGAGACTGGATAGGCACTTGAGGGAAATAAACTCGCAGGGCTACGGGGATAGAGCGGGGGAATGGGACTGACTGGATTGCTCTATAGAGAGCCAGCATGGACTCGATGGGCCGAATGGCCTCCTCCTGTGCCATTATGACTCTAACTCTACTAAATTTGTCAAACACGATTTCCCTTTCATAAACCATGTTTACTTTGCTTGATTTTCTTATGATTTTCTAAATGTCCTGCTATTACTTCCTTAATAATGGATTCCAGCATTTTCCCAATGACAGATGTTAGCCTAACTGGCCTGTAGTTTCCTGCTTTCTGTCTCCCTCGTTTCTTGAATATGGGTGGTACATATGCGGTTTTCCAATCCGCTGGGACCTTTCCAGAACCTAGGGAATTTTGGAAGATTACAACCAATCCATCCACTATCTCTGTAGCCACTTCTCTTAAGACCCTCGGCTGCAGGCCATCAGGTCCAAGGGACTTGTCAGCCTTTAGTCCCATTAGTTTGCCTAGTACTTTTTCTCTAATGATTGTTTTAACTTCCTCCCTCCCTTTTGCCCCTTGGTTTTCCACTATTATTGGGATGTTTTTAGTGTCTTCTACCGTGAAGACAGAAATAAAATATTTGTTCAAAGTCTCTGCCATTTCCTTGTTTCCCATTAAAGCAGTCACTCTCACCTCACCTCTGGAATTCAGCTCTCTTGTCCATGTTTGGACCAAGGCTGTAATGAGGTCTGGAGCTGAGTGGTCTTGACGGAACCCAAACTGAGCATCGGTGAGAAGGTTATTGGTGAGTAAGTGCCACTTGATAGTACTGTCATCAACACCTTTTACCTCAGAAATGATCAAACTAAGACAGTGAGAAAGATAGAGTGAAATAAAGTGCCTTTGCTCATCCTAATTTGAGTTCTTTTAAACTTTCCAACAATAAAAAACACATATTTTAAAAATTTCTCAGGCAAACAGAAAAGCACTGATTACCATAGCCATGTTTTGTTGAGGATTGGAAAATGTGAAAACATAATTCAAAGCTTGCAGAAATCTTTTAGAAACTTACAAACTATTGCAACCAGACCCAGTATCCTCCTCCACCCCCCACCCCCCCCCCCCACAACCACCCAAGTACTGCCATAACTGTGCCTTCCCCTCTCCACACCTGACACTCCCCAGGGATCTATCAAGGAGCTAAACCTCACATTCCACTCCCAATTCTGCTAAACCTTAGGTTCCTTCTCCACTATGATACCAGACCACACAGCCCTTAACATCAAGAAAACCAAAGAAATCATTGTGGACTTCAGGAAGTCTAAAGGCGGAAGTCACACCCCCATCCACATCCATGGGGCTGTGGTGGAAAGGGTGGACAGCTTTAAGTTCCTCGGAGTCCACATCACGGAAGACCTCTCCTGGTCCCTCAATACCTCCTCTCTGGTGAAGAAGGCCCAGCAGCGCCTATATTTCCTAAGGAGGCTGAAGGGACGTAACCTGTCACCCCTGATCCTCGCTAACTTTTACCGCTGCACAATAGAGAGCATCCTGACGAATTGTATCACAGTATGGTATGGCAGCTGTAGCTACTATGACCGGAAAGCTCTGCAGCGGGTAGTCAAAACTGCCCAACGCATTACCGGCACCCGGCTACCGACCATAGAGCACATATACCAGAAACGCTGTTTACGGAGGTCACGGACCATCATCAAAGACCCTACCCACCCCAGCCACAGTCTGTTCGCCCTCCTGCCATCTGGGAGACGCTACAGATGCATTCGCACCCAAACGACCAGATTTAGGAACAGCTTCTTTCCCTGGGCTGTTATCCTACTGAACTCCACAAATAAACTCTAAAGCCTGCACATCTGCCAATGCACTTTATTATGGTTATGTTTATGTTAATGTATTACAAGCCAAATGAATGTTGAATGTTTAAATGTCTTAATCTAAATGTACACTCTCGGGAGCCGCAAGCCTACATTTCGTTGTACTGCACTTGTGCACTAACAATGACAATAAAAGTTGATTATTATTATTATTATTATTATGATTATTATTATTATAATTCCTTCACACCCATGCTGCCAAACTCGAGGACCCAACTGCAGTATTACCACACTACAGAACCATCCCGACAATGTTAAACATCTTCTAGCCCTATATCCATATCATTGACGTACAGAGTGAACAGAAGTGGTCCCAGAACAGAATCCTGTAGAAGCATAGCAACAGGAGTTGGCCATTCAACCCCTTGAGCTTGTTGCACCATTCAGTTAGATCATTGCTGGCCTGTATCTCTAACTCCATCTACCCGCCTTGGTTCGGTAACCCTTAATACCCTACAAAAATCTATCAATCTCAGTTTTGAAATTTTCAACTGACCTAACCTCAGCAGCTTTTTGGGGAGAAAAGTTCCAGATTTCCACTAATCTTTGTGTGAAGAAGTGCTTTCTGACACCACCTCTGAATGTAGCTTTAATTTTAAGGTTATGCCCCCTTGTTTTGGATTCCCCCACCAGAGGACATACTTTCTCTGTATCTACATTATCAAATCCTTTAATCATCATAAACACTTCAATTAGATCACCCCTTAATCTTTTATATCCTTTGGAATGCTGCTACTCACTTCCATCTACTTGTAGAAACTGTCCTTAACTCCTATCCCTACCTCTTCATTCTAATCAGTTTTTAATCCTATTTGCTGCCTTATCCTGTAATCTCAAATAATCTCTTGTGTGGCACCTTGTCAAAGGCTTTCTGATAGTCCATGTACACCACATCCATTGCAGTTTCCCTATCCACCGTATCTGTCACTTCCTGAAAGAACTCTCAGGTTTGTCGAACACGATCTTCCTTTCTGAAATTCATGTTGGCTTCTTCCTCCTCCTTCTCCTCTCTTAGATATTTAGGAATTTCTTCTTTAATTAAAGATTCTAAAATGTTCCCTACCACAGATGCCTATCAGAGATCAATAGATTTTTGAATATAACAGAATCAAGGGATATGGGGATAGTGCAGGAAGGTGGAGATGAGGTAGAAGATCAGCCATGATCTTATTGAATGACGGAGCAGGCTCGAAGGGACAGATGGCCAACTCCTGCTCCTATTTCTTATGTTGTTATGTTAAACTGACTGGTCTGTAGTTACCCTTTTTGAAAATTCCAATAGGCTAGAGAAATGTTCTTTAATGTGGTAGTTTACAAAAGGAAAGGGATTTGTTGTAGTGGAGAGAGCAATGCCTAGAAAGTTATGGATCAGTTTAAGAATGCAACTTCAGAGTCAGAAAGCCGCACTCCAGTAATTTCCCCCTCCCCACCACCACCACTGAGCAGTACCTAGCTGTTTGGTGCCAACCCCCCTCCCACACTGACTATTTTGGTGATCGGAGTCCATATACCTCACCCGGGTCCATCTCTCCTCTTTTCCCCCCTCCCCCCACCCCAACACACTGACCAGCTGAACATCCCCCACCCACTGAGCATCATTTGCTGACTGGAGCCCAGACTCCTCACCTGAGCGCATCTCTCTTTTTCTCCCTCCCTTTTCACCGACCATCACATTACTGATTTGGAGCTAACCTTTCCTCCTTTTCCCCATTCCCTTCCTCATCTTCACCTCTCTGTAGTGTCAGACGTGGCTCAGTTACATACAAACATACGAATTAGGAGCAGGAGTAGGCCCCTTGAGCCTGCTCCGCCATTCAATAAGATCATGGCTGATCTGATTACTCCACACTCCCGCCTACCCCCAATAACCTTTCACCCCCTTGCTTACCAAGAATCTATCTACCTCTGCCTTAAAAATATTCAAAGACTCTGCTTCCACTGCCCTCTGACGAAGAGAGTTCCAAAGACTCTCAACCCACTGAGGAAAAAAAATTCTCCTCATCTCTGTCTTAAATGGGTGACCCCTTATTTTTAAGCAGTGACCCCTAGTTCTAGATTCTCCCACAAGAGGAAACATCCTCTCCACATCCACCCTGTCCAGACCCCTCAGGATCTTATATGTTTCAATCAAGTCACCTCTTACTCTTCTAAACTCCAGCAGATACAAGCCTAGCCTGTCCAACCTTTCCTCATAAGAAAATCTGCCCATTCCAGGTATTATCATAATCATAATCATAATCAACTTTATTGTCATTGTTAGTGCACAAGTGCAGTACAACGAAATGTAGGCTTGCGGCTCCCGAGAGTGTACATTTAGATTAAGACATTTAAACATTCAACATTCATTTGGCTTGTAATACATTAACATAAACATAACCATAATAAAGTGCATTGGCAGATGTGCAGGCTTTAGAGTTTATTTGTGGAGTTCAGTAGGATGACAGCCCTGGGAAAGAAGCTGTTCCTAAATCTGGTCGTTCGGGTGCGAATGCATCTGTAGCGTCTCCCAGATGGCAGGGGGGCGAACAGACTGTGGCTGGGGTGGGTAGGGTCTTTGATGATGGTCAGTGACCTCCGTAAACAGCGTTTCTGGTATATGTGCTCTATGGTCGGTAGCCGGGTGCCGGTAATGCGTTGGGCAGTTTTGACTACCCGCTGCAGGGCTTTCCGGTCATAGTAGCTACAGCTGCCATACCATACTGTGATACAGTTCGTCAGGATGCTCTCTATTGTGCAGCGGTAAAAGTTAGAGAGGATCAGGGGTGACAGGTTACATCCCTTCAGCCTCCTTAGGAAATATAGGCGCTGCTGGGTCTTCTTCACTAGAGAGGAGGTATTGAGGGACCAGGAGAGGTCTTCCGTGATGTGGACTCTGAGGAACTTAAAGCTGTCCACCCTTTCCACCACAGCCCCATGGATGTGGATGGGGGTGTGACTTCCGCCTTTAGACTTCCTGAAGTCCACAATGATTTCTTTGGTTTTCTTGATGTTAAGGGCCAGGTTGTTATCGGCGCACCACTTCACGAGATGCTGGACCTCCTCTCTGTAGGCTGACTCATCGTTGTTGGTGATCTGGCCTACCACCGTGGTATCATCCGCAAACTTGATGATGGTGTTGGAACCATGAACAGCCACACAGTCGTGGGTGAAGAGGGAGTAGAGGAGGGGGCTCAGCACACATTCTTGTGGGGCCCCCGTGTTCAGGGTCAGGGGGGGAAGGTGTGGTTACCTAATTTGACAGACTGGGGTCTGTTTGTTAGGAAGTCCAGGGTCCAGTTGCAGAGGGAAGTGTTCAGGCCAAGAGTGTGGAGTTTGGTGGGCAGCTTGTTGGGGACGATAGTGTTGAATGCTGAGCTGTAGTCTATGAACAGCATTCTGATGTAGGTCTCTTTACCATCTAAGTGATTCAGTGCAGAGTGTAGAGCAGTTGTGATTGCATCCTCCGTTGATCTGTTTGCACGATAGGCAAACTGGTGTTGGTCAAGAGAGGCGGGAACACTGGCTTTGATGTGAGCCAGGACCAGTCTCTCGAAACACTTCATTATGATGGGTGTGAGTGCGACAGGTCGATAGTCGTTCAGACACGTCACAGCCGTTTGCTTTGGCATAGGAATAATGGTAGCGGTCTTGAAGTATGTAGGGACTACTGCCTGGGCCAATGACAGATTGAAGATGGCGGTGAAGACATCAGCCAGCTGATCACATTCCTTGAGTACCCGTCCAGGGATGCTATCAGTTCCAGCAGCCTTACGTGTGTTCACTCCGCGTAGAACACCCCTTACGTCGGAGGTCGACAGAGTGAGCACCTGATCTTCCGGGGGTGGCAAGGCTTTGGTAGCCGGCTCCCTGTTGTCCCTGTCGAAGCGAGCGTAGAAGTAGTCTAGGGAACCTTCTCTGAACTGCTTCCAATGCATTTACATCCTTCCTTAAATAAGGAGATCAATACTGTACATAGTACTCCAGATGTGGTCTCACCGATGCCCTGTATAACTGAAGCATAACCTCCCTACTTTTGTATTCAATTACCCTTGCAATAAACAATAATATTCTATTAGCTTTCCTAATTACTTGCTGTACCTGCATAGTAACCTTTTGCGATTCATGCACTAGAACACCCAGATCCCTCTGCATCTCAGAGTTCTGCAATCTCTCGCCATTTAGATAATATGCTTTTATATTCTTCCTGCCAAAATGGACAATTTCATATTTTCCCACATTATATTCCATTTGCCAGATCTTTGTCCACTCACTTAACCTATCTATATCCCTTTGTAGCCTCCTTATGTCCTCTTCACAATTTACCTTCCTACCTATCTTTGTGTCATCAGCAAATTTAGCAACCATACCTTCGGTCCCTTCATCCAGGTCATTTATATAAATTGTAAAAAAGTTGAGGCCCCAGCACTGATCCCTGTGGCACACCACTCGTTACATCTTGCCAACCAGAAAATGACCCATTTATGCCTACTCTCTGTTTCATGTTAGCTAGCCAATCTTCTATCCATGCCAATATGTTACCCCCTGTACCATGAGTTTTTATTTTCCGCAATAACCTTTGATGTGGTGCCTTATCAAATGCCTTCTGGAAATCTAAGTACAGTACATCCACCGGTTCCCCTTTATCCACAGCACATGTTACTTCCTCGAAGAACTCCAGTAAATTGGCTAAACATGATTTCCCTTTCACAAAACCATGTTAACTCTGCCTGATTACCTTGAACCTTTCTAAGTGCCCTGCTATAACATCTTTAATAATAGCTTCTAACATCTTCCCTATGACAGATGTTAAGCTAACTGGCCTGTAGTTTCCTACTTTCTGTCTCCCTCCCTTTTTGAATAAAGGAGTTACATTCGCTATTTTACAATCTAATGGAACCTTCCCCGAATCTAGGGAATTTTGGAAAATTAAAACCAACGCATAAACTATCTCACGAGCCACTTCTTTTAAGACCCTAGGATGAAGCCAATCAGGACCTGGGGACTTGTCCGCCCGCAGCTCCAACAATTTGTTCAGTACCACTTCCCTGGTGATTGTAATTTTCTTGAGTTCCTCCCTTCCATTTCCTGATTTACAGCTATTTCTGGGATGTTACTTGTATCCTCTATAGTGAAGACCGATGCAAAATACCTGTTCAATTCAACTGCCATCTCCTTATTTTCCATTGGCCCAGAAATTCGGGTTTCCACGGGTGAGTACGCTCGGGGTACTCACCCGTAAGCCCAATGGAAGTGCTGGTTTCCTGCATGCACTGCGCATGCGCGGGAAACCGGCACTTCCGTTCCCCTGAAAGAAGGGGTTCAGAGTTCGAGCGCGTGCGCAGGAGAGGCTGCGCGTGCGCATCGAGCTTACGTTTTTTTTGCAGGTTTTCCCGGGAGGGTAAGTCACCAGAAGTTAGACATGTAAAAAGCAGTCGCAAGGCCTGCTTTTTACAAGGTAAGTGGTGAATTAATTAAAATTAAAACATTTTTTCCACAGGTTTATTATTTTTAAATACTTTAAAGAAAGGTAAGTTTATTTTTAGCCCCGTTAGAAAATAAAAAATAAAATTTCAAAAATTTAAATTATTGGCCCTGAAATTAGGATCGGGAGCTTGCCGCGCGTGCAAGCCCCCGATGTGCACTCACCCGGCGCGCCGACATCTGAAGCCCGGGCCTGCTTGCATTTCCTGTCACTGGCCCGGTTCAGATGTCGGCGCGATGTGCTTACCTGATCCAGCGGCGTAGTTAGTGCGATGTGCCGGCTGGGATCAGGTGAGCACTGTGCAGCCAATCAGGGGAGGGGAAACTCATTCATGAGTTTGAGAGTAAGAACTGTCAAACTCATGAAAAGTATGGGATGCCAAAACACTACTTAAACTTTAAATAACATTTTTAAAAACATCCCACTGATTATATTAACTATAAATAAGTTTAAAAAAATATTTTAAACAATTAATCAAATTTTTGAAAAAAAAAAATTAAAAAAAAATAGGGTCTAAAACTAAACTTACCTTACTGTAAATTCTTTAAAAATAATAAACCTGTGGAAATTTTTTTTCTAAATTGTACTAAAAGACCACTTACCTGTAAAACTAAGTACTTACGTCTGTTTTTTCCACGCGTAAAAACCGGAGGCCTTTACACTCGGGCAACTCTGGGGGGAAAAAAAAGGAATTCCACTGCGCACGCGCTGCATCACAAGCCGCACGCGTTCTGCCTCTTAACCCCTTGGGTCAGAGGACAGGAAATGCTGGTTTTCAGCGCATGCGCTGTGCACGCTGAAAACCGGCAATTCCTCCGGGCACACGCGTGAGTACCCCGTCCGTACTCACGCGTTGTGACAGGAATTACTGGGCCAGTGTTTAAAATAGTTATTTCATGTAATTTATAGTTTATTTAAAAAATGTGATTTAAAAAATTTATTTGAAGGTTTAGTGATGTTTTGGGGCTTATAGTATTTATAAGTTTGACAGCCCTTCCTGTCAAACATATGAATGAAGCATTCCCTGCTCCGATTGGCTCCCCATGGCCCACGTGATCCCTGGGGACGCATCGAACTAACTGCGCCCCTGGGATACGCAAGCACTGCGCACCGGCAGTTGGAGCAGGCCCAGGATCGCAATTCCACGGGGCCCCACAGCTCAACGGCCGGCGCGCAAGGTAAGTGCAGGTCGGGGGCTTACACCCACGGGAAGCCCTCGACCCAAATTTCTGGGCCATTATTAATTCCCCAGACTCACTTTCTACAGGACCAACGCTCACTTTAACTCTTTTTAAAATATCTATAGAAACTCTTACTATCTGTTTTTATATTTCTAGCTAGCTTTCTCTCGTACTCTAGTTTTTCTCTCCTTATTAATCTTTTAGTCATTCTTTGCTATTTTTTATATTCTGTCAAATCTTTTGACCTGCCACCCATCTTTGTGCAATTATATGCTTTTTCTTTAAGTTTGATACTATCTTTAACTTTTTTAGTTAACCACAGATGGTGGGTCCTCCCCTTGGAATTTTTCTTTCTCGTTGGAATGTATATATTCTGTATATTCTGAAATATCCCCTTAAATGTCTGCCACTGCAACTCTATTGACCTATCCCTTAACCTAATTTGCCAGTTCACTTTAACTAGCTCTGCTTTCATGCCTTCATAATTGCCCTTATTTAAGATTAAAATACTAGTCTTCGACCCACTCTTCTCTCCCTCAAACTGAATGTAAAATTCAATCATATTATGATCATATTCTCAGTTGGTAGCATTCTTGCCTTTGAGTCAGAAGGTTGTGAGTTCAAAGCCCTCTCCAGAGACTTGAGCACAAAAATCCAGGCTGACACTCCAGTGCAGTGCTGCCGCCTCTCTGATGAGGCATTAAACCGAGGCCCAGTCTGCTCTCTCAGGTGGACGTAAAAGATCCCATGGCACTGTTTCCAAGAAGAGCAGGGGAGTTATCCCCGGTGTCCTGGCCAATATTTATCCTTCAATCATCATTACAAAAAAACAGATTATCTGGTCATCATTACATTGCTGTTTGTGGGAGCTTGCTGTGCACAAATTGGCTGCTGCATTTCCTACATTACAACAGTGACTACACTTCAAAAGTGCTTCATTGACTGTAAAGCGCTTTGGGACACCCTATGGTCATGAAAGGCACTATATAAATGTAAGTTTTTTTTCTTTTCCCGCCTCTCCCTCTCTTCCTTCTCTCCCTTCCTTCCTTCTCTCCTCCCTTCCTCTTCTCACCCCTTCTCTCTCTTTCCTCTTCCCCTTCCTCCCTTCCCTCTGCCTCCCCACTTGTCCTTCATCCTTCCCCCTACCATATTTTGTCAAATTCAATTATCACCTGCCCCCTAACCCAGCTTGACCTGAATACTGCACATAGACTTTACTCCCTGTGTGCAATGCCACAAGAGATTGACTGTAGTCATTTGTGTGCACTTCCTGTCGACTTTTTCCACTGTACATCCTGCTGCCAGTGGAGATGCTGCAATGCCACCACTGGCAGTAGAGTGTAATTACAGCATAGTTTCCATTACAAATATGAACATAGGAATTTATGATAGAAGTATAAAAATAAGGTCAGAATGTATGACTAAAAATGGGGACTAAATTATATTTGTATGTTTTGGGTCAATTATCCCCTGCCCTTTAATCTTGCTTTTTTTGAAGACTACATTTGGTCTTAATTTGGTTTGTGCGATGTCACAGGAGATGATTAGTACATATTAAACATAAAAGCCACTCATTTATGGTTTTCACAGAATAATGAACAGCGTTGCAGATATTGATTCCCAAAGCTTCAATAGAAATTCCAGATACTAAGAAATAACACCAGAATTTGACATGCTATCATAAATCATTGGCCTTGCATAGAACACTATTGTTGTAAAACCTTGTATCCCCTGATTAACTGTGAGCAACATAATGGATAGAGATAATGTATCAGTGAACGACTTACGTTTATATTGTGCCTTTAACACAGACAGAAGAACATTCTGAGGCAATTCTCATAGGAGTAAGGGAAAAATTGCACATTTAAGCTAAAGGCCTGTCCACAAACTAAATATTAGGAGTGGTGACCTAAAGCTTGGTTGAAGAATTGGGTTTTAAAGATGATCTTGAAGGAGGAGAGACGGAGGAGTTCAAGAAGGGAATTCTAGAGCAGGGGGCTGAAGGCTTGGCCACCAGTGGAGGGGGGATGCACAAGATTCCGGGGTCTGAGGAATGGAGAGTTTGGAAGGGGGAAGGGGGAAGCTGGAACGCTGGAGGAGGTTACAGAGATAATAAGAGGTAAGGCCATGGAGAGAATTAAACACAAAGAATTGAATTTTAAATTTGAGATGTTGGGATGCAGCGTTTTGGAAGAACTGAAGTTTACAGAGGATAGAGGATAGGAGACCGGCCAGGAGCTCGGGTTTCTAGGTGACAAGATCATGGATGAGGGCTTAAGTGGAAAATGGGCTGCCGTAGGAATAGAGGCGGGATGGAAGTAGGTGGTCTTTGTGATGGAGACGATATGGGGCCGTAAGTTCAGCTTGGGGCTCAATAGAGCAGGGAGGGTGATGGAGTCAGTATCAATCACCCATGATACAGCACATGGGAAGTCAGGACAAAGTGTAGTCTTCTGGTAAAGTAGGGTTAGGTAAGTGAGCCATGATGCATGTGTGTTTTTTGTTGATTTGTGTGGATTGTTTTCCTGCTGTGATTGTATGGTGCCAAAAAACATATTTTCTTCTAGCTTAAGTTCTCCAGTTTTGATTTTCAGTCTTTTTCAATCTCCATGTTGTTCTCGCAGTTTCTGTTGTTCACTATTTTAAAGTGTACTATCATCACATTCTTTGGGAATATCGAGATTAAGCTTTTAAGATATATCGATCTCGAATCCCAATGCATAACACCAAGGAATATTGAGGGTGTGTGTGTGTCTGTGTGTGTGATTGGTTTTGTTCAAATTCACTAATAAAAAATATTACTTTTGCCTCAAAATGCAATGTTATAACTGTACAATACAAGGAGTGTATTTATATGTGTGTACTGTCCACTTGACCTCATGCTCTTCCTCCTCATTCCACATGCTCACCTCTATCACCTCCCCCGACCTGGGCACCATTTTCCCTACCCCTGGCTCCTGATGAGCTGCTTCTCCTTCACTGCATTCCAGTACAAAACTGAGAAACTAGCAATTTAAAAAAATATGCTGTGTTCTATGAAACCATTGCATTTCCTTTATCTATGCTCTCTTTTATTTCTTGAGAGAATTTTACAAGATTGGTCCAGTTTATTTTTAGAAATCTGTGCTGACTGTTCCTGATTAATTCATGTTTCTTCAAGTGCTTCATAATTTTGTGCCACATTATGGAATCAAGTAGTTTATCAACAACTGAAATAGCACTAACGGCGTATAGTTTTCTGGGTTATTCCTGTTTCCTGAGCAACACCATTGGAAATCTGATAGTAATGTATAAAAATGATAAGCTGAATATTGATCCTTTCAAAGCTGAATTCATTCTACACCTAGGAAAAAGTATCTCGGGGAAGAAAATTACTTTGATGATCAGTGTTCAGTGAAAATGTGCTCAATTTTGCAGAAATTCTCACTTTCAGCTGAATAAAGACAACACATCTCTTAAAAGAATCAGCATGTTGTACATGGCGAAACTGGGAACAGAGACTATCCCTGTAGAGCTATCTTTGGACGAAGATTCAGCAATTGATGTGACAAATATACCATTAGACAAAGATGCCAGATGTTCCTCAGTTGAATGCCAACAGCAAATCCAAGGTGAGGTATTGTAAAGAGAATGATGCTTTATTAAAAATAGCAAAATATTTATTAAAAATACGGATGAGGGAATACAGTTATGTGGATAGACTAGAGAAGCTGGGGTTGTTCTCCTTGAAGCAGAGAAGGCTAAGAGGAGATTTGCTAGAGGAGTTTAAAATCATGAAGGGTTTAGATAGAGTAAATAAAGAGAAACTGTTTCCAATGGCTGAAGGGTCGATAATGAAAGGGCACAGATTTAAGGTGACTGGCAAAATAACCAGAGGTGACATGAGGAAAAACTTTTTTACGCAACGAGTGGTTGGGATTTGGAATGCACTGCCTGATAGGGTGGTGGAAGCAGATTCAGTAGTAGCCTTCAAAAGGGAATTGGATAAATACTTGAAGGAGAAGGAAATTGCAGGGATATTGGGAAAGAGTGGGGGTGGGGGGGGATTGGGACTAACTGGATTGCTCTTCGAAAGAGCCAGCGCAGACTCGATGGGCCGAATGGCCTCCTCCTGGGCTGTACTATTGTATGGTTCTATATGTTTTAGTATTGTCCTAGTTCTTGGAAAGTATTTACATATTGGTGATCATAGTTTATATCTTAACGGAGATTGGTTTTTCATCTTTGCATCGACATAAACTGCATGCTGCGCTTCATTTGTGAAAACTGAAACAGAACATGGATCAGTTGTCTGAGACCACCTCAAGGACTTATTCTCACATCACATTGGCTTCTATTTGCTGCTGTATAACTGAAAATAATGTGGTTTTAAAAAGTTTCCAGGAGGTCCATTAAGATCTATATAAACTTCATTTTAAATTGCTTTAATGTTAGTAACTTCTACCCTATAATAACAAAATTGAATCAGAATTTGGATGCTGCTGCACAGAGCACAAAGGCTCATTTTCTGTGGCCAAACAGGTGGTGTAACTTGACTGTCCCAGTTCCACATCGCTGAATAGTTACTAATCTCAAACTGGCACATCTAATGTACAACACTCTTTGTACGCAAAAATGACTGGTGCAGGAATGGCTAAATTTACCCTGGTAAAGTAAGTAGTGCTTTGGTTTGGGTTATGGCCCATTCTTGGAGCAAAGAATTTCACTGTAGATCTAACCCACACATACCCAATCTGGAAATGTGCAATGTTAACACTATTCCACTCCTCTACACTGAGATCCCTCATCCTGACCATTTTAAAGGTTCACCAAAAATTATAAAATAAGAAAAGAAAGCTGCCATTTATGTAACTTAAAGTATTTCTAAAACATAGAGCTTCGAGACACACTGATATCAACACTGGAAGAGAAGAAGCAGCTATCTTTTGAGTTGGAAAACCTGAGAGGTCATTGGGAAGGCTTGACTGATAAAGTAAGTATCAGATGCAAAAGAAGAAATTTTACTGTCAAATAATGAAAGATACTTGAAATAATTATGATCGCAACTTTATTAGTGAATATTATTCTGGATTTTATTAGCGGAGTAGTGTCGGCCTTAACTCAGTGGTAGCACTCTCGCCTCTGAGTCAGCAGGTCATGGGTTCAAGCCCTACTCCAGAGATTTGAGCACATAATCTAAGCTGACGCTTCAGTGTAGCACTTGAGCGAGTGCTGCCCTCTCAGGTGGACATGAAAGATCTTCATGGCACTTTTTGATGACGAGCAAGGGAGTTCTCCTGGTGTTCTGGCCATTATTTATCCCTCAACCAACAAATTAAAACACCTTATCCGGTCATATATCTCATTGCTGTATGTTTGGACCTTGCTGTGTGCAAATTGGCTGCTGCGTATCCCTACCTTACAACAGTGACTACACTTCAAAAGTATTTTATTGGCAGTAAAGTGCTTTGGGATGCCCTGAGGTTTAGTGTAGTTTTACCAATTTAGTGTATCAATAGCATGGCAGAAATCGACGTCCGTGCAGTTGTCCACAGACAGAAATGTGGCTAGATTAATATAAGAAGCTATTCTGTTGATGCAACAAAAAAAAACCTAAATGTCATCATTCCTAATATTTTGTCTGTGAAGGATTTTGAACATCAGGCCTTTCATAACATTTTAGTGCATCATCTTCAGTTTTCTTCTGAATGTGGTTTCCTCTTGTTAATGTTGCAATCCTGCCATCAATTCAGTTTTGTAACTTTAAATTGAGTTTGAGATATACATAGATAGTGAAAATATTGACATTATTGACATCTCAGAATCATGGCTGCGAACAGAAGATGAACAAAAGACGGATCTAAGAGGATATTGAATATTTCTTAAAGACAGACCAATTAAGCTAGATAGAGTGCTGACATTATTGATCAGAGGATAATCACCATCAAAAAGGTGAGTTTAACAGCAGGAGGGAAGATGGCAGAACACATATGGGTAGAACACAGTAATGAAAAGAGCAACAATTGGTAACTGCTAAATAACAAAAGAAAACGCTGGAAAAACTCAGCAGGCCAGGCAACATCCGTGGAGAGAGAAACAGAGTTAACGTTTCAGGTCGAAACCCTTCTTCAGAACTGAGAAAAAAAAAGGCAGGAAATGAAACAGATTAAATCTATTTCATTTTAATGTTTCATTTCCTGCCTTTTTTTTCTCAGTTCTGAAGAAGGGTTTCGACCTGAAACGTTGGGGTCGATTTTCGTGGAGCCGTCAGGCGGGGTTTCAGGCATGTGGGAGGGGGGCAAAATCCCGATTTTGGGGGTCCCGACACCATCCCGCCCAAAACTCCGCTCCATGCAACTTTCGGATGCAGCGGGTACCCGCCCCGCACTGGGACCCGCCGACCCGAGGCGGGAAGGGATTAGTGCCAATTAACTGCCTGTTAACAGGTAGTTAACAGGCAGTTTTTAGCCTAATCCCTATTTTGAGGGGTTTCGTGTGGGTTTCCTGACGGCTCCAAACCACGCCAGGTTAGAGCAGGCGGGCCGTCGGGTTGAAGGAGTTGGAGGGGTCGTGATGTCAGCGCTCAGGTGAGTGATGGGTGCATGAGTGCAAAGGTAAGTGTGTTTGGTGTGTCTAAAGTGTGTAAAGAACTTTTACTTACCTGTACTTACCTTCACAGCTTTTCTTCCTGAAGCCGTCAGGAGCCCATCACTCAGCCGGCACTTAAAGCTGAACGGCTGCGATCTGTGAAAAGTGACAGCCTTCAGCTTTGAGTGCCGGTGTGAGTTCTAACTGAGTCTGTGTAGAAGGACTCATGTTAGAACTCGGACTGTCAGTGTTTCATAGCTTCAAACAGCTGTGAAACACTGATATTTCATCTGTCAAAAACTCTTGACAGATGAAATTGCAGTCTGTGGCGTCACCTGTTGCCGGGTGGCCCTTAATTGGCCAAGGTCAATCAAGGGAAAATCGCACGGATTGGCCGGACGTCGATGTAGGCGGGACTAAAACCCGAAAGTTGTAGTCCCGCCTTCTTCCCGACAGCTTCGGGAAAATCGACCCCATTAACTCTGTTTCTCTCTCCACGGATGTTGCCTGGCCTGCTGAGTTTTTCCAGCATTTTCTGTTGTTATTTCGGATTTCCAGCATCCACAGTATTTTGCAATCAAATTGGTAACTGCTGTTCAGCTAGCTCAAAGTAAGCAAGTATACAGTAAAATAAATACAGAAATGGCTGACAATTAAAAGGGCAGGTCAGTCAGCACCTGAAAGATAAAGATAGGTTAATGTTTCAGCAGACTGGTATATAGTACTGTTTCTTCTTCTTAGGCAGTCCCTTGGGACCGAGGATGACTTGCTTCCACATTTAAAAATGAGTTCTCAGGTGACTGATGAGTCCAATGCAGGACCCACAGTCTCTGTCACAGGTGGGGCAGATGGTGGTTGAAGGGGCGGGTGGGTGGGGTGCTTGGATTGACGTGTGCTCCTTCTGCTTGGCTTCCGCTTGCTCCCGGCGAAGAGACTCGTGGTGTTTGGCGCCTTCCTGGATGCTTCTCCTCCACTTTGTGTGGTCTTGGGCCAGGGATTCCCAGGTGTCGGTGGGGATGTTGCACTTTTTCAAGGAGGCTTTGAGGGTGTCCTTGAAGCGTTTCCTCTGCCCACCTGGGGCTCTCTTGCCATGTCGGAGCTCCAAGTAGAGCGCTTGTTTTGGGAGTCTCGTATCGGGCATGCGGATGATGTGACCCGTCCATTGGAGCTGATCGAATGTGGTCAAAGCTTTGATGCTGGGGGTGTTGGCCTGAGCGATAACACTGATGTTGGTGCGCCTATCCTGCCAATGGATTTGCAGGATCTTGCAGAGGCAGCGTTGGTGGTACCGCTCCAGTGCTTTGAGGTGCCTGCTGTACATGGTCCATGTCTCTGAGGCATACAGGAGGGCAGGTATCACTACTGCTCTGTAGACCATGAGCTTGGTGCTGGGCTTGAGGTCCTGGTCTTCAAACACTCTCTTCCTCAGGCGACAGAAGGCTGCACTGGCACACTGAAGGCGGTGTTGGACTTCGTCATCTACATCTGCCCTTGTTGACAGTAGGCTCCCGAGGTATGAAAAGTGGTCCACGTTGTCCAAGGCCTCGTCGTGGATTTTGATAATCTGGGGGGGTGGGGTTGGGGCAGGGGGCAGGTTGGTAGAGGACCATTGTCTTACGGATGTTTAGTGTAAGGCCCATGCTCTCGTACGCTTCGGTGTAGGCGTTGACGATGGTTTGGAGTTCGACCTCCAAGTGTGCGCAGATGCAAGCGTCGTCTGCATACTGTATTTTGACGACAGAGGATGGGACGACCTGCTTAGGCTGTTTAAAAAGAGCGGCAACAGTTTAAAAAGAGCGGGAGCAGTGAGCAGAGCGGGAGAGCAACAAAACGAAAGAATAAAATCACTGTGATGTCATAATCGGCAGTGGATCCGGAGGGGATTAAGCTCAGTATTTAATCTACTTTAATACACGCTTTTTGGTGTTAATTTTTTATTTTTAACTTAACTATAAATAAATCGTTAAATAAATCTTCAGAATAATTGATAACTAATATAAAAAAATAGCTTAAGACGAGCAGGCAGTGAAACGAACGAAAGGGAAAATTCGACAAAATGAAGTCACGAGAGCACGAAGAAGCAACTCGGAATCTGAGTAAACCTGGTGAGTAAACCGCAAAGCCCAGAAATTCGGGTCGGGGCCTTCCCGCGGGTGCAAGCCCCCGACCTACACTTACCTATCGCACCGACATTTGAGGCCTGGGCCTGCGTGGATTTCCGCTCTGTGACCCGGTCCAGCGCTGTGCTTGCGTGATCCAGCGGCGTAGTTAGTTCGATGAGCTGGCTGGGATCACGTGAGCACTGGGCAACCAATCGGAGGTTGCAAAAGTTCATTCATGAGTTTGATAGTAAGAACTGTCAAACTCATGAAAACTCAGGGCGCCCAAAACAGTACTTAAACTTCAAATAAAAGTTAAAAAAAATCCCACTAAATAAATGAACTATGAATAACTGTAAAAAAAACTATTTTAAACAATTAATCAAATTTTTGAAAAAAATAATTTTTTAACAAATCGGGTCTAAAAATACACTTACCTTACTGTAAATTCTTAACATAATAAACCTGTGGGAAAAAAAATTCTAGATTTTATTAATAGACCACTTACCTTTGAAAACGAAGTACTTACGTCTGCTTTTTTCACGCGTAAAAACCGGAGGCCTTTACGCACGGGCAACTCTTTAAAAAAAAAGGAATTTCAGCGCGCACGCGCTGCCTGAAACGTCGCACGCGTTCCGCCTCTTAACCCCTTGCTTCAGAGGACAGGAAATGCCGGTTTTCAGCGCATGCGCTGTGCATCCTGAAAACCGGCACTTCCATCGGGCCCACGCGTGAGTACCCCGTCCGTACTCACGCGTTGGGACCCGAATTACTGGGCCTAAGTCATTTGCTTTTTTTTTAAACAAAAGCTGTCTACCTAATTTAAATTGAAGTTTAATTAAATAAACAAACTCGCCGGGAGTGGCAGAGCAGAGGAATCAAAAAATCAAGGAGTGACTCACAGGACAGCAGGTCGGTGATTGGTTGGTGAGTAGTACAGCTTTTTTTTCCCCTCTCTAAGTAAGGGAACTGGGTTAAACTAAGAGCTGGGAGAATAATAACCGCTATTACTTTATTAAATTAATAACTTAAACTAGCTTAATAATTATATAAATAAAATAAGGTTGATAGAGATGGCAGGGCAGGTAGTGTGTCATAACTGCAGCATGTGGGAGTTTGTGGAGACCAGCGAGATCCCGAGCAACCACATCTGCGGTAAGTGCTGGCAGCTCGAGGAACTTCAGCTCAGAGTTGTTGAGCTGGAGTCCGAGCTGCAGACATTGCACTGCATCCTTATCTGAGGAAGGATGTTCTTGCCATGGAGGGAGTGCAGCGAAGATTCACCAGGCTGATACCTGGGATGGCAGGAATGACGTATGAGGAGAGATTGGGACGATTGGGCTTGTACTCGCTGGAGTTTAGAAGAATGAGAGGGGATCTCATTGAAACTTATAAAATCCTAACAGGACTAGACAGACTAGATGCAGGAAGGATGTTGCCGATGGCGGGGGAGTCCAGAACCAGGGGTCACAGTCTACGGATAAGGGGTAAGCCATTTAGGACAGAGATGAGGAGGAATTTCTTCACCCAGAGAGTGGTGAACCTGTGGAATTCTCTACCACAGAAGGCAGTTGAGGCCAACTCATTAAGTATATTCAAGAAGGAGTTAGATATATTTCTTAAGGCTAAAGGGATCAAGGGATATGGGGAGAAAGCAGGGACATGGTACTGAATTTGGATGATCAGCCATGATCTCATTAAATGGCGTAGCAGGTTCGAGGGGCCGAATGGCCTACTCCTGCTCCTATCTTCTATGTTTCTATCAGGGAAGGGGAGAGGAGAGTTACCTGGACATTTTTTTCCAGGAGACAGTCACACCCCTTAGATTAAGCAGTACTTTAGAGTAAGTCAATGGTCAGGGACAGGAGGGTGTGACTGCGAGTCAGGAAGGTATGGGGACCCAGGATATAGTGATGGAGGAGCCTCAGCCCTTGACCTTGTCCAACAGGTACGATATAATTGCTATCTGTATGGATGAGAACAAGGACTGGAGGGAGGATGGGCAAACTGACCACGGCACTGTGGTACAGGAGGCCTTTCAAGTGGGGGGAGTAAAAAAGAATGTGGTAGTAGAAGGGGACAGTATAGTCAGGGGGATAGATACTGTTCTCTGCAGCTACGACAGGGAGTACCGAAGGCTGTGTTGCCTGCCCAGTGCCAGGGTTACGGATCTCTCCTCGCGGCTGGAGAAGAACTTGGAGGGGGAGGATCAAGTTATTGTTGTCCACGTAGGAACCAATGACATAGGTAGAATTAGGAATGAGGTTCTGCTGAGGGAGTTTGAGAAGCTAGGATCCAAATTATAAAGCAGAACCTCAAAGGTAATAATCTCTGGATTGTTACCTGAGCCATGTGCAAATTGGCATAGGGACAAGCAGATCAGAGATTTAAATGCTTGGCTCAAGGAATGGTGTGGGAGGAAGGGGTTTCAGTTCATGGGGCCCTGGCACCAGTACTGGGGAAAGAGAGAGCTGCTCCATTGGGACGGCTCCGCTTAAACCGGGCTGGAACTAGTGTCCTGACAAGTCGAATAACTAGTGCAGTAGACAGGGCTTTAAACTATTGAAGGGGGGTGGTGAGAGGATTCAGGAAAGAGTAAATTTAAAAGCAGCAAGAGAAATGTCAAGGCTCTAGAGCAGAGTAGAGTTTGGGGTAAGAATAAGCAGAGTGGGTCAGGAATGGACAGAGAGAGTAACAAAGGTAATAGGGCATCAGTGACTAAGGTGAAATCAGGGAAAAATAGAAAAAAGTCAAAGCTAAAGGCATTATATCTGAATGCGCGAAGCATTCGCAACAAAATAGATGAATTAATAGCACAGATAGAAATGAATAGGTTTGATCTAATAGCCTTTACGGAGATGTGGTTGCAAAGTGACCAAGGTTGGGAACTAAATATTCCGGATATTTAACTTTTAGAAGAGATAGGCAAAATGGAAAAGGAGGAGGAGCAGCCCTGATGATAAAGGATGGGATAAAGACAGCAGAGAGAAAGGATCTTGGCTCCGAAAATCAAGAAGTAGAATCAGTTTGGGTGGAGCTAAGAAACAGCAAGGGGCAGAAAACATTGGTGGGAGTTGTTTATAGGCCCCCAAACAGTAGCTGTAATGTAGGGCAGTGTATAAATCAGGAAATTAGAGGTGCATTTAACAAGGGTAATACAGTAATCATGGGGGACTTTAATCTACATATAGACTGGGCAAACCACATCTGCAGTAATAGTGTGGAGGACAAATTCATGGAATGTATACAAGATAGTTTTCTAGATCAGTATGTTGAGGAACCAACTAGGGAACAGGCTATTTTAGATCTAGTATTGTGCAATGAGAAAGGGTTAATTAATAACCTTATAGTAAAAGGGCCTTTAGGGAAGAGTAACCATGTGATAGAATTTTATATTGAGTTTGAAATGATTTAGTTAAATCCGAAACTAGGGTCTTAAATCTAAACAAAGCAAACTACGTAGGTATGAGGGGGCGAGTTGGCTAAGGTAGATTGGGAAACTACATTAAAAGTTATGACGGTAGACAAGCAATGGCTAGCATTTAAAGAATTAATACATAATTTACAACAAATATACATTCCTTTAAGGCACAAAAACCCACAGGAAAAGTGGTCCAACCGTGGCTAACAAGAGAAGTTAAAGATAGTATTAGATCAAAGGAAAAGGCTTATACTGTTGCCAAAAATAATAGTAAACCTGAGGATTGGGAGGATTTTAGAATTCAGCAAAGGAGGACCAAGAAATTGATAAAGAAAGAGAAAAAAATATGAGAGTAAGTTAGCAAGAGAAAAAAACAGATTGTAAACATTTCTATAGGTATGTAAATAGGAAGAGATTAGTGAAAGTAAATGTGGGCCCATTAGAGGCAGAGACAGGAGAAATTATAATGGGCAATAAGGAAATGGCAGAGACATTAAACAAATTCTTTGTATCTGTCTTCACATTAGAAGACCCAAAAAACATTCCAGAAATAATGGGGAACCAAGGGTCTAGAGAGAATGAGGAACTTAAAGAAATCAGTATAAGTAAAGATATAGCACCAGAGAAATTAATGGGAATAAGTGGCGACAAATCCCCTGGACCTGATGACCTGCATCCTAGGGTTTTAAAAGAGGTAGCTGCAGAGATAGTGGATGCACTGGTATTAATCTTCCAGAATTCCCTAGATTCTAGAACATTCTCCAAGGATTGGAAGGTAGCAAACATAACCCCTCTGTTTAAGAAAGGAGGAAGAGAAAAAACGGGGAACTATAGGCCAGTTAGCCTGACATCAGTAGTAGGCAAAATGCTAGAATCTATTATTAGGCACTTACAAAATCATAATATGATTAGGCAGAGTCAGCATGGTTTTATGAAAGGGAAATTGTGTTTGACAAATCTGTTAAGAGTTTTTTGAAGATGTAATTTGTAGGATGGATAAGGGGAACCAATGGAAGTAGTGTATTTGGATTTTCAAAAAGCATTCGATAAGTTATTACACAAGATTAGGACTCATGTATTGGGGTAATATATTAGCAGAGAGTAGGAATAAATGGGACGTTTTCAGGTTGGAAGGCTGTAATGAGAGGGGTACCGCAAGGATCAGTGCTTGGGCTTGGGCTATTTACAATCTATATTAATGACTTGGATGAAGGGACTGAGTGTAACGTATCCAAGTTTGCTGATGATACAAAGTTAGGTGGGAAAGTAAGCTGTGAGGAGGACGCAAAGAGGCTGCAGAGAGATATAGACAGGTTGACTGAGTGGGCAAGAACATGGCAAATGGAATACAATGTGGGGAAGTGTGAAGTTATCCACTTTGGTAGGAAAAACAAAAAAGCAGAATATTTTTTGAATGGTGAGAGACTGAGGCCTAGAAATTGAGTAGCCTTAGCGCCGCATTTGAGGCGCTAGAGGGCCTAGCGCCGGAGTTATGGCCAGTTGGGAAATTGAGTGGGGCCCTTCCGTCGGCGTTAAGCCGGTAGCGCTGCGCCGGCACCGATGACGTCATCGGTGTGCGCAGCGTCCCGGTTGCCATGCCGACGGGCCCCAGCGCCGAAATTCAGTTGCGGCCGCCTCGCCCGTGGCAGCCGCAACTAAGACTCTGGCAACCGAGTCTTCCCCGAGTTAGCGCCGGCGCATTAAGGTCGCGCGGCGGCCGGCCGCTTTCCCGTCGGCTGCCTGCCCGCACCTCCCTCCCCGGACTCCTCCACCCCCCCCCCCCGCGGAACAGATGCGTCTGGCCTGCAAGCCCGGCACTTGTCCGAGGTGCCGGGCTCATTTTTTCAATATTTGAACGGACAGCGGGCGGGTGCAGGCAGCTCCTCCTTAACTGAAGGAGGAGGCCTGCACTTCCCCAGCCTGCCGCACCGCATCGGGTGCCGCAGCGCCGGATTAGCGCCGCAATTCGGCACTCAGCGCCCATTGGGAGGCGCTCACGCCCGCCAGTAGCGCCGGCAGCCGTCTGGGCGCGGCGCTACTGAATTTTTGGCGCGCGCAAGGGAATTAGCGCCGGCGCTAAATTTCCGGCGCTAAAGCCCTGGCGCGGCGTCAACTCAATTTCTAGGCCTGAGAAATGTTTACACTCAGAGGAACCTGGGTGTCCTTGTACATGAATCACAGGAAGTTAACATGCAGGTACAGTAAGCAATTAGGAAAGCAAAGGGTATGTTAGCTTTTGTTACAAAGGGATTAGAATATAAGAGTAAAGACGTCTTAGTACAATTATACAGGGCATTGGTGAGGCCACACCTGGAGTACGGTGTACAGTTCTGGTCTCCTTACCTACAGAAAGACATACTTGGCTTAGAGGGAGTGCAGCAAAGGTTCACTCGACTGGTTCCTGGGATGAGGGGATTGCCCTATCAAGAGAGATTGAGTAGACTTGACCTATATTCCTTAGAGTTTAGAAGAATGAAAGGTGATATAATTGAAACTTATAAAATTCTTAAGGGGCTTGACAGGGTTAATGCTGGGAAAATGTTTCCCCTGGCTGGGGAATCTAGAACACGAGGTCACAGTCTCAAAATAAAGGGTCAGCCATTTAGGACTGAGATTAGGAGAAATTTCTTCACTCAAAGGGTTGTGAATCTTTGGAATTCTCCACCCCAGAGAGCTGTGGATGCTCAGTCGTTGAGTATATTCAAGACAGAGGTCAATAAATTTTTGGGAACAAAGGGAATTAAGGGATATGAGGATAGTGCGGGAAGGTGGAGTTGAGGTAGAAGATCAGCCATGATCTTATTGAATGGTGGAGCAGGCTCAAAGGGCCAAATGGTCTACTCCTGCTCTTATTTCTTATGTTCTTATAGTGAGTATATAAAAAAAAATTACTTGTGAATCTGTAATATATGGAGAAGTTAGTTAAGTGTGTGCCTGCATTTAAAAAAAAATCAAAACATTAATGTAAGGAAGTGTGAGGTCACCCACTTTGGATCCAAGGACGACATGGCGAGAGACTAGGAAGGAGCAAAGAGATTTGGGTGTCCCGGTATACAAATCACTAAAAGTAATCAAAAAGCTAATGGAATGTTTTCCTTTATCTCAAAGGGGCTGGAATAGCAGATGAAGTTAAGATTAAGTTATACAGCGCCTCGGTCAGAGTATGAAGTACTGGCCTAGAAATTGGGTTGGGGCGCCAAAGTGGCGCAAAAGTCGCCTGAGCGCAGGATTTAGCGCAGCGATCGGAGTGATACCGATCGCCATAAATTCAGTTTCAGTGCCGCTCGAGGGACACGGGGCAAGGCTCGAGGCTCTCCACGTCCCTCTTAGGGCGCTGAAACTGATTATCGCAGCGCAACGTGCCGCAGCGCCACACGCTGTGGCACGGCATGCTGCGGTACTGCAGGCCTTCCTCCCACTGTTAAGGGGGAGGTGCCTGCAACAGCGCGAGCCCCGATCGCGAGTGCCGGCAAAT
The DNA here is from genome assembly GCF_052327205.1 of Somniosus microcephalus. NCBI lineage: Eukaryota > Metazoa > Chordata > Chondrichthyes > Squaliformes > Somniosidae > Somniosus > Somniosus microcephalus. The sequence continues at coordinate 28,361,343 of NC_140994.1, forward strand.
GAGCCCGGCACCAAGGAGAAGTGCCGGGCTCTCAGGAAACAGCTGGCAATGCCGCGGGGGGGGGGGGCATTAGGAGGCCGGGGACGGAGATGCTGGCAGGCGGCCGCCGAAAAAGCGGCCGCCCCGCACCTCCACCTTAACTTGCGCCGCTGCCGGCACAGTAAGGCCCCGTGAACCGGGCGCGGGTAGCGAGCGGCGCAACTGCGGCGGTCGCTACCAAATATCGCGAACGGGGCACGAATGGGGGGCTGCGCACACCGATGACGTCATCGGTGGCGGCGCAGCGCAAATGCCTAACGCCACCATTAGCGCCCCTACTGAATATCGCCGGAGACGCAGCCAGTGGCGCTACAGGCACTGACTGCCTCTTTAGGCGCTAACAGGTGGCGCTACTCACCCAATTTCTCCCCCACTGTGTTTAGTTTTGGGCACCACACCTCAGAAAGGATATATTGACTTTGGGGAGGGTGCAGCACAGATTCACCAGAATGATAGTAAATTATGAGGACAGATTGCATAAACTTGGCCTGTATTCCCTTGAGGAGTTTAACATGATAAAAGGATTTAATAGGGCAGATAGAGAGAACCTATTTCCCCTGGTGGGGGAATTCAGAATAAGGAAGCACAAGCTTAAAATCAGAGCTAGACCATTTAGGTGTGAAATCAGGAAGCACTATCTTTTACACAAAGCGTAGTGGAAATATGGAATTCTCTTCCTCAAAAAGCTGTAGATGCTGAGTCAATTGGAATTTAAGACTGAGTTTTTGTTAGTTAAGGTATCAAGGTGGAATATGGAAGAAAGGTAGGTAAATGGAGTTGAAGTACAGATCAGCCATTGTCTGAATGGCGGAAGAGGCTCGAGGGGCTGAATGGCCTACTCCTATGCTCCTAACTATCTACATGGGACGTAGAACCGATAATGTTCATCCTTGAATCCTCACTTTAAAAGACTGGTTAATATTTTAATAAAGTTACCAAATATACTTTAAGTGGATTTAAGTAAGTCTTATTACTTAAGTGATGCTTGTATTTAATGTGATAGAATTTATTTTTATTATTATTTCTAGCTACAAAAGGAAGAACAGAGAAATATTGATCTGGCTGCAGAAGTTGATGAGCAAAATCAAGTTCTGGCCAAGTACAATAAAGGTTTTACTTCTTTTCTCTGATAAACCCATTGGACTAGAACAATGATTGTTAAATTAGAGATCTAACAACTACTGATTTTCTGTACAAAAATGTAATTATACGTAGGAATTGACGTAAAGTGTTTGAGTCTTAGCAATAGCAACACTCGATAAAAATCAGTGATTTATCTTCAATCCTGTATATACAGAGTTATTTTGTAATATTCAACCGTGGATTATTAGTGGCGAAATTTGCTGTGCTTGTTGCCTGATCGTTAATCTTTCACTGTTGACATCATTCTCAATTAATTACACAGATTACATTGGCCATTGGTGTCTGCCTCAAGATCATTTGGCACAAAAAACACCAACATAGAATAAACCATTCCTATGACCTCCACAATGTATCTATATTAGTTTTTTTTTTAATGCACAGAAGTGATTTCAACAATGTATTCTTTTCTCAATGTTCAGGTTGTGCTTGCAAACAAAAAAAGGTCATGTGTGCTTTTCTTGGCTATCACCTGAACACTTCGATATAACCCTGAGCTTTTAATCACTCCTAGATGTCCATTGCTGTTTTGTAAATATCTGTCTCTATCCGCATAATTCGTGTATCTAATATTTTACTGCTCAACATTTTACAATCACTTTCCTTCACAAAAGCCTCACATATGTGAACTTGACAACTATTTACCTCATTTCATTACATTGGGTGATTAAAGTAGCAAAATCCTCTCTTATTTTAGTTGCTCTGATGCCTGTAGCCTAGCGTTTTAGTAACTGTTCTCCGTTTAAAGGCTGAAAAAGTGTCACGCATTTGCGTGCACTCAAACTGTAAAATGTGTGCACAGCAAATTACTTCCCTAAATCTCTGTGGTATTGGGGAAGTGGAAAACCTTTGCCCTTTTCACCATAACGTTTTTTGGAGGAGTAACTAATGAGTCATAAAGTTTTATAAATTGGTCCAGAACTAAAAAGAGAACCTGTAGTAAATCACCAAACTTAATATGATTACAGTAACAAACAAATTGGCGTTCAACAAAGTTCAGCTGAAGTGTGACGTGTACTTCAGATGTCCATCGATAAACGTTGAATAAAACTGTTATTGACATGTTAGGACCTGTCCCTTAATTTAGTTACTTTTTTGGGCGTGGGAAATCTATAGAAAACACATGTAGATTTGCAGTAATCAAATAGTAACTATAGTTTTACTGAAATTTAAATTGGAGTGCATATAAATCGGTAGAGCAAGTAAACAGATCACACTGAAATGTAATCTCCTACCATTTAAAGAAAGTGGCTGTTTTATGCAGAGCTTTGATACCCATTCTAAGATTTTCCATTCATGGAATCTACATGGGCCAAAGTTATGCAAATTTTGAATAGACTTGCTGCAAAGTACAGGTATTGTGATTGTTTTTTTTGCACCACCAATGTGCCACGCTCATGGCTGCTGTTTGACTCCAAGAACTGTATGAAAATTGTCTCCAACGCAGGCACTTCCCAGTTGTGAAACAATTTTCATGGCGGAGACTGAGCTGGTTGAATTTGTGATGTGATCATGGAATCTGGATTCTTGTTGGACGCAAAGATAGCTCTTAAAGCTGTCTTTCAACCGTTGAAAATTATATTTTTAAATGTCTCCAAAATTGATGATAGGAGTAGGGAGGCAGAAGATAAACAAATGATTTTAAACTTAAAATAGGGTATAGAATGTAAAAAAGAGTAAAATTGAAGTTATTATAAAATAAGAAAAATGACAGACAAGGAATAGGGGGCAAGAAAAGGTAAAGTGTTTGAATGTTTCATTTTATGTAAAATTATGGTTTAACTTAGTACTTTAAGGTTAGTATTACCATAGCAAAGTTTTTAATAATAACTGAGTAGCCTTATTAGTGGAATATTAGGATTCCTTTTAGTAATCGTGCAAGAGCTGAAACCTTACTACATGGGGTGGCCCAGGGAGTTGGGCTTCTTTCAACCTGCTGAAAATCTAAGAGTTAAATGTTTTTTTTGATGAAGGTAGTTAATGCTACTATTATTTTTTTTTTAAAGAAACCACAGCAAACTTCCAATTTGTTTTTTTCCCCCTATTGCATTGAAAAGATAGCATTTTATGACAGAAGCTGTGAATCATTACCCTTCACCTGCAGCTGTGCATGAATGGAATCAAAGAAGAAACCGAGAGATCCGGAATACAACAGTGTTCCTTCCCGTTTTCTCTCTCGCCAGGTCATTTTGAAGAACGTCTATTGTTCTTTAACTGAGAGGCTGGAATCGTCTGATCTGCAGACTTCTTCTCCATGACCAGTGTAGATGATATATTCGGTTCAAGTGAGGGAGCTGGACAGTGTCCACCCAATTCGTCCACCCATACCCTCACCGCCATCAAAAAAAAATCTGGTGCTCCATCTAGTGATGTGACTGAGAACCAGCAAAACCTGCTCAACTAAAGCAAATAACCTGAGTTAATTATGAATAAGAATGTGGCCTTTCCTCATGTTATTCAAAGCCAGGAACTGAGCCTCATAACCTTCTGTAGAGTCAAGTGCTGAAATGTTTCAGCTACAGACACTTTAAACATTTTTTCTGCTTTTCATTTCAAAAGGGATATAATTTGGACAGGATTTTTTTTTAAAGTAAGTACTAGTAATCAATATAGATTCAAATTAATCTATACCTGCAACATTTAATAATCAATTAGTGGCATTCAAGTACACAAATAATACTAATATTCCTTAAGTTTTCACTTAGGTTTAAATGACGTGTCACACATATTTATTGTATTTATGTGTAAAAGATGCACTAATAGAGAAAATTACTTTTGCTTCAAAATGTAACGCTGTAACTATATAATACATCTATTACAAAATGTTAAATATTTGTGTTTTTCTGAGTTTCCATTTTGGCCCTGGAGGAATACGAGGGCCTGGAACAAAGTCTGGAGCTGGAGCAAGATCTCCGAAAGGAGGCCGAGTCCTTTGCCCACGAGGTATGAAAATCAACAACAATTTGTTTTAACTGCAGCATATCTGAACAGTTACAGACACTTTCAAGTCTACAAAAAAATATGGTGCAATCTCAGAATTGTATACAATTATAAATTCGCTCCTTTGAAAGCTTGCTATTCATCAATAGGTTATTTAGTAACATGATAACTAGCATTCTCCTCTTCCCACGTACATAGACAAAATATAACCATTAAAATCAGATAAACCAATTAATTAAATTGCATATATCATCAGATAAGCACACAATAAAACAATAATTTCCCATTTCATTTAGAATTTTTGGTGTTATTTTCTTATCTTTCCATGTACAATTTCCTGCTTGAGATGCCAGAAAGACGACCTGTTCCCTAGTATATGCCAGCTCGTCAATCATTTTCTAGGACTGGAGTGTCCAAACTCTTTGTCTTGGCAAGTGCATGCGATGGAGCCTTTCAGGCCACCTATATCGCTTAAATCAATGTTCACATGAATTTCCATCTATCGCTGGCTGCCAATTACTAACAGTGTTCTGATTTAGAATGTGTCCACCAATGTGACTACAGCACTAAGAACAACCATTTCCAAACCTTCTGACTCACAACATTAAATCCGGACAAACCAACGAGCAAGAAATGAAAGTGTAGGATGTAGCAATTTGCCTGGGTTTGGTGAGCCTGACTGCCAGGATGCACCGGCCACTTACGGTCTGGTTAATCACCGCGTGATTAGACTAACAGGAAGTCTGCATAACTTTAACCAGAGAGGTTATGTGGCTTTTATAGGTTTGAGATTTCCACTTTTTGTAGTACAACAGGTTGCAGTTGGAGGTAATTGTAAAACGGTAACAAGGACAGTTGCCTCATAACATTGAGGCTTTTGGTTGTTGGGAGCATATAATAACCAATAACCCAGGTAACCGCTTTGCTAAATAACATGCATATGAATTTGGCCTGAATGTTGATAGATGAAGAAGTGCTAAAGATAGAAACATTAAAGATAATCTTCATTGGTTGTACTTGAAAGAGACAAGAAATAACTGTGTCTGAAGAATTGAACTAGATTTTGATTGCCCCATTCAATGGCATCGGGGAATTTAAATGTAGTGATTCAGCCATTGAGCTGTGGGAGAACTGGAGGATGTGAACACTGAGGGCCTGCAATATCGAGGAATGTGATGAATGTTGAGTGAAACCATCAGCGAGCGAGTGGATGGAGTTGGATATATTACTGGAGGAAATCATGGATAAGAAAAAAGAACAGAGTGGGGAGAGAATACAGTCTTTAGGAACATCTAACTTGATGGAAAAGAGTTGGAAAATGAGCCATAAGCTACAACTCAATTAGTGTGATTTGAAAAGAAACTAGAGGCTGGCTGGCTGTGGGCAGGTAGGCAGAGAGGGAGCGAGGGGTCGCTCTGGGGGAGGGATCACGGAGGGAGAGGATCGGCAGGGGAGGATCGCAGAAAGGCAGGATCGGGGATGGAGGGGTCGGGGATCGGCATGGGCTAGATCGGGGATTGCGGAAGGGTGGGGAGTCGTGGGGATTGGCCAGGGATTGGGGGGTGGAGGGTGGGGGAGCTGGAGGATCAGGGGGTCAGCCTGGGATTGGCGGGGGGGCATCATTGTGGCAAGGCGATTGGAGGCATCATGGCGGGGTCTCCAATCACGGGGGGTGAGCATGGTTGGGGCCCTGGATCCAGGAGGTGGGTATAAAGCCACTTACCTCCTGGATGCAGCAGTCCCCACCTCGGTTTAACTGCTGGGTTTCATAAATTGTGTGAAACCCGTCCACATTTGGTTAAATTCAAAATGGAGGTTAAAAAAGAGGCTACCAGCCTCATTATATTTAAACTAGCTGAAGTGCCCGGCGGTGCTGAGGCTTTTTCGAGGGCATGTTGTTGTTGGAAGAGAGAGAGAGAGAGCGACTGGGGGGAAGAGAGAGAGCGACTGGGGGAAGAGAGAGAGCGACTGGGGGGAAGAGAGGGGTGGGGGGAAGAGAGGGAGGGGAGGGGGAGGGGGGAGGGGAGGGGAAGGGGGGGAGGGGAAGGGAGGGCGGGGGGGAGGGGAAGGGAGGGCGGGGAAGGGAGGGGGAGGGCGGGGAAGGGAGGGCGGGGGGGAGGGGAGGGAGGGGAAGGGAGGGCGGGCGGGGGGGAGGGAGGGCGGGGGAGGGGAGGGGGGATGGAGGGCGGAGGGGAGGGAGGGCGGCGGGCGCCCCCCCCCCCCCGAGGTGAAGACCGCCGATTGCGCGCGCAGCAGGAGCTGAGACGCGGCGCCTCTCTCGGCCGGCGGGCCCGGTTGCCAGGGCAACCGTGACGCTGACCAAGCCAGAGAGAGAGACGCCGCGTCTCAGCTGCTCCTGCTGCGCGCGCGGCCCCCCCCCGAGGGTCGCGGCCCCCCCTGAGGGTCGCGGCCCCCCCCCCCCCCGAGGGTCGCGGCCGCCCCCCCCTCCCCCCAAGGTGAAGACCGCCGATTGCGCCCGTTGCCAGGGTAACGCTGGACGCTCAGCAAGCCCCGGCAGAGAGAGCCGTCTCAGCTCCTGCTGCGCGCGCACCCTAGCGGCGCTGGGCTGAGGCTCAGCCCTCCAGCCTTCGAGTGGGGCCGGGAGGTGCCTAGCTCGGGCGTGGGTGCGGAGGAGACGCCGAGGCTTCTAGGCCTACCTGGAAAAACGGGGAAAGGTAGGAAAATTAATGAGATTAGATAAGTTAATTACTTTCTAAATCATTTTTTTAAAAAACAATATGTGTTTTAAAAGCAACGTTTTTTTTTAAGACGCAGAAAGCGGGAAAAAGAAAGGAAAAGTTTGGAATCAAGATGGCGGCGACTCACCTCGGTTCAGAACGATAAAGCCCGGCCACACGCGCACCGATTGGCCCGGCGGCACACGCCAGCAACCCGGCGTACGATTGGTCGAGCTCGAGGTCACTGTCGCTAATGAGCGGATAATGAGATGCTAATGAGCGGAATGTTGAAGGTTTTTGGGATACCGCGGGCGCAATTTAAGCCCGGCCGAAACGTAAATACGCTTAAAACTGTCTCGGAAGCGTAAGCTTTCTTTGGAGGTAACGCGCGCGTAGGTACGCCCTGTAACTTTCGAGTGCATACCCGCAACGCACACGCGATGACAGACAGATAGACAGATAGACAGATAGACAGATAGACAGATAGACAGAAAGACAGAATGACAGAAGTACCGATTTATATATATATAGATTGACGTTCCGTCCCCTGGGAGCGGGTTGGTCACCCGCCCACCGTTCCGCCTCTGTCCCGCCTCCGTTAAAACCGGAATGAGGCGGGATCAGGTTGGGAATCCCATTTTTAACACTTTAACTACCCCCATGCTCCAAACCCACCCATTTTTTTTTAGGGGAAATTTCCGGCCAAAGTGTTCAAGAACAAACTTCCAAAGATGCATAACATAGGGAACAAGATCACCAGTGGACATGCTGAAAACTAAAATAGAGACTTGGTCAGAAATTTTATTGCATTTTAAAATGATTTGTCTTTATTGCAGATGCTTGTGGAACAAAAGAAACTTAAAAGGCAAAGTCAGGTTCTTATTCAGAAGATGGTGCCGAATGAGCAACTCATGAAAGCACTTGATGACCTTGCTATTGTGACAGAGACTATAGAGGAGGAGAGAATTCTGCATGAGATAAAGGTAAAATGCCCTAAGCACATCTTCTAAGATTAGTCATGTAAGAAATAAATGTCCCTATAATAAGAACATAAGAAATAGGAGCAGGAGTAGGCCAATCGGCCCCTCGAGCCTGCTCCGCCATTCAATAAGATCATGGCTGATCTGATCCTAACCGCCAATCTACTATCACAGAACCATCTCCTGAATCTAACAGAATTAGACACACGAAATAGGAGCAGGATCAGGCTACACGGCCCCTGGGCCCGCTCCGCTACCCACAGGGCCATGACCGATCCGAACCTAGACTCATGTCCAAATTCCTGCCCGCTCCCCGTAACCCTTAATTCCCTTTACTTCTAGGAAACTGTCTATTTCTGTTTTAAATTTATGTAATGATGTAGCTTCTACAGCTTTTTGGGGCAGCATATTCCATGGACCTACCACCCTCTGAGTGAAGTAGTTCCTCCTCATCTCAGTTTTGAAAGAGCAGCCCCTTATTCTAAGACTATGCCCCCTAGTTCTAGTTTCACCCACCATCGGGAACATCCTCCCCGCATCCACCCGATCCAACCCCTTCACAATCTTATATGTTTCAATAAGATCGCCTCTCATTCTTCTGAACTCCAATGAGTAGAGTCCCAATCTACTCAACCTCCCCTCATCCCCGGGATTAACCGAGTGAACCTTCTTTGTACTGACTCGAGAGCAAGTATGTCCTTTCTTAAGTATGGACACCAAAACTGTACGCAGTATTCCAGGTGCGGTCTCACCAATACCTTGTACAACTGAAGCAATACCTCCCTATTTTTATATTCTATCCCCCTAGCAATGAAAGCCAACATTCCATTGGCCTTCTTAATCACTTGCTGCACCTGCATACTAACCTTTTGAGTTTCGTGCACCAGGACCCCCAGATCCCTTTGTACTTCAGTACTTTCCAGTTTCTTGCCATTAAGATAATAACTTGCTCTGTATACATCTGAATACATCTGAAATGTATTTTTATTAATTCTTGGGATGTGGGTGTGGTGTGGTGAGGCTGGCATTTGTTGCTGATCCCTATTTGCCCGTGAAAAGATGGTCTGGGACTTCCGTCCTAGGACACTTCAGAGGGTAGTTAAGAGGCAACCACGTTGGTGTGCGATTAGAGTCACATATAGGCCAAGCCAGGTAAGGACAGCAGGTTTCCTCCACTAAAGGACATTAGTGAACTAGGTGGGTTTTTACGACAATCCGACAGCTTCATGGTCACTTTTACTGTTGCCAGTATTTTTAGTTCCAATTTTTTTTTTAACGGATTTCAAATTCTCAAACTGCCACTGTGGGGTTTGAACCCGTGTATGAATCCAGTCTGGATTACTAGTCCAGTGACAGATCCACTACATTATACTTACATATGCATGAACTTTCAGCACCACAAATGTTGTTCAGTTTTTTTTCTGCTTATGAACTAAAAGTTATGATCAAAGACACTAATCTTATCTACACACAGTTATTTGTATTGACTAGTTAATTTCCGAATGGTTAACTTACTAATATTAAACATAAGAATGAATAGATGTGAAGACACAATGCATTAACGTGCTTTAGTGGAAAACAGGCGATAGTTACATTTCAGGTGATATTAGTAGGAGACATAATGGGAGAAATTAAAGGCATTTACAAGACACAGACAGTGTAGCACGCACGTACAAATCCAGGGTAAGCCTTTCCTTCTTGTGCTGTCAGTTAAAGGAGATGGAAGAACAACTAGAAAATTCTACCCTTAAGAAAGAAGTGAACTCACTGATGAAGCAGCTTCAGCTTTTCAAAGAAGACAAAGAAGAACTCGAAGTTAAATGTCAAAATTCTCACCAGCAAGTGAAGGAACTGAGACACACCAGTAAGTATTCCGCACTGCAATGTAATATAGATTAATAATAATCCATTTTAACTTTGTGCTGGACTGCACAGACCTAGCTTGAATTCTCAAAATTATTTGCAAAACCCTTTTGAAAACATAATATTGTAGACGGCTCCCTCAACAAAGTTCAAGGCACTTTTGGCTTTTTGAATACTGTACGGAATCTGAGTTGTTGTGCCAGCATAAAAACTTAACATCTTTCCCAACTTGTTCTGATATTGTGAATTATGGTTCTGTGATGCAGCAGTACTGCATGTTTTCCATGAAATATTTTTTACCTGCTTTTCTACATTTATGCAACAACAACTCGCATCTATATTGCTTTCCTCACGTTCAGACAGGCATTCTTAGAGCTCTTTACAATAAGGAGGAGAGGGATTCAGTGGACATGGGCATGAGGAACAGGAAAAAATGGAGACGCTAGGATGGGCAACTGAAGGACGGTTTTGAGGAGGTTTTTGATGCAGGTAGGGAGGTGGCAAGCTGGAGGAAGAACAGCTCCAGGGGAGGGGCTGGAGCGCAGAGCATGAATGAATGGCCATCGATTGTGGAGTGGAGAGAACAAGAGACAAGGGCCTAGAAATTGAGTTTGCGCTGCGCCAGGGCTTTAGCGCCGGAAGTTAGCGCCGGCACTAAGTCCCTTTGCGCGCGCCAAAAATTCAGTAGCGCCGCGCCCAAACGGCTGCCGGCGCTACTGAAGGGTTTTAGCGCCTGAAAACTGGCGCAACGCGCCGCATTGCGGCGCTATTCCGGCGCTGCGGCGCCCGCTGCGGTGCGGCAGGCTCGGGAAGTGCAGGCCTCCTCCTTCCGTTGAGGAGGAGCTGCCTGCACCCGGCCGCGGCCCGCGCAAATCTCTTCAAAAATGAGCCCGGCACCTCGGACAAGTGCCGGGCTTGCATCTGTTCCGGGGGGGGGGGGGGGGGGGAGAAGTCCGGGGAGGGAGCTGCGGGCAGGCGGCCGGCGGGAAAGCGGCCGGCCGCCGCGCCTCCTTAAAGCGCCGGCGCAGACTCCGGCAACACTCGTTTGCCGGAGTCTTAGTTGCGGCTGCCACTGGCGAGGCGGCCGCAACTGAATTTCGGCTTGGGGCCGGGTTACCACGGCAACCGGGACGCTGCGCACACCGATGACGTCATCGGTGCCGGCGCAGCGCTACCGGTCTACCGCCGCGGAAGGGTGCCAGGCAATTTAGGAACCGGCGCCAATTGCAGCGCTAGGCCCTCTAGCGCCGCAAAATCGGTGCTAAGGGCACTGAATTTCTAGGCCAAGATGTGGCACTGTGTTAAGTGATCAGAGCATCTGTGCGGGGGCAGAGAACAGGATGGGATCTTGCATGTAGAGTGGGACAAACCATGATTTGAAAATGAGGGCAAGAATTTTGAAATTGACTTGCTGGGGGCACAGGAAGGCAGCAAAGCTGGAAGAGGGCAGATGTGATGGGAGTGTGGGACTAGATGCAGGGAAAGATGTGGCCTGCAGCAATTTGGATAAACTGATGGTTGTGCAGAGTTGAAGCAGGGATATTAGGAAGGTACTGGAGAGAGAAAGTGTTGAAGTGGTAAAGAAATGGACAAGGGTTTCAGCAAGCGCAGAGATGGGGTGGTGACAGGCAATGTTGAACAGTTGGAAGAAAGTGGTTTTGGTTAGGGAGCAAATGTGGCGGAGGGAGGTGAGCTCAGTCAAACGGGAGAGGATAATTATTTTGGAAACTACCAAAGGTATTCACTTCAGTGATTCAGATCTAATTGGTGTGTCTCTTTAACAAATACAGAAATGTCATCATTATTTGCCATGACTTGCAAGTACTAGTAATGTAGGATTTATGCTCTGGTACTTCTGTTACAGTTGATGAACTGCAGAAGCGCATCCAGCAAGCAGAAAAACCAACACCATCACCACCACCTCCTCCTCCACCTCCTCCACCACCTCCTCCTCCACTGCCGTCACCTTCTTCAAATCCTCTCAAGTAATAAAACTATTTTTTCTCCTCTTCTGAATCTTAGAGATACCAACATTTTATTGCATGAAGTAGACTAGGTTTACTGTGCATTGGAGTTTCAAAATAGAATGGGTGTCTTGCAACAAGATTTGGCCACATTTTAACTGTATATATTAATAAATGCTAGAGTATTCCATTTACTATATTTCATACATTAACATTATACAGTAAAGTTAATTTGTCACAAAGGGAATCAATTATACATATTGTAAGATTGTAACACAATCATGAGAACCTGGAGAGGCTGCATAGCTCCGTCACTATCTCCCTGTAAAGCCTCATCCTTCTAAGCTACTTGTGGCTGGAATGATTGATCTGATGGGTGTGCCTGTGTGTGCCACTGGACATCTCTGGCAGCACCATTACTGCTCTTGATGGTCTTCAGACAGTGCTAGGGGAGCACTGAATGCAATACCTGTTGTAGTGAGAGGTTTTTGACAATGGGAAGGGAGGTGCAAAGCTGCAGGGAAGATAGCTCCAGGGCCTCAACCCTGCATAAGCTTCAGCTCATCCACAATCCAACTGCAGTGAGAGTTCTGAATCTAGAAGGTTGACAGTGCAGCAGTTTACTTTTCCATTCAAGCAAGCCTTTGATACAATGCCCAATTGATGTGCACAATATGACAGCGTCTGTTACGCCAGCAGTAACAAGCTAAACTAGCCTAATGTGCATCTTCCATGCAGTAGCACGCAGTGAACCATTTACTCTTAACAGAATTTGCCACAATGCGATAAACAGTCAGGAAATGTGCGCTGTTCTGCAGTCCTGATATTACTACTTGGTAATCTCCAGGTATCACACCAATAGTAATTTCCAGCCTGAGAGATGTACTCTAAGGCAGTAACGTTACGAGTCTGCACTGTTGGTGGAGAGCCTCACTTGCTGGCAGCGCATGTTGGAAACTCAGTGGTCGTTGACTGTGGTTATCTTATCTGCTGGCGCCATATTTTGAAAATTTAGGTGCACCCGGCCCACAGTTCTCCAACCACTGAAGGGGTCATTTCACAAGCCTGTGCTGCTGGTGGGCGAGGCTCCCCATTGCAAGGGAGTATTCATAAAATTATTCCTTAAATGTCTGGTGTTGGGCACCAGATCAGGATATTTTCTTGGGGTTAGCATGCATTTTTGTGGAAATTACTCTTTTCCAAACATTTTGCAATACAATTAATCTTGCCATAAGAAAAATACTTCAAATGATTTGAAAAATATGACATTACAAGTAAATATTATACTTTTGATGCAATCTTGAATAGGATGCGTATAGATTTTTTTCAGCTGTGACTTCTGAAACCTAATGGGGGTGATTCTGCGCTCCCAGCAGAAACTGCGCTCACAGGGAATGCCAGTTAAAGAATCACCTCCCATCTTGTTGTCCTTTCTCCACTCTGCACTCCGAGAGTCTGGCTTCCCCACAGATGGCAGCATTAGCCAGAATCGTTAGCATGATCATTAGTTCATTATCTGTGAGCAGGTTCAGAGAAGTTAGGTATTGTACATTTTGCAGAATGACTTGTGTTGGCATCTGAATAGAGGTTTTAAGAAAAATACACTTCTATTTCAACAGAAGTCTTATGATGATCATTTGTAAAAGACAGAAAGCATCCAATTTGTCTGGGGCTGACAAAGCCCTTTCTGAGGAACCAGGTGAGCAACAGTATCTAAAGCATTGCCATTGTGTATGGTTAATTATGGTTTTAACAAATAAGTTAAATATTGATTAAAATATATCTCGGATCTCTAAATGTGGACCCTATGGGGGAGAAATTTGGCTTGTTAGTGCCTCCCGTTAGTGCCTGGAGGGGCGCTAATGGGTTTGCGGCAGGGCACGGCGAATCCAACAGCACACGCGAAATTCACCCAGGATTTAACACTGCCGCTAACAGTTAGCGCCTAGGCCTTTAGCGCCTGGCAGTTAATGATGGTGGAACGCCCCGTTAACGGTCTAGATACAAAATTGACTGTCGCCCCCTGCCTTAGCGCCTGGCCTGAACAACGGCAGGAAGCGGTGGTGTTATCGATTCGGATGGCCGCTGTAGGAGCGCTCTTTAAAGGCATCAACATCCGCTTTCATTTTAGTGGCCAATTATTGCTGCCTTCTCAGTTTCACATTGCAAAACAGCCGTTTTCATTGAGTTAAATGTTTGTTACTTTCAGGAGTGTTCTGCCTGCTAAAAATTTGTCACTTTCATTGTGCTGAGATTTCAAACTCCTACACTTGGTTACATTAATGGGGGCTGTACTGGTGCTCGACCTCGCCCTCCAGCAACAATGTCGGAGGCAGAGACAAAGATTGGAAAATGTGGCCAGAGGGAGGAGGGCCAACAGGGCACTCAACAGGAGGCCTTACCCTCCCAGGGTATTCCTGGAGCACCTCTCCTACATCAACCTCACTGAGGACCAGTGTATTAGAAGACTCCGCTTCAGCAAGGAGGTGGTCACAGAGCTCTGCCACCTCCTGCAGCCAGACCTCGAGCCTGAGATCAGGAGCACCACGGCTCTCTCAGTGGCAGTCAGGGTCACTGTCACCCTCAATTTCTACACCAGCGGATCCTTCCAGTCTGCAGCAGGAGACATATCTAACATCTCGCAGTTTGCCGTCCATTGCTGCATCCGGGAGGTCACAAATGCTCTCTACAGAAGGAGAAGGGACTACATTTCCTTTCCCATCACCAGAGAGAAGCAGGACGAGTGTGCATGTGGCTTTGCCAGGATACCTGGCTTCCCCATGGTGCAGGGCGCCATTGACTGCATCCACGTTGCTTTGCGGGCACCCCATAACAATCCTGAGATCTTCCGTAACCGCAAAGGCTACCACTCACTTAATGTGCAGTTGGTGTGCGACCACAGACAGCGAATCCTCACCGCCAATGCTCACTATCCTGGCAGCAGCCATGATGCCTTCATCCTGCGCCAGACTGGTGTGCCAGCTATCTTCCAGCCACCACATCAAGCTCGTGGCTGGCTGGTCGGAGACCAGGGCTATCCGCTCTCCACCTGGCTCATGACTCCCCTCTGCAACCCCAACACTCCTGCCCAGCACTTATACAATGAGAGCCATGCTGCCAACAGGAACATCATCGAGCAGACCATCGGAGTGCTCAAGCAACGGTTCCGCTGCTTTGACCACTCGGGAGGAGCCCTCCAGTACTCGGCTGAGCGGGTGTCCCTCTTCGTCGTGGTGTGCGGCATGCTGCACAACTTGGCCATCATGAGGGCCCAGCCATTGTCACCAGGCACAACGGGACCACCTCAGGAGGAGGAAGAAGGAGAGGAGGAGGAACAGCAGTGAGGGAGGAGGCAGCCACTCAATCGGCCTTCTGGAAGGGCGGTCCGTGACCGCCTCATCAGACTGCGGTTCCAATAAATTATACCCCACATCCCAGTTGCTCACCACATCCCCATCATTCCATCCATTTTGCTTGCCACATCAGAGCACAAAGCTGAAATGAGAGACACTACAAATTCTGCAAAATTCAATTAATAAATTTATCAACATTCAATAAACACATATATACAACAACAATATTAACTAATCACCCTTGTACAAACCCTTACTTCCACTCTTTACAGTGTCATTTCCTAATCGACTGCTCCTACGTAGTGTCTCCCCAGTGGCTGCAGCAGGGCTGGTGGAAGCTGCTGAGTGTCGGTGCCAGAGACTACAGATGGTCTTGCAGGACGCCCTCAACCAGCTCTGAGCCTGGAAGGCCCGGCTGTAAACTGCACCACCTCAGGATTGGCAGCAGCAGTCTGGCCTGGCTGGATGACAGGCAGCGACAAGGGCAATGGTGGAGTGGCAGTGGTGGGAGCAGGGATGTTGTCATCCTGAGAGAGGACAGTAGGTTCACTGCTCCACTGACCCACTGCCACTCCCCCTGGGCAGCACCACAGCATCCCTACCAATCTGTTGCTTCAAAGATTGCTGGCCTGCTGCGACACCGTGAGATCCCCGGTGGACTGTGGTGGACCCAGCGACAATGGCAGCAGTCAGAGCTTGCGTGGCATCAAGCTGAGACTGCATGAGAGCAGGCTGAGACTCGATGGCAGCAACCATTGACTGCATTACAGCACTAAGACGCTGTGTGGCTTCCGCCTGTGCTGCAATGGATGCTGCCACACCACCCATGACACACGGCATGAGGTCTGGGTCCCCACGGTCTCTCGGAGCCCACCATCCTTTGCAGACTGCCAAGGATGGGCTCCATGGTGTGCGCAGAGCTCTGTGCCATGTTGGAGGTGGACTTCTCCACGCACCTTACCATTGCCGATAGGCTCCCTGGCACCCTTGCCATTGCACCGATCATCTCTGCGTGCATGCCCATCACCCTTCTTGTGAAGGCCTCCCCGTTGAAGTCCTCATCTGAGCCCTGTGCAGCAGAACTTGTGCGCGAACTCGCCCTCCGGGGAGCTGGCTTCCAAGCTACCCTTTCCCCCTGGCCTTGCTGCAGCCCGCTCGTCCCCAGTGCATCACCCAGTGCAGACCCCTCTACTAAACCTGCCTCTAAAGATTGCGTAGTCCCAGTATCTGAAGTGGTGCCTGCGGGTGAGACATGTAGTGATGTGGTGCATTCTTCCTCCTCCTCTTCTCCCGCCTCGCTCTCAGTGGGAGTCTCAGGGACAGGCTGGTCATCTGGTTGCTGATTACCTGAAAGCATAAAGGCACAAGACTCGTGTTAAGGTGAGGGCAGGGGGACAAGAAGGGAGCAAGGAATGCAGACAGTATCAGGAGCTGGAAAGTGGGAAAGGCTTGTGGTGTGAGGGGGAAGTGGGATGAGAGAAGGAGAGGGGATGATCATACCATTCTTGCCCCCAAGGAGGTCGCTGTCACCAATGGCCACGGCGCCCACCACCTGCAACACAATGACTCTCATCACTCCAGGTCTGTAAGCTGTTGGGTGTCCGCTTCACTCCCACCTGTTTGTTCCTGCTCCCTCCTATTGTGGGCCAGCTTGGCCTGCAAGAGAAAGGAAAGTGTGTGAGTGAGTGTGCAGCTATGTGTTTGGGAGATGTGCCTGCCATAGTTGAATAGCTGTGATTGTAGGCAAGGCATGGCTGTGGATGTGAGTTTTAGTAGTGGAGATGCTTGGTGGGTGATGTATCGATTTGTATGTGGGTTCAATGACGAGACATTTATGAAAGAGAATGTCTTTTAATCTAAAGTTTGTTCAACTCAGTTAACAGCATTACAGGAGACACCATCTTAGAGATCCCTCTAAAACGAAACTAAAACTAAACTGCTTGTCTCTCACATGCCCTCTGCTGGTCAGGCATAAATAATCAATCAGGCAAATATGCTGGTAAGGCATCATAATCAAACAGGCAAATACCATCACTATTTGCTGATATCATTACAGGTGAGTGGTCAGGGGTGGTGTGGTGGTTTGTGCAGTGTGTACAGACTGAGGTTCAGATGGTGACCCCTTGTTGAAGCATGTACTCACCCTGACCACCCGAGTGAGGTTGTTGAATTTTTTTACGGCACTGTGTTAAGGTCCTGAAGACCACACTGCTGGCCGAGACATCCTGGGCCACTTCACTCCACATTGCCCTGAAGTCCTGGGGCAATGGCCTCCTGCCAGTGGCTGGGAACAGCACTACCCTCCTTCTTTCCACTGCCGCGACCAATGCCTCCAATACCTGGTCGCTGAAACGGCGAGCTCTCTCCCTGGGACTGGGATCAGCCATGAGGATAATAGATGTAGCTGTTGAGTTGCTTGGAGGTCGTCTTCAGAGTCAGCAATATTGAGAATGAGGTTGTGCAGAATGATTGATCCTCCCCTTTAAGAACTGGAAGGTGCCGGTGTGCGCGATGAGTCCTGATTGGAGTGCACCTGAAATTGGTTATCGCTCTGTGGGTAGCGCCCCGCTCTCTGTGGGTAGCGCCCCGCTCTCTGTGGGTAGCGCCCCGCTCTCTGTGGGTAGCGCCCCGCTCTCTGTGGGTAACGCCTCGCTCTCTGTGTGTAGCCCCGCTCTCTGTGAGTAGCGCCCTAAGTTAGGTGATTAGCGCTTGATTTAGCACTCCAGTTCTTTCTTGGAGTGCTAATGATCAATTTAGCGGGAGGTCAGAAGGATTAGCGCCTGGCGCTAATTCTCCAACTTTTTTAAATTTAGCGCTCCAACCGGGGCGATACCGAATTTCTAGCCCATAATTTCTTAAAATGATGATTAATAGTTGAGTTGTTTAGTACACCTCTGTCATCTGTTTGCAGCCAAACTGGCCCCATGCTTTTATAAAGAACTGTACTTGTAATTTTGCTTCATTCAAGCTAACAAAACATCAGGCATGATAATGAAGCAGTCCGTGCCCGCATGCAGCAAGACTTGGACAACATCCAGGCTTGGGCTGATAAGTGGCAGGTAACATTCACGCCACACAAGTGTCAGGCACTAACCATCTCCAACAAGCGATCGTCTAACCACCACCCCATGATATTCAATAGTATTACCATCATCGAATCCCATACCATCAACATCCTTGGGGGGTCACCATTGACCAGAAACTTAACTGGACCAGCCTCATAAATACTGTGGCTACAAGAGCAGGTCAGAGGCTGGGTATTCTGCGGCAAGTGTCTCACCTTCTGACTCCCCAAAGCCTTTCCACCATCTACAAGGCACAAGTCAGGAGTGTAATGGAATATGCTCCACTTGCCTGGATGAGTGTAGCTCCAACAACACTCAAGAAGCTCGACACCATCCAAGACAAAGCAGCCCACTTGATCATCACCCCATCCACCACCTTAAACATTCACTCACTGCAACTCGCCAAGGCTTCTTCGGCAGCACCTCCCAAACCTGCGACCTCTACCACCTAGAAGGACAAGGGCAGCAGGCGCATGGGAACACCGCCACCTCCAAGTCACACACAAGCCTGACTTGGAAATATATCACCGTTCCTTCATTGTTGCTGGGTCAAAATCTGGGAACTCCCTCCCTAACAGCACTGTGGGAGTACCTTCACCACACAGACTGCAGCGGTTCAAGAAAGTGGCTCACCACCACCTACTCAGGGGCAATTAGGGATGGGCAATAAATGTTGGCCTTGCCAGCAACGCCCACATCCCATGAATGAATAAATTTTTAAAAAACTGCTGTTAATGTTGCATTTAGACATAGACATAGAAGATAGGAGCAGGAGTAGGCCATTCGGCCCTTCGAGCCTGCTCCGCCATTCAACGAGATCATGGCTGATCATCCAAACCCTAGCACCTGGTCCCTACACCGACAGCCATCCCACCCAAGCCCTATCCCTGTAACCCCATAACCCCACGTATTTAATCCCCCCTAACACTAAGGGCCAATTTTTTTATCATGGCCAATCAACCTAACCCGCACATCTTTGTACTGTATTCTATCTGTATTTCCTACATTACAACAGTGACTACACTTCACAAGTATTTAATTGGCTGTAAAATGCTTTGGGACGTCCTGAGGTTGTGAAAGGCACTATGAATGCAAGTTTTCTTCTAACCACACTGTGACCGTCCTTATATGCTTTGTAACCAATTGGGTTAGGTTTGCCTCCTTTTGTCTCACCTTTCCCATTCAATTTTACTATGTCAACTATCACAATGTAGTTGCAGGCTCTGGTGGCACAGTGAAGTGAGGTTCTGAAGCCCCCCCTAGCTGTGTGACCTTCTTGTATACAAGAAAAACTTATATTCATCAGCTGGCTGTGGGCAATGCCACAGGCTAGTTACAGCTGTCATTGATATTCGATTGCACGCTTTTATAGTAATTTGAAAAAAATCAGCCCTGGTGTACCTATTTTACTTTAAAATAAGGAAGTCATTGCAGATATTGAAATGACTTTATTCAGCAACTAGGGTGCAGAAGTTGTGAATTATACTAAATGCTTCTGTAGTTTTAAGCCTCCACAAGCGTGAAGCACAATGTTTATAAACGTGTGTGCAGTATATGATAAAGTTACACACCAGTAGCATGTGTGAGAAATTTGTTTTCCGAATTATTACTCTTCAAATCCATGAGGTAAATTTACCTACAGGAGAGCCTTTAGAAGACCTGAAGAAACAGGCAGTTGATGAAATGATGGAGAGAATTAAGAAGGGTGTTCACCTTAGGAAAGTTAATCGTACTGACAAGGTAACACAATAATTATTGCAATTTATTTTTATTAGAAACTTGTAATGCATTTCTCTTCCTTTTGAAAGTATGAAATCTATACACAAAGTGATAGAATAATAGTCTTACATGAGGTTGGGCAATCTCAAGTGAGTATCCACCAGACATAATTTTTTTACAACTACATATGTAGAATTAATGATCAGTCTCCTTGGTAATGAGGGAAATGGAAATCCCATACTGGTGCAATAAAGGGCAGCACGGTGGCATAGTGGTTAGCACTGTTGCCTCACAGCGCCAGGGACCCGGGTTCGAATCCGGCCTCGGGTGACTGTCTGGGTGGAGTTTGCACATTCTCCCTGTGTTTGCGTGGGTTTCCTCCGGGTGCTCCGGTTTCCTCCCACAGTCCAAAGATGTGCGGGTTAGGTTGATTGGCTATGATAAAATTGACCCTTAGTGTTAGGGGGATTAAATACATGGGGTTACGGGGATAGGGTGGGATATGTGTTGGTGTAGGGGTTACGGGGATCGGGTGGGATATGTGTCGGTGCAGGCTCGATGGGCCGAAATGGCCTCTATCTGCACTGTGGGGTTTCTGTGATTGTGATTTTTCCAGTTGATACCAAATATGAAGACCACAGAAACTCCAGGCAACTGGGTGTTCAACTTCTTCCTGACAAATCCCCAACAGTTATTTATATAGAACAGAGTTGATATAATAATAACTGGTAGCAATGATTCAAGTCAGCAAATGCAGCAGCACTTTACCTTTCATCCATCCATCTTTATCACCCCTTCTCCCCACATATGTACTCAGCTTCCCCGGGAGTAGGAGGAGCTGCAACTCATCTTCCCTCAGCCCAGCCCTCAGGATTGTTACACAGCTACAGTGCTAAGGTGCACGATGCTGTCACTGGATTTAACCACTGTAGTCCTGGCTGCATCAATCCAGTACAGGGTTGGGCAACATCTATTTTTATAATATCAAGATTTTACCAGACTCCGAATAAATGTAATTATGTGCCATTATATCTGAATGATGAGATAAATTAATCTAGGCTATTGTTAAAATTCTTAACTATATAAATCTACAGAAGCATTTGAGATTCTTAAGCAAAGTAACATTTGCATCCCTCCTTTGTTTTGTTTAGTTTTTTTTTCAAATATGTACCTCGATTTGTACTAAATCAACTTTGTACCAATAGACATAATTTTGTTTAATTCAGTAACTACCAGATTAGTCAAGATTTTGCACAGTTTAAAAGTCATTGTAAATTGCAGCTCATAAGCATATAATTAACTCTGACAAATGTTACTTCCTCCTATTGTTTTAGTCCCTGAAAAGGCTTTTCACCAAAGTTCATCTGTTTGTTTTCTTTCATTGTCCCCATTTCCCTAATAGAACAGTACAGATTATTTAGTTCAGAATCCTTTAGAGACTGCTGGTTGCAACCATTAATGTAGTTAATCAGTCTTGTATTTGGGTGGTTTGCTCTTCGCAATTACGTTCCATTTGTTTGTTTCTAGACACCATTGATTAAGAATAAACCTCCAGAAGATAATGCTTTACAGGAGCTCAAAGGAATGCTGGTAAGTCCTGAATTTAATTCCCATGTATTTTTTTTAAATATAATTTTTCTCTTCATCTATTTAGGTTTCCTCTCCAACTGTGCGGCCAGTCATACAACTTGTCCACACATCCCTGCAACCGGTATAGTTAAAAATGCCCAAGGGTGACCTGGGTCAATTTGGCCCTTTTTCTGTATGTGGGCTTCTCCCACCCTCTAATTGACCTCTCGTTGTATTCCTCACATGGACCAGCAGTATAAGAGACCAGGAAGTCAAATGAAGTGACTTTGTTGGATAACTATGGGCTTTGTTTTGATTCCTTATAAAGCAACATAATCTGCCTAACCAGCCTAATGTGAGAGTCTGACCTAATGGTTGTGAATAAACAAGGTAAAGAGGATTACCACTGTTGACTGTTGGGCGCAAAGACAACAGATGCTGTGTATTAGGTTTGGACTCTGATGTGTTGTCCACAGTCCAAACTGATTCCCTGCTTTGTACAATAAATACTGACAGACTCAAACAGGTGTAGCTTCCTGTTTTTGAACACAAGTGCTGCAGCTTGAAAAAAATGAAACACAATTGGAAAAAAGGATTGTTGTGTGTAAGGAGGGGGTTTATCAAGCTCGGAAGATGCAGCTCTCCCAGTGACGGTGTACAGAACACAAGGTTCCAGTTTCAATTTGCCGATTAGTTCGTCTTAGGAAGGGTGGCAGTGGACACATTACAGTTGACCTTCATCGGCTATGAAGGACAAATCATTCCAAGTTCTCACTCCTGATTGTTATCCAGGAATCATTGCTGAAAAGTGCATGCATCCAGATATCAGATGAGGACAGGATTGGGATTAGCTGTGAAGCCCCTTATGATTGAATAGTCCATCAACAATTATTTTTAGACTGGTACATAAGGAATGACCAGTTGGCGAGTTTTTGGAGTACTCCTGGTGCCAGTGGAACCATATCCCAGCAGGAGTTGACCTCTTCAGGAGTGGAAAAGGAGGGCGTAAAGAAATGAAAAATGACATTCAAATCAAAATCGGAATTCTAGTTTTGGATTCGGTAGTTGTATTCAGTCCTAGTTTGTATTTGCGTTGTTTGGATAAGACATTAAACCAAGGCCTCAGCTGCCTGTTCTCGTAGTTCAAGTGGGCGCTAACAATCACATTGCACTTCTTGAAGAGCACAGGGAGTTCTTCCAGTGTCCTGGCCAACATCTTCCTTCAGACAGCATCACCAAGAAATAGATTAACTGGTCATTCATCTATTGCTGTTTGAGGGATCTTCCTGTGCACAAAATGTCTACTGTGTTCAACTACATAACCATTACTGATCCTAAAGTAATTCATTATAACTGAAGTGCTTTGAGACATTTTGAGAGATATAGTAACATGTTATATAAATTAAAACTTGTGCATTTTCTTTACTTTTTTCCCTCTTTTTTAAAAATGTCTCTCTTTTTCGATCAGTGTTAACAGCATCTATATGCTAATGAGTATCAACTGCATTCTAACTTTAAACTTCTTGTGGCAAAGAGCCTTATTATAACCTGTATATCTCATAGTTATGTTTTGTTTCTTGCATATCATCACCAGTTGTTTATGCTCTTTAGTCAATTTTCACAAATTTTACCCGCAACTTAACTGTTTCTCTCAGCACTGATTCTCGGCAGCAGTTACAATGCTAGGAATTGTGATGTGTTATGTTAGTGAAAAGTGAAGAGTCTCACTATCATGGCATGCCGCCATTACACCAGATTTAAATTTCTTAAATAAACACGCACAATTGTTTCTAAACTCAAGAATCAAACAACCACACACTTGACAATCTAGCCGCTGCTGATATTCAGCAGTAAATCTGTTTAAAAACCCTTGTATGGATGCTCGCACTTGTAACATTACCTGGCCTGCTGTACAGCTGCTGTCAAATCACTTCTGCTTTGCTCTTCACCAATGCCACAGCGTGTTTTACAAGATATCCGACATCCAGTCTCCTTCCATCTCTAACATGGATACTTTCAAACTCCGATAATAATTGTTCCACATTTTGTTCCCTGAAACGTTGTCCACTCAATTTAAAAAAAAAAAATCTGCCATGGTAGTAGACACATTAACTGTTGAATAGTGGCCAGATTGTCAAATGTAAAATTTGTATTCCAAAAATATATTTGTGAAGTTGTTGGATTCTTGAGATTAGGAACAATTGTGCAAATGTGATTGTGAAATTTATACCTGGTGGGATAGAAACATAGAAACATAGAAGATAGGAGCAGGAGTAGGCCATTCGGCCCCTCGAGCCTGCTCCACCATTTAATGAGATCATGGCTGATCATCCAAATTCAGTACCCTGTCCCTGCCTTCTCTCCATATCCCTTGATCCCTTTAGCCTTAAGAAATATATCCAACTCCTTCTTGAATATATTTAATGAATTGGCCTCTACTGCCTTCTGTGGTACAGAATTCCACAGGTTCACCACTCTCTGGGTGAAGAAATTCCTCCTCACCTCTGTCCTAAATGGCTTACCCCTTATCCTTAGACTGTGACCCCTGATTCTGGACTCCCTGGCCATCGGGAACATCCTTCCTGCATCTAGTCTGTCTAGTCCTGTTAGAATTTTATAAGTTTCAATGAGATCCCCTCTCATTCTTCTAAACTTCAGCGAGTACAAGCCCAATCGACCCAACCTCTCCTCATACGTCATTCCTGCCATCCCAGGTATCAGTCTGATGAATCTTTGCTGCACTTCCTCCATGGCAAGCACATCCTTCCTCAGATAAGGCAACCAAAACTGCACACAATATTCAAGATGTGGTCTCACCAAGGCCCTGTACAACTGCAGCAAGACATCCTTGTTCCTGTACTCGAACCCTCTCGCTACAAAGGCCAACATACCATTTGCCTTCTTAACCGCCTGCTGCATCTGCATGCTTACCTTCAGCGACTGGTGCACAAGGACACCCAGGTCTCGTTGCACTTCCCCTTCTCCCAATCTATTGCCATTCAGATAAAATCTGCCTTCCTGTTTTTGACACCAAAGTGGATAACCTCGCATTTATCCACATTATATTGCATCTGCCATGTTTCTGCCCAATCACCCAACCTGTCCAAATCATACTGGAGTTTTTCGGCACCCTCCTCACAGCACACACACCTACCCAGCTTTGTGTCGTCTGCAAACTTGGAGATATTACATCTAGTTCCCTCGTCTAGATCATTAATATATATTGTGAATAGCTGGGGTCCTAGGACCGATCCCTGTGGTACCCCACTAGTCACTGCCTGTCACTCGGAAAAAGACCCATTTATTCCAACTCTTTGCTTTCTGTCTGCCAACCAGTTCTCTATCCAAGTCAGTACCTTGCCCCCAATCCCATGTGCTTTAACTTTGCACGCTAATCTCTTATGCGGGACCTTATCAAAAGCCTTCTGAAAGTCCAAATACACCACATCCACTGGTTCTCCCTTATCTATTTTACCAGTTACATCCTCAAAAAATTCCAGTAGATTAGTCAAGCACGATTTACCTTTTGTAAATCCATGTTGACTTTGTCCGACCCTGTCACTGCTTTCCAAGTGCTCTGCTATTACATCTTTTATAATGGACTCCAGCATTTTCCCCACTACCGATGTCAGGCTTACTGGTCTATAATTCCTCGTTTTCTCTCTACCACCTTTTTTGAATAGTGGGGTAACATTAGCTACCCTCCAATCCATGGGTACTGTTCCAGAGTCTATCGAATTTTGGAAGATGACCAGCAATGCATCTACTATTTCTAGGGCCACTTCCTTAAGTACCCTAGGATGTAGATTATCAGGCCCTGGGGATTTATCGGCCTTCAATCCCGTCAATTTCCCTAACACCATTTCTCTACAAATACTGATTTCATTCAGTTCCTCCCTCTCATTAAACCCTATGTTCCCCGACATCTCTGGGAGGTTATTTGTCATAGAGTCATAGAGTCATAGAGTTTTACAGCACAGAAAGAGGCCCTTCGGCCCATCGTGTCTGCGCCGCCCATCCATCCCTGTCCAGTCTAATCCCATTTTCCAGCATTTGGTCCATAGCCTTGTATGCAATGGCATTTCAAGTGCTCATCCAAATGCTTCTTGAATGTTGTGAGGGTTCCTGCCTCTACCACCCTTTCAGGCATTGAGTTCCACATTCCAACCACCCTCTGGGTGAAAAAGTTCCTCCTCAAATCCCCTCTAAATCTCCTGCCCCTTACCCTGAACCTATGCCCCCTTGTTATTGACCCCCCTACTAAGGGGAAAAGTTCCTCTTTATCTACCCTATCTATGCCCCTCATCATTTTGTACACCTCAATCAGGTCCCCCCTCAGCCTTCTTTGCTCCAAGGAAAACAACCCCAGCCTGTCCAGCCTCTCTTCATAGCTGAGGCGCTCCATCCCAGGTAACATCCTGGTGAATCTTCTCTGCACCCTCTCCAAAGCAATCACATCCTTCCTATAGTGAGGCGACCAGAACTGCACACAGTACTCCAGCTGTGGCCTCACCAGCGTTTTGTACAGCTCCATCATAACCCCCCTGCTCTTATATTCTATGCCTCGGCTAATGAAGGCAAGTATCCCATATGCCTTTTTAACCACCTTATCTACCTGTTCCGCTGTCTTCAGGGATCTATGTACATGTACACCAAGGTCCCTCTGACCCTCTGTACTTCCTAGGGTCCTACCACTCATTGTGTATTCCCTTGCCTTATTTGTCCGTCCAAAATGCATCACCTCGCACTTTTCAGGGTTAAATTCCATTTGCCACTTTTCCGCCCATCTGACCAACCCGTTTATATCGTCCTGTAGCCTGAGGCTTTCCTCCTCACAATTTACCACCCCACCAATTTTCGTGTCATCTGCGAACTTACTGATCATACCTTTTACATTCTCATCCAAATCATTTATGTAGATCACAAACAACAAGGGACCCAGCACCGATCCCTGAGGTACCCCACTGGACACAGGCTTCCAGTCACAAAAGCAACCTTCAACCATCACCCTCTGCCTCCTGCCACTCAGCCAGTTTAGGATCCAACGCGCCAAGGCACCCTGGATCCCATGGGCTCTTACCTTCTTGACCAGTCTCCTATGCGGGACTTTGTCAAAAGCTTTACTGAAGTCCATGTAAACCACATCCACAGCATTTCCCTCATCCACCCCACTAGTCACCCCCTCGAAAAATTCAATCAGATTTGTCAGACATGATTTACCCTTGACAAAGCCATGCTGACTATCCCCGATTAATCCTTGCCTCTCCAAGTGGAGACTAATTTTGTCCCTCAGAATTTTTTCCAATAATTTCCCTACCACAGATGTTAGGCTCACTGGCCTGTAATTCCCTGGTTTATCCCTGCTACCCTTCTTGAATAATGGTACTACGTTAGCTGTTCTCCAGTCCTCTGGTACATCCCCTGTGGCCAGAGAGGTTCTGAAAATTTGTGTCAGAGCCCCTGCAATCTCCTCCTTTGCCTCCCACAGCAGCCTGGGATACATCTCGTCCGGGCCTGGGGATTTATCCATTTTTTGGCCTGCTAAAACCGCTAGCACCTCCTCCCTCTCGATGCTAATATGTTCAAGTATGTCACAGCCCCCTTGCCCGATTTCTATGTCTGCATCGTCTTTCTCCATAGTGAACACGGATGCAAAAAATTCATTTAAAACCCCGCCTACATCATCTGGCTCTACACACAGATTGCCACTTTGGTCCCTAATGGGCCCTACCCTTTCCCTGGTTATCCTCTTGCCCTTAATATACTTATAAAACATCTTAGGATTTTCCTTTATTTTGCTCGCCAGTGTTATTTCATGGCCCCTCCTCGCCCTCCTAATTTCTTTTTTAAGTATGCCCCTGCATTTTTTATACTCCTCTAGGGCTTCTTCCGTCTTTAGTCTTTTGTAACTGCCAAAAGCCCCCCTTTTATTTCTAATGCATTTTTGTATATCCCTTGTCATCCAAGGTTCCCTTTGCTTGTTGGTCCCACCCTTGACCTTTACAGGAACATGTTGGCGTTGTACTCTCTCTATTTCCCTTCTGAAAGTCTCCCACTGTTTTGATGCGGATTTTCCTATAAGTAGCTGCTCCCAGTCCAATTTGGCCAGATCCTGCCTTATCATATTAAAATCGGCCTTCCCCCAATTTAGAACCCTTATTTCCGGGCCGTCTTTGTCTTTTTCCATGACCACCTTAAATCTCACCGAATTGTGGTCACTGTCGCCAAAATGCTCTCCTACTGACACTTCCACCACTTGCCCGGCTACATTCCCCAGAATTAGGTCCAGTACCGCCCCCTCTCTTGTAGGACTTTCTACATGTTGGCTCAAAAAGCTCTCCTGGATGCACTTTAAGAATTCTGCACCCTCTAAGCCTTTCACACTCTGACTATCCCAATTTATATTGGGGAAGTTGAAATCCCCCACTATTATTACCCTATTATTTTCGCACTTTTCTGAGATTTGCCTACATATCTGTTCCTCTATCTCCCCCTGACTGTTTGGGGGCCTATAGTACACTCCCAGCAAAGTGCTTGCCCCCTTTTTGTTTTTAAGTTCTACCCATATGGCCTCATTAGGGGAACCCGCTAATATATCATCCCTCCTTACAGCAGTAATTGACTCCTTAATTAATATTGCAACACCCCCTCCCCTTTTACACCCCCCTCTGTCTCGCCTGAAGATTCTATACCCCGGAATATTGAGCTGCCAGTCCTGACCCTCCCTCAACCATGTCTCCGTGATAGCAACAATATCGTACTCCCATGTGTTCAACAACAACTTCAGTTCATCCACCTTATTTGCAAGACTCCTTGCATTAAAATAAATGCCTTCCAGCCCTGCCATATTCTCTTTTGCCTTCACATATTTGCTTTGCCTTCCCAGCTGACTTGTTTTTCCCTCTGTATTTGGCTGTAAATCACCCCCTACTATAGCTCTACTCTGTACCCCATCCCCCTGCCAAGTTAGTTTAAACCCCCCCCAGCAGTGCTAGCAAACCTCCCCGCAAGGATATTGGTTCCCCTCTGGTTCAGGTGTAAACCGTCCGACTTGTACAAGTCCCACCTTTCCCAGAAGCAGACCCAGTGATCCAGAAAACTAAAGCCCTCCCCCCTGCACCATCCCTTTAGCCACGCATTCATCTGTTCTATCTTCCTATTCCTATACTTACTAGCACGTGGCACCGGGAGTAATCCAGAGATTACAACCCTTGAGGTCCTGCTCTTTAATCCTTCACCTAGCTCCCTAAATTCTTGCTGCAGGACCTCATCCCTCTTTTTACCTATGTCGTTGGTACCAATGTGGACCACGACCACTGGCTGTTCACCCTCCCCCTCCAGAATGCCCTGCAGCCGCTCCGTGACATCCTTGACCCTGGCACCAGGGAGGCAACAAACCATCCTGGATTCACGTCTACGGCCACAGAAACGCCTATCTGTTCCCCTTACTATAGAATCCCCTACCACTATTGCTCTCCCCCTCTTTTTCCCCCCTTCCTGGGCAGCAGGAGCACCGCCAGTGCCAGGAAGTTGGCTGCTGCTGCCTTCCCCTGGTGAGTCATCCCCCTCAACAGTATCCAAAGCGGTATACTTGTTTGAAAGGGGGATGTCCGCAGGGGTTCCCTGCACTACCTGCCTGCCTTTGTTGCTCCGCCTGATGGTCACCCCCCGTGCTGCCCTACCCTGAGGCGTGAACAACTCGCTAAATGTGCTATCCACGAGCCTCTCAGCATCGCGTATGCTCCAAAATTCATCCACCCGCAGCTCGAGCGCCACAATGCGGTCTACAAGTAGCTGCAGCTGGATGCATTTCCCGCACACATGGTCGCCAGGGACACTGGCAGCGTCCCTGATTTCCCACATAGTGCAGGAGGAGCAGAACACGGGTCTGAGCTCTCCTGCCATGACTTACTCCTTTAATTAATCTAAAAATTTATTCAATACCCCAGTTACAGGTATACTCTAGGGCGCTTTATTTACCAACTGTCCTCACCACAACAGAGCCCCTAGAAATTTAACACCACAGAATTCAAGCTTGTAATGAAAAGAGAGAAATACTCACCAACCAATCACTTACCTGCTCCCTGGTGACGTCACACCCCGATTACTTTTTACCTCTCTGCAACTACCGAGCTCGCAGACTGGAGTTTGGTAGGCCTCTCCTGGCCTCGCTGCCGCTTTTGTAGCTCGCCGCCGAGTCTCCCACAGGTCCCGCCTCTCGCTGCCTGCCGCCGCTGCTCTGAGGCCTCTCCTGGCCTCGCTGCCGCTTTTGTAGCTCGCCGCCGAGTCTCCCGCAGGTCCCGCCTCTCGCTGCCTGCCGCCGCTGCTCTGAGGCCTCTCCTGGCCTCGCTGCCGCTTTTGTACCTC
Source organism: Somniosus microcephalus (assembly GCF_052327205.1). Classification (NCBI taxonomy): domain Eukaryota; kingdom Metazoa; phylum Chordata; class Chondrichthyes; order Squaliformes; family Somniosidae; genus Somniosus; species Somniosus microcephalus. The sequence continues at coordinate 28,391,020 of NC_140994.1, forward strand.
GCCGCCGAGTCTCCCGCAGGTCCCGCCTCTCGCTGCCTGCCGCCGCTGCTCTGAGGCCTCTCCTGGCCTCGCTGCCGCTTTTGTAGCTCGCCGCCGCCGAGTCTCCCGCAGGTCCCGCCTCTCGCCTGCCGCCGCTGTGTCCTCCTTTGTGAAGTCAGAACCAAAGTATGCCATTTCTTTGTTCCCCATTATAAATTCCCCTGATTCTGACTGCAAGGGACCTACGCTTGACTTCACCAATCTTTTTCTCTTCACTTATCTATAGAAGCTTTTACAGTCAGTCTTTATGTTCCCTGCAAGCTTACTCTCATACTCTATTTTCCCCCTCTTAATTAATCCCTTTGTCCTCCTTTGCTGAATCTTAAACTGCTCCCAATCCTCAGGTTTACTGCTTTTTCTGGCCAATTTATATGTCACAGAATCACAGAAACCCCACAGTGCAGATAGAGGCCATTTCGGCCCATCAAGCCTGCACCGACACATATCCCACCCTATCCCCGTAACCCCACGTATTTAATCCCCCTAACACTAAGGGTCAATTTATCATAGCCAATCAACCTAACCTGCACATCTTTGGACTGTGGGAGGAAACCGGAGCACCCGGAGTAAACCCATGCAAACACGGGGAGAATGTGCAAACTCCACACAGACAGTCGCCCGAGGCCGGATTCGAACCCGGGTCCCTGGCGCTGTGAGGCAACAGTGCTAACTACTATGCCACCGTGCTGCCCCTCCTTGGATCTTATGCTAGCCCTAATTTCCCTTGTTAGCCACGGTTGAGTCACCTTTTTTGTTTTATTTTTATGCCAAACTGGGATGAACAAATTCTGTAGTTCATCCATGCAATCTTTGATGGCAGGCGTAACATGGGTCAGAATGAAATAATCTAACTGATTGGTATAATTTTGGTCTTAAGTGTGTTGCAAGTTAATCCTTGATGCCCACTATGCTCATTTGTAAAATAAAACTGCTTTAGTTGGTCAGTTGTAAATTTCAATCATGATTTCACAAAATCCTGCCCTATATCCTTACGAACTGTGCTCTCCCATATTGTGGAGAAATCCAGGTTGTTACACTGCTGTGGGAAATGCCATTATTGTTCTTTTATTCCAGGTAAGACAGCATTGCTGGGACCAGCTTGCACTCTGTAATTTTTCACCAAATTTGATTTTTTTTGTGTGATGTAATATTCTGTGGAGACTTACGAAGCACAGCTACAAATGTGCAAGCTGGACATACTGATTGTTACCTTAATTCCCAAATGCATTGTAAGGAGGGAGCAACACGGCATCCCTTGCCCCTCATGGGTTGAGAATGTAACTTAAAAAATTATTCTTGTTCAGAACATATGGCACAGGGTCTCGCTTGTAATGAAACTATAAATACAGGAAACTTTCTGGTATCCGGCACTGACGGGACCGAGCTGGTGCCGTCCCATCAAAACTGCCGTAGAAACCAGCGCCAATGTTAAAACATTCTGAGCTCCGTCTGAAGCAACAAACCCTGTGCTTCAAAACAGTCGGCGCAGCTTGCAAGCGTCTCTGTAGCTAAGCAACAGCTTCAGCTAGACACTTGCAGAGCCTGACTGGAGAAAAAAAGCGACGAAAAGTAAAAAAACTTATCTGCACCGACTCCTGAATTTTGCCAGTGGATAGAGCTTTCCGGACATTTAACCTCTGGTTAAACGAAAGTTTCCTGTATCCTTCTTTAAATATGCGAGAGGTCCCCTTTAAGGGAGGAAATGTTCCAGAAAATGAAACTTGTTTTGTCCGAAAGCCTTATTCGCAAATTGCTACAATCCACTATTGCAGGCAGACTCTTAAATGTGGCCTCTTACTGGTTTGCAATCAGAAGTGTAACTTGAGGTTTTTGCTACCAGTTAATGAAGGTAGTTAACCGATACTTTCAGGAACCGAAGCTGCTTATTTTGTCCAGAGCATGAAGCTACCCATGTTGTTGTGCACTAACTTTAAATTGTGTTTTTTGTAATGGATTTGTTTTCTTTCTTCTGAAGAAAACTAGTAAAGGTGGAACACTGGCAACCATTACTCAGGTTACTGAAGAAAATGAGCTGGAAAGAGTCCTACGGCACAGAAAGGCAGCAGCAGAAACTGATGCTGGTGGCAAGTTCTCAATAGTCCTCTGCTTATAATCTATAGCTAGTGATCCTTCTATATGTCCCTAAGCATTTGGTTATCTGGTAGTTATTATAGAAGTGAGGCCATTTTATTCCACTTGTGATCCTGTGAATAAAAAATCTTTCATCACTAACATTTTCTTTTATGTACTTTTTGTAACCTTTAAAAACTCAAATCTAGTTTTCAGCTTTGGGAATGTAGGGTTTATTTTCTAATATAAAGGCAGCAATTTTCTGATTTAAAGTATTCAGAACCAGATTTTTTTCATTTATAAATGAACTGCTTTTAGTGTAAAAATGAATGTAAAAGTCAAAAATACGTACTCAATTAATTTCATAATTTTCAAAATTAGCCAACAATTAATTTCACAAACAACTGACTGAATAACTTGAAGTTATGCCACATTTTGTTACTTTATGTACTAGTCTGTTGGAATGCGAAATAAGCTAGCAAATGCGCAGAAAAAAATGGATGCTTTTTATTTCAGGTTTACGACCCAACACAGTGGATGTAATCATGCAATCCGTGCCTGCCTTAAGTTCAAGAAATGAACTCATCAGAAATAAGTTTAATCGAGTACCATTCCGAAGGGAGCTAAGCAAGCATGCAACTCCAAAGACTTCGGTTCCCAGTTCTTATTCAAATCAAAAGGAATAGGCGGACTGCTCAGAAGTTAACAGTCTGTGAGTACTACTATATGCATTTGAGATCTTTTGGTTTTGCACTGGTGTGTTAGAGTTGCTAACTGCTCAGTTTTGTTCATTGTAATAAGGATTTGTTTTTGGCTTCAAAAAAGCTTTTTTTTCAAATATAGAATATTTGATGCTTTTGTATTTTTTCAAGTAAAGGTAATTATTGACAGCCTAGTATTACAACAGAGCATTATCATCAGCACTTCTTGCCTGCAAGCCGCCTTAAAGAAATGGCAGCTGGTTGTCTGAATTAATACTGTGTTAGCAGGCATGCAAGTACACCGCTGTTTTAATAACTATGTACTTGTGTTTTCAAAACATCCAAATTTTACCCTTGAAACTTCCCAATATGTTGGTATAAAATCTGGACTGTGCTACCATCTTTCATTCTCTGAGCCAAAGATTGTTTTGTGTACAGAATGTTCAGGCTACAAATGCATGATGATGGTGATAGACTTAATAGCAGAGGTTTTTTTGACTCCAATTAGTGTCCATTTGATCCTGTCTCCCTTGTGGTGAGTTTTCCTGATTTTTTTCAGCCAGTTTTACGCAAGCAATATTTCTTGCACAATATCCCATTTCTGAGCAGAGTAAAATGTGCCTTTTCTGCTTCACTTTTCCTGCTACCGAACCTGTATATAGAAAACGGAGAAATGAGAATCCAACACCGAAGCCTGATCCCAAACTACTTTTTCCCCTTGGAAATCTTATGGGCACACTAGAAAGCACTAACTGCAGTTATAAATCATTTTCTAGCCATTAACCATTTTCAATTTAAAAATAAATTACAGTGAGGCTGTGCATGAAAAGAAACTGAATATTTATTTTTTAATCCAATGAGCATTAGAATATCCACTTAATAAAATATACAATACATGCCAAAACCCACGGAGTGTAAGTTTTGTTGACTTAACATGAATCTAAGAAGCTAGGAAAAATGAATGTTGTGACATGTGTTGTGACTTCAAGTGTCATATTAACCCCAACTTAAAGGTGAACATTTCAGTAGGGTTGTATTAGAAGCATTAACGTTTCTTTCAAAGATAAATTGTTTGTTTTTAAGTAAAATGGGAGAGTACTTGTTCCATCTGTCACGTGTGAGGATTTTGGATAATTTATCAACACAAAAAGTGCTAAATAAATGGGATCAGCTTGTTGCTTCGGTGCAGTCATCGGTAATTGAAGCTTTGATGCCTTGTACTGTTGTGAAATAAATCTAGCTTTTACAGGTGTGTGCCACTCAAAGATTACAGGGGAGTTAAAAGGGGTTAAGTCAGCACAAATAGAAACGGAAATTACTTTCTGATCCGAGTCTTGTTATAGTGGTGTTACATTCTATTGAAGCAACCTGTATTTTTGATGTACACGTGATCACTTCTCGAAATATGGGATGAATCATTAAAGCAAGGCCAAAAGCAGAGAGTTCATATTTGTATCTATGAGCAAGTTTTGTAGCTACTGAACTTGTTTTGTTGAACAAGGTCATTGAAGCAGTCGTAGGATGTACGAGATAGAATTGTGCCATTTTCTGTCTTTTAGACTAAATTTTTTTCACAGTTCATTTACGAGCAACAATACTGTTGTACAGTGGGCAAATAAGAGGAGCAAATTTAATTTGCGTAAGTGAGAGTTTCTTGGAGCTGCCTTTTGTCAATGTGCCACAGGTTTTTTTTGCCTACTCTTTAAAGATTAGGTTTTATTAACTATCTCAAAGCGGCTAAGGTACCAGCTCTATATAATCTATTCTGCCAAATGAAGTGAAAATTACCTTAACGGAAAGGAAATGAAATGAAATAAACCTCTGCAAATTCAGGCACAATGCATGTTAAATTGAAACTGAAAAGCACTTTGTATTTTAGTGTTCTGCACAGTCATGGTTATTATGTGGAATAAAAGAGTTATGCGAACTTTCTCATTTTGTCCACTGCCTGCTTATTAACCGATGAAAAATGATACTTCAGGATAAATCCTTTGCTGTTAAATAAGCACTTCCTCTGTTTTCCATTAACTGTTGCACTGCTGGCATTTTTAAAAGTACAATTTTGACCCAATATTCTCATTATCTGTATATTCTTTTAACGACATGGTTCAAATAGATTAAAACAGTAGAAATAAAAATATTGCTCTCTAGAATGGGTGGTAATGTGTGACTGTACTGCAGTTCTGGGATGTTGCTTCTCCCTGGGATCTATTTGATTACAGTTGAAAGAAATAATATGAATGATTCTTCTCCCCTAGGATCTCTGGTTATGAAGACCATGTTTTTTTTTGCCAGTTTTATTCCACTGGTTATAATAGAATTTTTACTTTTTTGCTGAGTACTGAGTTTCAACTTCCTGTAAAGTCCACGTGTAGTGAGCAAGATTGGAGACAGAAGCATCTTGTGTGGTGCTGTTTTTGCGTCCTCATGAGTTTTGATGCATGTATTGCTTATGGTTCCTTTTGTTATGAAACTATAGCATGACCTTCATTATAATACACTCCGTGAAACATCCAAATTCAAAGCTTTTAGCGCAAGCCTACTTTACAGTAGTAGTGTAAGATGCAACATTTTATATTCTACATTTTTTGTACGTAAAATACTCTTGGTGAAGAGCATGAAACAATCAAGCTTTCTGATGAACTTCATGGATTTTTGTCAATAACCATCTTCAAGCTGTACCATGTGGGAGATGGGCCCTCTCCCTGACCAGCTTTTTATCTGCTTCCTCATAAGGAGCAACAGTGTGAATATTGATTGGCGCTCTGGTTTTTCCACTGAAAAGCCAACATGCCCTTGTGGAGTTATAATTAGTTCTGTTGATATGTCAAATTGATCTAAAGCAAGGAAGTTTCCGTATGTGGTTAGAGCATTCTTTTTAAATAATTTACGTTGAACCAATATCTTACTTACAAAGAAATTGAGAAGTTCAGTTTAAAAAAAAAACGTAATGGTTTGAACATTACTTACTGCCTGTAATCCTTTGAATTACAAGTATTCTTTGTCTTCAGTGTATAGCAGAGAAGACTATCCAATTGTAGAAATATATAATGACATTATTTAGATCGAGTGGATGTTATGTGTGACTGCACTATAGTACTGCAAAGCTGCCCCTCCTTTCTGGGATCTATGCTTGATTACTGTTGAAAGAAAGAATATACAGGATTCTTCTTCCTTGGGATCCACAATACATACACTCTCCACCCCACCCGAAAACCATGTGATCTCCTGGGAGAGGCAAAAACCCAGATAAAAACGCCGGCCATTTTGGGGGAAATTCCTCTCCCACCCTCCTAGGTGATCGAAACCAGTCCAGGAGATCACTCTGGCCCGGATAATTCTTTGCAGTACCTACCTTTTGTACGGCATGATCTCCGCTCCAGCTAGAAACAAACCCAGCTCTCGCTTGAAGGAAGTCAGTGAATCGCCGTCCACTGCAGGAGCCGGTAGCCTGTTCCAGAGGTCCACTATTCTCTGGGAAAAGAATCACCACCTGACATCTAACCTATATCTGGTCTTGTACAACTTAAAATCGTGACCACTGGTACTCTCTAACTTATTTAACTGGAACAAACTGTTAACTCAAACACAATCTACTCCCATCATCATCTTATAAGCCTCGATCAGATCACCCTTGAGTCTACGTTTCTCTAAAGTGTAGAGTCCTAGCTCTTTTAGCCTTTCTTGATATCTAAGATGCTTTAAACTGGGAATTAGTGTAGTGGCCCTCCTCTGCACCCTTTCCAAAGCCTCAATATCACCCACCATGTGAGGAGACCAAAACTGGACACTGCATTCTGACTGAGGCCTGAACAAAGGCTTGTACAAGGACAAAATAGTATCCTTTGTCTTATAATCAATTGCCCTATAAATGCACTCCAACACCCTATTCACTCTAGCTATCGCTTCATGGCATTGCTCATGGACCTTTAGAGATTTGGGGCTAAAAATTGAGTAGCGCCCCGGAAAAATTAGCGTCCCTGCACCAGAAATTGAGTGGTTGCACCCCAAGAGGGAAGCGGGGCGCAACTGGAAGCGCCCACATCCCTCTTGGGGCGCTGTGAGTCAATATTGCGGCATTATGTGCCACAGCGCCACACGCTGCGGCACATCGCGCCGCGGTATTGCAGGCCTTCCTCCCCTTCTTAAAGGGGAGGGGCCTGGTGCAAGCGCGACCTGGGGCCACCCCACACCTCGCCTTTAAATTGCGCCTCCCCGGCTGCAGGTACGCCCCCGATCCCGTCGGACATAGCGTCCGGCGGTAAGTCAGGGGGCGCTCCCGAAGATCGTGGCCGGGGCGTGAGCGGGGCGCTGCGCACACCAATGATGTCAGCGCAGCGCCGCAGGGCGCTACCGGTTAGCACCACCACTAACCTCCCGCTGAATTTTGCGGGAGGCGTGGGCAGTGACGTGCCCAGGCGCTAGTTGCGTTGCGTCCTGTTAGCGCCCTCTTAAGGCGTTAATGGGAGGCGCAACCAACTGAATTTCCCCCCCCATGACTTCTGGCAGTTTTATTCTGCACACTGTAATGGAACATATAATTGTCGACTGTACTGACTTTCAACTTTCTTTATAATCCTCATGTAGTGTTATCTTTATTACTTTATTCTTGTGGGAAAGATTGAAGGAGCAAAACACCTTGTGTAGTACAGTTCTTGTATCCTAATAGGTTCCAAAATAGTATAGTGCGCCCTCTTCATATATAAAAAAGATTTAAGTTGCCATTTGAAGTCTCAGCTGTCGGCAGATAGCTTCGCTCAAGGTTAAATCTACATTTGTGGCTGTGCTCGTAGTGACATGAACGCACTTCAGGGCACCCATTTGAAAATAGAAATCATTGCATTGGCACGTGTCCACTGTTTGAAGCGCTAGAACACAAAACAATGTGGTTAGCTGCTTATCAGAACTTAGGTGTTCCTTGTTTTTCCTGTTTATCTTTAAATTATATCTGAATATTTTATCTTGCAACTCGTTCTCTTTATTTCACTTTCTTTCCACCATTTTTGCAATTTATTTTCTTTTATTCTCTTTCCTTCGAGGATTCCATGATGATGTAATATCCCCAGGCTTTTACCGGTCTATCTCTTAAGCTGACCCCTAGGGAGTGCATGAGAGGAACCTAACATCAGTCTCTCTGTAATTTGTGTTCTTCCCTCCCTCGCAGTGGAGAGCACTTGGGTTTCACAAACATTGTTCCCTGCTGGCACACCTGAGATGTGAAAGTCCTGGGAGATGGCAGACATCACACTGTGTACAGTGTGGTTTTACTCCAATGCACCAGGCCACCATACTTGGGGCAAGTGATTTGTTCCAATGCTTGCCATGTAGCATATTTACTGCCTGAGTACGGCAATTTTGCATAAAAAGTTAGTTAAATGCAGGATTCTTAGCAGATTTGAGCCAAAGCTAATCACGTGCCCTAACCGTGTTATGCTCAACTATCTTCTTGATTTCAGAAATAAGCAATAAATAATTCATAACGGATATTTAAAAAAAATAAAGCAGTGACCACTTTACATAAGTACTTAGTTTGAAAATATTAACCATAACATGAGAGATGGGCACTAATATACAGGCACATCTTAATTGGTGAAAAGTAACATAAACATGTTTGGATGAACATTTAATATTTCTAAAGGTGAGAAAGAGGTGCATTAATATGCTGGTTAATTGTGCACTGATTGCATACATGTACACATATTTAGGGTAATGAAACTGTACTTAACTGGAGTAGATTGTGCTATTAAACACAGAAAATATGCAGAATAGGGTTTCAATGCCATGTTTGCATATGAACAGTGAATTTCAAGCTTACAATTGCCCTCAAGTCACTTTCCTCAGCTTCAGGATCTGAATATATATGTATCTTAAGCGTATTCAAATAAAAAAAACGGTTTGTGATGTATGAAATGTTAATACAGCTATTGAGGTGCGATTCTCTACTGATAGGTTAATAATTTATTTGAGAGTTAATATATCAGCCACAACCTGGATGAATTTTATTTTGTCATGTCAGCTTTTTTCATCAACTCTTCCCTCCTCCCAACAATTGAGAATAGGGAACACATTAGACTTTGGACAATAAACCCAGTTATTTGCACCTATCTGCAAATGACTGTTAACCAGGATATGTTCACAACATTTGGCCGTGACTCTATTTTTCCCCCTAAATGATAATGAGCACCTACTAGACTGTGTTTCTGTGAAGAGACTTGGGAGCCTTGTGTCATTGTAAATCACCACTTGTGCTTGCTAATTAGGAGGTTGAGGCTTCCTACTTTTTCATCTCTGAATCAGCAGGTGTCAAGAAAACAAAGCACTTATTAGGCCAGAGGTTGAAGTGACAGGTGCTGGCGAAGTACAGAACTGTTATCAGAGAAACCTCTTTATTGTGCATGTTGTCTTTCCTTTATTCATTCAGTCAGCTGTTTTCTTTAGGTTTCGCTAAGCCATTAGAAATGGAAAAATGCAAGTTTGATTGCTGATTTCTGCTGAGTTAGATGATGCAGTGGTTAGGGGAGTCCTACAATTGGCTTCGGCAGATTTTAATGGACGATGACAGCAGGTTGTTATATATTTTTTAATTTGTCCAAAGTAGTAATACTGTGTTTTGTCAGTCCTTCCTGAGCGACTGGTGGCGTTGTAGCTCTTCCCTCCTTGTGGTGGTGTGGGTGGGTTGGGGAGGCTGGTAGAAGGAGTTGGGTATGTCGTCAACAACAACAACTTGTATTTATGTAGCACCTTTAACGTCGTAAAACGTCCCAAGGTGCTTCACAGGAGTGTTATAAAACAAAATTTGACACCGAGCCACATGAGGTATTAGGGCAGATGACCAAAAGCTTGGTCAAAGAAGTAGGTTTTAAGGAGCGTCTTGAAGGAGGAAAGAGAGGTGGAGAGTATTAGGCAGGGAATTCCAAGCTTAGGGCCTTGGCAGCTGAAAGCACGATCACCAATGGTGGAACGATTGAAATCCGGGATGCTCAAGAGGCCAGAATTAGAGGAACACCGATATCTTGGATGGTTGTAGGACTGGAGGGTATTACAGAGCTAGGGAGGGGTAAGAGCATGGACAGATTTGAAAACAAGGATGAGAATTTTAAAACTGAGGCGTTGCTTAACCGGGAGCCAATGTACGTCAGTGAGCACAGGGGTGATGGGTGAACGGGACTTGGTGTGAGTTAGGACACGGGCAGCAGAGTTTTGGATGACCTCATGTTTACAGTGGGTAGAATGTGGGAGGCCGGCCAGGGGTGCGTTGGAATAGTCAAATCTAGAGGAAACAAAGGCATGGATGAGGGATTCAGCAGCAGATGAGCTGAGGCAGGGACGGAGTCGGGCTATGTTACGGAGCTGGAAATAGGCTTCTTAGTCAAGCTCCAGAAGGTTCTGTGAAAGGAAAGAGAGGTGAAAGACCAAGTGCTATTGTATTAATGTTACAGTGTGGCAAAGCCACCAAGAGACTCTTGCAGTAATGTATATAATTGCCTTTAACAGGGGCTTGTTACCTTTAAGTGTTTGCTCTGTATAAACAGCGCAGGTTTGGTAAAATGGCGATCCAGCGCGATGATGTCATCACGCAGGTCACGTGACATTCCCAACGGCGGGAAACGTGATGACGTCAGAGGGGAGAGGCGTTCCCTCTCGGTCCTGGTAGAACCAGTTGGTGTACAGACCTGTAGAGTTTCTCCTGCATTTTTGTTTGTAACTTTTACTAGTGCATTAAACCACGTTTGGTTAACTGCTAATTTCAGTCTCAGTACTTTCGTTAGGAGTTCAAGCACTCCTACAACGGGTTATTATAATAATCTGTAGCATTGATACAAGTCAGCAACTGCAACTAACTGGGTTTATTGTTCGTTGTGACTATATAAAATGTAACCAGGTTGTGGCTGATTCTTATTAATTCAAGTCTGCCATACACACCTTCTTGGGTTCAGTGGTATCAGTCGCTCTCATTAGTGATCTGAGCGAGTAACTTTTTATAGGGATTGACTCGTGCTGCCCTATATCTACTAATACTGTAATGAGACCCAGGAGAATAACAATGGAACCCCCATAGATAGTCTTTTGCATGTATATTTCTTTACTCTCCGATGGTGGACCAAGTTAACAAAAGATAGGTCAAATTTGGTTTGATTTGTAAACTGTTTTACTTCATGCACATTCTAGCTAATTGCATGGAAATTGCAACATTGAAAAAGGCTGTTTGGCCCAACCAGTCCATGTTGGTGTTTATCCTCGACTTGAGCAGTAATCCCATGTGCCCACTCATTCCCTTCATTCTTCAAAATAGCAGGTATGATCAACATCAATTAGTTAAGAACATAAGAAATAAGATACGGCCCCTTGAGCCTGCTCCGCCATTCAATAAGATCATGGTTGATCATCGACCTCAACTCCACTTTCCCGCCCGATCCCCATATCCCTCGATTACCCTAGAGTCAAAAATCTATATCTCAGCATTCACAGCCCTCTGGGGCAGAGAATTCCAAAGATTCACAGCCCTCTGGGGCAGAGAATTCCAAAGATTCACAGCCCTCTGGGGCAGAGAATTCCAAAGATTCACAACCCTCTGAGTGAAGAAATTCCTCCTCATCTCAGTCTTAAAAACCCGACCCCTTATCCTGAGACTCTGCCCCCTAGTTCTAGACTCTCCAGCCAGGGGAAACAACCTCTCAGCATCTACCCTGTCAATCATAAGAACATAATAAGAACATAAGAAATAGGAGCAGGAGTAGGCCAATCGGCCCCTCGAGCCTGCTCCGCCATTCAATAAGATCATGGCTGATCTGATCCTAACCGCCAATCCACTATCACAGAACCATCTCCTGCATCTAACAGAATTAGACACACGAAATAGGAGCAGGATCAGGCTACACGGCCCCTGGGCCCGCTCCGCTACCCACAGGGCCATGACCGATCCGAACCTAGACTCATGTCCAAATTCCTGCCCGCTCCCCGTAACCCTTAATTCCCTTTACTTCTAGGAAACTGTCTATTTCTGTTTTAAATTTATGTAATGATGTAGCTTCTACAGTTTTTTGGGGCAGCATATTCCATGGACCTACCACCCTCTGAGTGAAGTAGTTCCTCCTCATCTCAGTTTTGAAAGAGCAGCCCCTTATTCTAAGACTATGCCCCCTAGTTCTAGTTTCACCTCTCATTCAATCAGTATAACTTATATATGTGTAATCATACAAAATAAAGAATATGTGGCTCTATTCCACTTTGGTGAAACAGAATTACTCCTCTGCTTCCTGTCATTCAGCTTGAGGCAAGATCATTCCCCTTGCAGTCTCCTGTCCTTTTTAACCTTCTCTTTGCATTCTGCTACCTAACTGACTTTTTGATGTCCGTGATTTAAAAAAAAAACATACTCCAGTGTCATCTTTTAGTCCAAATTGGTTATTTGCCCTCCACCCAAGCAGAGTCCATCCTGACAAACTGTATCACAGTATGGTATTCATGGTGTGGAGATGCCGGAGTTGGACTGGGGTGGACAAATGTAAGAAGTCACACAACACCAGGTTATAGTCCAACAGCTTTATTTGAAATCACAAGCTTTCGGAGCGCTGCTCCTTCTTCAGGTGAAGTGGAGAAATGCATAAAGATACAGCTTATATAGTCAGAGAATCATGTCAGATGTTTACAGGTAACCTTTCCAACTGCCATTTATCACACCTCGGCAGAGAGATAATCACAGCAGTCAAAGGTGTGAATGGTGTCCAAACAGGTCAGTCAGGGAAACATTACATCAAAGAACAATGAGGTGGGGTCACAAGGGGTCAAATATTGCAGATGCTGGGGTCTGTATGAAAAACAAAAAAACAGACAAAAAACATTTTTTTTGGCTGGAAATCACAGCAGGTCCGGCCGCATCTGTGTAGAGAGAACAAGCCAATGTCGACTCGAGTCTGGATGACCCTGCGTCAGGTGGGGTTACATGTAGCGTGACATGAACCCAAGATCTCTGTTGAGGCCGTCCTCATGGGTGCGGAACTTGGCTATCAGTTTCTGCTCGACGATTTTGCGTTGTCGTGTGTCTCGAAGGCCGCCTTGGAGAATGCTTACCCGAAGATCGGAGGCTGAATGTCCTTGACTGCTGAAGTGTTCCCCGACTGGGAGGGAACACTCCTGCCTGGTGATTGTTGCGCGGTGTCCGTTCATCCGTTGTCGCAGTGTCTGCATGGTCTCGCTGATGTACCATGCTCCGGGGCATCCTTTCCTGCAACGTATGAGGTAGACAGCGTTGGCCGAGTCACATGAGTATGTACCATGTACCTGGTGGGTGGTCTCACGTGTGATGATGGTATCTGTGTTGATGATCTGGCATGTCTTGCAGAGGTTGCTGTGGCAGGGTTGTGTGGTGTCGTGGTCGCTGTTCTCCTGAAAGCTGGGTAATTTGCTGCGAACGATGGTCTGTTTGAGGTTAGGCGGCTGTTTGAAAGCGAGTAGTGGAGGCGTGGGGATGGCCTTAGCGAGGTGTTCGTCGTCATCGATGACATGTTGAAGGCTGCGAAGAACATGGCGTAGTTTCTCCGCTCCGGGGAAGTACTGGACGACGAAGGGTACTCTGTTGGTTGTGTCCCGTGTTTGTCTTCTGAGGAGGTCTATGCGATTTTTCGCTGTGGCCCGTCGAAACTGTCGATCGACGAGTCGAGCGTCATATCCCGTTCTTACAAGGGCGTCTTTCAGTGCCTGTAGGTGTCCATCGCGTTCCTCCTCGTCTGAGCAGATCCTGTGTATTCGCAGGGCTTGTCCATAGGGGATGGCTTCTTTAACGTGGTTAGGGTGGAAGCTGGAGAAGTGAAGCATCGTGAGGTTGTCCGTGGGCTTGCGGTAGAGTGAAGTGCTGAGGTGTCCGTCTTTGATGGAGATTCGTGTGTCCAGGAATGAGACCGATTCTGAGGAGTAGTCCATGGTGAGTTTGATGGTGGGATGGAAATTGTTGATGTTATCGTGTAGTCTTTTCAGTGATTCTTCGCCGTGGGTCCATAGGAAGAAAATGTCGTCGATGTATCTGGTGTATAGCGTTGGTTGGAGATCCTGTGCAGCGAAGAAGTCTTGCTCGAACTTGTGCATGAAGATGTTTGCGTATTGGGGTGCGAATTTGGTCCCCATGGCTGTTCCGTGTGTTTGGGTAAAGAACTGGTTGTCGAAGGTGAAGACATTGTGGTCAAGGATGAAGCGGATGAGTTGTAGGATGGCGTCTGGAGATTGGCTGTTGTTGGTGTTGAGTACTGAGGCTGTCGCAGCGATGCCGTCATCGTGGGGGATACTGGTGTAGAGTGCCGAGACGTCCATCGTGGCGAGGAGTGTTCCTGGTTCAACTGGTCCGTGGGTGCTGAGCTTCTGTAAGGAGTCTGTAGTGTCGCGACAGAAGCTGGGGGTTCCCTGTACGCTGGGTTTCAGGATGCCCTCGACATATCCAGAGAGGTTCTCACACAGGGTTCCGTTGCCTGATGCGATAGGACGTCCAGGTGTGTTGGCTTTGTGTATCTTTGGGAGGCAGTAGAAGTCTCCCACGCGGGGAGTACGTGGGATGAGAGCATGTAGGATGCTTTGAAGGTCTGGATCGAAGGTTTTGATCAGTCTGTTGAGTTGGCGGGTGTGTTCTTTGGTCGGATCTGCGGGTAACTGTCTGTAGTGACATGATTCTCTGACTATATAAGCTGTATCTTTATGCATTTCTCCACTTCACCTGAAGAAGGAGCAGCGCTCCGAAAGCTTGTGATTTCAAATAAAGCTGTTGGACTATAACCTGGTGTTGTGTGACTTCTTACAGTATGGTATGGCAGCTGTAGCTACTATGACCGGAAAGCCCTGCAGCGGGTAGTCAAAACTGCCCAACGCATTACCGGCACCCGGCTACCGACCATAGAGCACATATACCAGAAACGCTGTTTACGGAGGTCACGGACCATCATCAAAGACCCTACCCACCCCAGCCACAGTCTGTTCGCCCTCCTGCCATCTGGGAGACGCTACAGATGCATTCGCACCTGTACGACCAGATTTAGGAACAGCTTCTTTCCCAGGGCTGTCATCCTACTGAACATTTCTGTGGAGAAATGTTCAAAATATCCAGAAGCATAACACTGAAATATTGGGTCTCAAACAAATTATTAACCTATTAGCAGAACATTACTTCTCTAAGTGTTATAAAATCTCACACATCACAATCAATAGCTTTGCTTGAATGTGCATAAGTTACACTTATACCCAATTTCCTCATCCCTTTCTTCAAGGGCAAGAAGAACCACAACTTAGCCTTTCCTCAGCCCAGGATCATTGAGTTGCACGTATGTACTTTTCCAGTAGACGTCAATGGATTGTTCTATGTACACAACTGTTTGGAGTTTGTTTAGAAGAAGTTGAAAACCCTATTATCTGGTTCTTACATGGGTCTTCATAGTAGACATTAGGTAAGGACTGGATGTGGCGTGACAATGATGCCCTGAATCCCCCTTTCCTCAATCAAATAACCACTCTGAGGTACCAGTGGGCTGCCTGCACCCTGAGAATTATATCCCTGCTTCAGTTACCTCCAGGAGAGCAGGGGGAAAAGAGAAAAACATTGTGGAAGATGCAAAAGATGACTAATGTTCCTTTTAAATAACAATTATTTTGGAGTAATTTAAATTTGTGATTTTAATTTTAATTAAGGTGAAAGACCGTATTTTTAAATTTAATTTTTCCAATTTAAAGAAGCTTATGTGACACCCTGGGGCTGCTGATGTGGAATCTGTCCCATATGGCTTGTGGGCTATAGCATCGCCAGCAAAGAAGGATCAATCATGTGGGAACACAAATCTTGTGCATGTGTAGCTACTTAAAATTCAAAAACCTCAACTTTAATTTTTGTCTGTGGACATCCATGATGGCTGGGAAAGCCCTTTGGCACACTTTCAGTGTAAAAGTTGCAGCAGTGGCTTGTACAAGTATCTGTAAGGTCAGCTTATCTATGACCAGAAAAATGACCCTATCCTGTGGGAGCAGCAAGCATTCACTTCTTGAGGCAAATCTAGTCGTAGCTGTGGTGACCCATTCATGTTTCAGTGCTCCTTCCAGCTGTACTGGAGAGATGTAAAAGGGACCATTAAAGGAATAGTGTTGCATTAATCACAGGGCAGGAATTATAAACCTTTCCTGTGCCTTATATCCTACTGATTCCTGTTTGTCAGTATCCCCTTTTGTGAGCTGTATGTTGTGAAGACGCCATTCCAGATTTTATGGAAAGCAGTTATCTCAGCTTGACTCTATTTTGAATGGGAGCACACCAGCCCTCCAGCAGAGATAGGAAATGTTTCAGTAGAAAAAGACAAAGTTCCCATGCTCCCTGTGGTGTTTCTAGCTAGAAGGTTTTACCAATATATTTGTTGCTATTGCAGCACTTGGTAAACATTTGCTTTTTGCCACTTAAGGACTCAATTGACAGAAAAGACCACATGGAGATGCCTGATTAATCTGATGATCTTATGCAATTAAAGGATTTGCTCTCTCCTCTACTGCTGTCCTAGTACTGCAGTGATGGTTTTTTTTTACACATACGGGACGCAGGCATCACTAGGAAAACAACCAGAAACTTATTCAAATTATTATTTTGAAAAATTAACTATTAGAAATTTAGAAATACTAGCAGACCTTCCATGGCACTGTTCATGGTGAATCAGAGGATATGTTAAAGTGTGACCTCTCAAGTGTGATGGTTAAAATGTGACAGGAAGTAAGTTTGAAGCTTACAGGAAAATTATGTTCCATGCAAGTCTTTTAATATAGGTTGATAGGTGTTTATTTGGCAATAAATTACCTCCTTTGAATGATATGCAGTTGCATGTCTCAGTTTGCACTGCCCTCCATTTATAAAGTCCTCTCGGCATTCTGCATAAATACACATTTATTGTTGTTGCTGAGAATTGATAGTTTAGCTATCAATTTTTGAGCTTGAGGTTTGTGGAAAATAGTGGATTGTTTCTGTTATCAATGGGCAGCTGCGATTATTACTACAACTTGCCTTTTATATAGCACCTTTAACATAGAAAAATGTCCCAAGGTGCCTCACAGAAGCATAATCAGACAAAAATCAACACCGAGTCAAATAAAGAGATATCAAAAGGAGTGAATATAAGCTTGGTCAAAGAGGTGGGTTTTAAAAAGAGTTTTAAAGGAGGTGGAGAAGCTGAGAGGTTGAAGGAGGGAGAAGATTACCGAGGTAGGGATGGGTTTGAGCATGAGGATGAGAATTTTAAATTTGAAACCTTTGGGGGACCGAGAGCCAATGTAGGCCAGCAAGCACAGAAGTGATGGGTGAGTGGGACTTGGTGTGGGATAGGAAACGGGCAGCAGAGTTTTGAATGACCTGAAGTTTATGAAGGGTGGAGGCTGGCCAGGATGAACAATGGAATAGTCAAGTCTGAAGGTTATTCGTACGGGGATAAGGGTTTCAGCAGTAGATAAAGGCAAGGGCAGAGACGGGCGATGTTAGAGGTGGAAGTAGGTGTTTTTTGTAATGCAGAGGAGTTGGGGTCGGAAGCTCAGTTTGAGGTCAAATAGGATGGCGCGGTATCAAGCTTCTGAATCACATGCATTGTAAGGCTCCAGTTTCCATTGTTATTTGTGCCTGGTATTGGTGGCGTGCTCATCATATTATAAGATCACAAGATAAATATGAATGAGGTAGGCCATTCAATTCATTGTAGTTCATCCATCTAGAAAGACCCGACAGTCCTTCCAATATGTTTACTAAATGATTCCAGTGTAGGAACTGGGGTTCCTAGCCGAAGAATTGAGATCGACTCAGAAAATCAAAAACAATAAAATTTAATGAACAAACGAAGCTGTACAGGAAACTGTAAGATACAATGCAAATAGGTCTGGTCTGCTTGAAAGCTTCTCTGGAAACTGCTAGAAGGTTCTGAGCTCAACTGCTAGCAGGTTCCAAGCTCAACTGCTAGCAGGTTCTGAGCTCTACTGCTAGAAGGTTCCGAGCTCTGACGTCATCACGTCATTCCCGCCGTTGAGAGATCACGTGACGGACGGCATGACGTCATCACGTGGAGTACAGGAAAGAAGCCCTAGTACAGTTAACACATACATTAAAGGTGCAGCCCCCAGCTGTACTACATTGCTGTAAAAGGAATTATATACAATTGTCCGTAATCCTCTGGTGGTTCCACCACATGAGCCCCCCCAGAATTGCTTTTAACAGAGAAGGTAAGGCGAGAAGGGGGTCTGACGAGTCTGTCCGACCGACTGCGATACCCCAGCAGCTGGAACGGAGCGCTAGAAGACGAACTGGCTGTTGGCTGTGGTTGGGATGACGCCGCAGGCGGAGGAGAAGAGGAGGCCGGCTGTGGTCAACCCGGTGAGGCGGCCACTGGCGACTCGGCGGATGACTGTGGCTGTACTGGACCGGCAGTCGACGGTGGACGACCACGACGAGGCGGCTGAGCGGCGACGACTGGTTCGCTCGGATCCAGATGCGCCGGTTTCAACCGGTCGATGGAGATGTGGTCAGGCTTACCGCCGACGTCGACTGTGAAGGACTTGTCACCTGACGAGATGACGCGGAACGGACCTGTGTAAGGCGGTTTGAGCGGGTTTTAGCGGGTTTTTGCGAGCATCCTGCCGAATGAACACGTATTCTGCGCTCTTAAGATCCACCGGGACATGGGAGCGCTGCAGGTCATGATGCGACGTAGGCACTGGGATAAAATTCCTAGCCGCTTCCTGGTGGCTGACGAGCTGCTGAGCTGGGGACCAGGGTTCCGTGCGAGGAGGAAGAAAATCGCCAGGCACTCTGAGTGGTTGGCCGTAAACCAGCTCTGCTGAAGAAGAATGCAAGTCGTCCTTAGGCGCCGTGCGAAGACCGAGCAGCACCCAAGGGAGCCTGTCCACGCAACTAGGCCCACGGAGACTAGCACGCAGTGCGGCTTTAAGGGACCTGTGGAATCTTTCACACAGACCGTTCGCCTGTGGATGGTAGGCGGTGGTACGATGAAGCTTGGTACCCAAACCTTGAGCTACGGCGTTCCAAAGCTCAGAGGTAAATTGAGGCCCCCGGTTGGAGGAGATGTCAGCCGGTACCCCGAACCGAGCTACCCACGATGAGATGAAGGCTCTGGAGACGTCTGCCACTGTGGTGGCAACCAAAGGAATTGCCTCTGGCCACCTGGTGGTGCGGTCTACCACGGTGAGGAGGTGAGTGTACCCGCGAGAGGAAGGGAGAGGACCAACCAGGGTGTGACAACCCGTGGATAGTGTCAAAAATTCTCCTGCGCCATTCGACTGGAACGATTGGACGTGGGACGCCCATCGAGATGTCACACAGGAGTGTGGTCCCTGCGGCCTGGAAACTGACATCAGCCACTTGTAAGCTGGAAGGTGCGGTCCGGTATGCCTGCACTTCAGGGTCTGCCTTCTGTTCTTTTGCCAAACCAACATAGTCGACTCCCAGGTGTACTGCGTGGAGCTGAGCGCGGGAGAGACAATCCGCCACCAGGTTGTCTTTGCCCGAGACATGTTGTATGTCGTTTGAAAATTCAGATATGTACGTAAGATGACGTCGTTGCCGTGTCGACCATGGTTCCGCTGTCTTGGCCATAGCAAAAGTAAGTGGCTTGTGGTCTACAAAAGCCGTGAATGGGCGTCCTTCCAGTAGGAAGCGAAAATGGCAGATGGCCAGAAACAATGCCAACAACTCCCTATTAAAAGTACTATACTTGCGTTCGTTCTTCCGCAATTGGCGGCTGAAGAAAGCCAGTGGTTGCCATGTGCCATCGACCCACTGCTCCTGTACTGCCCCGATGGCATAATCAGATGCGTCGGTGGTAAGGGCAATGGTTGCGCCCGGAAGGGGATGTGCCAACATGGTCACAGCAGCCAAAGCGTTCTTAGTGTCGAGGAAAGCCTGGTCCATCTGGGGTGTCCAATCGATCAGGTCTTTGCCCGATTTATCTCTGAGGGCCTCGTACAAAGGTTGCATCAACAATGCCGCCTTGGGGACGAACCGATGATAAAAATTGACCATTCCCAGAAATTCCTTGAGGGCCCTGACGGTCTGAGGAAGAGGGAACGAGGTGACTGCTTCCACCTTCGTGGCCAGCGGGATGGCACCTTCTGAGGTGATTCTGTGTCCCAGAAAATCAATGCTGTGCAACCCAAACTGGCACTTGGCCGGGTTGATAATAAGGCCATGTTGGCTGAGACGAGAAAAAAAGGGCACGCAAGTGCATGATGTGTTCTTTCGTGCTGTTACTGGCAACAAGGATGTCATCTAGGTAGATGAAGATGAACGGCAGATCGCGCAACACGGAATCCATGAGACGTTGGAAAGCTTGTGCTGCATTCTTCAGCCCAAACAGCATACGAAGGAACTCAAAGAGCCCGAAAGGTGTGATGACGGCAGTTTTGGGGACGTCCTGAGGATGCACGGGCACTTGCCGATAGCCTCGGACGAGGTCTACTTTGGAAAAGATGGAATTCCCTGCCAGATGGGCCGAAAAATCCTGAATGTGAGGAATTGGGTACCGATCCGGTGTGGTAGCCTCATTCAGGTGTCTGTAGTCGCCGCATGGTCACCATCCACTGCCTGGCTTAGGAACAATGTGTAATGGCGAGGACCAAGGACTATTCGAACATCGAATAACCCAGGCGTTCCATTGTATGGAACTCCGCCTTGGCGGCCGCGAGTTTACTAGGTTCCAATCTTCGAGCTCTCGCATAAACGGGGGATCCTGTCGTGGTAATGTGGTGCGCCACACTGTGCCTCGCGACTGAAGAAGAAAATGTGGGCCTGGTGAGCTCAGAGAACTCGCTGAGAAGACGAGAGAACTCATTTGGAGATGGGACTGCACAGGCAACTGACCAAGACATCGCGGTGCTTCGGTGGCAGGGGACCGAGTGAAAAGTGGAGGCACTGATTAGCCGGCAGTGTCGGACGTCGACGAGAAACCCGTTTGCGCAGAAGAAATCTGCCCCCAGGATGGCCTGTGAGACTTTCGCCGTGATGAACTCCCAAACAAAACGTTGGCCGCCAAAACTCAACTGGACCCTACGCTTTCCGAACGTGCGAATGACCGCAGCATTGGCTGCCTCGAGGAGGGGACCTTGTCCGCCGGATTGAAGATCTAGCTTCGACGCTGGTAGGATACTGCACTGGGAGCCAGTATCACAGAGAAAACGTCGCCCTGACAGGGAGTCTGTAATGTATAGGAGTTTCCCTGCGGACCCGACGGCCATCGCAACTCCGGCGCGTCCCTTAGGCCTTATTGATCTTCTCAGAAACCGCTGGTTTGAGGTAGGTTTTTTTTTTGGTGAGAAACTGCAGGGCAGACGGCAATTTCTGGCCTTCGCGCCGAAACGAGCGTGGTATGCACACCAGCCTGCAGGAGGAGGAGTCGGATTCGCTCTTGTGGGGGATGGGCGCCTCGTGGCTGCACAACATGGCTGTGTGCAGGAGCATATTTTATCCGCCTCTGCGGCGAGTTCAGCATAGTTTTGGCGCCTCGTGGCTGCACAAGATTGTTGTGAGATGGTGAATATTTTATCCACTTCCACGGCGAGTTCAGCACAATCCGTGATCGCGGAATTGGCCAAGGCTGTCTGTACTGGCTCTGGTAGTTGACAGAGAAACAGCTCGCGGAACAGAAAACATTGCGATTCCGAGCCCAAAAGCGTGAGCATTTGGCTCATGAGCTCTGAGGGTTTTGAGTCCCCGAGGCCGGGCATGGAGATAAGTCTGTGAGCGCGTTCCGACTTGGACAGACCGAAAATCTGCAGTAAACGTGCTTTTAAAGCTTCGTACTTGCCATCGTTCGGTGGACTCTCGAGGAGGCTGATGACCCGTGAGGCCGTGGTGCTGTCGAGGGCGGAGACCACATCATAATAACTGGTCGAATCTGCTGCTACTCCCCGGATTGCAAATTGGGCTTCCGCCTGGAAAAACCACGCGGCCGGTTGTTGCTCCCAAAATTGCGGCAGTTTGAGGGTGATGGCATTCGTGTCCATGATGTAACTTCAACGAAAATTGTTCGAAGAAATCGGGGTCACCAATGTAGGAACTGGGGTTCCTAGCCGAAGAATTGAGATCGACTCAGAAAATCAAAAACAATAAAATTTAATGAACAAACTAAGCTGTACAGGAAACTGTAAGATACAATGCAAATAGGTCTGGTCTGCTTGAAAGCCCCTCTGGAACTGCTAGAAGGTTCCGTGCTCAACTGCTAGCAGGTTCCGAGCTCTACTACTAGAAGGTTCCGAGCTCTGACGTCATGCCTGCCGTTGAGAGAGCACGTGACGGACGGCATGACGTCATCACGCGGAGTGCAGGAACGAAGCCCTAGTACAGTTAACAGATACATTGAAGGTTCAGCCCCCAGCTGTACTACATTGCTATAAAAGGAATTATATACAATTGTCTGTAATCCTCTGGTGGTTCCGCCATACCAGGGTGTTTACCCCCATTATTATACCAAGAAATCCATTCAATGTGTTGATGATTTTTTTGTGTGCAGAAGAACTTCCTGACATCCCCCTCAAATATGTCTTTTACTAGTTTGAACTCATGTCCTACTCTTGTAATTTAATTTGAAGTAATTTTTGAGATACCTTTTCCATAGTTTACTGTCTTGCACACCGCTGTACGATCACCTCTCAGCTGCCTCCTTTACAGGCTGTGAAGCCCAGGTTTCTTTTATATGTCTTCATACCTCAGATCTCTGACAATCAGGATCGGCCTCATGGCTCTTCTCCAAATGGTCTCCAGTACTTGAGTGTATCCCTCGTGTCTCAGTAACCAGAACTGGATATAGTACTGAATATGTTCTCTGACTAGAGGGCTATTCAGGTTTAGCATGACTCCCTATGAATTGTACACTACTGCTTGGCTATATAGTTCAACATTCTATTTGCTGTATATATAATTTCAACACTTCTACAGAATGTTTTCAATAGTTACACTAAAATGCTTTATATTGCTAGTGTCTACTCAAGATTAAAGGGCCAATCATATGAAATTACAATCTTGACAGGATTGTGGGAAAATGTGGGAGTGTTTGACGTAGGGAAAAAACCCAAGATTTGAAATCTTGAAATGTTTCCGTTTAGTTTAGACAAAAACTCAGGAACAGTTATTGAGGTAAAGACTTTTTCAGAACTACAAGAACAACAATTAGAATTAAAACAAATTCTGAAAATCAAACAAAATCAGAAAATGTTGGATACACTAGAAAATCAGCACCAGAGAACAGTCAAGCTTACATTTCTGGTGTGGACTCTTCTTCAGAACTGAGAACCATTCAATTGTTTTACTTAAACAAGATATACTAGTTATTTTGGAGCTGAATTTATCTGAAGGTAAAATGTCTTTTGGGAAATTAAAATAGACTTAGACACCTACTTTGAGCCAAATAGCTGTGGTTGTCTGATTAAAACTCCTGTTTCTGATGGCTTCTCTGTTTTGTTTTTATTATTTTCTCCCTTTTATGCCCCTCCCCACCTGAAGGCTTTGAATTCCACACCGGAGTGTGGTTCCACAGCTGGCAATCACTCTTTGTTTGATTGTAGAGGACATTGTAGCTTAGCCCGATCCTTTCTTCAGCCAGCAGCCATGTACATGTACTTCCAGCAGTAACACAGTGATCAGGAACCTTGGCTGATTTTTTTTTTAATTCTCCCTTTCCTAACCAAGGCTGTCATAGTACATTGTAGCAAACCTGCCACAACCCTCGGCGAGATCAACCAACTTAGCATAAACAGGGGATTGAGCATGCAACCTTACTGTTCTGCATGGCTCAAAGATGGTGACTTTACCTCTTGAGCCATCAGATTATTTTCCGACCTATATTTCTTTTGCATTTGTTTGTACAAAATATTTGATTAAACCGAAGAGTAGTCTAAAAGCATTCTAAATATAACTGAATAATTGTGATCAGACAAGGTTTGTACTCTAATCTGATGACAGCTGTAACTGTTGATGATTTGGCTATTTTGTCTACATTACCAAAGCTGAAGAGAAATAAAGAGCTATTTATGTTATCATTCAGTGCCTTTTATAATAAAAAGCCACATTCATATTCAAAAATATTACATGAAAGATTGTTGCTTGCCAGAATATACAGTAACATGGATATTTATCATGATGATTGCATTTAATTTTTAGCATAACAAGACCAGCATTGTCTTTGAAGGCAGCAGTGATGATTATATTTTCATTTCTTGTAGATGAATTATAGTTTAGGTCTATCATTTTCAATCAGAAATGGTAGCTGAAAGCATTTATTAAGGCCTATTTTGGCAATCCATCAATACCTGGATTACTGCCATGCACTAATGCAAGCTCCCTGCTGTGAGAATATAGTTGGGATTTGATTCTCCAAATGTGTAGCATTTTCTCAGCAATGGCTAAGTGCCATATTTACCCACAATTTGTACTATAATGCAAGCAAAACAAAAAGTGCATTGTACTTAAAGCAGGGATAGTCTGTGGGTAATTGAGTAAATCATTCAAAAACTCTATTTCCACATCAAACATATATTAAAAGTAATGCATGTATTATCACTTATAGTGGAATGGAATATCAGTTTATCTGGGCATTTTTTTCCAGCTTAACTTGAATTGAAATTGCAAGAAGTGTCAATAAATGAATCATGATTGGACTGTTCCTGGAACCATTCTTCAGCATGCTGCTTAAATGGTGTATATTACTTTTTCTGGTGTTTGAGCTCTTAATCAAAATCTGTGGTCAATAATCTGCAGTTTTCATATTTACTGTTTATGGTAACTATTCTACATCAGAAATTATTCAGCTAACTGATCAACAAAACTGACAAACAACTATATGAGAACATTGTTTTTTAAATTAAGATTTAGAGTAGCTGTCACTGAGCAAGCACTGGTGGTCACTGTCCTGATTATAATGGATATTAGTAATCCTGGACAAATCAGATGAACACGGATTAGTTTCTGAGACAATGGGCCAGATTTTTATAATGGATATTAGTAATCCTGGACAAATCAGATGAATACGGATTAGTTTCTGAGCCAATGGGCCGGATTTTGCTATAGAAAGAATGGTGAGGCTAACAGCTCTTACTGTTATTACAGGAAACTTTTTTTTATCTGGCACGCACAGGACCGACGTGGTGCTGGTTCATCAAAAATTCCGGATAACCGAACGCTGTAGTAAAAGATACGGAGCTGAGAGCTCCATATAAAGCAACAAACCCTGTTGGCTTCAGAACAATGACCACAAGTTGCAAGTGTCTCTGTAGCTTAGCAACAGCTGCAGCCACACCCTTGCACAGCAACAAATGGAGGAAGGCAAGTAATAAAAATTACCTGAACCTACTCCTGAATTTTGCCGGTTAACCAAGATTTCCAGTTATTTAGGTGCTGGTAAATCGAAAGTTTCCTGTAAAGTGTAAATCGGACTGCAACTTCTGGCGACTGCACATGTGCAGTTAAATGCAGAAATCAAGAAGTTGCTGTCCGAGTTGCCCTGCTCCTCCAGAAGCTGTGCGATACCAGTATCTCGCCGAGAGACTTGGCATTCAAATACATGCAATGGCGTGAAGTTGCCGTACTTGCATGA
This sequence comes from Somniosus microcephalus, assembly GCF_052327205.1. Classification (NCBI taxonomy): domain Eukaryota; kingdom Metazoa; phylum Chordata; class Chondrichthyes; order Squaliformes; family Somniosidae; genus Somniosus; species Somniosus microcephalus. The sequence continues at coordinate 28,416,422 of NC_140994.1, forward strand.
CAGAAACCCATTAAACTCACTAGAAAAAGTTAGGACTTATCCATGCCAGTGTAAGTACTCTTTTTAACGACGTGGTAAGTCTTAATTTTTAAAAAATTCGTTCCTGGGATGTGGGCATCACTGATGAGGCCAGCATTTATTGCCCATCCCTAATTGCCCTTGAGAAGGTGGCGGTGAGCCGCCTTCTTGAACCGCTGCAGTCCGTGAGGTGAAGGTACTCCCATAGTGCTGTTAGGGTGGGAGATTTTGACCCAAGGACAGTGAAGGAATGGCCGATGTACTTCCAAGTCAGGATGATGTGTGACTTGGAGGGGAACTTAGAGGTGATGGTGTTCCCATGTGCCTGCTGCCCTTGTCCTTCTAGGTGGTAGAGGTCGTGGGTTTGGGAGGTGCTGTCAAAAAGCCTTGGCAAGTTGCTGCAGTGCAACTTGTAGATGGTACACATTGCAGCCACAGTGCCAAACAACCTCTCTGGCACTGAAAATGAACTTTTACAAGTGTGGAGTCTCATTCCTTAAGATTTTAATTGATTTTTGAAATTTATAAAAAATAAAATAATTTAAGTAAAAATGCTTTTAAATTTTTCTTTGTCTCTTTTATATCTCTCTCCTTATCCCATTTTTTCTTTCCCTCTTTATTTCACTTTCTGTACATGATTTGACTATTCTAACTGACACTTCCTGGTTCATACTCTGGGCTGCTCATTAATGATTCTTCAATCTGTTTGGTTAAGGAGATGCAGAGTTGTGTGTCCTAGTCACACAGGTCCCAGATCCCCTGTAGAGGGCACTGCACTGTTCTGGCTCTCTAATTTACAGTATGTTCTAATGCAAAATCCCATGGAAAGTCAGTGGACAAGTGCAAGTGTAATGAATTTCCAACACCGTTCACCGCTGAGAACAAAATCCGGCCCTCTGTTCAGCTGCTCTGTACTGCTCCTCCCATCCCAATCCTTGCCTAACACATACCCTGACCCCATATCTGTAGCATATCCCCCAGTCCATAGCAGATTAATTTACTTAATGAAATCCACCACCTGCTTCTTTAACCTCCTTTGACCAAACTCCTGATCATACTCTTACCGTTGCTTGCCCCAATGTTCACCAACATTATTGACAACTCCCTTTGCAGAGGTATTCTTATCCTCCCATTCAAAGGTGCCATTATCAACCCCTTCTGCTCCCTCTGTCTCTACATCTTGAGCATCTTCCTTTCTAAAGTCCTTGAACACATTATCATCACTCACCTCTGTGCTAACCTCTCCATTCCTAAATCTCTTCATTCTGGATTCCCCTATCCACAGCATTGAGGTTATCCTGGTCAAAGTCATCAAGGACATTTCCTTTCTGACTGCAGCTGTGATGCAATTCCACTTTGGCCTCTCTGCAGTGTTCAATAGATCATTCCATCCTCCTCCATTGCTTCTCCTTCATTATTCATCTCCATGGCACTGCCTTCCCTTGATTCCACTCCTATCTGTTCCAAGGTACCCAGCACATCTCTAAAAGGGATCTCTTCCTGCCCTTGCACACCCATCCTCTTTATCGTCATTTATATGTGAACCCTCAGTGATATTATCCTAGCCATGGGGTCAACTTCCACATCTGTGCTGATGAGACCCATATCCGCCTCTCTGGAAATTCCTACCACCACCCTTGACTCCACAATCACCACTGTGCTTTAAGATTGGATTGACATCGAAGCCTATGTTGGACAAGCAGTCAGTGTTTCTAAATAAACACCAGCAAGACTGGAACCATCCTGTTCTGCTCTTGCCAAGAACTCTGTACCTCCAACTCCATCCCCTCCTCCAGCAAACTCAATGGGCCAGAATTTACAGTAGCTGTCAACCGAACAGCACCCATCATTCGTTGGACTTGCCCTTGCCCATTTAATTTCTATGACCTTTTGCACTGGAAGTTGTAGATCCAAACAGGGCAAGCAACTGTGTCTTTTTAACCAATCAGATTGAGGGTTACACAGCGCAGTCTGAACCAGGAAGTGTAAGTTAGAATAGTGAATTCAATGTCAAATCAGATACAGAAAGCAAAATAAAGGGAGAGAAAGAATGGATTAAGAGAGAAAGAAAAAAGAGACAAATAAAAAGTTGAAAGAAAACATTGGCCCGGATTTTGCCGTGAGCGTTTACGGAATGGCTGCCGTTCACCTCACAGTTGCCCAGAGACCTTTCTCGGGCTTGTCAGTGGAGGTTTCTAGTTTTTGGGCATCTTATCCAATGCAGCATCATGTCCAGGGGATCTGTGGCGTCTGTGAGCAGCATAAAGTAGCAGGGAGGCTCTTCAACCAATCAGATTGAAGAATCCTCACAGACATGTAGACTGCAAAGCAGGAAGTAAAAAAATAGGAAATATAAATTACATTTAATTCATTGTATAGAAAGCAAAATAAAGATTGGGAAATACACTTGGGATTAAGGGAGAAACATATGAGCAAAACAGAAAAACTAAAAAAACACAATTTTTATTTTTTTAGAAATGTGCTCTTATAAAATTAATTTTTCAGACCAGAGAAGTTGTTCAGCAGTAATTATCACTTATTACGCCATTAAAAACTCAGTTACTCCCGATTGTACAAGACCTAACTTTTTCATCGGTCTTTAGTGGTACTAGTGGGTGAAAGTTCATGCTATTAGTGATCTCTCTGCAGATTCCATTGGTGAAGACTGCAACAGCGCATCCTGTGGTGGAGCAGGGTATCACTGACAGCAACTTCCAGATTTCTGCGTTTAACTGGATGTGCGGACGCCAGAAGTTGCTATCAGTTTTACCCTGTAATAACGGCGAGCACTGACAGCTTCGCGTTAATAGTACAGCAAAATCTGGACCATTAATTTACATTAAAAAAAAGAAATTTCCAACAACAATTAAAATCTGAAGGAATGTTGTAAAAGTTAATTTTCAGTGCCACAGAGGTGCTCGCCTGAAGTTACTGTCCAATTTACACATAAATAATGGTGAGCACCATTAGTCTCACCATTATTTTTACAGTAAATTCTGGCCCAATGTCTTATTGAACCCTGATATCCTTTCACTAAGGCTGCTTATTTCCACCGATGCAACGATGCCTGCCTCTGTACTTGCCCCATTCTCAGATGAGGACAGAGGATAATGTTGAGGATGGTGTATTGGGCCACTGCATTGTACAGGTGAACAGGTCTTTTAGTGAAACAGATAACTCAGCCATTTAGGTAAATGCATCTTTACTAGCTTTGAATACTACTATTGCTGGCTGTGTAGGAGTCTACGTACTCCTAGCAAAAAATACTGAACTCGGAGAGGTTCAACAGAAAAGGTTTAATTGTTGAGACTGCATGTTGAACACAAAAATGGCGTCAGAGACTACACCAAGTCTGACTGCCTTTCCCCAGTCCACAGCTTCGACTGCTCCTCCCCCGCTCTGGGCTTAACTATGTTGCAGATCGAGTTTCTTAAAGGCATGACGCCTGATTTATAGTCTACGGACCGAAAAACGGATTGTGTCCTTTCTGTGATCGGTACGCCACACAGCTCCCCCCCAGAATCCGTTAGTAGGGAGTGTACGAACCGGCGTGGTGGCTTGATGGCACGGCCGGAACGGCTCTTGGCGGTTGGTGTCGGGAGCGGGGCGGTCGGACGCGTCAGGCTCTTAGGCGGTCTGCCCCGTGGTGGGGGTTGGCCCACTTGAACGGGTTCGTCGGGCTCTAGGTGCGCCAGCTTGAGCTGGTCGACCGACACCTTGTCAGTTCTGCCGCCCACTTCGAGGAGGAAGAACTTGTTCCCCGTCTGGAGTACCTTGTAGGGTCCGTCGTATGGGGGCCGTAGAGGTCCTCGGTGGGCGTCATGGCGCACGAAAACAAATTTGGCCATGTGCAGGCTAGGTGGTACGCGGGTTGCTGGTTCGCCGTGCTGGCCGGTGGGTACCGGAGCGAACTGTTGTGCTCGGTTGGCGAAAGCGCGGCGTTGCTGGTCAGCCGACCAGGGGGTCGTGGCGGTGGGCAGGAACTCTCCGGGTACGCGCAGCGGCTGGCTGTACACGAGTTCCGCCGCCGAGGCTTGCAGGTCTTCCTTGACCGCGGAGCGTAGGCCAAGTAGCACCCACAGGAGGCGGTCGATCCAAGCCTCGTCCTCGAGGCTGGCGCGGAGGGACGCCTTCATGGACCTGTGGAATCGCTCGCAGTCCATTGGCTTGGGGGTGGTAAGCCGTGGTGCGGTGAACGGCCACCCCGAGGTTTCGGGCGATGGCGGCCCACAGATCAGAGGTGAACTGCGGGCCTCTATCCGACGTCATGTCGGAGGGGACGCCGAACCGAGCGACCCAGGTACCGATGAACGCCCTCGCGATGTTGGCGGTGGTGGTGGACGTCAGTGGAATGGCCTCAGGCCAGCGGGTGGTACGGTCCACGATTGTCAGCAGGTGCGTGTGACCTTGTGATGGCGGCAGGGGGCCGACGAGGTCGATGTGGACGTGGTCAAACCTTCTTTCTGGCACGGTGAAATCCTCGAGTGGGGCTTTGACGTGCTGGTGGATTTTGGCACGCTGGCAAGCTATGCAGGATCTGGACCAGATGCGCACATCTTTGCGCAGGCCGCGCCAGACAAATCGGTTGGCCACCAGTCTAATGGACGCGCGGGTGCCGGGGTGTGAGAGGCCGTGGACGATGTCGAACACCCGTTTTTGCCAGGACGCCGGGACTACGGGGCGGGGTTGCGCCAAGGAGGTGTCGCATTTGACTGTGATGGCGGATGGGCCGCAGGCGACGTCGGTCAGTTGCAGCCCTGGGAGGATTGTGGGCGCGGAGAGCAGATCGGGGTCGGTGCGTTGCTCCGCTGCCAGTTGAGCATAGTCCACTGCCAGGTGGGCGCGGTGGACGGCGGGGCGGGATAGGCAGTCGGCCACCACGTTGTCTCGACCGGAGACGTGCCGGATGTCCGTGGTGAATTCGGACACTGCGGCGAGCTGGCGTTGTTGCCTGGCTGACCACGGGTCCGCAGATTTTGCCATTGCGAATGTCAGGGGTTTGTGGTCGACAAACGCGGTGAAGGGGCGGCCCTCCAGAAGAAATCTAAAATGGCGGACTGCCAGGTACAGTGCGAGGAGCTCGCGGTCAAAAGCGCTGTATTTGGCCTCCGGGGGGGCGCAGTTGGCGGCTGAAAAAGGCCAGCGGTTGCCAGGCCCCGTCGACCCACTATTCGTACACGGCGCCGACCGCGTGGTCGGAGGCGTCCGTGGTGAGGGCCACCCTGGCGTTGGGCTGTGGGTGAGCGAGCATGGTGGTGTCGGCGAGCGCCTTTTTGGTCGAGTCAAAAGCGGTCAACATGTCCGCCGACCACTCGATCGCCATTCTGTCTTTCTTACCCCGGAGGGCTTCGTATAGGGGCCGCATGAGGGAGGCCGCTCCGGGAATGAAGCGGTTGTAAAAGTTGATCATCCCCAAGAACTCCTGGAGGCCTTTGATGGTGGTAGGCCGGGGGAACTGCTGGACGGCTTGCAGCTTGGTGGGCAGGGGAATGGCTCCATCCTGCGTGATGTGGTGGCCGAGGAATTCGATCCTGCTGAGGCCGAATTGGCACTTGGCTGGGCTGATGATGAGCCCGTGCTCACTGAGCCGCTGAAACAGGGTGCGGAGGTGCTCGATGTGTTCCTGCTTGGAGGAACTAGCTACCAGGATGTCATCCAGGTAGACAAAGAGGAACTTCAGGTCCCAGAGGACTGAGTCCATGAGCCGCTGGAAGGCCTGGGCCGCGTCTTTGAGGCTGAAGGGCATTCGGAGGAACTCGAATAGCCCAAAAGGGGTGATTATGGCCGTCTTGGGAATGTCCGTGGGGTGGACTGGCACCTGATGGTAACCGCGCACCAGGTCGACTTTGGAGAAGACTGAGCAGCCGGCCAGTCTAGCCGAGAAGTCTTGAATGTGCGGTATGGGGTACCGATCCGGCGTGGTGGCATCGTTTAGGCGCCGGTAGTCCCCGCAGTGGCGCCATCCCCCGTCGGGTTTGGTGACGATGTGGAGTGGGGAGGCCCAGGGGCTGTTGGAGCGGCGGATGATGCCAAGCTGTTCCATTGTGGCGAACTCGGCCCGCGCGATCTCCAGCTTGGCCGGGTCCAGCCTGCGGGCGTGGGCATACACCGGTGGGCTTGTGGTGGGGATGAAGTGTTCTACCCCGTGCTTAGCAACTTTCGCGGAGAAGGTCGGGTTGGTGAGGGCTGGGAACTCAGCCAGGAGTGCTGAGTAGTCGTCCGTTGAGCGGGCGCGGCACTGCCATGCCATTTCGGCGGGTTGGGGGGGGGGGGCCATGGCGCCCGGGATAGTTGACATGGTGTTCATGTCCACGAGGCGGCGCCGAGGCTTGTCGACCAACAGGCCGTGGGCGCACAGGAAATCCGCACCGAGGAGCGGGGAGAGCACCTTGGCGGTGATAAACTCCCAGTGGTAGCGGCGGCCTGCAAGGTCGATGGTGACGGTGCGGGTGCCGTACGTCCGGATGTCGGTGCCGTTGGCGGCAGCCAGCGCAGGGCCGCGGCCGCGGGGATGATGCTGCGCTGCGCGCCCGTGTCGCATAGGAAACGGCGTCCGGAGGCGCTGTCCGTAACGTACAGCAGCGCACCTGCTTGCCCCACGGCCATCGTGTAGGCCGGTGTGGGGGCGGTTGGAAACTTGCAGGGATGGCTGCAGCGGCGTGCCCGTGCGCTGAACCGGGTATGGAAGTAGCAGTAGCCCTGGGTCGGAGGGCCTGGGGGGCCTCGTGGCCGAGCTGTGTGGCCGCGCGATAGAGGGTGGAGCGCGCGCTGACGCTGCGGAGGCCAGGTCGGGGGTGACGGCGTGGTTGGAGCCGGCGGACAGGAGCTTATCGGCTTCGTCGGCCAGGGCCTCGAGGTCTGTGAGGCTGGACGCCACGATCGCTGGGCGGATGCTGGGAGGTAGTTGGCGGATAAAGCGCATGCGGAAGAGGGAGCCGGGCGGTTCCTCATCGGTCAGAGCAAGCATGTGTGAGAGCAAGTCTGACGGCGTGGAGTCACCGAGGCCCGGGAGGTCGAGGAGCTGGCAGTTGCGCACGAATTGGGAGGCTGTGAATTTTTTAAGGAGCGCGGCCTTGAGATGTGCGTACTTGCCTTCCAAGAAGGGTTTTGTAGTGTTGTCCAGACTTTCGTGATTGTGGAGCTGCCCAGGGAGGCGAGGAGGTAGTCGTACATCGTTGCGTCGGCGGTGATGCCGCGGAGTCGGAATTGCGATTCGGCTTGAAGGAACCAGGCGGTGGCTAGGTTCTCCCAGAACTCCGGCAGCTTCACAGAAACTGCGTTTGTGTCAGCCATGGTTACGCTTAGGAGTCGTCCTGAGCGTCGGGGTCACCAATGTAGGAGTCTACGTACTCCTAGCAAAAAATACTGAACTCGGAGAGGTTCAACAGAAAAGGTTTAATTGTTGAGACTGCATGTTGAACACAAAAATGGTGTCGGAGACTACACCAAGTCTGACTGCCTTTCCCCAGTCCACAGCTTCGACTGCTCCTCTCCCGCTCTGGGCTTAACTATGTTGCAGATCGAGTTTCTTAAAGGTGTGATCCTTCTTAAAGGCATGACGCCTGATTTATAGTCTACGGACCGAAAAGCGGATTGTGTCCTTTCTGTGATCGGTACGCCACAGCTGCAAAGTTATTGCTGCAGTGATATCTTCTAGTTTGTCAGGATTGTCCTCTAGTGTTGACTTCAGAAGGAATTTGTGTATGTGGACCTTCAGAAGGCATTTGATAAAGTGCCACACAATAGATGTTAGCAAAATTGAAGCCCATGGGATTAATGGGTCAGTGACAGCATGGATATAAAACTGGTTAAGAGAGAGAAACAGAGAGTAGTGGTGAATGGTTGTTTATCAGACTGGAAGGAAGTATACAGTTGTGTCCTCCAGGAGTCAGTATTAGAACCACTGCTCTTTTTGATGTATATCAGTAACCTGGACTTTGGGTATAGGGGTCATAATATCAAAGTTTGCAGATGACACAAAGCTTGGAAATGTAGTAAATAGTGAGGAGCATATAGTAGACTTCAGGAGGACAAAGACAGACTGGTGAAACAGGCAGATGAAATTTAATGCAGAAAAGTGTGAAGTGATGCATTATGGAAGAAAAAATGAAGAGAGACACTATAAATTAAATGATACAATTTTAAAGGGGTGCTGGAACCAAGAGACCTGGGATTCATATACACAAATCATTGATGGTGGCAAGATGTTGATCAGGCTGTTAAAAAAGCATACAAGATTATTGGCTTGATAAATAGAGGCACAGAGTACAAAAGTAAGGAAGTTATGCTAAACCTTTATAAATCATTGGTTAGGCCTCAGCTGGAGTATTGTGTCCAATTCTGGGCACCACGCTTTAGGAAGGATGCCAAGGCCTTGGAGAGGGTGCAGAGGAGATTTACTAGAATGGTACCAGGGATGAGAGACTTCAGTTATGTGGAGAGATTATAGAAGCTGGTATTGTACTCCTTAGAACAGATAAGATTAAGGGGAGACTTAATAGAGGTGTTCAAATGATATGGAGAACCTGTTTCCACTGGCAGGATGGTTGGTAACCAGAGGTCACAGATTTAAGATAATTGGCAAAAAATTCAAGGGGACTTTATTTTTTACACAGCGAGTTATGATCTGGAATGCACTGCCTGAAACGGCTGTGTAAGCAGATTCAATAGTAACTCTCAAAAGGGAATTGGATTTATACTTGAAAAGCAGAAATTTGCAGGGACATGGGGAAAGTGTAGGGGGAGTGGACTAATTGGATATCTCATTCAAAGATCCAGCACAGATATGATGGGCCAACTAGCTTCCTTCTGTGCTGTACGATTCCATGATTGAGTGGTGACCCTAACAAACCCTGTCTTTACAGGCACATTGAAACAGGCCGTGTGAAGTGGGAAACTAAAGTATCAGGAAATCGCCTCTGCCACTCTCCATTCTTAAAAAAAGATAGGTCTCAACACCCAAGATCAAAGGTGTTCTACAAATTATCCTCAGGACATACAATATGCAATGTGACAATTGTACGTCATATTTATCCAGTAAACAACAGAACAAACTAGATCTACATACATGCACTGCAGTAAATGTGGATTTGAAAATGAATAATATCCCCCAGCCACTGTATGATTGGGCAGGTGCATGGCAGATGCAGTATAATGTGGATAAATGCGAGGTTATCCACTTTGGTGGCAAAAACAGGAAGGCAGATTATTATCTGAACGGCAATAGATTGGGAGAAGGGGAAGTGCAACGAGACCTGGGTGTCCTTGTGCACCAGTCGCTGAAGGTAAGCATGCAAGTGCAGCAGGCGGTTAAGAAGGCAAATGGTATGTTGGCCTTCGTAGCGAGAGGATTCGAGTACAGGAGCAAGAATGTCTTGCTGCGACCACACCTTGAGTATTGTGTGCAGTTTTGGTTGCCTTATCTGAGGAAGGATGTTCTTGCCATGGAGGGAGTGCAGCAAAGATTCACCAGACTGATACCTGGGATGGCAGGAATGACGTATGAGGAGAGATTGGGTCGATTCGGCTTATACTCGCTGGAGTTTAGAAGAATGAGAGGGGATCTCATTGAAACTTATAAAATTCTAACAGGACTAGATGCAGGATGTTCCAGATGGCGGGGGAGTCCAAAACCAGGGGTCACAGTCTAAAGATAAGGGGTAAGCCATTTAGGACAGAGATGAAGAGGAATTTCTTCACCCAGAGAGTGGTGAACCTGTGGAATTCTCTACCACAGAAGGCAGTTGAGGCCAATTCATTAAATATATTCAAGAAGGAGTTAGATATATTTCTTAAGGCTAAAGGGATCGAGGGATATGGGGAGAAAGCAGGGACAGGGTACTGAGTTTGGATGATCAGCCATGATCTCACTGAATGGCGGAGCAGGCTCGAGGGGCCGAATGGCCTACTCCTACCTTCTATGTTTCTATGATGAACATTAAATATAGAATAGTATGGAAATCCCTCAGAAAGGCGTTAGAATTGGATAAGAGCTAGACTTATGGCACAATATTACTGTAAGTTAAAAGCTATCCGTGCAAAATTTCCCCATAAATAATTCTGTTGTGGATAAGCAAAATATCTTACAGGAGCAGTGCTGAAAATTAATTAGAATTTCTTGAAATTTGTCACATTTTGAAAATAAAGCCACTGTATGTACAATTGCATTAATTGGCTATTTTAACATTTACAGAATATATATTAATTCACACAATGCCAATAGCGGTATAAATTAGAATAAAATTACCTTTAGAGATGGCCATACTATTAATATTATTCTTCCAGTTGAATTTACTTTCTCCTCTTTGCCTCCCCATGTTGTACATGGTCTGTGTAATTGAAATTTTACTAATATCCTGTAGATCTTTACCAAGAAATGCATACCCACCCTTTAAAATGGATTAATCAATGTCACTGCTTTATTATTGAATGAATAATAGTAAAAACAATCAGCCTTTTCATGGTAATTTTCTCTTTCAATCCAGCCCATCCCAGTCTCCTATTGCTACCTGCTACCTCTGTAAGAGTTTCATGGTTTGCCTATGATTGTAGAGTATTGCTGTACAGTTTGCCAACTGTGATTATTGGCTGACATTCTTTGGCATGTTCCCATTTTACATAAAGGGGAAATGACTCCTCATTGCAGCAATTATCTTCCACAGGAGATGAGCAGAGGGTATAAATAATTTTTATTATGCATGCTTAACTATCTGTAAATTTAGTTTTTTTTTGTGTGTTACCTTTAGTTGGCGGTCACTGCCCAATACTTGCCCAGCTCACCGCAACTCAATTACATATGTAAGGGGCCGAACGCCTGTTTTAGGTAGCCGCAGGGAACGCCTGAAAAATGGCCTGACCTGACCCAATTTCGAGTTGGACGATTTCAAAATGTCACTGGGGGCCATGACATTGGGCCTCATTGCGACCATTTTACAGGCGTCAAATTTCTACCCGTGCCTTGAATGATATTCATATTTCAGGTGTACCTAGAGGATATGTTTACCAGACTCTCTCAAATCATGGAATATTTAAAAGTATTCTCTTTTAAATGGCTCAACTAAGGAGCAGCGTTTTCAATGTTCGGGTTACAGGAGGGCTGTTAGATTTGGGGTAATGGCTAATGGGGAAAATAACTGGCCAAAAATGTATTTGATGGTATAGTTTTGTCATGTTTATTGTGCATCTTGTAGAAATGTTTAAGAAAAATAATTAAATCAACCTTCACCTCTTTATAGGTAAAAGATGCAGGCAAAATGCCAAGAAAGAAAATCTTTTCAACCAAACCACTCCAACTCTATTCACTTGTCACAACATTTTTGGTTGCATAGAGGATGATGTTGGTATATAGCTCATCGTTGACAATTTATAAACAGTGGAAGAACACCAAGTACAACTACGTATAACAAAGGGAACCACATTTGTGGAAAGCTTCTAAATTTGTGTGTGCATTCTATACCTGTTTCATCTCTAGGATTGTGGTTAACTCTCAATAGAAGGTAGTTTTCTGAAAAATTGTATTCACTTACTTTTTATCTGAACTAATATTTAAGTAGCTTAGTTTGTAATTGTATTATCCTGTGTCAGGTGGAGTTATAGGTCTAGAAAATTGATGTAATTCGGGTGAAGAACGGGTGCTGTAGGACCCAATATGGCGTGTGACCTACGTACGCATGCTGATTCTGAAGCAGAAGTGCGCTTCTGCAATATTGGTTAGTGCACCCTGTAGTCGCCCAGCACGCACACCTGAAATTAGGCCCCCCCTTTGCATAAGCAATATGACCGACGTCTATTTTAGGCCCCTTTGTGAAATTGCACCATGCATGCTATGGTCAGCTTTCTCACGCAAACAACAGCTAAGCCAGCAGTCTGCTGGTTAAAGCTACCAGTGGAGGCTGCTAGCCAAAAGACAAATTTAAAGTGTTTTACTTACCTTACTGTGGAGACTGGAGGAGCAGGTGTGCTCTTCTCAGCTCCACGTTAAAACCGCGGGCCACTGCCGGCCACCGCTCGCTCCTCTTCCGATTGCCTCCAACCTGTCCCAGGCTCACCTGAGACACTCTCAGCCTCTTGGCTGGCCGATCTTGCTGCCCTTGCAACCGCGCTTGCTGCTCACTGATACTATCCTAAGGAGGCTGGTGGACAAATTTGCCATACTGTATTAGCATGTCCCCGATGATAAAATAGCTTTACAACACTAAGTGGGTAATTTTGGCTTTGTCAAATGATATCAATGGAAATAAAAATTGGAAGAGATGTAAAACCGACTGCTGATTCAGTATCACCCATTTTACACTATCACAAAGTAAAAATTGTCTACACTCATGCAGAATGGCCATTTGGGTTAGGTACTGAAGGTTTTGGGAAACTGTACCCATCATAAGAAATAGGAGCAGGAGTGGGCCAATCGGCCCCTCGAGCCTACTCCACCATTCAATAAGATCATGGCTGATCTGATCCTAACCTCAAATCTTCTATCACTCTCCATCCCACCCGAACCCATGTGATCTCCCAGGAGAGGCGAAAAACCAGATAAAAAACCCAATGGCCAATTTGGGAGAAAAAATCTGGGAAATTCCTCTCCGACCCATTTAGGCGATCGAAACTCTTCCAGGAGATCACTCTGTCCCTATATTTTCTACAGTACTTACCTTCTGTAAAGGCGATCTCCACCCCAGCCAGGAACAGGAATAAAACCATCTCCTGAAATCTAACACAGAATTAGAACACAAGAAGTAGGAACAGAACCAGGCTACACGGCCCCTGGGCCCGCTCCACTACCCACAGGGCCATGACCATTCCGAACCTAGACTCATGTCCAATTTCCTCCCCGTAACCCTTAATTCCCTTTACTTCTAGGAAACTATCTATTTCTGTTTTAAATTTATTTAATGATGTAGCTTCCACAGCTTTCTGGGGCAGCAAATTCCACAAACCTACCACCCTCTGAGTGAAGAAGTTTCTCCTCATCTCAGTTTTGAAAGAGCAGCCCCTTATTTTAAGATTATGCCCCCTAGTTCTAGTTTCACCCATCATTGGTAACATCCTCACCGCATCCACCCGATCAAGCCCCTTCACAATCTTATATGTTTCAATAAGATCGCCTCTCATTCTTCTGAACTCCAATGAGTAGAGTCCCAATCTACTCAACCTCTCCTCATATGACCACCCCCTCATCCCCGGGATTACCCCCTCATCCCCGGGATTAACTGAGTGAACCTTCTTTGTACTGACTCGAGAGCAAGTATGTCTTTTCTTAAGTATGGACACCAAAACTGTATGCAGTATTCCAGGTGCGGTCTCACCAATACCTTGTACAACTGCAGCAATACCTCCCTGTTTTTATATTCTATCCCCCTAGCAATAAAAGCCAACATTCCATTGGCCTTCTTGATCACTTGCTGCACCTGCATACTAACTTTGAGTTTCGTGCATACTAACTTTTTGAGTTTCGTGCACCAGGACCCCCAGATCCCTTTGTACTACAGTACTTTCCAGTTTCTTGCCATTAAGATAATAACTTGCTCTATGATTTTTCCTGCCAAAGTGCATAACCTCACACTTTCCAGTATTGTATTCCATCTGCCAAATCTATGCCCACTTACTTAGCCTGTCTATGTCACTTTGCAGGTTTTTTATGTCCTCCTCACTCACTACTTTCCCTCCCATCTTTGTATCATCTGCAAACTTTGATATGCTACACTCGGTCCCCTCCTCCAAATCGTGAATATAGATTGTAAAGAGTTGGGGACCCAGCACTGTCCCCTGCGGAACACCACTAGTTACTGATTGCCAGTCTGAGAATGAACCATTTATCCCAACTCTCTGCTTTCTGTTAGAGAGCCAATTCTCCACCCACGCCAGAATATTACCCCCAATCCCGTGATTTTTTATCTTGAGCAATAATCTTTTGTGTGGCACCTTGTCAAATGCCTTTTGGAAGTCTAAATACACTATGTCCACTGGTTCTCCTTTATCCACCCTGTATGTTACTTCCTCAAAGAACTCAAGCAAATTTGTCAAACATGACTTCCCCTTCATGAAACCATGCTGAGTTTGTCCTATTAAATTATGTTTATCCAAATGTCCCGTTACTGTCTCCTTAATAATGGACTCTAACATTTTACCAACCACAGATGTTAGGCTAACAGGTCTATAGTTTCCAGCCTTCTGCCTACTACCCTTTTTAAATAAGGGTGTTACATTAGCAGTTTTCCAATCTGCCAGGACCTTTGCTGAGTCCAGGGAGTTTTGGAAAATTATTACCAATGCATCCACAATCCCTACCACCACTTCCCTCAAGACCCTAGGATGTAAGCCATCAGGTCCAGGGGATTTATCCGGCTTAAGTCCCATTATTTTACCAAGTACCACTTCCTTAGTGATTTTAATCGTATTTAGCTCCTCTCCCCCTAGAGCCCCCTGTTTGTCCAGTGTTGGGATATTCTTAGTGTCCTCTACTGTAAAGACTGATACAAAATATTTGTTCAGCGTTATTGCCATCTCCATGTTTCCCACCATTAATTTCCCAGTCTCATCCTCTAAGGGACCAACATTTACTTTAGCCACCCTTTTTCTTTTTATATAACTATAGAAACTTTTGCTATCTGTTTTTATAATTTTTGCTAATTTACTTTCATAATCTATCTTCCCTTTCTTAATTAATCTTTTAGTTATTTTTTGCTGTCTTTTAAAGACTTCCCAATCTTCTATCTTCCCACTAGATTTGGCTACCTTATATGCCCTTGTTTTTAGTCGGATACTATCCTTAATTACTTTACTTAGCCACGGATGGCTATCTTTTCTTTTACACCCTTTTTTCCTCAGTGGAATATATTTTTTTTGGAAGTTGTAAAATAACTCCTTAAATGTACACCACTGATCATGTACCGTCTTGCCCTTTAATCTATTTTCCCAGTCCACTCTAATCAATTCCGCTCTCATACCTTCATAGTCTCCTTTATTCAAGCTCAGCACGCTTGTTTGAGATCCAACCTTCTCACCCTCTACTTGAATATGGAATTCAACCATGTTATGGTCACTCATTCCAAGGGGATCCTTTACTAGGACATTTTTAATTAATCCTGTCTCATTACACAGGACCAAATGTAAGGTTGCTTGCCCCCTGGTCGGTTCAGTTACATACTGCTCAAGAAACCCATCCCTAATACACTCAATGAACTCATCCTCAAGGCTGCTCTGCCCAATTTCATCTGTCCAGTTAATATGATAGTTAAAATCCCCCATAATTATAGCTGTTCCCTTATTACAAGCCTCAACTATTTCCTGATTAATACTCCGTCCAACAGAGTTGCAACTGTTCGGAGGCCTATAGACTACGCCCACTAGTGTTTTTTTCCCCTTATTATTCCTTATCTCTACCCAAACTATTTCACTATCCTGCTCCTTTGACCCAATATCATTTCTCTGTATTATAGTGATTCCTTCCTTTATTAACATAGCCACCCCACCTCCCCTCCCTTCCTGCCTGTGCTTCCTGATTGTTAAATAACCTGGTATGTTTAATTCCCAGTCATGGTCACCCTGCAGCCATGTTTCTGTAATGGCCACAAGATCATACCCATATGTCATTATTTGTGCCGTTAACTCATTCATTTTGTTACGAATGCTACGTGCGTTCAGATAAAGAACTTTCAAATATGTTTTGTGACACTTAGTTCCTGTTTTTTCCCCTTTTACTACTTTACCTTTTACTCCATACCTTCTGTCCCTTCCTGACACGTTCTGTTTTTTAATTTCCCCACTGCTACCTAAGTCTATGACCTTCTCCGTTGTCATTTCTGTTATTTGCTCTCTAGGAACCTCCCCCCCACTAATTAGTTTAAAGCCCTCTCTACAGCCCTAGTTATATGATTCGCCAGGACTCTAGTCCCAGCACTGGCCAAGTGGAGTCCGTCCCAACGGAACAGCTCCCTCCTGTCCCAGTACTGGTGCCAGTGTCCCAAGAAGCAAAATCCATTTCTCCCACACCAGTCTTTGAGCCACGCATTTAACTCTTTAATTTTATTTATCCTAGCCAAATTCGCTCGTGGCTCAGGTAATAACCCAGAGATTATTACCCTTGAGGTTCTGTTTTTTAATTTGACCCCTAGCTGCTCATACTCCTTTAACAGAACCTTCTTCCTTGTCCTATCTACGTTGTTTGTACCGACATGGACCACGACAACTGGATCCTCCCCCTCCCACTCCAAGTTTCTTTCCAGCCCAGAAGAGACGTCCTTAACCCTGGCACTGGGCAGTCAACACAGACTTCGGGACTCCCGCCCTTGACTGCAGAGAACCCTATCTATCCCCCTAATGATACTATCCCCTACCACTACAACATTTCTTTTTACTCCCTCCACTTGAATGGCCCCCTGCACCATGGTGCTGTGGCCAGGTTGCTCATCCTCCCTGCAGTCCCCGCTCCTGCCCTCACAGTGAGTAAGAACTGCGGCTCTTTCAACACTACATCCTGGATCCCTGTACCTTCCTCACTCGTAGTCACACCGTCCTGTCCCTGACCACGGACTACATCTGCAGTAATTAATTTCATAGGTGTGACCACCTCCTGAAACATAGAGTCCAGGAACTTCTCCCCCTCCCTGATGTGTCGCAGTGTCTGAAGCTCGGTCTCAAGCTCTTTAACATGGAGCTTGAGTTCCTCTAGCAGCAAACACTTATCGCAAATGTAATCACCGTGAGCCTCAATGGGGTCCACCAGCTCCCACATTTCGCAACAGTGACACATCACCTGTTCACCCATATCTGTGTAATTAATTAAATTTCTTATTATTAATTATGAAGACCCTCTGCCCCGATATAGATGATAATATTACACCACTATTTAATAGGACTTACCAACTTAAAGGTAATAGAAGAGATGGAAGAGAACCTACCAACCAGTTGATCACCAACCTCCCTCGTGGAAGCTGTCTGGGGGACATATCCGGTTGAATTGTCTCACTGCTCCACGTTCGCAGTGTTGGATTAGCCTGAGAGAGGGAAGCAAAACAGAGCAACAAGCATCCCCTCACCTCCCACTTGCCCGAACTCTGCCACTTACCAAACTCTACTTACACTCAATGCGACCACACTCAGCGCTACCGCACTAAGCCCACCCCTTTTTATACCCGGATTCTACTTCCGGTTTCAACTCCCCAACAGCTTAATTTACTCTAAAAAAATTTAACTTACTTCAAATAATTCACTTATTTACTCACTAAAATTCAGTAAATGCACTTAAAAGACTTTTTCTGCCACTTAGCAAAGTCTGCTTAAACTCAATGCGATTGCAGATTTTTGATGGCTGTTAATATGTGCACTATTTAAATTAGCCTTGGCTACATCGACCAAGAAGATGCAAAGTTTGATCTTCTATCTGTGCTGAGTTAACTATCTACTCAGGATGGCAGGAGATTTGCTACAAGTGGTCTCTGCTGGAAACTGAACCCGGACATTGGGTGAGGATAGAATTGCTCTCGGATGGCCACTCACTGTCTAGTCTCACATTTAGAATGACCATTTAGGCTAGGTACTGGAAGGTTGACGTATTGCATCCCAGCAGAAGTCAGTACTTTTCAGGAGCTGTGGAAATTGGGAGCATTCTTCAAAAGCCTCTTGCTGAATATCTAGCAGAGAATAAAACTATAAAATAAATTAGCACATGTTTACAATAGTGATTGAAATCCTTTAAAGTTCTTGTGACTAAATGATGTACTGCATTCACTTAAATTGGTCACATTTGTATTTTCCAATATCATAGGTGACTATTTTTGCTGAGTTTTGTCAATAATATTAAAAAAAGGTTGATTTGACTTCCTAAAATAGATGAAATTCAATTACTGAGGGAGTGCTACATTGACAGAGGTGCTATCGTTTGGACGAGACAGGCCTGTATTTTCCGATCGGAGGCTTCCTGCGTGCAGAGGCCTCCGATCTGGAAAAAATCTACGGCCTTACCGGAGGTTCGGACATTTCCGCTCCTGGGCCTCTGCTCTATGAAATGCACAGGGCCCAGGTATCCAAGGGACACATGCGGTTCGCAAGCGTCCCTGGGAACATGTAGGCCATGGGGAACCAATGAAAGAAGGGAATCCCGCTTCATAGCTTAGATCTGTCAAAAGTATGAATGGGGATCACTGAAAAAACACATCAAAACAATTTAAATTTTTTTTAATCATTTTTAAAATTAGTTTAAATTACATTAAATTATATTTTAAACAAATTAAAGCTTTTTACGGGGCTAAAAATAAACATACCTTTTTAAAAGTATTTTAAAATTATAAATGAGTGGGAATTTTTTTTTTTTTAATTACTTTTTTAAACTATTATGCTGGTAAAAGCAGGCCTTATGCCTGCTTTTACCAGGCATAAGATTTTTAGAGGTTTTCAGCGGGCGGAGGTTCTGCAGAAAGCAGAACTCTCCACCCGCAGAGGCCCTTCTCTAGGGCAGGCGGAGGATCTGTCAAGAGGATTCTTCACAGATCGGAGGTGCCGGTTTTCAGCGCATGCGCTTTGCATGCTTGACACCAGCACTTGCAAGGTCCCTACGGACATGTACACAGCTCACACACACCTGTAGGCATCGGAAAATACAGGCCATTAAAACAAGGTCCTGGCTACCTGTGGCCGTAAAAGATCCTGTTGTAGCGGTACCACCGGGTGTCCCTTACTTATAATACATACTTCCCTTTAACTTAACTATGTATATATATAGCGTACCTGTTCGGGCTGTTGCCCCTTTAAGAACGCGACCTAAGGCACTGACGTCACATCGTGCATGACGTGACTCACCCAGATGCGAGCCGGCCTAGCTCGGCCTTCCACTCCTGCGACGGCCGCCGGCACAGCTCGGCCTCCCGCTCCTGCGGTGGCCGCCGGCCCAGTTCGGCCTCCCGCGCCCGCGATGGCCGCCGGCCCGGTTCGGCCTCCCGCTCCCGTGACTTCGGCCGCAACGGCCAGCTACAGTGCCGGGTAGACGTGCCGACGTCACGACGCGGGTCACGTGACCGCCCAAGCGCGGGCAAACGCGATGACGTCACGACGCACATCACGTGACTGCCCCAAGCACGGGAAACGCAATGACGTCATCGCACAAACCTCCGGACTGCCTAGTCAGTCCTCGTGGCATCCCCGCTGGGTTAAGACCTACCTATTGGCTCTCCTGCATCCATCTATATTGTCGCTGTATTTCATCTGTTTCCTGCATTAAAGAACTTCCTGAAGTCGAACTCGATTATTTAGTAGGCATTCGTCCAATACCTACTTAGGTGAACCCGAATACCTACACTGTATCACTTTTCTGAAGAAGAGCAGTGAGTTCTCTCAGTGTCCTGGCTAACATTCACCCCTCAACCAACACCACTAAAACAAAATAATTGGTTATTCTTCTCATTACTGTTTGCGGTACCATGCTGTGTGTAAACTGGCTGCTGCATTTGGCTACAAAATGACAGATCATACATGGGAAAAAAATTAATTGGCCGTGAAGTGCTTTGGGACATCTGGAGGACATGATGTAAATTTCTCATCTAGTTGAGAAAAATCATGGTTAAAAATATAATGCATCTCACTTTTTGCTGATTTCTTTGGATAATTTCAAGCTTTTGTAAAAAAAAAATTAATGAAAAATTATTCTTATTTTACATTTGGAAAGCAGAGATGTACAGCCATGAATGTGAATGGTATACTTTTCTAATGATCAGGATGGGTGAGCAAGGAAAACAAATCTTTTTTTTTTAATGTTCTTAATGTGAAATGTGCACAATAGTGTTTTAACAACTTGTATAAATTAAATGAGAATTCACTTCACAATGTAATGTAAGCTTTTGTCTCTAATTCCTGAAGGAAAACTGTAAAACCTGGTGCCTGTCGCACTTACATGTTTATGTCTTGTAGATAGAACAAAGTCAATGGTTATGATTTACGATTTTTACTGATATGGAAATGCAAAATACAGAACGACACATGCACAAGATGTTATAATGGTATATTCTTTTCTTAGCCTGCAGTTATACTGCAGATACTGGTCTCAGATTGGTATCTATGAAGTGCAATACACAGCTGGCAGACTGGAGTTATACTGCCAATTTAACTTTGGTGTGTTGCACTGATTTGGTGACAAAGTCTGCATAAACATACTACTGTACCTCCCCAGATGACACTTCTTTAATATTAGGGCATATGGAAGAAATAACATTTAAAGCATTGAAAAGTAAATATAAAGTCCCCAGCAGGTCCAGTTTTCCACTTGGCTGTAGTTATAGTGCACCTGGTACAAAACAGTGTGCAACTACCTTCTGGATATAGTCTACTCTGGGGAATTTTTCAGGGGATCAGCAGGCGCGTTTGGTGGCGGGTTGGCTGGGAAAAAATGTTTTGACAGTGGGTAGGGAACCCGCTGTCATCCCGCCTCCACGCTAGTCTCCCAGATGTCGGGTCTGTCATCGCTGAACAGACCCGACACCAAACAGCGGGGGAGGCAATTTAGATTATTAAGAGCTTATTAACAGGCACTTAAAATCTAAAGGTGAGCTTAAAATAGTTTTAAAGAGTTCGCCAATGGCTTCCCTGCTGCTCAGGGATCACGTCAGGTAAGGAGGTCGTGTGTTGTGTCAGCATGGTATGATTTTTTAACTTGACAGCTGCAAATGGTCTCCCATTTCATAGGTGTTCACTTTCCAAGGTTAAAAGCTGCATTTGGAACACAGGCAGAGCTTTATGCAGGTTGCAAGTGTTTGGAGTAAACTCTGTATCCAGTGTCACCACATTGGAACAACCTCTCTCACCATTGACCTATCGCTTCTGTCATCTCAACCTCACCTGCCATCTATTCCATCAGCATCGGTTCCTTGAAAATATCTCACTTTGGTCCTCAGAATTCCACCACGATCAGCCCCAGCAGGCACACCAGTAGCACCAACAACCTTCTCCGCAATCAGCTGGTGCTGCACAGGACACTGGACATCAGCACCTGACCACATTGCTGCCCGGGACGCCAGGGATGGCCTCACCATGGCCAGATTTACTTCACTTGACGCTGTACGCCCTGGCTGCGACATGATGTGCCAGGTTGGCACCACACCAACACCATAAAGCATCCCTACAATGCCCAAACCATTCCTTTCACACTCATTGCCATTGCGGGGGGTACCGTTATGTCTCACCATTCACTGCAACTCACAAAGCCACTTCCAAAGGTGCACACAAATCTGTCCAAGAATGCAAAGTGCTGAAAATAAACATTTCAATGTTTCACGGCACATTAACAGAAACTTATAGAAACATAAAAGATAGGAGCAGGAGTAGGCCATTCGGCCCCTCGAGCCTGCTCCGCCATTCAATGAGATCATGGCTGATCATCCAAATTCAGTACCCCATTCCTGCCTTCTCCTCATATCCCTTGATCCCTTTAGCCTTAAGAAATATATCCAACTCCTTCTTGAATATATTTAATGAATTGGCCTCAACTGCCTTCTGTGGTAGAGAATTCCACAGGTTCACCACTCTCTGGGTGAAGAAATTCCTCCTCATCTCAGTCCTAAATGGCTTACCCCTTATCCTTAGACTATGACCCCTAGTTCTGGACTCCCCGGCCATCGGGAACATCCTTCCTGCATCTAGTCTGTCCAGGCCTGACAGAATTTTATAGGTTTCGATGAGATCCCCTCTCAATCTTCTAAACTCCAGTGAATACAAGCCCAATCGACCCAATCTCTCCTCGTACGTAATTCCTGCCATCCCAGGTATTAGCCTGGTGAATCTTCGCTGCACTCCTTCCATGGCAAGAACGTCCTTCCTCAGATAAGGCGACCAAAACTGCACACAATACTCAAGGTGTGGTCTCACCAAGGCCCTGTACAACTGCAGCAAGACATCCTTGTTCCTGTACTCTCATCCTCTTGCTACGAAGGCCAACATACCATTTGCCGCCTTAACCGCCTGCTGCACCTGCATGCTTACCTTCAGCGACTGGTGCACAAGAACACCCAGGTCTCTTTGCACTTCCCCTTTGTTATAGATTTGTAAACCTACGACTATTAAGCGAGGACGGGCTCCACCTGAAATCTCGGTGGATGAAATCCTCCAGCAGTTGAAAAAATATATATTCCCTAACACCCTTCTCCCAATCTATTGCCATTCAAATAATAATCTGCCTTCCTGTTCTTGCCACCAAAGTGGATAACCTCACATTTATCCACATTATAGTGCATTTGCCATGTTTCTGCCCAATCACCCAACTTGTCCAAATCGTACTGGAGTTTCACAACATCCTCCTCACAGCATACCCTCCCACCCAGCTTTGTGTTGTCTGCAAATTTGGAGATACTACATCCAATTCCCTCGTCCAGATCATTAATATATATTGTGAACAGCTGGGGTCCTAGGACCGATCCTTGCGGTACCCCACTAGTCACTGCCTGCCACTTGGAAAACGACCCGTTTATTCCAACTTCATATGAACATTGGCTAAAACACCCAAGTGCCTACCCTTGTGTGTTGTTACTTGGTATGATTGGACTAGGATGAGGGTGAGTGTGATGGGTGGCTAGTGAGATGGGGGAAGTGATAATGTAGATAGCGAGGGATGGGTGGAGGTGCCAGTTAAGTTGGTGTGAGTAAGGTTGTGTAGGGTAGGGTGTGAAGGAATAAGCCATATAATCTATTCAGAAAAATACACCATTCTATGAAAGAATTCTGGCCTTATTAAAACATGACAAACTGGGTCTGGAAATCTAGAAACCTATGAAAAAGCTGTGAAAGCATTCTGGCTATAGAGATAAGATAGTTGTTGACATTGAATCAATAACCTTACTGAAACAGAAGGTTAAAGGCTCCGGTAGTCTGAACATTTCGGAATGAAACAAAGGTTCACCCTGGACAAG
Organism: Somniosus microcephalus; assembly: GCF_052327205.1. Classification (NCBI taxonomy): domain Eukaryota; kingdom Metazoa; phylum Chordata; class Chondrichthyes; order Squaliformes; family Somniosidae; genus Somniosus; species Somniosus microcephalus. Next base: position 28,439,323 of record NC_140994.1, read on the forward strand.
GTGTTCTAAGTTACACTTCGTAAAGAAGCACATAAAAGTAAGAAACAGCTGACTTCGTAAAAATTACATCAAGTAAAAAACACACCTGCCGTAACACCATTTTTTATGGTAAACTTAGAACACCTAGAGAAGAGACATAATTCTGTAATGCTACCAGCTGAGGTGACTGTGAGAATTGCAGGGGTCAGCAGAAAAATGACTAGAGATAATTAGCTTACATCAGCAGAAAACCTTAAAGGAAATAACACTGGAAAAGGGTATAAATATTGAACTCTCAAATGGGATAGTAGTCTCGCTTTAAAGGGGCAAAGCGATTCTCGGCTTCAGAGGCGGCTCTGTAAGTCTCCAGCTCTTTGTACCTCGGGGATCAAAGGTATTTGATTTTGGTGGATATCCTGAATAGAACTTTAAGAACTGTAAAACTGTAGAGAAGTTGAGATTTGAGAGTAAGGTTCTCTGATAATAGAATTGTAAGCTTTCTCTTTTTGGAACGGTTAATGTTGCAATTGACTCACCAACTGTAAACTGCATGTCGGTTCTTTAATAAATATATATTTTTAGAATTGTCTCACAAGACTTCTGTATCAAACTCGCGAACTCAATTTCTGTACACTCTTTGGTGAGGAGTTGCAGAATTCTGGGGGAGTTTTCCGGCCCCTCATAATATCCGGAACGTTACAGTCCAGCTAAACTTACTAAAAGTGCTATCTGGAGGACAGTAACATTTTCAGGTTGTTCCTTTCCTTTAGGGAGAGATGGTCCAGACCGTTAGACTCAATTAAGCGTCTTTAGGATTCGGCTACCTCAAACTTTAGTTGAAAGTGAATGTCTGATATGGAGTAGCCCTAAAGGGGCTAGGACTAGTAATTATCCCTTCAAGGGAAGGCAGAATGATGGGGATGTGATGAGTGGCACAGCAGGATGAGGTCGAGTGTGGCTTTGCGCCACTGCAGCCTGGTCCTCCTGACGACATCCCTGCTTGTGTCCTCCTGTGCATTGTGCAACTAGGCTGCGTTGATCTCCTGGGGAGGTCTCCTCTGCCCATGGGAAGGGAAAAGAACCTTCCTGTATGCTGTGACTCCCTCCAGAAGCATATGGAGGGAGTCATGGGAGAGCCTGGGTGCAGGAGTGCACCTCTGTGCAGTGCTCGTCAGTGTTTGCTGCACTTCAATCCTGTAGAACCGACAGCACAAACATCAAAATCAATTTGTGCATGGTCCCTTTAAGGAAACCGGCTGATGACACGTCATCAAGTGACGTCGTCAGACCCGCTTCCTTCAATTAGCTGGCAAATGCGCTGGGCAGGCTTAACGAGCTCAATCAGCGTAAAATGCATTTCACAGAGCGGGCTGGAGCCAGCAGCGAGGTCGCGCCCCGGTAGGCAAAATCGCGGCCCTAATGTTTGGCTTTAATGTATTTGGGAGTCTGATCAAGACCGATTCCAGAGTTAAATTGTCATTTTTGCATTAATGGTTAGCTAAATCTAATTTTCATCAACATGAAAGTGACAGTGTAACTGCACCCTGAAATTCCTCCAATGTAGCAAAGGCAAAAATCTCCACTTTAAACAACTTTATTCTATTTATGTATGTTCAGCATGGAAAATCCTGTTAGTTCACATAATTTATTAATGTTGTCTTCTGATAATGAGAATGATTACCATAAGAAGATATAGTTTAATAAAAATGCTAACTGCAATATCAGTGGAATTAGTTTATATAATTTTGTCAACAATCAGCTTGCTTTGCATACATTCGTATTACCTTGGAATGCTTTTTCTTGCAAAAGGGTCAAAGATTATTCTTTTTCATTTTCAAATAAAATAATGTTTTGAAATAATGTGACTTCTGTTTGAAACTCTAAATAGAGCACCTAAAGTCTAATTTAATTGCTCAGATTCTGGCTTTACTGGGTTAAGATCTTGCTGCTCTTTACTGATGACAGGAAATTGATGCTCAAATGCATGACCTGTAAAACATAATAAGTTAAACCTAAGTAGGGATTAGGTAATGTAATGCTTTGAAGATTCATGTTTTGCAATATAAACAGTCATCTATAGTATTATCTACAAACAAACTAACAAATTAATGCCTGTTAAATTTAGGTCAGATTTTAAAAAATGTAGTAAATATGTATTGATTATTAAAACCTAGCTCATGAAATGATTTGTTACATATTTGATCAATTATTTAATATGCTACAATTTTAACTGACCTTTCCTTTTGCAGTATTTAAGTAAATATTGGTTTATACTGAACACTCCAATTGAAAAATATAAAGCATTCAACATTTACAGCTGTTTGAGGATTGGAAACTCAATTATAATAATGCTGGCTTTCAAATTAGGGGACTATTATTGACGTGAAAGTACTAAATTCAGTTGTACAATAATAAAATGAGTGTAGATATAGTCTGCTGATTGAAGCCGATTGGTTTTTATGTGCGCATCCAGTACCATTAAGTTGTCAGTTACGTGGACCAATGCAGCTTTTGCCAGATGCTTTCTTTTCTTTTGGACAGAGTGTGATTTGCTGACTCACAGGATTCTCATTCCCTCTAGCTGCGCAATTTCTGTCACTCCTCCCATAATCTTTGTCTCCCATTCTCTGCAAACTGAAAAGAAATAAAATGAAGCAGCTCATACCCAATGCTCCCCTCTGAGCCAATTCTTCCTCTATAGCCAGCAGACGGTTGTATTTTGCCACCCGCTCTCCATGACATAGACCTCCCAGTTTGATGAACCTGGCCCCCAGACCAACAGCCTGAAGGAATGAAAACAGACAAATGTGTTTAGTTGGAAGTTTTATTAATCAGCTTTTGTCTGCTTCTGTTTCATGACAGTGGATTCATTTTAAACTATAGTCAGTGTTGAAATCTTAGTTTGAAACAAGTATTAATACATGGGAGAGTCCTTATAGACATATATATATGTAAAAAAATTAAAAAGGGAAAGACACTACAGAAGGAGCATAAAGGAAATGGACAGGCATTGTTGTCAAATTAATTTACTGAAAAGCACATTGAGCCGTAATAGCAGACAACTGCCTATTGATCCACCCTATCCTGCAAAAATTGATTTATATACTTTGAAGTTATTGAAGAAAATCCTAACATCACAAAAGTGTGTTTTTTAAGTTCTAAAGTATGTTATTGAAATGTTACTGATTCACCCACCATTTTCCACCTTGATTTTACCAGAGTGACACAAAGTCCTATCATATTTTCCCTAGCGAATAAATAAAACATTGTCACAATTCATTGGGCTGCAGCAAGTGAATTCAATAGATTTAAACTAGGTAAACTGAGCCAGTTGACCTATGTAAATTAAATTTGTTTTCACCAATCTGTATAGGCACTAAACAGTGCAATATAATTTCTTACCTGGGCTCAAGCAGAAACTGGAATTTTTCAATTTCTCTGGGCACAAAATCTAAATGATCACTAGCTAAAACCTATCAGTGTATCGTTGCAAAGAAAGTTGAAGTCCCTAAAGTTATAGCCCCAGAATATTCTAGGAATCACATCAATGACCTATGTATATAAATTGAGTTCAGCAAGAAAAGACTCACTTTGAAAAACTTAGACGTGGCCAAGAGAAAAGAAAATAACTCGATAAGAATTGAATTTAACACAACTATTCTATCTTATGGATCCTATCTTCTGCCTCCACTAATCAAAACCAGAGGGGGAATTTTCAAACAAGAATAATATTCCCTACAAATGGTTGAAGGTTAAAGTCGTAGCAGGTAAACGACAAGAACGTAGATAGCTATCTAAGAATGAAGTGGTTTTATATTCTATGATGGCAGTTCATATAGCTTACAATGTCAGCTATGCTGTCATCGATGGTCTCTACATCTGTCAGGCCTGGTATAAATCTCCAGCCTTGTTCTGGAATATAAAAAAAAAAGATTTTATTTAAGTGTTAATTTACTTTTTTTAAATAATTGTCCCAAAGCAGATTGCCTGGTTTGTACACATCAATTTGATTATCTTAAAAGTGATGGTACTTTACAGAGAATATATTTATACTCTACTACCTATATAATGAAAATATTGTGTCTAATGCCCATCAACCTTTCAAAGGCATCATCTCCAAATAGTCACGTCCATGGATCAGAAATTTGTGATTGGTTCAAATAATCTCTTATCTGTCAATCAAATCAAACTGACTAAATGTAAAGAAGCAAAAGTAGCAAAAAAAAACAATGAGACCTATGCAACAAACAAAAACCCAAGCAATCACTTCATTTAAAAAAAACACTCCCATTCATAAACTAGCAAATGCTACAAAATTAATCAAATTGCACGTTTTTCTGAATTCTCTCAGTAGCCAGGCTTTTTACTGAGTCAGTGGATTGTATGAACGTAAATGTAAATGCATAACGAAACATAACACAAAAACATAGGCCCAGAATTTGCGTTCAGCGGCGAAGCGAAGGTATTCACCGCTGGCCCCGAAGTACGCTTCGCACAAGGATCTCGCGATCCCATGTCGAGAACTTCGGGTTTTCCGGCATTGAATTCAAATCAACAACGTATAGTGGGGATCCCCTTGTGCGAACTGCTGTGACGTCAACAGGCTGTCTAAGTAGCAATAAAAGGAAATGAGTAAGCTCTTAAAATTCTAACTTTTTAAAAACGTTAGAGAGAGCAAAACAAAGATTGGGGCACTCTTATGGGGAAAAGGCAAACCTAAAATAAAGATGGACAAACTTAGTTTTGTAAAAATTTTAGTTTTTATTAAAATGGACAAATTTCACAGTGCACAAAATTAAAATTCGTTTTTCAGGCCCTTGACCTTTGTTTAGCAGTCAATACGCTGTTAAAACCCCAGTTACACCTAATCCCTTTGAGTCTAACTTTTAGTGGGGAATTTAACGGCGTACTTACTGCGGAAGAGCCAAAGTTTTTGTCAGTTTCCTTAATTTGGGTGATTACACAGATTGCTGGCTCTGTGGGGGGAGGGGGTGCACAGCGCAGCCTGTTTCGGAGCGGTCAATAACAGACCGCAGCTTCAAAGGCGGAATGACTGTGAACACGGTCAGTTCGCCGTCATCCCGACCCCAAATTCTGGTCCATAAATAATTCACAAAAATCTTTCGGCTTACCCACATGTTGGAGGTGAAATTTGCCTTGGGCATTAGCGCAGACAGCGAATCGGCAGTGCGTTTTTCACTCCACCTGATTTTCCTTTCCTTTGACTTCAATGGAAAAGAAAATCGGGCTGAGTGTAAAAAGGGCTGTCAATTCGTTATCGCCTCTTTCGCACCACTGCCCAAGGCAAATTTCCCCTCCATTTTCTCCACTGACTAAATGTAAATGAAGCAAAAGTAGCAAAGCAAACCAATGAGGTAAATGTAACAAGCAGAAACTCAAGCAATCACTTCATCGTTTTTTTTAAAACACTCCCATTCATGAACACGACCATAAATTGCACATGCATATTTTTCTGAATTCTCTCAGTGGCCATGCTTTTTATTGAGTCAGTGGACTCTATAAACGTAAATGTAAATTCATAACATAACATAACACACAAAAACATAGGCCTGGAATTTGCAGTCAGCAGCAAAGCGAAGGAGGTTTAGGGAGGAAATTCCCGAGCTTAGGGCCTTGGCAGCTGAAGGCACAGCCACCAATGGTGGCGCGATTAATATCGGGGATGCTCGAGGCCAGAATTGGAGGAGCGCAGATAGCTTGGAGGGTTGTAGGGCTGGAGGAGGAATTCCCTATTGGAATTATTAGCAATTATATTTATGGTAATGTTTGGAGTAATACAAATTTAGGGATTTTATTCATAATTTAGGTTTAACCACTCGTGTTCTGGAAATGGTGGCTATAGAAATATATGTTTTACCACCAAAGCCATGCAAATTTTCAGATTATATATCAAGTTTTTTATGTACCTGGGTGGTACCTTGTTAAATATAGTACCATATCTACTAAAATCCAAATAATTCCCACCATAAACATTATGTATGTATAGGAATAGGTTTTCAATTAACCCCTCCCAGCAACATGCGCACAGCAGTCCTTATCTGCCTATTCCGTTCTGGTCTCAATCTGTAAAAATGTTTATTAGTGAATACATTTTAATCTAGCTGTGTTTTTTAAAACGAAAATACTTCATAATTTTGCAGTTATAAGATTACATTCACATAATAAACCTATGGCTATTCTTTCCAACTTTAAATCAGTGATAGGTTAACCTTTTAAGTTGCATTATTTAGGTTTTCTTGTGCTTGTGTGCAAAGTCTTGGAGACCAATTCATAGGAAAAATGACCTCTTGTTAGTTCTTAAATTTGTGTTGAGTAGAACTAAAAGTAGCTACTACAAGCTATAACTAACCACACACGCACGCACACACACACACAACACGGGTTACCTATGCTTCCTCAGTTAGTGGCAGTTCTACTAAAATACAGTTTATTATATAATAATCCAGTTTGCTACAACTAGATTTAATGCATAATCTACCTTACCCATAATTTTTATCTACTCTATTATTAACCATGATGAATGTGCTGGAAACTAATGTGAGGTAGCCAACAATGAGTAGCTATGAAAATTCAACTAAGGTTACTTATTGTGATGTAGAATGGCTACACCACAGATAGAGATAAATGAGTGCTGTTTACTCCTTTACCATCTTCCTCTATCCCTTTATTTAAAAAAAACATCAAGCTCCCTCTCGATTTTCAACTTACATAAGGTCCAACTCATCCAGAATGTTGCTACTCATATCCTATACAACACAACATTGCATTCATCTATCCCCCTGATCCTTGCTAACCTTCTTTGGCTTACAGTGCCTCAATGCATTGATTTCAAAATCTTTGTTTTTGTCTTCAAATGCCTCCTTGATCTCCCCCATTCTAGCTCTGTAACCTCCTTCAGCCCTGGGCCCCTGCCCACATCATCCACTTTTCCAACTGTGGTTGCTATGCATTACCCCATCCCTCCACTGTACCATCATGTGATCATGGCCCCACTCTCTGGAACTCCCTCCCTGAATTCCTTCACTTTGTTACATCTTTCCTCACCTTCAAAAGCCTTCATAAAACCTAATTCTTCAACTGTGCTTTTGGCCACCTTCCACTTCTATTCCTCCTTGGGGCATTTTCTGTTTTATAGGTGCTGCATAAAAGCAAGCTGTTGTTTAGTATTGTTGGTTCTTATTCTAGAGCAGGGTCCTGAATTCCCTAATTTAAAAAAATTGGAATTCATCGAGCTCATTGATAATATTAGAAAACTAATAATGGTAATAACTTCTATGGGCCACTATGTGTTCATAGTTTATAAATCACATACCTTCAATTAGTTTAGCTACTTGAACAAAGTTGGATATTGTGGTTTGATTGGTGTGTTTCAAGACCAAACCACTGTATTGGTTTTCACCTATGCCATCTGTTAGGAGCTTTTCTATTGGCCTTGAAGCTGCATCAGCCAAGAAGTAACACCGGGGACTAAGAAGATCACACAGCTTACTCCATTGCTCTTCATCCTGAGTAAGAGAACAAATGGATATCACTTTGTTGTAGAATAAGTGAAGATTAATTTTCTCAATTAACTCATAATTAAATAACAACTTGTATTTATATTGCGCATTTAATATAGTAAAATGTTCCAAGGTGCTTCACAGGAGCGTTATCAAACAAAATTTGACACCGAGCCACATGCGATATTCACACACAGAATCCTCACAGTGCAGATAGAGGCCATTTCGGCCCATCGAGCCTGCACCGACACATATCCCACCCTATCCCCGTAACCCCACGTATTTAATCCCCTAACACTAAGGGTCAATTTATCATAGCCAAATCAACCTAACCCGCACATCTTTGGATTGTGGGAGGAAACCGGAGCACCCGGAGGAAACCCACGCAAACACGGGGAGAATGTGCAAACTCCACACAGACAGTCGCCCGAGGCCAGATTTGAACCCGGGTCCCTGGCGCTGTGAGGCAACAGTGCTAACCACTATTAGCACAGGTGACCAAAAGCTTGTCCAAAAAGGTAGGTTTTAAGGAGTATTTTAAAGGAGGAGAGAGAGGTAGAGAGGCGGAGAGGTTTAGGAAGGGAATTCCAGAGCTTAGGGCCTAGGCAGCTGAACGCACGGCCTCCAATGGTGGAGGTTTGAAAATCAGGGATGTGCAAGAGGCCAGAATTGAAGGAGCGCAGAGATCTCGGAAGGTTATAAGGCTGGAGGAGGTTACAGAAATAGGGAGGGGCGAGGCCATGGAAGGATTTGAAAACAAGGATGAGAATTTTAAAATAAAGGTGTTGCCATAGGTCAGCGAGCACAGGGGAGATGGGTGAACGGAACTTGCTGTGAGTTAGGATACGGGCAGCAGAGTTTTGGGTGAGCTCAAATTTATAGAGGGTGCAAGGTGGGAAGTCAGCCAGGACAGCATTTAAGACAATAGAGGAATATTTTAATGTAATTATGTATTTATTTTCTTCTTAAAATTAACTTTGAAATAATTGTGGTCACTTGCCACTTTCCTTCTCCTCATATTAAAATTTTAAATAAGAAAAGTGAGGAACAATAGCAATAGAATGTGGATAGGAACAGTTCTGGATTTTAAAAAAAAGTTTTCCCAGATGTAGTGAAGCTAGAAAACATTCCATGAGAAGTTCATTATGAATGGAAAATTGTTGCATATTTTCATGTTTGTTCGGAAATACAAATTACACATTATTAAAAAACAGGAGTAAAGATACATAACAGAATAATGGATGTGATAGTTGCAGATTTGCCATTAGTTTTCACAATGAAAATGCTGCAGCAATTATTTATTGATCCTTCTCTACAGGCAGCATGAAAATTTGATTAAATGTTACAAAAAAATAAATGAATGGGGTGGAGTCCCTGTAGATATGCATAATCTGTGGAAATGGAGCTTGCTTAATTGTCTTAGAAAGTTGTAAAAGAATTTCCTGAAGTTTTTCCTAAATTAGCCTCAGTTCACATTCTACATTCACGTTAAATTTATCCCACTTAAATTTCTACAGCTTTGATAATCTTTCAACTTTATTTTGAGATTAATGATCAACTTGCAGGCTAACTTAAGTGACAGTTACTAACCTCTTTCCGAAGAGGGTCTATCAGACCAATAATTGACGGGTACTTCTCTACCAGGCTTGTGTACAGTTCTATCATTTCATCAGGCTGTTTTAATACTCCACCCATAATTTCATATTTCTCCTTTTCCTAGAAGATATAAAAGGAAAATTATCCAGTTTCAGTGTAGAAACAGATGCAGAAGACAACAGCACACTTAAAGGAAACAGCACCTGACAGTACCATGTATCTCATGGATGACCCAAAGATTTCTTACCACAAAGTATTGCCTCTTCCATGTGTATTTGTCATCCATGCCAAGCCCTCACAACCATGTATCTCAAAGCTCAGAAGGGCATACCTTCAACATGCAACATATAAATGAAAACTTTGCCACATTCACATCTTCCAAGGCCATAACACCTCAACTCACTGTGAAATAAACTAGCTGCATAATGTACTCTGGGTGGGGGACTTCAATGTCCATCACCAAGAGTGGCTCGGTAGCACCACTACTGACCAAGCTGGCCGAGTCTTGAAGGACATAACTACCAGTCTGGGCCTGCGACAGGTGGTGAGAGAACCAACACGAGCGAAAAATCTACTTGACCTCATCCTTGCCAATCTACCTGTTGCAGATGCATCTATCCAAGACAGCATTGGTAGCAGCGATGACTGCACAGTCATTGTGGAGACAAAGTCCCGTCTTCACACTGAGGACACCCTCCATAGTGTTGTGTGGCACTACCACCGTGCTAAACGGGATAGATTCAGAACAGATCTAGCAGCTCAAAACTGGGCATCCATGAGGCGCTGTGGGCCATCAACAGCAACAGAATTGTATTCCATCACAATCTGTAACCTCATGGCCCGGAATATCCCTCACTCTACCATTACCATTGATATACCTATCAATTCCTCCAATAAAAGGCGAAGAGTTACGAAGGTGACTAAAGGTTTTTATTGACTAAATAACAGCCCACTCTCGTGGGTGATCCGATCCAAGCAGGAGGAATACCAGCCAGTCGCTCACCTTTATACCTGGCCTGGTGGGTGGAGCCAAGGCGGAGTCGGCAGTGGTCATCCCAGGTATAGCAGTGTGGCAAGAGGCGACCTCGTACCGTGATACAATAGTGGTCAGTGATACAGTTATAACGAACAGTGGTGAACAGTGCTACGATAGTGAACGTGGTTTACCACATTCACCCCTTGTTTAGAATTAAGTCCGGCGGGGTGAAGTGTACTACCAATTCTGGTAGGTCAGTCTGTCCGGAGGCTTCGTAAGCCTCTCCGATCGCCGCAGCGGTGGTGTTGCCTTATCCGGTGCTGGTGCCTTATCCGGTGTTGATGCTGGTGTTTGCGTGGTCGGCGAGGGCTCGTGGGGTTCCGGCATGCCGTCTACTTGGACTGAGGTTGGGGGGGGTGGTGGCGGTGTTTCCGGATCGGCTGAGGGTGCGAGGTCTCGTAGGGAGACAGTGTCCTCCCGCCCGTCTGGGTACGCCACGTAGGCGTACTGGGGGTTGGCGTGCAGGAGGTTCACCCTCTCGACCAGGGGGTCCGTTTTATGGGTCCTCACGTGTTTCCGCAGCCAGACCGGCCCCGGGGCGGTCAGCCAGGTTGGTAGAGTGGTTCCCGTAGTCGACTTCCTGGGGAAAACGAACATTCGTTCATGGGGGGTGGTGTTAGTGGCCGTGCAAAGTAATGACCGGATGGAGTGCAGCGCTGTCGGGAGGACTTCTTGCCAGCGGGAGGTTGGGAGGCCCTTAGACTTTAAGGCTAAGAGGACGGCCTTCCATACCGTCGCGTTCTCTCTTTCCACCTGACCGTTACCTCTGGGGTTGTAGCTGGTGGTCCTGCTTGCTGCAATACCTCTCTCTAGGAGGAATTGCCGGAGTTCCTCGCTCATGAAGGAGGAGCCCCGGTCGCTGTGTATATAGTTCGGGAACCCGAACAAGGCGAAGAGGGCATTCAGGCACTTAATGACCGTGCTACTGGTCATGTCGGGGCAGGGGAAGGCAAAGGGGAAACGGGAGTACTCATCAACGATGTTGAGGAAGTACACATTACGGTCAGAGGACGGGAGGGGCCCCTTAAAGTCGATGCTCAGGCGCTCGAAGGGGCGGGTGGCCTTGATCAGGCTTGCTCGGTCCGGCCTATAGAAGTGCGGTTTGCACTCCGCACAGGTCTGGCAGTTCCTGGTCATGGTCCTGACCTCCTCGATGGAGTAGGTCAGGTTGCGGGCCTTAATGAAATGGTAGAGTCTGGTGACTCCGGGGTGGCAGAGCTGGTCGTGGAGGGTCTGAAGCCTATCGATATGCGCGCTGGCGCATGTCATTCGTGAAAGGGCATCAGGGGATTCGTTCAGCTTGCCTGGCCGGTACAAGATCTCATAATCGTAGGTGGAGAGCTCGATTCTCCATCTCAAAATCTTGTCATTCTTGATTTTGCCCTTCAGCTTGTTATTAAACATGAAAGCCACCGAACGCTGGTCGGTGAGGAGGGTAAATCGTTTGCCTGCCAGGTAGTGCCTCCAGCGCCGTACTGCCTCCACGATCGCCTGGGCCTCTTTCTCGACCGACGAATGTCGGATCTCGGGGCCCTGTAGGGTCCTTGAGAAGGCCACTGGCCTCCCCTCCTGGTTTAGGGTGGCGGCTAAGGCGAAGTCGGAGGCGTCGCTCTCCACCTGAAAGGGGATGGACTCGTCCACTGCGTGCATCGTGGCCTTGGCTATGTCTCCCTTAATGAGGGAGAAGGCCGCGCACGCCTCCTCCGTGAGGGGGAAGGAAGTGGCTTTCAGGAGGGGTCTGGCTTTGTCCGCGTAATTGGGTACCCATTGGGCATAGTAGGCGAAAAGCCCCAGGGTTCTCCTAAGTGCTTTAGGGCAGTGGGGGAGGGGTAGCTCCATGAGGGGGCGCATTCTTTCTGGGTCGGGGCCGATGATTCCGTTCTCCACTACGCAGCCGAGGATGGCAAGGCGCGTGGTGTTAAACACGCATTTCTCCTTATTGTAGGTGAGGTTCAGCCGTTGGGCCGTACGGAGGAATTTCTCCAGATTCGCGTCATGTTCCTGCTGGTCGCGGCCGCAGATAGTGACGTTATCTAGGTAGGGGAATGTAGCCTGCAGTTCGTTCTGGTCAACCATCTGGTCCATCTCCCTTTGGAAGACCGAGACCCCATTAGTGACACCGAAGGGGACCCTAAGGAAGTGGTATAGGCGCCCATTCGCCTCGAAGGCGGTATACTGGCGGTCCTCAGGGTGGATAGGGAGTTGGTGGTAGGCCGACTTCAGGTCGATGGTCGAGAATACTTTATACTGTGCAATCTGATTGACCATGTCAGATATGCGGGGGAGGGGGTATGCGTCCAGCTGGGTATATCTGTTTATGGTCTGGCTGTAGTCGATGACCAGGCGGTTTTTATCGCCGGTCTTTACGACTACGACCTGGGCACGCCAGGGGCTGCTGCTCCCCTCGATAATGCCCTCTTTCAGGAGGCGCCGCACCTCAGAGCTAATGAAGGCTCTGTCCCCGGCGCTATACCGCCTGCTTTTGGTAGCGACGGGTTTGCAGTCAGGGGTAAGGTTAGCAAACAGAGAGGGTGGCGGGACCTTGAGGGTGGAGAGGCTGCAGGTGTTACGCGGTGGGCGGTTTAACGTTTGCTGGTTGTTGACTGTGAGTGGGGGGAGGGGTCCACCGTATGCTAGGGTTACGCTTTGGAGGTGGGATTGGAAGTCCAGCCCTAGTAGGACGGCAGCGCAGAGATGGGGGAGGACGAGGAGTTTAAAGTTTTTATACTCCGTGCCCTTAACCGACAGGGTCACGACACAGTAGCCGCTGATGTCCGTGGCGTGGGACCTCGATGCCATCGAGATTCGGCTGCGCGTTGGTAGGACAGAGAGGGAGTAGTGGCTCACCGTGTCTGGGTGGATGAAGCTCTCCGTGCTTCCGCTGTCGAACAGGCAGGTCGTGGCGTGGCCGTTCACTTTGATGTCCATCATTGACTTGGACAGATGGTGCGGGCGGGCTTGGTCCAGGGTGACGGAAGCTAGTGTGTAGCTGAGCGAGTCGTTGTCATCTGCGGGCGAGGCGGTCGGGCGTGGTGAGTAAAATGGCGTCTCCCACGAGGTAGGGCCCCATGAGGCACTATTGGGGTCGGTTGCCTTAATCAAAGATGGCCGCCCCCATGACTCATGTGTGGGGATGCTGGCCTCAGTTGCCCTAAACAAAGATGGCCGCCCCCATGACTCATGTGTGGGGATGCTGGCCTCAGTTGCCCTAAACGAAGATGGCCGCCCCCATAGTTCGCATGCGGCACTGCTGGCCTCTGAGGATCCGCTCCTGCAGGCCTTGGAGAAGTGGCCTTTCTTCAGGCAGGTTCTACATATGGAGTTCTTGGCTGGGCAGCGCGACCTCGGGTGCTTCTCCTGGCCACAAAAAAAACAGCCGGCGGCCCGATCGCGGATGCCCGATGTCGGGGCCGGTGCCGGGGGTGGCGGGGCCGGTCGGGTCCGGGACGCCGACGCAGAGGTAGGTCCCGGGGGCGGCGCTGGGAAGGGTGCTGTGGTAGGGGTCGGGCCCGAGTCCCAGGGTCGCGAGCAGTACCTGGTGAATGCTTCCTGATCTTGGTGGGCCACTTCCAGGGAGATAGCGAGGGCTTCAGCTTTTTCCATGCTGAGGTCTTTAGCTTCCAGCAGTCTTTGCCGTGAGTACTCGGACCGTAGGCCTTTCAGGAATGCGTCGCGGATATTATCTTCAGTATTTTCGGCTGCCGACACCGATTTAAAGTCACAGTTCCTGGCGAGTGCATATAGCGCCTGTGAGAATTCGGCTACTGATTCTCCTGGCTGTTGCGGCCGTGATCTTAGGAGGTGCCTAGCGTACATGTAGTTTACCGGGGTCCGGTACTTCTGTTTCAGCAGGTTGATGGCGGTCTCGTAGGTAGTCATGTCCTCGATGAGAGTGTATACTCTCGGGCTCAGTTGTGCCTGCAGGACACTTAGTTTGGATGCCTGAGGGACGCTGGATTCTCTCAGGTATGATTCGAAGCAGACCAGCCAGTGTTTAAAGTCTGCGGCTGAGTTTGCTGCTCGTGGGTTCAGGTCCAGGTACGGCGGTCTGAGGGCTCGCAGCCAAGCTGGCTGGTGTGGCTGTGCTCCTGGGAGCTGCGCTGGTGGCTCCTCCGCCGGTTGTGACTCGTTGTCGGACATCATTAAATTTAGTCAATAAAATTGATATACCTATCAATTCCTCCAATAAAAGGCGAAGAGTTACGAAGGTGACTAAAGGTTTTTATTGACTAAATAACAGCCCACTCTCGTGGGTGATCCGATCCAAGCAGGAGGAATACCAGCCAGTCGCTCACCTTTATACCTGGCCTGGTGGGTGGAGCCAAGGCGGAGTCGGCAGTGGTCATCCCAGGTATAGCAGTGTGGCAAGAGGCGACCTCGTACCGTGATACAATAGTGGTCAGTGATACAGTTATAACGAACAGTGGTGAACAGTGCTACGATAGTGAACGTGGTTTACCACAACCATCAAGCCAGGGGACCAACCCTTGTTCAATAAGGAGTGCATGCCAGGAGCAGCACCTGGCGTAGCTAAAAATGTGATGCCAACCTGGGCAAGCTGCAACACAGGACTACATGCATGCTAAAAAGCGAAAGCAGCATGTTATAGACAGAGCAAAGCGATTCCACAATCAACGGATCAGATCAAAGCTCTGCAGTCCTGCCACATCCAGTCCTGATTGGTGATGGACCATTAAACAACTAACGGGAGGAGGAGGAGGCTCCATGAATATCCCCATCCTCAATGATGGTGGAGCACAGCACGTGAGGGCAAAATATAAAGCTGAAGCTTTTGCAACCATCTTCAGCCAGAAGGGCCGAGTGGATGATACATATCGGTCTCCTCCCGAGGTCTCCACCACCACAGAAACCAGTCTTCAGCCAATTCAATTCACTCCACGTGATAGCAAGAAATGGCTGAGCACACTGGATACAGCAAAGGCTGTAGGCCCCGACAACATTCCAGCTGTCGTGCTGAAGACTTGTGCATCAGAACTAGCTGCGCCGCTAGCCAAGCTGTTCCAGTACAGCTATAACACTGGCATCTATCCGACAATGTGGAAGACTGCCCAGGTATGTCCTGCCCACAAAAAGCAGGACAAATTCAATCCGGCCAATTAACGCCCCATCAGTCTACTCTCAATCATCAGCAAAGTGCTATCAAGCAGCACTTACTCACCAATAACCTGCTCACTGATGCCCAGTTTGAATTCCGCCAGGACCACTCGGCTCCTGACCTCATTACAGCCTTGGTCCAAACATGGACAAAAGAGCTGAATTCCAGAGGTGAGGTGAGAGTGACTGCCCTTGACATCAAGGCAGCATTTGACCGAGTGTGGCATCAAGGAGCCCTAGTAAAATTGAAGTTAATGGGAATCGGGAGGGAAAACTCTCCACTGGCTGGAGTCATACCTAACACAAAGGAAGATGGTTGTGGTGGTTGGAGGTCAATCATCACAGCCCCAGGACATCACTGCAGGAATTCCTCAGGGCAGTGTCCTAGGCACAACCATCTTCAGCTGCTTCATCAATGACCTTCCCTCCATCATAAGGTCAGAAATGGGGATGTTCGCTGATGACTGCACAGTGTCCAGTGCCATTCGTAACTCCTCAGATAATGAAGCAGTCCATGCAGCAAGACCTGGACGACATTCAGGCTTGGGCTGATAATTGGCAGGTAACATTCGCGCCACACAAGTGCCAGGTAATGATTATTTCCAAAAAGCAAGCATCTAACCACCGCCCCTTGACATTCAACGGCATTACCATTGCCGAATCCCCCAACATCAATATCCTGGGGGGTCACCAATGACCAGAAACTTAACTGGACCACCCACATAAATACTGTGGCAACAAGGTCAGAGGCTGGGTATTCTGCAGCGAGTGTCTCACCTCCTGACTCCCCAAAGCCTTTCCACCATCTACAAGGCACAAGTCAGGTGTGTGATGGAATACTCTCCACTTGCCTGGATGAGTGCAGCTCCAACAATACTCAAGAAGCTCAACACCATCTAAGACAAAGCAGCCCGCTTGATTGACACCCCATCCACCACCTTAAACATTGGGCTCGAATTTCCCAGGGCCGTGGAGGCGTGTGGGGTGTTAAAATTGCAGAATCGGGGGGCACGAACCCTTCCCGCCACCAACCCACCTCCATGCCCGTTTTCCAGGAGGCGGGTACCCGACATGTGCTGGGAGCTGCCTCCCCGAGGCGGGAAGAGGATTAGTACCAATTAACTGCCTGTTAACAGGTAGCTAACAGGCAGTTTTTGGCCTAATCCCTATGTGGGCTTCCCGACGGCTCTAAACCACGCCAAGTTAGCGAGGCGGACCGTCGGGCTGAAGGGCTTGGAGGGTTCAAGATGTCCGGTGTTCAGGTGCATGAGTACAGAGGTAAGTGTGTTTGGTGTGTGTAAAGTGTTTAAATAAGTTTTACTTACCTTTACTTACTAATGCAGGTTTCCTTCCTTCAGGTCTCGGGAGTCCCTCATCTCACCGGCACAGAAAGCAGAATGGCCGCCGGCTGTCAAAAGTTGCAGCATTCAGCTTTCTGTTCTGGAGAGATTTCTAACTGAGTCTGTGGAGAAGGACTCAAGTTAGAAGTCAGATTGTCAGTGTTTGACAGCTTCACAGAGCTGTCAAACGCTGATATTTCATCTGTCAAAAGCTCTTGACAGATGAAATGTCAATCCCTGACGCCACCTGTAACCGGGTGTCCCTTAATTGGCCTGCTGAGCCCGCTCGGCGGGCTCAACAAGGTCAAATCGATGGAGGCGGGACTACAACCCAAAAAGTAGGAGTCCCACCTCCAACACGTCCCCATTAACAAAATCCAGCCCATTCACTCCCTCCACCACCGGTGTACCGTGGTTGCAGTGTGTACAATCTACAAGATGCACTGCAGCAACTCACCAAGGCTTCTTCGGCAGCATCTCCCAAACAGGCGACCTCTACCACCTAGAAGGACAAGCAGGCGCATGGGAACACCACCACCTCCAAGTTCCCCTCCAAGTCACACACCATCCTGACTTGGAAGTATATCACTGTTCCTTCATTGTCGCTGGGTCAAAATCCTGGAACTCCCTCCCTAACAGCACTGTGGGAGTACCTTCACCACCTGGACTGCAGCGGTTCAAGGCGGCGGCTCACCACCACCTTCTCAAGGGCAACTAGTGATGGGCAATAAATTCTGGCCTTGCCAGCGATGCCCACATCTCATGAACGAATAAAAAAAAAACTTACACTAAGGTTGGTGTGCGGGTTCTGCACATGTCTGTCATTGTGCATGTTCTCCTTCAACTTCTAACTCTCAAGATGACTTTTCTGCTGATACAAGATGGTATCTCAATGGCCATCCTTGCCAAGTATCCTCCATTATGCCTGGGGAGCTCTGACTGGGTCTGGGAAGCAGCCTTCCTGGGCCATGATAGGTCTATGCCACCCATCTCCGCTACAGACAAATCTCCCTCTGATGTATCCTCTGGAAATCCTCCTTGTCCTCTAGCTCCCAGTGGGGAAGAGGAATTTCCTAAGTAATGACCATGCAATGCAGAGAAGGCTGTTGCCTCTCTCAGCAAAACTATCTTGAAAGGTAATTGTTAAAAAGAGACAAGAACTGCATGGATAAATTAAATATTGATTCTAAAACAAACAATTCTATGGCAGTAATTTAATCCAAATAAACCAAAAATGTTTCAAAGTCAAGGTCAGAGTTAATGTAAAATGTCACCCAGCACAGTTTTAAGAAGAACCAGAGGTGCCTTGTGGAGGCTGTGAGTCTGCTTATACAAGTGCACAGCAAAGAGATCAGGCAATTGGCATGAGGCAGTGGGAATTATGGGGCTGAGAAGTCCAACCAGAAATAGAGGAAATTAGTGAGCCTAATGAGGTTTGCATCATGGAGCAGCACAAGGCTCCTAATCTCAATAGCTGCCCGAGTGGAAATTCCCAGCAAACACATTTTCAGTGCACTTCAGGCACAAGGCCTCTGCCCCAGTTTTCCACCTCCCTGAATCAACAGTGCATGGAAACTTAATTTATAGCCCAACAATTCATTTCGCAGCAAAGTTATTCATCACCTTAATGAATACTAAATATATACAATAACTTACATTTATATAGCACCTTTAACGTAATAAAATGGTCCAAGGCACTTCACAGGGGCATAACCAGACAAAACTTGACGCCGGGTCAAAGAAGGAGACATTAGAACACATGACTAAAAGCTTGGTCAAAGAGATAGATAATAAGTAGCATCTTAAATGTGGAGAGGTAGAGAGGCGCAGAGGTTTAGATCGGGAATGCCAGAGATAGGAAGGGATGAGGCCACTGAGGGTTTTGTATACGAGGATAAGAATTTTGAAGATATATAGATTTTAATAATTATATAAATTTATGTAAGTTTAATTTTAACTCACATAATCCATCAGTTCATGAGCAGCACAGTTGAGCATCAAATGTAGATCTTCCCCCAGTGTCAGTTCTAGTGTGTTACAAGCCTCTTGGATCACCTCAAAAGGCTGTTCTGTACGATCAAATCCTTTCTTCCAGCAGCCTAAGTGAGACATTGCTACAGGCTGAATGTAATAAACAGGAACAGTTAAGTTATTTTGTTTGCTTGCTTTGTTTAAAAGATTAAGGCCTAGAAATGGCAAAAAAAACGGCGGCCGGCGCTCATCTGCCAGCTGGTGGCGGGTCCCGCGGCGGCCACCATTTTTGGCAGGTCAGCAGCGCTGCAGTTGCCTGTGATCGGCAAAAGTATTTTAATGAGTTGGAGCGTGACGTCAATCGACGCGCAATGCTAAGTTGACGCCAGCTCATCCATTTTGGAGTTTATTGCTCCTATTGCCACCCACTCTAAATCACGCCAGTCCATGCTACCGCTAAAAGGTGTTTCAGCAGCGATAACAGCCATGAGGAGTGTGACAGGACTTACGAGGATGGACACTGACAAGTGGAAAACACCTCAGATGGATGCCGGAACTTCAAATACCTCCTTTGCCAAAGTTCTTCTTTTAAACTTTCATTTTTTGCAGTGGCAGGGATTGGGGGTTGCATTTTCTGGCAGCTTTCCAGGAGGCCTACAGTTTTTCTTGGTCAGTAAATCAAGGGGTGAACTCCATTGCAGCGACTGAAGATGATCTCTGATAAGATCTCTTTTATCTTTATGATAGCGTCACCAGAATGTCAGCCCCTAGCAAAACTGAACTCAACAGCTTAGGATTTGAAGGAATTATAATAATTTATTCAAAATTCCATAACCGATTATTTATCAACTAATTATTTTGTGTCGAGTATGCAAGACCCACTAAAAGCTGCCACGATGACTACACATTTAAACACTTTCAAGAGTAACCATTGGGGAAAGATTCGTGTTACTGAGAACGCAGATGCATTCATTTCATAAACTATTAAAAAATCCACAAACATCGGGTGGCAGCTAATATTTTTGGAGCAATACGGCAACTCTTCGGGTCGCTCCTTTCTTCCCTGTTCCCCTACACTGCAAGCGGGGGGACAGAGGCGACCTTTGGCCTCCTTCTGAGATTAGCGCTGCAAAGAGCACATTACACCAGAAAAATCAATGCCACACTGATGTTAATGAGCAGGCAGTACCAAAATGCCAGGACTCAGCTGGTGGCCGTTATCCTTAGCCGCTGCAGTTACCGGCAGGTTTCCAGCATGCTCCAATTTTTAGCCTTAAGTGATTTAACCCTACCAGAGACGATAAGGCTTCTTGACCTTCTTCTAATATTTTAATCTTAACATTGAACATAAAATAAATTTGATTTCTTGGGTGCTTAATTGGGATAGATAATGTAATGCATTACTCTTCATTATATTCTTACTCCAGGTTTTGCTGCGAAGATCAATTTGGTAATTTGTTGCTGAAGATCCATCATCATCTTAAGACTCTGTAAGACAGTTTCAAACAGTCATGATTACATTCTTAAATTATTCCTGGATGGTGATATTCCATAGTTAGGGAGTGGATGTTCTCACTTATAAATGTACAAGTTATTCCACAAGATAATAAGGCTCAAAGGCATTTATTGGCTTTCATAGAAATTAAGCATACAATGATAACCATTATTTACAACAATTACAAATATACAATGATAACCATTGCTAATAATAATTACACATATACTTGAGACACATGATCCAGAGAATTCACGTTACAGTTCTCGAGCTTGAGGGGATCGGCTGGCCAAGCCTTTTCGAATGCTGGAAGTATCTATTCTAACACCACTCTTTATACCCTTCTTCCACTGTAGCTACGTGAGGATCTGTATGTTTCAAATTATTACCTCATCCACTTAATTTATTTAATGAATTTCAGATTTAACAAGTAGGCCTCCCATACACCTCACACAAGCTTTATCTTGACTGAGTTGTCAATCAAATCATTCAACTGGGTGAGTTATCACTTGCCTTGTGCAGATGTGTCCTTGGAGGAGTTAATCCCTAAGAGGACAGCTGATAAGACAAAGAAAGCTTGTAGCTGAATGGTTATCAGCTAAAGTCTCTGTCTGGTAAACGAAACCGACTTTTCCAGCCTTCTAACAAAAACTTACTTAGCAGGCAAAAACCAAAAGTTAAGAATTAACTAGCATTAAAAGCCATTTGATTATAAAACAAAACTGCATGAATTACCTTCTTCCTCTTTCTCTCTCTTTTGTGTTGCCAAAATGGGGATAGGTGGGAATTTGTTATCTCTGCCTGATACCTCATTCAGCATTTTAAAAGTTGAAAAATATTTCCTCAAAAATATCAATTGAACCAAAGCTAATCTGATTTTTACTGTGCCCTCATTCTCCAAATATTCAGACTCAACAAACCGGTACTAAAATTAAAAGCAGCATTCAGGATTGCATCAGCAGGCCTTACCAAGTGCATCACTTTACACCTAACTAGCAAGCACACCCAAAAACAGCAACAAACTAATACAAAAATAAGTTTAAACCATATTTAAAACATCACTATTTGTTATGATCTATTGTATAACTAGAACATATGCTAGGAATCAGTGGTTACAGAAAATAAATTACTTGTGGAACTACAGCATAGTTTATACATGCCTGTGGTGCTTGTGAGTTATACATTGTAGCCATGTGGCTACAATGACATGAGGCACAGGTTCAGGTTGTTTAGGTTCAAGGGCAATGGTAAGGTAGGTATTCTGGAATGATGAAATTAACTAGGCTGAAGAGCCTTCATCCGAACCGGTTTTATAATATCGGCCCTGAAAATCCGCAACCATTCCAGCGTACTCCCACCCTAATTTCAGCGGGAGTATGCCGGATCAGCAGGAAACTATACTGTGATCTGAATACGTTAGTTCTGACCTACCACTGGTTTTCTCATGGCCTGTTTGGGGTTTGAGCCTCTGCCTGCCCCAATCATGGACATCAATGTAGGAGAGGATGGGGTCGGGTCGGGGACTCTGATTATTAGAGTACCCTGGGCCTTCATTGGGGCCAGATGATGGAGGTACATCTAGTCAGACCAGAAGTACCTCTTCAACCACCAGTAAATGTGGAGACTCCTGAGGGTTCAGGTCAGGACTGTGGTTTAGACCCTCAAAGATTTAGTACACAATTTTTAAAGTGGCCTGGCACTTACATTGGACTTCCTGGCTTGGTTTATATGGCTTGTGTCATAGTTGGTCTCTGAGTGGCGCAGGCACCTGCCACTTGCAGGCAAATTATAGAAACTCCCCCTGACTCTGGAAACTTTGACCGGGTCAGTGATTGACATTCCCAGTGGGCACAATCCCAGTATAAGTACGAGGATTGCTGGCCTGCAGATTTTTGAGGCCATTGTGTTTATTTTTCATTGATCTCTGATATCTATCCTCCTAACAATAATTAGAATGCTTAACTTAGTAATGAAACAATAGCTGTGTCTATAAACCTGAATATACCTGAATTGCACCAGAGATAAACCCCTGTGACCTACATGCTATATGTATAAAATGTAATCAGTCCTTGGGTGCTGGCTGTCATTGGAAATATCCCTATTCTGGGGAACTAACATGAATCAATCTCAGAAACTAACAGAAGTCCATCTTATTACAGGAAACTTTCTTTTATCCGGCACGGACGGGACCGACGTGGTGCCGGTTCATCAAAAATTCCGGATAACCGAATGCTATAGTAAAAGATAGGGAGAGCTGACAGCTCCGTATAAAGCAACAAACCCTGTTGCTTAGCAACAACTGTAGAACAATGAACACAAGTTTCAAGCATCTCTGTAGCTTAGCAACAGCTGCAGCCACACCCTTGCACAGCACAGATGGAAGAAGTCAAATAAATATGAAGTAAAACCTACTCCTGAATTTTGCCGGTTAACCGACATTTCCGGTTATTTAGGTGCCGGTAAATTGAAAGTTTCCTGTACATCAATTATTGAGTAAGAGAATATCTATTGGTCAAGTAATAAGGAAACATTACCTCTGCAACAGTCTTACATACATAGGAAAAGACCAGCTGATCCATCAAGCCTGTCCCGTCTTACCTGTACTCCTGCACAGTGAAGGGGAAAAACTTTACAATGGTTAGAATACGGAAATGACTTACTTGTTTATAACTGAGACCAGGTTTTGGAACTGCTATCACTTCCTTCAGCATTTTTAATTTTCCTCCGGATGACTTCCCACAATTAAGTAAACTCACCATAGGAAGTGGCATTCTCATTTCTTTTGGGGGCTCCTAAAATTTAAAATGAGAGTTTTAGGTTGTATTTAAAATCGTAGATGGTTTTCTTACATATAATTGTAAAGTATTTTTCTAGTACCAGCGTAACTTGCATTAAATATGATAATTTTCCAACACATCATCACGTTAATGCTGATATATTTACATGCCACAGATGGTCAATTACAAGCAAGGGGCATCATGATTGTACGCTTTGCCTCATAGAAAGCTTGCATAATTAGAGTGTTGGTATTTATAACAGAAAAATACAAGTGTCAATGTTGATGTGTTATATCAGACCTGTCTGCCCTTGAATATTTAGTTGAGTTTCACAACTATGAAAGTTGTTTAATATACTCCTAATATGAGCTCTTTTCATTGCTGAACTTAGACCATCTAAATCCAACACACTACACTACAACCAGGACAAACCATAAATGCTACTGTAGTAGACACCAGTATAGAGACTGAAGCATCTGGACCTACACATAGTAAAGTGTCGACATTAAATGAACATTAATCTAGCACAAACAATGTACTACATTCCCTGCTTGAAGGTAATGACAGAGACCAATTTTTGATTGCAGGACCGAGGTGCTAGTGAGACAAATGAAACTTTGCATTTGAAATTTTTTATTGCTTGTTTATTTTGCATTATATTTCTTGTGACAGGAGGCAGTTGAATCTCTTATTTATGTGAATCTCCACATATCAGAGAGAACACAAAATCAGGAATGTGGTAAAAGTTAACCTAAAAGAGCGACATCCTCAAAAGACTGTATCATCCTCTGAATAAGGAAGGAAATTCTAGATGACAACTCCTAATGTTAGACATAATGGGTTGGATTTTCATTGAGGAGGCGGGTAGGAGGCGGGACTACAACTTTCGGGGTTGTAGTCCCGCCTCCATCGAGTTCTAGCCAACCCACGCAATTTTGACTTGATTGACCTTGTTGAGCCCGCCCAGCGGGCTCAGCAGGCCAATTAAGGGCCACCCGGCAACAGGTGATGTCACAGATTTATATTTCATCTGTCAAGACCTTTTGACAGATGAAATATCAGCGTTTGACAGCTGTTTGAAGCTGTCAAACACTGACAATCTGTCCTCTAAGTTAATTCCTTCCTCTCAGGATGATTTAGAGATCTCTCGAACAGAAAGCTGAATGCTGCAATTTTTGACAGATTGCGGCCATTCTGCTTTCTGTGCCGGTGAGATGAGGGACTCCCGAGACCTGAAGGAAGGAAGGCTGTAAAGTAAAATTTCTTTAGACACTTTAAACACACCAAACACACTTACTTCATCACTCACCTGAACACCGGACATCTCGAACCCTCCAAGCCCTTCATCCCAACAGCCCGCCTCGCTAACTTGGCATGGTTTGGAGCCATCGGGAATCCCACATTTCACCAATGAAAATAGGGATTAGGCTAAAAACTGCCTGTTAACAGGCAGTTAATTGGCATTAATCCCCTTCCCGCCTCGGGGAGGCAGGTCCCAGTGCGGGTCGGGTACCTGCCTCCTTTGAAACTGGCATGGAGGCAGGTTGGGGGCAGGATGGGTTCGTGCCCCCCGATTTCGGGATTATAGCCCCCCACACACCTCCAATCCCGCCTCCACGGCCCAATGAAAAGCCTGCCCAATATAATAGAAGGAGCTCTTTAGTAGCAATAAATCCTGTTGCAGAGATGTTTGATGATGGGAGATATTTTCTTCAGTTTTGGAATTATGATTTTCGTTATAAAAACCCACACTTTAGCTGACAGAACATAGAATTACTAGAATATATACAGCACAGAAACCGGCCATTCAGCCTGAGATAAAGAATAGATTTGCCTTCCAAAGCTAGGCTTTATTAACTTTAAAATCTGCAGCACATCTTCCCACATCCAGTCCCAACCAAAGCTGGAAAAGAACTGAATTTAAGGTGGCCACAACACATCATGTGATCATCAACTACCAATGAGATTACAACATATGTCCCAAGGCAGTTAACAAACAACCAATCACAATACTTTTACTAAACAAGGAATAATCACCACATTCACCCCTCCTTTTAAAATATACTCCAACCTAAATAACCTTTACAATTTATAATTAATTATTTACAACTAAAACTATGCACAAGAATAAAACTGTTCACATGACACAATACTAAGTGAACAACAACAAATAGTAACATTGCACATAAGTATTAAGTATCTCAACTAAAACAATATACTATAATATTTCAACAATTTTAAAACATTACTATCAATTTAAAAGTCCATTTTCAATCGGTCGACCGGATATCTTGTTCGTGTCGACCTTCTTAACCTTGGTGAAATTCCTTGCCCTCCCACACCAGAAGGCACAGAAGTATCTTCAGCAGGAAGGCTATCCATATCCCGATTTTCCACGGTTTCCGGATTAGAAATCCCATCAGAAGGTAAACTGGGACGGTCATAAACATCTATCAAGGGCTGACTAATAGAAGTATAATTATCTGCAATCGGATTGGAAATATTCGTAGTATCTGTAACAGCATCCACATTATCTGAATCATGACTATTGTTAATATCCTCAGAAGAGGGCTGGCCCCCACAAGGAGCCAAGTCTTTAATTGAAACAGTACTTTCTTTCCCATCTTGGAATCGAATATGAGCATATTGGGAATTTGCCTCCAACAGCTCCACCTCCTCCACCAAAGGATCATATTTTGACAATCTAACATGGTGTCGAAGCAGCACAGGTCCCTGCATAGTAAGCCATGAAGGTACCGAATATCCCGTAGTAGATCTCCGCGGATAGTTAAAGAGCCTTTCATGGGGGGTCACATTAGTAGCCGTTGAAAGCAATGATCTAATGGAATGCAGGGCATCAGGCAGTACCATTTCCCACTGTGTATTCTTAAGGTTCCGGGATGTCAAAGCCAACATAACTGCCTTCCAGATCACCCCATTGTATCGTTCGCACTGTCCATTACCCTGGGGATTATACGGGGTAGTTCTACTAGTAGAAATTCCCCGACTCTGAAGGTATTCCTTCAACTGGGAAGACATAAAAGAACTTCCCTGATCTGAATGGATATACGCAGGCATCCCAAAGATGACAAAAAGTTGAGTCAGACATTTAATAACTGTAGCAGCTGATACATCTGCACAAGGAAAAGCAAAAGGGAACCTTGAAAACTCATCCACAACAGTAAATATATATCGGTTTTGAGTAGTTGAAGGAAGAGGCCCCTTAAAATCAACGCTCAAACGTTCAAACGGAGAAGTAGCCTTTATAAGATGAGCTCGTTGAGGCTTAAAGAAATTCGGTTTACACCGAGCACAGATAGAACATGATGAAGTCATCCGCTTGACATCTTCAACTGAAAAAGGCAAGTTCTTACTGCGTACAAAGTGTATCATCCTCGTAACCCCAGGATGACATAAGGCATTGTGAAGATTAATAAGCGTATCTCTGTGAATCACAGAACAATAAGCCCTCGACAGTGCATCAGCAGCAACATTATCCTTCCCCGGACGATAAACTATGTCAAAATGGTAACATGCCAACTCAATCCTCCATCTCATTATTTTATCATTTTTGATCTTTCCAAAATGTTTAACATCAAACATAAAGGACAGATTTTTGATCAGTTACCAACGTGAAATGTCGCCCCGATAAATAATGTCTCCATTTACGCAATGCTTCTACTATTGCGTATGCCTCTTTCTCTATTGAAGAATGTCTTTTTTCACTATTGTTCAAAGTACGTGAGAAATAGGCCACAGGTCTTCCATTTTGGTTCAGAGTAGCCCCAATTGCAAAATCCGAAGCATCCGTCTCAATCACAAAGGGAACCTGCTCATCAATAGAATGCACAACTGCTCCTAAAATATCCTTTTTAAAATTCTCAAAACATGTCCTGGCCTCCCATGGTAGAGGATATGTCGTAACCCGAATAAGAGGCTGGATCTTCCGTGAAAAATTTGCAATCCAATTAGAATAATAAGAAAACAGTCCAACAACTCGTTGCAAAGCCTTAGAATTAGTAGGACAAGGTAAATCAATCAATGGTCGCAGACGTTCTGGATCTGGTTTAATCTTGTTTCCCAAGATAATATACCCCAATAGATTTACCTCAGTAGTCGAAAAGATACATTTCTCTTTGTTAAAAGTTAAACCAACTTTTTCCGCAGCTTGAAGGAATCTTTTTCAATTAGAATCATGCTCCACCCTTGATTTGCCACACACTGTGATGTCATCTAAGTATGAAAAGGTGTCAGAGAGGGAGTTATCACTTATAAAAGCATCCATTGCCCGTTGAAAACAAGCAACACCATTAGTAACACCAAATGGTATTCGGCAAAACTGATACAGCTTTCCACCAGCCTCAAAGGCCGTATATGGTTGATCCTTCTTAACAATAGGAATCTGATGATAAGCACTCTTTAAATCAATAGTGCTAAAAACCTTATACTGAGATACTTTGTTGATAAGCTCATCAATCTTAGGCAAAGGGTACGCATCTAATTGAGTATACCTATTAATAGTTTGGGAATAGTCTATCACCATTCGTTTCTTGTGTCTCTCGTTAGTCGTGACAACTACCTGTGCTCGCCAAGGCGAACAACTAGGTTCAATGATTCCTTCCAATAAGAGACGTTGAACTTCAGAATTAATAAATTCTCTATCCTGACTACTATATCTTCTTGACTTGGTAGCAATTGGCTTACAATCCGACATCAAATTGGAAAAAAGTGATAATGGAGAAATAGATAAAGAGGTTAATCCACAAATAGATAAAGGTGGCTTAGTCCCTCCAAATGAAAGACTAAGAGACTCATGTAACTGAAGCACATCATGCCCAATCAAAATATCCGCACAGAGATTAGGCAAAACAGATAGGCGTATATCAGTATACGTATTACCTAGAAGAATCATTTTCACAAAGCAACAACCAGCTATTTGTGAAGTAAGGGTCGTCTGAGCCATACACACCTGATACGTAACAGGCGAAATTTTCAAATGCTTCTCCTTCGCAAACTGAAGACTTATAAAACTCTCAGTACTGCCCGTATCTATAAGGGCCTTCACTTCCAACCCATTAACTTGAGCCGTAACTATAGCTTTGTTTAGGCCATGAGCAAATGCAGCAGAAATTGATGCAATAAACGCCCTATCTAAAGGCTGAATAGTCACAGAGGAGGTAGTGGAGGAGTTTTAAGATCCAAAGTCTTATTTTCTAACAACCGCTGACGAATTGATCTAGACAGTAATCCATTAATAAAAGCATCCCGTACCGATTCTTCCTTATATTCTTCAGCCGTCACGGCCTTATAATTACAGTTAACACTAAGGCACCGAAGTGCTTGTAAATAAGTATCCAAAGATTCTCCCACCTGCTGCCTACGGGCAGATAGAAGGTGACGTGCAAATACCTCATTCTTTGGTTTAACAAAAATCTTTTCCAATGTAGAAATAGCCACTTCATAAGTTTTACAGTCCAAAATATATTTATATACATCCGGAGCAATGTAATTGATCAGCATATTCAGCTTATTTAGAGACTCTTGATCCAACACGCCCAAAAAGTTTTTTAATGTACAATACCAATGTTTCCATTTATCATCCACTCCAGCAGAATTGGGGTCAGCCTTGAATCGTTCTGGTTGAAGATATCGCTCCATTCTAACATAAAGTTAATAAATTGAGATAAAGAATAGATTTGCCTTCCAAAGCTAGGCTTTATTAACTTTAAAATCTGCAGCACATCTTCCCACATCCAGTCCCAACCAAAGCTGGAAAAGAACTGAATTTAAGGTGGCCACAACACATCATGTGATCATCAACTACCAATGAGATTACAACATATATCCCAAGGCAGTTAACAAACAACCAATCACAATACTTTTACTAAACAAGGAATAATCACCACACAGCCCAACTAGTCTGTGCTGGTGTTTATCCGCCACACGAGTCTCCTCCCATTCCATCGACCTCATCGCAGCCTTTCAGTATATCTTTCTATTCCCTTTTCTCTCATGTACTCGTCTAGTTTCCTTTTGAAAGTATCTAAGCTATTTGCCTCAACCACTTCCTGTAGTAGCAAGTTCCACATTCTAACCACTTTCTGAGTGAAGTAATTTCTCATCATTTCCATTTATTAGTAACTATTTTTTATTCATGGCCCCCAGTTTTGAATTCTCCCACAAGTGGAAACATTCTCTCCACATCTACCCTGTCCAACCCATTCATAATTTTAAAGACCTCTATCAGGTCACCACTACGTTCTGTTTTCTAAAGAATAAAGCCCCAACTTGGAATAATATAGTTCTTCCTGACATTTGGGTAACCTTGGGGGGAATTTTAACATGGGTGAGCAGGTGCAGCAGGGGGGGTTAAATAGCCAAAACTTTGAGGCGTGTCAGGAAGCCGGCTCCGAGGCAGGACAAGGGGTTGGCAGCCAACCCACTACCAGGAGGCGGGTTGACATATTAAATATGTTAAGTAGGCTGGAAGCCTCGGATATAACCTGCTGTGATTGTTTTACGGTGGCCAGCTGGGTTTCCCGAGCCTCAGGAAACCCATCAGCTGCAGCAAGGCGAGGACAGCCTCGGGGAGCACTTCTTGTAGGCCAGGAGGAGCAGGAGTGCTTCCTCCTGGCCTCCCAGGCTCCCCCACCATCAGAACGCTCCACCCCATCCCCCCCCCACCATGCAAACCTCCACCCAGGGTCGGGAATCGGAACCCCCCACCCCGGTCAGGGATCGGACCTATCTGGTCCTGCGGCCTCCTCTGGAGTGCTCCCCGCCTGACTAAAAGCCAAGCCTGTCAATCAGGCTGACTTCCATACGGGGAACCTGTCAATGATGAAAGACACACGATGTGGAGTTAAATCTCCACAAAATGCGGGGAGACCCAGACTTCCGGGTTTCTTGCATGATACTGAATCCCCCTGCCCCTAGCGCATCAGTAAGTAAAAATTCCCCACCTTGTTACTGTAATGCTAGGGTTTTGATTCAGCATCTAAGTATGTGCGCAGAAAACTTTAAAAAAAAACATTCGGATTAGAGAGCTTGGAAGTCTCTGGAGATGACACAAATCTGAATTAATATTCCTGTCCTTGCAAAGACTTTCTATACCCTCTTAGCTCCATCTGTTGTCCATCTGTCATGCAGCCATGTTTCATGCTAATAATATCAATATTTTTCCCAGTGTGTACCTCTGTACATTCTTAATGCAGTGTCAGCTGTGACTCAGTTGGTAGCACTCTCGACTATGAGTCAGAAGGTTGTGGGTTCAAGTTCACTCCAGAGACTTGAGCACATAAAGCTAGGCTGACACTCCGGTACAGAGGGAGTACAGTCAGAGGTGCCGTCTTTCGGATGAGACATTAAACCGAGGCCCCGTCTGCTCTCTCAGATGGATGTAAAAGAACCCATGGCACTATTTCACAGAAGAGTAGGGGAGTTATCCCCGGCCAATATTTATCCCTCAATCAACATCGCAGGAGGCGGGTTGGCACTTTAAATATTATAATGAGGCGCTGTGCCTCATGGTGATCCACCATTTTAAATTTAACTGTGGGTGGGCAGGTTTCTCAGGCCTCGGGGAACTTGCCAGCTAAAGGGAGGCGAGGACTGCTGGATCCAGGAGTTAAGTGTCTTTCCACTTACCTGCTGGATCCAGCGTTCCTGCCTAGCCAACCCGCAATCGACAACCACCCCCCCCCTACCATCTGGCTGGCTGCAGGCGGGAAACAGTGATTCTAAATGCTAATCAAGCCCTGCCGTTAAATTTGGCAGGGCCTGTGGGAAACCCATTCTCCCGGGTTTCCTGACCGCTTTTCAGCCCCACCTCCAAATTAAAATTCCAGCCTTTATATCTAGAAAAACATAAGTTATCTACAAAGTTAATTCCCTCAAGTATAGATCTTTTAAAAAAGAATATTTATCATACTAATTTTTGCTGTGCCCTCATAAAATACATGACTGCAGTCTTTGCCTTACTTATATTTCTTCTTTAGTACCTCACATCATCTTCCCATGTTAGCCTCTGTCCTCATAATTGTAATGTATGTACCTTTAAGGGGTGAACTACTTTTTACAGCTCCTGTATACTGTACTACCGGCAGTGACCACACCTGTATATAAACCCTGAGTAGTGATCTGTACAGTTAGTTCTAGAGTAACCCTCATTCAGTAAACACCTGTTGAATCGTTCCCTGCAGTCTGTTGTCTGATTATTGAAGGACACAACATTAAGATACACGGATCTAACATTGGCGACGAGGTAGTTTCGAACCTACCTGCAACTCTGCATCACCTCCCAGGGATTCGCTCCTGGAGAACAGTGGAAGAAGGTCGAGTCCAGAAGCACAGGCGTCGACCACGGGCAACCGCCCAGTCATCCAGCGGAGATTTGAGCATCGCAGGGGAGGCTGTTGAGAGCCAGGCTTGGCTTTCCAGTCACGGTGGTCCAGCGAAACGGGCTGGCAACAGGTACTGCGCAGACCCTACCCGGACAGCGACGGGCTAGAGCCCGACCGAGCAGCACAGAAAAAGGCCGAGCAGCGTCGACGGGAGAGAGAGAGAGGGCAGAGCGCACAGGGCGCAGCCAGTGTTCAGGACCGAGCGGCGTCAACGGGGGAGAGAGATGAGAGAGAGCAGAGCGCAGCCGGTGTTCAAGGGCCAAGTAGCGTCAACGGGGGAGAGAGGCGCACAGGAAAACGCGAGGCGCTGCCATTGCCACGAGAACCGCAGAGAGCGGCATTGGCAGCAGCACAGGAGCAGCGCACGAAACCCACAGGGCGTCGCCATTTGCCACGAGGACCGCCAAGAGCGGCGTTGGCAGCAGCGCGGGAGACGCCATTTTAAGCCGCAGCGGGGAAGAAAGGAAAGCGCGGGAGACGCCATTTTAAGCCACAGCGAGGAAGAAAGGAAAGCGCGGGAGACGCCATTTTAAGCCAGTCTAACCACACCCAAAAATGCCGAAGAGTGGCAGTATCACAGCATTCAACAATGAAGTCGAAGATTGGACGACATATGTCGAACGCATAGAAGTATACTGCAAGGCAAATGAAGTGCCAGATGACAAGAAAGCGCTGGTATTGTTGAATTCAATGGGTGCAAAAACGTATGGCTTACTACGAAACCTAGTAACCCCAGAGAAGCCAGTAGAAAAGGATTTTGAAAACATAGTGTCAATCCTACAGGACATCTTAAACCCCACACCGCTGCTGATAGCAGAAAGATTTAAGTTTCACAAAAGGAACCAGCATAAAGATGAAAGTAATGCTGAGTATTTAACGGAACTGCGCAAGCTATCGAAACACTGCCAGTTTGGAACGGGACTAGCAGATACTTTAAGGGACAAGATTGTGTGTGGGCTTCAAAGTGAAGGAACCCAGAAACGGCTTCTATCAGAAAAGGATCTTACGCTGGACAAGGCTTTCAGCATTGCAGTATCACACGAAGCAGCAGCATGGGGCACTGCAGAGATACAACGGAGACCGCAAGAATATGGCACAAATGAAATGTCATACGGAACAGTGAAGTGCTATCGCTGCGGCGGAACAACACACGACCATAATGATTGCTGGTTCAAGGACAAAGTGTGCAGACAGTGTGGAAAAGTAGGACACATAGCAAGAGTCTGCAGGTCGGGATAGAAAACCAGCAGCAAGAAATCTCCACAGGAGAAGTACAAGAAGGTACATAAGGTGACGGAGAGTAGTTCAGACGAACAGAAGAGTGATACAGACTCCGGAAGCAAGGAGCTGGGTTGTCTCAAACTACATAATGTGATCAAAACGGAGGATCACCAAACTATCTGGGTCACGCTCAAGATAGCAGGAGTCCAAATGAAAATGGAATTGGACACAGGATCAGCCCTAACAGTCATAAACCGAAGGGACTACAAGCAGCTATTCTCACATATACCCTTGAGAGATACAAAGATTGTCTTGAAGACGTACACGGGGCAAAAAGTCTACCCCAAAGGAAAAATAAGGGTGAACGTTATATATAACGGCAAGGAAACACCAAAAATGGACCTATATGTATTGCCAGGTGGAGGACCACCACTACTAGGACGTGAATGGATCCGGAAGATACAGCTAGATTGGCATTCCATACAGGCACTGACTGTGGCTGACAAAAAGGATGACGACGTCACACCTGGGCGACTGTCAAAGATCCTAACTGACGCGAAAGAAGTGTTCCAGCAAGGACTCAGAACACTAAAAGGCATGACAGCGATGATTAAAATTGAAGAAAACGCAAGCCCAAAATTTTTTAAGGCCAGACCGGTACCTTATGCAATCCGCCCAGCCGTCGAAGCAGAGCTGGAGAGTCTGGAACGTTCAAGTGTACTGTCCAAGGTAGACTGGAGTGAGTGGGCTACACCCATCGTCCCTGTGATGAAAAAGTTGTTGAGCAGCACGCCTGGGGAACCAAGGAAGGTTCGCATCTGTGGGGACATTAAGGTAACAGTGAACCCGGTCCTTCACACCGTACAATATCCACTTCCGCGGATTGAAGATATTTTCGCCTCGCTATCTGGAGGGAAACGCTTCACTAAGATTGATCTGGCCCAGGCATATCTGCAAATGGAGGTAGAAGAAGCATCAAAAAAATACCTCACAATCAACACCCATAAAGGTCTCTACCAATACAACCGGCTGGTATTCGGGGTAGCATCAGCTCCGGCTATTTGGCAGAGGGCAATGGAACAAGTCCTGCAAGGGATCCCAGGGACCCAGTGTTATTTGGACGACATCCTCGTCACGGGCGAAAATGACAGTGATCACCTTGCCAACCTGGAGCAGGTGCTCACTAGATTGCAGGAATATGGGCTCCGAGCTAACCGCCCCAAATGCGAGTTTTTTAGAAAACAGATCTCGTATTGTGGCCACGTTATCGATAAAGAGGGGTTACATAAGACCCCAGAGAAGATTGAGGCAGTAGTCAAGGCTCCAGCACCGGAAAATATATCTCAACTGAGGTCGTTCCTCGGGCTGGTAAACTACTACCATAAGTTCTTGCCAAATTTGTCTACAATACTACATCCACTGAACACCCTACTGCAAACTTGGGTGCCATGGAAGTGGAGTGACGAATGTAGACGAGCTTTCCAGAAGAGCAAAACACTAATCACATCGAAAGAGGTATTGGCCCATTACAACCCGGCATTACCAATTCGGTTGGCATGTGATGCGTCACCCTACGGCATTGGAGCGGTGCTGTCGCACAAATTCTCGGACGGCTCAGAGAGGCCAATAGCCTTTGCGTCACGATCACTAACCTCAGCCGAGCGTAACTACGCCCAGATTGACAGGGAGGCCCTCAGCCTAGTGTGGGGAGTGAAAAAGTTCAATCACTATCTGCACGGGCAGAAGTTCACCTTGCTGACTGACCACCAACCACTTGTCTCCATCTTTAATCCAAAGAAGGGCGTTCCGGTGATGACTGCGCAACGGCTACAAAGATGGTCCCTTTTTCTAGGGGCGCACCAATATGAAATCGAGTATAAGGGCACGAAACAGCATGGAAACGCTGATGGGCTATCACGCCTGCCACTGCCTACTGCAAGCACCAGCAGTGGATCCTGTCGAAATATTTCATTCGACTATAATTGAATGCTTGCCAGTAACTAACGCTGGTATAGAGAAGGAGACCCGAAATGACCCGACACTGTCTCGGGTATATGATTTGACGGTGAAGGGATGGCCAGCCCATGGCGACTCACTGTTGCCAGCATTCTCATCCAGAAGAGAACAGCTGTCAGTATGCCAGGGGACCTTGATGTGTGGATCCCGAGTGGTAATTCCACCCAAATTAAGGGAGAGAGTGCTCAATGAGCTTCACGAAGGTCATCTGGGAGGGGTGAAAATGAAAAGCCTTGCTAGGGCTTATGTGTGGTGGCCGGGGATCGATCAGCAAATCGAGGACCTGACAAAGAGCTGCTCAGGATGCCAGAAGGTCCAAAATGCACCACCACATGCCCCTCTACACCCATGGGAGTGGCCCTCATCTCCATGGCAACGGGTGCATATTGATTTTGCTGGTCCATTCATGGACTCAATGTTTTTAATAGCCGTGGATGCGCACTCGAAATGGCCTGAGGTGATCAAAATGTCCTCCACCACCACGGAGAAAACTATTGCAGTCCTACGGACCATTTTTGCCAGGAACGGCTTGCCAGAGCAGATTTGCTCTGATAACGGACCACAGTTTGTGTCCGAAGAGTTTCGAAGATTTATGAAAAGGAATGGGGTAAGGCATTACGGCCTAGAAATTAGGTATAGCCCCGACAGGTCTTTAGCGCCCGAAATTTAGCGCTCGGCCGGATTCCCGTAGCGCCCGCCTGAAATTCAGTTGCGCCGCCCCAACACGGAGGCGGGCGCTATTGGAGGGTTTGGCCGCCTCGTTTGGGGCGAAGAATGTCAGTTTCAGGCGTCCAGCTGCCGCTGCGGCACCCGATGCGGTGCGGCAGGCTGGGGTACTGCAGGCCTCCTCCTTCTCTTAAGGAGGAGCTGCCTGCAGCCGTGAGATCGCCGCTGGATTCCCCCGGCAAATGAGCCCGGCACCACGGAGAAGTGCCGGGCTCGCGGGAGTGACACACCAATGCCGCGGGGGGGTGGTGCAGGAGTCCGGGGAGGGAGGTGCGGCCAGGCGGCCGCCGGGAAAGCGGCCGGCCGCCCCTCCACCTTTATGCGCCGGCCTCTCGGAGCTGCAAGGCACCGTTTTGCAAACGCTGTTTGCGGCCGCCACGGGAGAGGCGGCCGCAACTGAATTTGGCGGTCGGACCGGAATTGCATTGGAACCGGGGCGCTGCGCACACCGATGACGTCATCGGTGCCGGCGCAGCGCTACCGGCTAACGTCGATGTTACGGACCAACTGAATTTCGGGTGCGAAAAAACTTCCGGCGCAAACCACTCTATAGCCCATAAGTGGGCGCAAACGCGACTGAATTTCTAGGCCTACACATCCACCCCGTATCATCCAGCCACAAATGGATTGGCTGAGAGGTTCGTACAAACTTTTAAGAAGGCAATAAAGGCTATGTACAATGACAATATTCCGCTGCAGCACAAGGTGGACAATTTCCTGTTCGCCTACCGGAATGCGACACATGCAGTCACCAACCAGGCCCCAGCCATGATGTTCTTTAACCGAAGGTTAAGATCTCGCCTGGATTTGCTCAGACCAAACATACGAAGAGATGTTGAGAGTAAGCAATTCCAGCACATCCATGAGAAGCCAACAAGGAGCTTCAATGTAGGGCAACCAGTCTTGGCCCGCGACTACCGAACAGAAAAATGGCAGCCAGGAACGATATGCACACAGCAGGGCCCACTAATGTACACAGTGGACGTTGGGGAGAGCATCGTGAGACGCCATGCTGACCAGATCCTAGAGTCAACCCCATGCCTCGCCCATACGTACCTGGTGATGAACCCGACGTACAGGTAGCATCTACCCCAGAAACAGTAGCATCGGAAGCTGATGAACAAACTGACGACAGGGGGCCAGAATCGCCTCCGCACCAAGAGCAAGACACTCGGGAAAGGCGCTATCCAGAAAGGATCAGGAAGCCTCCCCAAAGACTGAATTTGTAAATAGACTATTTTCAGCTAATGTTGCATGTTAAAAGTGTTAATTGTAATTAGCTGATATTTAATTGTTAAATGAGTGTTATGGTACTGTTAATCTAAAAGGGGAGGAATTGTAATGTATGTACCTTTAAGGGGAGAACTACTTTTTACAGCTCCTGTATACTGTAGTACCAGCAGTGACCACACCTGTATATAAACCCTGAGTAGTGATCTGTACAATTAGTTCTGGAGTAACCCTCATTCAGTAAACACCTGTTGAATCGTTCCCTGCAATCTGTTGTCTGATTATCGAAGTACACAACATTAAGATACACGGATCTAACAATAATAATATTACTGTCTTAGCTCCCTCCCCCACTTAGCTCAGCAGGTGTTTTTGCTATATTCCTTACCCTTGGGAAACAATATCCAACATTATTAACATTTCATCTGTACAGAACTTACTATTATAATGGCTAATAGTGAGCTGCGTAGAGATGACATGTTAATGACAATGTTAATACATGTTCCCTATTACAATGCTTTTTAAACCTATGCCCTGTCCTCCCATTACTTTTATCATTTCACCCCAGGATGCCATCACTATTTGCTTCACTTTCCTTTCCCTTATCATTTTTGGTTCAGTCTCCATAAGGTCTTCACTTACCTCATCCTTATCCATCCAAAAATCCAATACAATCTAACTATTAAAGGTATGTGTAGCATTGCCTTTTAAGTATAATTCACAGTAAATACTAAACAATTTCACAAATATTCAAAAAATGAAACACCAATAGAAAGTATGTTATTAACATGCATTAATTTAAAGTGTGGTACAAAGTTAAACCTTTATAACCTGAGAATGTGGTCTCTGCACCAAAGTAAGTGACCTTTTGCCATTCTGCTGCATGGCTTAAAAGTTGCAGTTTTGATTTTTACTTTGTTGCAGCTTGTATTATTTTTTTACAGTAGTTATGAATATAATAAACTTAAAAGCTGATAAAGAATAATATTTCAAAAGTCCACCTACCTCTTCTTGATTCAGTGAAGCAATATGTAAATACAAAAATGTATTCTGAAGTCTGGCTGCAGCCTTGGCCACCGCCAGTGATACTACACCAATAGCCACACTACCAGGAAAAAATGGTTCTGGTGGTTCACGGGGCTTGATTGGTTTCTCTGGAGCAATACTTTTCTTGCCTGTAATATAAATCACGATCAATATGATCTTCTAGATTAATTTTGATCGTCTAACAGGGCGGAGGAGACATTTTCCATATCCCCCCCCCCCTAATTGGTGGGTAGGAAGTGTCTGTATCTGGATGCCTAGGGCATTACGACTATATAGGACAGGCTAGATGGACCAGTGGATCTTTTCCTAGCCTTCATTTTCGTATGCTCGTATGTAGGAAGACAAGTGGCTTTTTAAGTTGATCTATTTACAACAATCAGCTCTTTCAAAGCATTCAATCAGTACAGAGAAGCTGTAGTGTGAAAATAATTGTAATGGTGTTAGTTTGGTTACTGTAGTGTATTTAGGAAAAAATATCTGTGTTCTAAATAGACATCGAGCAACAGATATTGGTCCAGATTTTGCGGTGGTAATGATGGCGAACTGTCAACGTTTGCCGTCATTACCCCTCTGAAACTGACCGCAACTTCAGGTCTTAGTGCATGCGCAGCTAAACATGGAAATCCTGAAGTTGCGGTCAGTCATTCACTGCTCCGACACAGGCTGCGCTGTGGATCACCTCCCCCCCCACCCCCCAGCAATCAGTGATATTCAGTGGAACTGACGAAATCTTAAGCTTTTCCGCGCTAATATTGTGGTTAAATGCCCCATTAAATGTTAAGCTTTGTAATAGGTGTAACTGGGGTTTTAACAGCATATTGACTGCTAAATAATATTTCTGGACCTGAATATTTTTGGAATATCAAATTTCTCCATTATGATAAAAATTACTAGATTTAAAAAAAAAATTACTTTTTTAAAAGTTTGTTCATGATATTTCAGTTTCTACCTTAACCCCGTGTGTATGTCCCAATCTTTATTTCACTCTCTAACATTTTTCAAAAGTGCAGATTATCAGTGCTTTTTATTACCTGGTTTGCTGTCTGTGAGAATTCTTCAATGTGATTGGCTGCTTAGAGAGCTTGATGACATCACAGTTGCTGTTCGCTGGAGTTCCCCTTTTGACAGCACTACAATCAATTTCACACCAGGGAAGCGAAAGTTCTAGCCACAGAGATCACAACATCTCTGTGGGCACCTTTCTTCAAGGTCAGCGGTGATCGCTGTCACTTCGCCGATGGTTTGTATGTGAAATCTCTTGCCTTTATTGCAAACAATTAATTTTTCTATGTCTCCCTGACAGATTTGATTCTAGAAACTTTTGATATGTAGATGATTAAATTAGGACCTCTGCAAATTCATTTTCCTAGAAAGATGCACTTACAGGGAGAATTTTCATGTCACCCTGTTCATCGGGCAGGTGGTAGGTGGAGCGAGCCCATGCCTGCCTGATGAAGCTTGCCGAAAGCTCGATATGTTTTCATTGTTGGGCCTCACTAGAATCGCCGAGCTGCCCTTGCTAACAAGCGCTGATATTATAATGAGGCTGCGTGCTTCATATTTAACCACCATTTAAAATTTATCCCTGGCCGGCCGAGTTTTCCGGGCCCCAGGAAACCTGGAGGCTAAAGGGAAGTGAAGACTGCTGCATCCAGGAGGTAAGTGCCTCAATGTGGCTGGCTGCAGCCGGGAAACGGAGATAAAAAATGCTAATCAGGTCCTGCCATTAAATTCGTCAAGACCTGCGGGAAACTCGTTCTTCCGGGGTTCCCAGCCTCAAAGCAACCTCACCCACCCCCTCCCCGCCTCCGAGTTCATATCCAGCCCAATGATTTTAGATTGGTTATAATAATGCTTATCCATAAGCTTACAGATTCCCTTGGCAGAACAGTGTGGAATTCCGCATTAAAAACTTTCAACGGTTATTTATCTATTGCAGGCATAGAAAAGTGGTACGTGAGATGTGTGAAGGACTCTGAAGGTCCATTTCCTAATCTACCCAAATGTTGAAGATGCAACATATTTGTAAAGTAAGGATCAGGACTTCCATCTTTTGGAACTTCTGTTTGATAAAGGTCTATTGAACAATTGTACTGTGGGAGCCTGATTTAAATATGTTAATGAAGTGCCTCGCCTCTCAACAGCGGGCTACTTACACGACACGAAACCCGCTGCTGTAAAAAGGCAATGGCCATGTAAGCGGGGGTTGGGGACGCGTTTCTCATTTTCTAATTTTTAAACCCCCCAACCCTCACCTAACCATTGCAAGGGTGTTAATATCGAGGCCAATATGTTTGTAGAAATCATTTTCAAAATTAGTAAAATGTACACCAACCTTTAAGAGGTTTGTTTTTCTTGTCTAGAACAGGAACAGCGATATTTGAAAGGGATATTTCAGGCTCTGTTGTCTCCTCTGCTTCAGCATCTATTTTCCTTTGCTCTTCATCTTCTTCCACTTTTCTTTGAAAGTATTCACTGTGCAATTCAAATTCAGAATTGGCACTATGCTTATATTGCATATTGGTACCAATACACTATAGCAAAAATTACATTTAAACCAGTACACTTAAATTTATGCCAATACACTGCTTGATTGATACTCTTAGACTGGTATATTGCAGTCTGTACAAACTCAAATTGGTGTTAGATGGCCTTCCTGTGGGTATCTCTCACTTCACACTTCAGTGCCTCCTGTAGGCTCCAATTATACTGTCACTTTTATGCTGATATGCACCCAAAGCTGCTTCAGATCAACATAAAAGTGGCAATACAGCTATACCCTCAATTCATCATCACCTCAAGTTGCTCCATTAAAACCATCACCAGTAATTCACTGGTCATATGGCACACAATGCTCTTTTTTTTTACACACAATCTAATTTTCTAAGGACAACATTTAATTGCACTGCTGGGAGTTTTACACAGTTCAAATGGACATAGTACCAAAATTTCATATGCCACCATTAAATTTTACTGAAATGGAAAAAAATGGCCACTGCATGCTGAATGAAAATTTCACGTACTCATTGTCTTTCCATCAAAACGAGAGCTAGATTTCTGACCATTCACAATCAGTGGTTGGGAAGCTATGTTGTTCAGTAGAATGCTGTACTGTGGGCGGGGTCATCAATTTATAAGTGATCAGAGAGTCCCTCACTCTGGCAGTTTAAAGTCCACCTCAGTAGCTCCACAAGGGGGAAAAAATGGAAATAAGCACAAACCTGAGATTTGGCCAGAAGTTGTCCAGGCAAGGAGCAACTTTAAGTGTAGCAGTTCTGACAGGATCACCTGATCTTAGGAATGCCACTGGTCATAAATTAGACGGCGCGCAATGGGGGCAGAAATGTCAGGACTGACACCCTCCTATAATTTCCATACATTTTCAATCTCAGTTCTGCTAGAAGGACCAGCCCACCCGGACTAGAAATTGTGTTAGGGACAAAATGGGGTGGAAACCCACAAGAACATATTCCACCCTAAAATATGCTCCAGGAAAATGTCCATGGTACCATCATGCCCTGGACTCACTAAAAATCATGAGGACATTTCCCCCCTCCCCTCCAAACAATCCAGGATGCTCAGAAACCTGGAAACGGGAGTCATATCATTTTCAGAATGATCACATTTGGTTAACTAATTGAGCTAGTCGCACTTATTTAACCAATTCATTTTACAAGCTCAAAGCAGCCTATAGTTCAGGCATCAAATAAACAAATTTAAACAACTCCAAATTTCAAACAGCTAAAATGAAGTAAATTAAGCTCAAAATACAATAAAATAAATAAGATAAAATAAAGGAAAAGACTTAACCAAGAGGAAGAACAAAATTGACAGACAGATGCAGCAGTGTTAACATACACAACAATCATAATGTAAAGGTCAGATACAAGAAATTTTATGAGAGATTTGGAAGTACTACAAATTCAAAGTACGGTACCTCAGCAGTTTGTCCACTTCTGTCTGGTTAGCTGGCAAAAGCCCTTTCACCAAGGAGTTCAATGGTTCGTTAATCCATTCCAAGGCAATCTGGACAGATTTATTTTTTTGTTCATTATATTTATCCCCGATATCTTGGGTAGAATAGTTCGGGTCACTACAACAATTAGACATTGTAGTAAAACATATACTCTGAAATGAAGCAAATTGTGTTAGTGCACATTTAATGCAAGTAAATAAAAATGTTTTAAAGTTGACGGTTTATTCTGCAAATAATGCCCTGGATTTGGCAGTCAGCGGTGAAGGGACGGCCCTCGCTGCTAGCCTTGAAAAAAAGGCTGCCCATAAAGATTTAGCGGGCTCTAGAGTGTTGATTTCCTCTATTCCGACGTGACTTTCAATCTGGCGCCACCTATAGCGGATCTGTGGTGTCCAGCAACAGTAATGTCATCAAGCAGGCTGATCAGCCAATCAGATTGAAGAATTTTCCGACAGCAAACCAGTAAGTAAAAAGCACGGATTGTAATTTACTTTTTAATCATTTTACAGAAAGCGAAATAAAGATTGGGACATACACATGGGATTAAGGTAGAAGCTGAAATATTACAGTATAAACCAACTTAAAAAAAAATAAAAAATATTTTATTATTTTAAAAATCATGGAATTTTTAAATGTTATTCTGAGGGAATGACACTCCACATTTGTAAAATTATTTTTTTAGGGGCAGAGACATTGTTCAGCAGTAATTATGACATAGTATGCCATTAACAGCTCAGTTACACCTCATTCAACAAGGCTTAACATGTTCAATAGTTTTTACAGTGAGAATAGTGTGTAAAAAGTTGAAGTTCACATCATATCACTGATTCTGTATTGATTTCATCTGCGAAGACTGCAACAGCACACCCTGTGGAGGAGCAGGGCATCACAGGCAGCAAAATCCAGATTTCCGCATTTAACTGGGCATGTGCAGATTGCAGAGGTTGCTGCCAGTTTTACACAGTAATGACGACGAGCACTGACAGTTTCAATAAAGGAGAGAATGAAGGAACAGCGCAGACCCAATTGGAGGCAGCGGCGGAACACGATTTCCAAAAAAAAACAAGGTGTGACGTCACAGGACAGCAGGTAGGTGATTGGTTGGTGAGTATTCAGGTTTTTTTCTCTCTAAACGAAGACAGTGGTTTAAACTAGAGGGGCGATTTTGCCAGCCCTGGGGAGGCGGGTATGGAGGTGGGACTGCCGGGAAAATGGCAGAATTTGGGGGTGGGTGCCCAACCTGCCCCCAACCCGCCTCCATGCCATCTTGCCAGGAGGCATGTAGCCGTCCCGCGCCGGGTCCCATCTCCTTGGAGGCGGGGAGGGATTAAAGCCAATTAACTGCTTGTTAACAGGTAGTTAACAGGCAGAAAATAGGATTATCTTCTTTTTGCCCTCAAGTGCGAGCTTCCCGAAGGCTATGAAACCCGCCAGGTCAGCGAGGTGAGTAGAGGGTCTGCGGGGTCCAAAAGTGTGCTGTGGAGGTGAGTGATGGGTGCAAGTGTGGAGAGGTGAGTATCTGAGGCAGCACGGTGGCATAGTGGTTAGCACTGTTGCCTCACAGCGCCAGGGACCCGGGTTCAAATCCGGCCTCGGGTGACTGTCTGTGTGGAGTTTGCACATTCTCCCCGTGTTTGCGTGGGTTTCCTCCGGGTGCTCCGGTTTCCTCCCACAGTCCAAAGATGTGCAGGTTAGGTTGATTGGCTATGATAAAATTGACCCTTAAGTGCTAGGGGGATTAAATACGTGGGGTTATAGGGATAGGGTGGGATATGTGTTGGTGTAGGGATTACGGGGATCGGGTGGGCCGAAATGACCTCTATCTGCACTGTGGGGTTTCTGTGAATCTGTGAAAAAAAAAAGTGTTAAAAAAAGTGTACTTACCTTTGTTTCTTCCTGCAGGCTTCAGTCGGTGGGTATGTGGAGAGTCTCGCACTTCCACGGTAGAGATTACAGATGGCCGTTGCATTCTCCAATGCAACAACCATCTCATTTCTGCAAAACAAAAAGGTTTGATGAGGTCTTGAATTCAAGACCACATCAAACTACAGATAATGTCACTGTTTGACAGCTTCACAGAGCTGTCAAACGATTACAATACATGTCAAAAATTGACAGATGAAACGTCATACGTTGATGTTCTCTGCAACCGGCTTTCCCTTAATTGGCCTGCTAAGCCCATCAAGGGAAAATAGCGTGGGTTGGCCAGAAGTTGATGGCGGCGGGACTGAAACCCGACAATTGGGAGTCCCGCCTCCAAAAGCTCCCCATTGGCAAAATCACCCCCTTGGAGTGGAAAACATAGATTTACAAAAGGTAAATCATGCTTGACTAATCTACTGGAATTTTTTGAGTATGTAACTGGTAGAATAGATAAGGGAGAACCAGTGGATGTGGTGTATTTGGACTTTCAGAAGGCTATCGATAAGATCCCGCATAAGAGATTGGCGTGCAAAGTTAAAGCACATGGGATTGGGGGTAAGGTACTGACTTGGATAGAGAACTGGTTGGCAGACAGGAAGCAAAGAGTTGGAATAAACGGGTCTTTTTCCAAATGGCAGGCAGTGACTAGTGGGGTACCGCAGGGATCGGTCCTTGGACCCCAGCTATTCACAATATATATTAATGATCTAGACGAGGGAACTAGATGTAATATCTCCAAGTTTGCAGACGACACAAAGCTGGGTGGGCGTGTGTGCTGTGAGGAGGATGCCGAGAAACTCCAGGATGATTTGGACAGGTTGGGTGATTGGGCAAAAGCACGGCAGATGCAATATAACGTGGATAAATGTGAGAGGATGAGAGTACAGGAGCAACGATGTCTTGCTGCAGTTGTACAGGGCCTTGGTGAGACCACACCTTGAGTATTGTGTGCAGTTCTGGTCGCCTTATCTGAGGAAGGATGTTCTTGCCATGGAGAGACTGCAGCGAAGATTCACCAGACTGATACCTGGGATGGCAGGAATGACGTATGAGGAGAGATTGGGTCGATTAGGCTTATATTTGCGAGAGTTTAGAAGAATGAGAGGGGATCTCATTGAAACTTATAAAATTCTAACAGGACTAGACAGACTAGATGCAGGAAGGATGTTCCCGATGGCGGGGGAATCCAGAACCAGAGGTCACAGTCTAAGGATAAGGGG
Source organism: Somniosus microcephalus (assembly GCF_052327205.1). Taxonomy (NCBI): domain Eukaryota; kingdom Metazoa; phylum Chordata; class Chondrichthyes; order Squaliformes; family Somniosidae; genus Somniosus; species Somniosus microcephalus. The sequence continues at coordinate 28,483,913 of NC_140994.1, forward strand.
TAAGCCATTTAGGACTGAGATGAGGAGGAATTTCTTCACCCAGAGAGTGATGAACCTGTGGAATTCTCTGCCACAGAGGGCGGTGGAGGCCAGTTCATTAAATATATTCAAGAAGGAGTTGGATATATTTCTTGAGGCTAAAGGGATCAAGGGATATGGGGAGAAAGCAGGGACTGGGTACTGAATTTGGATGATCAGCCATGATCTCATTGAATGGCGGAGCAGGCTTGAGGGGCCGAATGGCCTACTCCTGCTCCTATCTTCTATGTTTCTATGTTTCTATGTTTGTCCTGAACAATCAAAACAGCCAGTTACTAGGATTGCTGAACTCAGATCATTTGAAACAAGGAGGTTTGTTTAAGAAAACGGTGGTAGATAGAAACAAATGATTATAATGGACACAACAAAGAAAGGAGGTATACGTTTTCACAAAAACACAGTGATATCTTTGGAAATAGGTGAGGAGGTAGCTTTCAATAACTACAGGGCTAAATCGTCAGCAAAAGGTAGTTAGTACAGGAACGCCCTACCAGTAACAGTAATGGAAGGTGAATCCTATAAAGGCTTTTAAAAGTGAAATGGATAAATACTGGAAAAAGTAAAATGTAAAAGTGTATGGGTTATGAGGTATGGGGCTAAGTGGAGAGTCACTGCAGGCAATGTGAACGACATAGCCTCCCTCTGTGTTGTAATATTCTATGATTCACTGGCTAGTGGTCAAAAACGTGGCCAAATCCCGAAGTTGCGGTCAGTTTCAAAGGCGAAATGACGGTGAACGCTGCCAGTTCGCTGTCATCCCAACCACAAATTCTGGGCCACTATCTCCTTATGTGGCTCGGTGTCAAATTTTGTTTGATAATGCTCCCGTGAAGCACCTTGGGACGTTTTACTACGTTAAAGGTGCTCGGTAAATGCAAGTTGTGGTTGTTTTGTCAAATTCTATGATTCCGTAATTCTAACCCCCAGTGAACTATTCACAGCATAAAACTTGCCAAATTTGAACACTCATTTCTTATTAGTTCCACTCCACCGCTACTGTATTCCTATTAAATTGCAATAAATTACAAGGGTGAAAGTTGAAAACAGTTAATATTACAAAAGGATTCAAATTATACATGCTGTTTTGATTCATGCTTTCTCTCACTACCTTTACTTTGTGTTCACAGCAAAAACCCAATTTCTATAAGCAGACCGGGTCTTCACAAACCGAAACCTGCATCCTTATATAAGACTGAATAGGGTAGTAGTGTGCTGCAGGACTAATAATAATTGTTTAATTATAGTATAATATAGCCAATCCTGCTCTCCTGTCTCCTCTGAAAGATAGTAAGCACCATACGCTCAGACTAGTACATTCAACCCGATAGATTGATTTACAAGTGAGACAATTACACAGAACTGGAAAAACACACAAAAATATTGATGGTTCAAATACTTAGAAAATAATAGCCTAGAATTTGCTATCAAAATAATGGTGAGGCTAATGGCGCTCACCGTTATTTACGCACAAATGGTACAGCAACTTCAGATAAGGGGCAGATTCACAGTTAAATGCGGATATCCAGATGTTGCTGTCCGAGTTGCACCACTCTGTCATTAGCTTTGTGAAAATGGCATCTTGCTGTCTGTCTCACCATTGAAATGCATTGAATGGCGTGAAGTTGCTATATTTGCGTGGCAGATACAAACTAAATTCACCACAGAAAGTTAAGTCTTGTCATTTCAAGTGCAAGTACCCTTTTAATGATGCGATAATTGTTAATTACTGCCAATCAACCTCTGGCACTGAAAATTAATGATTACGCGTGGAGTCTCATTTCTTCAGGTATTAATTGATGTTGGAGATTATAAAAATGCCAAATTAAAATTTAAAAAAAAAACTTTTCCTTTGTCACTTTTCTCTGTTAATCTAATCTTTCTTTCCTTTTCTTTACTTCTTTCTGTACCTGATTTGACATTGAATTCACCCTCTCTAATTTACACTTCCTTCTCAGTCCTTGCGCTGTTGATTTCCCAATCCTTCAATCTGATTGGTTAATGAGATACACTGTTCTGTTCACTCAGGCCCCGGAGGGCAGTTTCCCTCGCTGCACCATTATCAGTTTGCAGTTTCAGCAACTTGCCACGCAAAAAATTAAAAACCTAAACGTGAAAGGGCAAGTCTAATTAATGGTCGACTCCGTTAGATGCCCTGCTACAGCAAATTATGGCTCAACAACAATTCAGCCAGGTCACAAGGGTTAAGCAAGTTCTTCAGAACATATTTCACACCAGCAGATAATCTGTATGACTTTGGAGGAAATAGTGTTTTGTAAACTACCCAAAGTGATTCTTGAACGTGGATGAGACAATACTCCTGCCCACAGAATCCAGTTGTCAATTTAGATCCTAGTGAAACTGAACTGACGATTATAGGAAAACCTTACAGCTAGAACAAAGCCTTCCTTATCTACTTAATTACAGTACCAGATTAGTCATTCTGGTCTGTTTTCCCTTGGATAATGTATCTCCAGTTTCCATTTTGATGTTTAGTAAGAAAAGACAGCCTCCATCCTAAATAATTATTTCCAAAACATGTCAGCTGTAATTTCTTTCTCAAGATCTTCAGGTGTACAAATGAAAAGGTTTAAAGTACCTATCTTATTATTGCTGTTGACAATAAGCGTCCTTGAAAAGGATTGAAGAAAGCCTGAATCCTGAATTGTGGAATTATTTTCACGTGCTTAGTTTATATATCATTTTGTAAGTGTAGTTCTAAATCAGCAACGTTTCAAATTGATTGAAAATAAATTTCTATACATTCCCTGTATAACAGCAATGCTAACTATTTTGTGGTCACAATCGATGCGCTGAATTTTGCCGGCGCTCAGAGGGCTGGTTTGGAGGCAGGTCCGTTGTCAAAATCAGTAAGATTGACAGCGGGCCAGTATCCTGTTCTGAACCTGCCTCCTTGTGGGATTCCCTAGTGCCAGCTCTGCCTGCGCTCTGCAGACCCGGCACTAAGCCGTGGATCAGGCAATTCTGATAGTTAGCAGGGTAGTTAAAGCAATTGAATCAACATTTTACCACGTCCAAATCATTTTCCCAAGTTTTCCTCGAGGTTCCTGTCGCTCGGGGATCAGGTCAGGTAAGTATGTCGGGTTCTGAACAACTCTCCATTTCTTTCATTAGGTCACAGCTGCAAAGGTGGTAGAAAAGCTACCATTTTGCAGCTGGTCACTATCCAATAACAGAAGCTTCAGCCTTCAGTACTTCATGACTCCATAAACATTTGGAGGGAGTCATGGGAGAGCCTGGGTGCAACCGTGCACCTTTGTGCAGTGTTTGCAGCACCTCAGCAGAACTGTCAAAATCAATTTGGACATGGCCCCTTTAAGGAAACCGCTGAAGACGAGTCATCAAATGACACCATCAGACCCAGTTCCTATTAATTGACCGGGATCCTCGCAGGGCAGGCTTAACAAGCCCCATCGTCGGAATATCTTGTTGGAGGCCGGGATCGACACAGATGTGGGATCCCCACACGCCACCGACGTCGCCCGCCCCAGACCCGCCGAGTTTGGAAAAATCCAGCCCTATGTCTCTATTGTAGTTGGAAAAAGTAAATTTCTGTTAAAAAAAAGAAAATTTCAAAGGTAGGTACAATGCACGGCAATCATTTTTGATTATTTTTTTGTAATTGTCACGTTTACAGTGCTCCTTAGCTGTGCCCTAAATTCACCTACTTTATGACAGGCTTCTCTAAGAGCCTTTCTGAGACAGAGATGTCAACAGGCAAGTGATATACTGCAGTAGCCAAGGGGAATCTGGAAAAGCACTCCACATTTTGCTAAGTGCTCATCAATTCTAGAGCCAGTGGCATTGACATGAAATTGATTAATAATTATTCCATTACTTGCATTGATTTTTGCTGGTATATTGCACATATGTTCTACCCAATCACACTAAATATTACATTTTTTTTTTAAAGTAGCACATGACTGTTGGTGAAAAAGCATTCCCTACCCCTAGGTCTTCCTTTACTGTACGGATGGCATAGAGAGTGCCTGCGGTAGCCTGCAACATTGAGGAAACATAGACATAGAAACATAGAAGATAGGAGCAGGAGTAGGCCATTCGACCCTTCGAGCCTGCTCCGCCATTCAATGAGATCATGGCTGATCATCCAAATTCAGTACCCTGTCCCTGCCTTCTCCTCATATCCCTTGATCCCTTTAGCCTTAAGAAATATATCCAACTCCTTCTTGAATATATTTAATGAACTGGCCTCCACCGCCCTCTGTGGCAGAGAATTCCACAGGTTCAGCACGCTCTGGGTGAAATTCCTCCTCATTTCAGTCCTAAATGGCTTACCCCTTATCCTTAGACTATGACCCCTGGTTCTGGACTCCCCGGCCATCGGAAATATCCTTCCTGCATCTAGTCTGTCCATGCCTGACAGAATTTTATAGGTTTCGATGAGATCCCCTCTCAATCTTCTAAACTCCAGTGAGTGTAAGCCCAATCGACACAATCTCTCCTCATACGTCATTCCTGCCATCCCAGGTATCAGCCTGGTGAATCTTCGCTGCACTCCTTCTATGACAAGTACGTCCTTCCTCAGATAAGGCGACCAAAACTGCACACAATACTCACGGTGCGGTCTCACCAAGGCCCTGTACAACTGTAGCAAGACAGCCTTGTTCCTGTACTCAAACCCTCTCGCTACGAAGGCCAGCATACCATTTGTCTTCTTAACCGCCTGCTGCACCTGCATGCTTACCTTCAGCGACTGCTGCACAAGAACACCCAGGTCTCTTTGCACTTCCCCTTCTCCCAATCTATTGCCATTCAAATAATAATCTGCCTTCCTGTTTTTGCCACCAAAGTGGATAACCTCAAATTTATCCACATTATTATAGTGCATTTGCCATGTTTCTGCCCAATCACCCAACCTGTCCAAATCGTACTGCAGTTTCACGACATCCTCCTCACAGCATACCCTCCCACCCAGCTTTGTGTCGTCTGCAAATCTGGAGATATTACCAATTTCTTCGTCCAGATCATTAATATATATATTGTGAACAGCTGGGGTCCTAGGACCGATCCTTGCGGTACCCCACTAGTCACTGCCTGCCACTCGGAAAACGACCCGTTTATTCCAACTCTTTGCTTTCTGTCCGCCAACCAGTTCTCTATCCAAGTCAATACCTTGCCCCCAATCCCATGTGCCTTAATTTTGCACGCTAATCTCTTATGCGGGACCTTATCGAAAGCCTTCTGAAAGTCCAAATACACCACATCCACTGGTTCTCCCTTATCTATTTTACCAGTTACATCCTCAAAAAATTCCAGTAATTAGTCAAGCATGATTTACCTTTTGTAAATCCATGTTGACTTTGTCCGATCCTGTCACTGCTTTCCAAGTGCTCTGCTATTACATCTTTTATAATGGATTCTAGCATTTTCCCCACTACCAATGTCAGGCTTACCGGTCTATAATTCCCCACTTTTTCTCTACCACCTTTTTTGAATAGTGCGGTAACATTAGCTACCCTCCAATCCATGGGTACTGTTCCAGATTCCATCGAATGCTGGAAGATGATCAGCAAAGCATCAACAATTTCTAGGGCCACTTCCTTAAGTACCCTAGGATGTAGATTATCAGGCCCTGGGGATTTATCAGCCTTCAATCCCTTCAATTTCCCTAACACCATTTCCCCACAAATACTGATTTCTTTCAGTTCCTGCCTTTCATCAGGCCCTATGTTCCCCGACATCTCTGGGAGGTTATTTGTGTCCTCCTTTGTGAAGACAGAACCTAAATATGTATTTAATTGGTCAGCCATTTCTTTGTTCCCCATTATAAATTCCCCTGATTCTGACTGCAAGGGACCTACGCTTGACTTCACCAATCTTTTTCTCTTCACATATCTATAAAAGCTTTTACACTCAGTTTTTATGTTCCCTGCAAGCTTACTCTCATATTCTATTTTCCCTTTCTTAATTAATCCCTTTGTCCTCCTTTGTTGAATCCTAAACTGCTCCCAATCCTCAGGTTTACTGCTTTTTCTGGCCAATTTATATGTCCTCTCCTTGGATCTTATGCTATCCCTAATTTCCCTTGTTAGCCACGGTTGAGTCACCTTTTTTGTTTTATTTTTATGCTAAACTGGGATGAACAAATTCTGTAGTTCATCCATTCGGTCTTTGAATGTTTGCCATTGACTATCCACCGTCAACCTTTTGAGTGACATTCCCCAATCAATCCTACCCAATTCGCCCCTCAGACCATCGTAGTTTCCTTTATTTAAATTGAGGACCCTAGTCTTTGAGTCAACTACTTCATTATCTATCTTAATGAAGAATTCGATCATATTATGATCGCTCCGACCCAAGGGGCCTCGTACAACAAGATTGCTAATTAATCCTCTCTCGTTACATAATACCCAGTCTAAGATGGCCTGATCTTTGGTTGGTTCCTCGACATATTGGTCCAGGAAACCATCCCGTAAACACTCCAGGAATTCCTCCTCCACAGTATTGTTACTAATTTGGTTAGCCCAATCTATATGTAGATTAAAGTCACCCATGATGACTGCTGTGCCCTTATTGCACGCTTCTTTAATTTCCCTTTTAATGCCATCCCCAACCTCCGCCTTACTGTTTGGAGGTCTATATACCACTCCCACTAACGTTTTCTGCCCCTTAGTATTTCTCAATTCTATCCACAGATTCCACATCATCAGAGCTAATATCCTTCCTTACAATTGTGTTAATCCCTTCTTTAACTAGTAATGCTACCCCACCTCCCTTTCCTTTTTGCCTATCTTTCCTGAATATCGAATACCCCTGGATGTTGAGTTCCCAGTCTTGGCCATCCTTGAGCCACGTTTCCGTAATCCCAACCAAATCATATTCGTTTACCTCTATTTGTGCAGCCAATTCATCCACCTTATTACGAATGCTCCTCGCATTAAGGCACAAAGGCCTAGAAATTCAGTGGGCTTTGCGCCCAGTTACCGCCCAAATAGGGTTTCTGCGCCAGTGTAAGAGGGTGCGCTGATATTCAGCGCTGCGGTAATGGCGGCGGTAGCCGGTAGCGCTGCGCCGACACCGATGACGTCATCGGTGTGCGCAGTGCCCCGGTTCCGCCCCGCTTCCGGCCCAAACCCCATATTTAGTTGCGGCTGCCTCTTCTGCAGCGGCCGCGAACAGCGATTGAAAAACGGGGCCGTACTGCTGCGCTACTGGGGCGCTTTAAGGTGGAGGTGCGGCCAGCCGCTTTTTCGGCGGCCGCCTGCCCGCACCTCCTTCCCCGGCCTCCTCCAACCACCCCCCCGCGGCATTGCCGGCTGCTTTGCGCGAGCCCGGCACTTCTCCGTGGTGCCGGGCTCATTTGCCGGCACAATCCAGCGGCGATCTCGCTGTTGCAGGCACCTCCCCCTTAAGAGAAGGAGGAGGCCTGCAGTACCGCAGCCTGCCGCTCCGCAGCGGGTGGCGCAGCGGGGCCTACAGCGCAGAAATTCAGTTTCAGCGCCCCAAGCGGGGGCGGGCACACCCTGGAATAGCGCCCGGTTCTGACTTGGGGCGCAAAAGCCGAATATCTGACGGGTGCACCTGGCTCCGCGCGCAGCGCTAACTTTTGGGCGTTAGCCTGCTGGCGGGCCTTAACTGAATTTCTAGGCCAAAGCCTTCAGGCTTGTTTTTTTAACGCTCTTAGATCTATTAGAATTATTATTTACTGTGGCCACATTTGATTAAATCCGTTGATTTCTCTGACTGCCACTTTTGTTTTTCTCCTTCCTATCTTTTGCTTTTATCCTTGTTTCCCTTTCCTCTGTCTGCCTGCTCAGGTTCCCAACCCCCCTGCCATTTTAGTTTAAACCCTCCCCCAGAGCACTAGCAAACACTCCCCCTAGGACATCGGTTCCAGCCCTGCCCAGGTGCAAACCGTCCGGTTTGAACTGGTCCCACCTCCCCCAGAACCGGTTCCAATGTCCCAGGAACTTGAATCCCTCCCCCTTGCACCATTCCTCTAGCCACGTATTCATCTGAAATATCCTTCTATTTCTACTCTGACTAGCACGTGGCACTGGTAGCAATCCTGAGATTACTACCTTTGAGGTCCTATTTTTTAATTTACCTCCTAACTCCCTGTATTCTGCTTTTAGGACCTCATCCCGCTTTTTACCTATATCGTTGGTGCCTATATGCAACACGACAACTGGCTGTTCACCCTCTCCTTCCCAGATGTTCTGCAGCCGCTCTGAGACATCCTTAACCCTTGCACCAGGGAGGCAACACACCATCCTGGAGTCTTGTTTACGGCCGCAGAAACGCCTATCTATTCCCCTTACAATAGAATCCCCTATTACTACAGCTCTACCCCTCTTTTTTCTCCCGTGCTGTGCAGCAGAGCCACCCCTGGTGCCAGGAAGTTGGCTGCTGTTGCTTTCCTCTGATAAGCCATCCCCCCCAACAGCACTCAAAGTGGTGTATCTGTTTGAGAGGGGGATGTCCACAGGGGACCCCTGCATTACCTGCCTGCGCCTAGTACAGGAACACTGAAAACAGGTGAGAGAGATGGGAGCGGAAAGAAAATCTACACAATTCAATCCTCATCAGGCACGTGAGAGGATTGACTTTTAATGCCATGAAAAAAGAACCGAGAGGAAAAGCAAGTAAGGAAATTTAATTTTTAAAGGAAAAAAAGTCAAAACTGAGTTAATTTTTTTAATAAGTCCCCAATATGGTTCCTGCTTATTGAGTTTGATATTTTTCAGTTAAGTGTGTTGCTTTTTAGATCTTTTACAAGATGGTTTCTTGTTTTATTTTCTCAAGATGGTATCTTGTTTGTATATTTTTTGGCTCAGTTTGCTTTTACAATTCAAAGTTAATTCACTTAAAAGGGATGCTGCTTTTTACATTTTTCCCCTTGACAATTTTTCTTCAAGATTGTTAGTTTGATCATTCAAATATGCTTCTTCTTGTTAAAGGTTATAGCTAAACCTAGCATGCATTGCTTAACTATTGCAACTTTCCATAGCCTATGGTAACTTTTAGCACAATAATTGAGATATCTGGGTACTTGGGAGCAGCACTTTCAGATATATTTGCATAACATAAGAAAATTCATCCAAAGCGAGAAAAGATATTCAGCCCCATCCTGGACTCCCCCCACCCCACACCACCTGTTGATCTACTTTAGGGAACACCAGTTTGTTTCCCTGACCTCCCCTGAAAAAATGAAACAACCTTATTAAATATCTATATAACTCCCAACCCCACTTCTGAAGAGATCCAATTCCATTTTAAAGGTGCCAATTTTTCCCAAATCAACTATCTTCTCAGAGTGTGTGTTCACATATCCTGTGGAGGGAGGGATAATTGTTTTTTCTGATTTCTAACCTTGCTTAGGGCTTGTATTTTGAACTTGTGTCCTGTAGTCCTATGCTCATTACATAAGAACATAAGAATTAGGAGCAGGAATAGGCCATACGGCCCTTGGAGCCTGCTCCACCATTCAATAAGATCATGGCTGATTTTTGACCTCAACTCCACTTTCCCGATATCCTTTGATTCCCCATGAGTCTCATTGTCCAGGATAATAGCTTCTTTACTTGTATCTTATCTATATCTTCCATTATTTTGAGGACCTATACCATATCTCCCCATTCTCACCGCTGCTGAAACTTTCATTCATGCTACGTTTCTTCCAGACTTGAGTTTTCCAATGCCCTCCTCCCAAGTTCTACCCTATGTAAACTTCAACTCATCTACAGCTCTGCCTTCCGCATCCTATCCTGACACACAGTGCATCAATTTCAAAATCCTTGTGCTCACTTACAAATCCCTCCATCTCTACCTGTCCTCTTTACCCGGTAACCTTCTCCAGCTCAACCTCCTTCAGCCCGACATCCATGCTGCATCATATGCTTTCCCAACCGTGTTTACTGTGCGTTTGTTCCTCCCTGTGCTCTATCTTTGATGTCTAATTAGTAGAGTGCCGTTAGAATCAGTGTTTGGGCCTCAGCTATTTACAATCTATATCAGTAACTTAGATGAGGGGACCAAGTGTAATATATCCAAGTTAGCTGACGATACTAAGCTGTGAGGAGGACGTAAAGAGGCTGCAAAGAATTTAGGCCTGTTAAGTGATTGGGCAAGAAGGTGGCAGATGGAGTATAATGTGGGGAAGTGTGAAATTATCCACTTTAGTAGGAAGAATGGAAAAGCAGAATTTTTTTTTAAGTTGAGAGACTGTAAATGTTGGTATTCAGAGGGATTGGAGGGTCCTTGTACATGAATCACAGAAAGTTAACATGCAGGTACAGCAAGCAATTAGGAAGGCAAATGGTATGTTAGACTTTATCGCAAGGGGGTTGGAGTATAGAAACATAGAAACATAGAAGATAGGAGCAGGAGTAGGCCATTCGGCCCCTCGAGCCTGCTCCGCCATTCAATGCGATCATGGCTGATCATCCAAATTCAGTACCCGGTCCCTGCTTTCTCCCGATACCCCTTGATCCCTTTAGCCTTAAGAAATATATGCAACTCCTTCTTGAATATATTTAGGCCTAGAAATTGGGTATAGCCCCGTTTGAGGCGTTAGAACTGGCGCTGCACAAAGTTTATGGCCAGACGAAACTTATCGCCGCCTGGTGCGATATTGGGTTGCATCGCCCCCAAAGGGGATTGTGGCGCGAATTCAGACGTTGCACGGGCCTCCTAAGGCGCAAAACTTCCGGCGCTACCCAATATCAGCGCGGACGGGCGCAGCGCAGGTGATCTCAATTACCGATAACCACGAGACTTCCAGGCGCCGGCCGGCTCTTAAAGGGGTGGGTCAGTCAGCCTCAGCTTCCACACTCAACGCCCTGTAGGCCTCAGAATCGGCGCTCGCCCTTCTCTGGCGCAAAAAACTTGGTCAGGATGGAGAAGGTGAGACAGAGAGCAGAGCGCTTCAGCACTGAGGCTCTGGAGGAGTTGGTGTCCGCAGTGGAGTGCCGTCGAGATGTTCTGTATCCTGACAATGGCAGGAGGCCGAATCAAAAGGATTACCACCGAGCTTGGAGGGATGTTTCTCAGAGGGTCAACTCCAGCAGCATGGCGACCAGGAGCCCTGTTCAGTGCAGGAAGAAATTCAACGACCTCACTCGGGTCGTTAGGGTGAGTGTTGTTTATGCAAACTTCTGATTCCCTCCATCTGCACCTGACTTCGCGCACCCTGTTGCCATGATGCCCCAATGGCCATCTGTCAGCAAGCACCCATGGCCCTTTCTGGGCACACACATGGACATTTGACTCAAGGCATCATATAAGGGCTCTTGCACCATGGGGGGCATGAGATGATCTCTCAAGGCATCATGTAAGGCTCTTGCACCAAGGGGGGCATGAGATGATCTCTCAAGGCATCATGTAAGGGCTCTTGCACCATGGGGGGCATGAGATGATCACTCAGGGCATCATGTAACAGAATTTCCCCTTCTTTCCCCTGCAGTCCAAGCTAGCGACAATCCGCAAGGACCAGCGTCGAACCGGTGGCGGACCTCCACAGGTGGTCACTCTCACGGATCTCGAGGAGAGAGTGCACCAGATTCTTGGAGGACGTCTGAGTGGTCCTGTTACCACTGCAGCTGCCGACCTCATTCTCGACAAGGCTCTCACCTTTTTCAGCTGTCTCCTTCCACTTGGTCCCCCCGCCAGCATGCTTTCTCAGTGTGCAGCCATGTCAGAGCCTTGCCGCAATCTGGCATGCCTTGCCGCCAACCTGTCCTTTTGCTAAAGCCACTCTTCCACCTCCCTACTTTCAGATGCTGCATCACCAACTCGGGATCTGCGCCCTGAAGCTGCCAGTGCCAGTGCCTCCGGAGGCGAGGATCAGGAGGAAGCCGGAGCATCTGTTCCAACCTCAGGGGAGCCTACACATCTGCAGACTGGGGATAGTAGTTCCCTGGAGGGGAGGGGGGGGAGCTCTGCTGGTGAGCCAGTTGCCGGAACAAGCGGCATGCAGCAACGCGAGGGGGCTAGGCAAGTTCGGCCACCGGCTCCCCGGAGGGCAAGGCAGGGAGTGATGACTGCTGCACAGAGTGCAGAGGAGGTGCGTAGCCTGGCTGAAATGAGCACCCAGGCCCGGCTCAGGCACACTGAGCTGATGGCTGCAGTGGGGAGGATGCCTCAGTCGATAGAAACACTGGCAAAGAGTGTGTTGGACTTTGGAGCAGCAATGGAGAGGACTGTCCAGGGCTTCGGGGCAGCAATGGAGAGGACTGTCCAGGGCTTCGAGGCTGCTATGGAAAGGACTGTTCAGAGCTTCAGACAATCCCTGGAAAGGTCTGTCCAGGGCTTGTCCGAGGCAGTGGAACGGACTGCTCCGGCCTTGACCGAAGCAATGGAAAGAACTGTCCAGGGCTTCTCCGAAGCACTGGCACCTGCCACACAGGTCCTCACTGCTGCCACGCAGTCACTTGCTGGCCTCGTCCACACCCAGATTGAGGCAACGCGAACTCTCACTGCAGCCACCCTATCTGCATCAGCTAGGATCACCCCGGGCCCTTCCAGTACCATACAAGGCCAGGAATCAGTGGAGCAGGTGATTGTGGCGGATGAGCCGAACCGATCCCCTCAGAGAGCCAGTGTGTCGTCCGACCATGGTGCAGGTGTCCTCTCTCGGCAGGTGACCATTGCTCATGCCACCGCTGGTACATCTGCAGTGCAGCTGCCACCACCTGCAGGGCACACTGCTTCCAGCCATGCTCAGATCAAGCAGCCTGCGTCCGCACCCTCCAAGACCAGAGGTCGGCCAGGCCGTCCCTCAGGGGCTTCTGCGCTTCCACACAGTCAGCAGGCGTCCCCCAGCCTTGACCCCGCCACTGGGGTTCAATTACGTAGGAGCAGCAGGGAGGGAAGGGGCCGACCGCGAAAGAGAAATAGTTCTCCATCAAGGGGCCAGCAGTAGAGGGAGGTGCTGAGACATTTCTTTGGCCAAATTCAAGGACTCCCTCACCTGTTGTGATTGTTGGAAATGGTTTGTTTAGTTTTGCGGCTTTGCCGAAGAGTTAGCTGTTATTTTGTTAGTTATGGTTTCTGTTGACATGACGTTGTTATGCTGGAAGGAAGGACTTTTGTGACAATAAAGAAAAGTTTTAATTTGCAATGGTACACGTTACTATTTACAGTCATGCTGGCCTTCAGAACCTTTCAAAGATCCGAAGTGCGCAGGACGAATGACACCCATCATTCCGCCAGAGGGGCCTCGAACCGAGTCCTGATGAGCCTCTGACGGATAGCCCTTCCACTTTCAGGAGCCCTCCCATCTTTCTCCTCCTCCTCCTCCTCCTCCTCCTCGTCCGCATGCTCCTCCTCCTCCTCCTCGTCCGCCTGCTCGTCCTCCTCCTCCTCCTCCTCGTCCGCCTGCTCTGCTGGACCTTGAGGGACAGCTGGCATTGGCTGGGTGCGTCGAATCGCCAAGTTGTGGAGCATGCAGCAGACGACGACGATGTGACCCACTTGCTCCGGCGAGTACTGCAGGGCTCCCCCCGAATGGTCCAGACAGCGGAAACGCTGTTTGAGCACACCAATAGTGTGCTCTACAATGTTCCTGGTCGCCTGATGGCTGCTGTTGTACAGCTCTTCTGCTGGGGTGGCGGCCAAACGGAGTGGTATCATGAGCCATGGGCAGAGAGGATAGCCCTTGTCCCCAAGAAGCCAGCCTCGTGGGCGAGCCGGCCCCTCAAAAAGGTCACAAACTGAGGTCTGCCGCAGGATGAAGGCATCGTGGCTGCTCCCTGGGAATTGGGCGTTGACTGCCATGATCATTTGGCGGTGGTCACAGACCAGCTGCACATTGAGGGAGTGGAACCCCTTGCGGTTGCGGAAGTCCTCAGGATTCAGTAATGGCGCCCGCAAAGCCACGTGTGTGCAATCAATCGCCCCCTGCACCATGGGGAAGTCCGCAATAGCAGCGAAGCCCTGCGTGTGCTCCGCCTGCTTCTCCAGGCTCAGAGGGAAGGTGATGAATTGACGCCTTCGTCTATAAAGGGCAGCTGTAACTTGCTGGATGCAACAATGGACTGCAAACTGAGAGATATTCGCAATGTTCCCAGTAGCTGACTGAAAGGATCCGGTGGCATAGAAATTGAGGGCAACAGTCACTTTAACGGACACCGACAGAGAGGTCCTGCACCGTAGACGCGGCTGCAGATCCTGAGCAAGCAGGTGGCACAGCTCAGTTACAACCTCCTTCCCGAATCGGAGCCTTCGCACACACTGCTCCTCCGACATTGCAAGGTATGACACCTGCTGCCTGAATGCCCTCGCAGCGTACCCTCGGATTGGCCGACCTCCATTGCCCCTCCTCCTTCTGGCCAATCCCGGCTCTCTCTCCCGCCGTCTCTCTGCTCCTTCACAGTGTCCGGCCATGAGGACGTGGCCCTCCAACGCAGCTCCCATTCCGATGCCAGTCGGTCAAAACGCTGTTAGGTGTAGCACTCCAACTGCTCCGGACAGGTTTGAAGGTCCCAAGTATTCTAAGGCTAAATTCCAAGAAATCTGCTCCACAGTAGCTCACCAACTCTCTCCAGCAACGATCACAATGAACAGGCCAAGTGGCTGCAGCTTTTATACAAGAGCTGTCCCCTTTAAATAGCGCCCCCCCGACTACAAGAAGGGCCTGGTAACGTTCCATCGAACTGTCACTAACAGCGCTAGGCGCAAAGGTTCCGGGCGCCACCGAATATCCGGTCAGAGGCGCCTAAAAGGCGTTGCACACTGAAATGACGTCATGATCTGCCTGCGCACGCGGGCACACGCTAACACTTAGCGCAGGCGGTAAATGTATAGTCAATATGGGAGGTGTCGCTATCTTCATTGCGCCGGCCCAAACATTGGGTAACGCCCCAATTCTCGGGCTCTTTAGGCGCTAATCGCTGGCGCTACCAACCGAATTTCTAGGCCTTAATGTATTGGCCTCTACTGCCTTCTGTGGTAGAGAATTCCACAGGTTCACCACTCTCTGGGTGAAGAAATTCCTCCTCATTTCTGTCTTAAATGGCCTACCCCCTTATCCTTATACTGTGACCCCTGGTTCTGGACTCCCCAACCATTGGGAACATCCTTCCTGCATCTAGTCTGTCCAGTCCTGTCATAATTTTATAAGTTTCAATGAAATTCCCTCTCATTCTTCTAAACTCCAGCGAGTACAAGCCCAATCGACCCAATCTCTCCTCATACGTCATTCCTGCCATCCCAGGTATCAGCCTGGTGAATCTTCGCTGAACTCCTTCCATGGCAAGAACATCCTTCCTCAGATAAGGTGACCAAAACTGCACACAATACTCAAGATGTGGTCTCACCAAGGCCCTGTATAACTGCAGCAAGACATCCTTGTTCCTGTAATCAAACCCTCTCGCTACGAAGGCCAACATGCCAGTTGCCTTCTTAACCGCCTGCTGCACCTGCATGCTTACCTTCAGCGACTGGTGCACAAGGGCACCCAGGTCTCGTTGCACTTCCCCTTCTCCCAATCTATTGCCATTCAGATAATAATCTGCCTTCCTGTTTTTGCCACCAAAGTGGATAACCTCACATTTGTCCACGTTATATTGCATCTGTCATGCTTTTGCCCAACCTGTCCAAATCATCCTGGAGTTTCTCGGCATCCTCCTCGCAGCACACACGCCCACCCAGCTTTGTGTCGTCTGCAAATTTGGAGATATTACATCTAGTTCCCTTGTCTAGATCATTAATATATATTGTGAATAGCTGGGGTCCAAGGACCGATCCCTGCGGTACCCCACTAGTCACTGCCTGCCACTCAGAAAAAGACCCGTTTATTCCAACTCTTTGCTTTCTGTCTGCCAACCAGTTCTCTATCCAAGTCAATACCTTGCCCCCAATCCCATGTGCCTTAACTTTACACGCTAATCTCTTATGCGGGACATTTTTCGAAAGCCTTCTGAAAGACCAAATACACCACATCCACTGGTTCTCCCTTATCTATTTTACCAGTTACATCCTCAAAAAATTCCAGTAGATTAGTCAAGCACGATTTACCTTTTGTAAATCCATGTTGACTTTGTCCGATCCTGTCACTGTTTTCCAAGTGCTCTGCTATTACATCTTTTATAATTGGCTCTAGCATTTTCCCCACGACCGATGTCAGGCTTACCGGTCTGTAATTCCCCGTTTTCTCTCTACCACCTTTTTTGAATAGTGGGGTAACATTAGCTACCCTCCAATCCATGGGTACTGTTCCAGATTCCATCGAATGCTGGAAGATGATCAGCAAAGTAGCAACAATTTCTAGGGCCACTTCCTTAAGTACCCTAGGATGTAGATTATCAGGCCCTGGGGATTTATCAGCCTTCAATCCCATCAATTTCCCTAACACCATTTCCCTACAAATACTGATTTCTTTCAGTTCCTCCCTTTCATCAGGCCCTATGTTCCCCAACATCTCTGGGAGGTTATTTGTGTCCTCCTTTGTGAAGACAGAACCTAAATATGTATTTAATTGGTCTGGCATTTCTTTGTTCCCCATTATAAATTCCCCTGATTCTGACTGCAAGGGACCTACGCTTGACTTCACCAATCTTTTTCTCTTCACATATCTATAAAAGCTTTTACAGTCAGTTTTTATGTTCCCTGAAAGCTTACTCTCATATTCTATTTTCCCTTTCTTAATTAATCCCTTTGTCCTCCTTTGTTGAATCCTAAACTGCTCCCAATCCTCAGGTTTACTGCTTTTTCTGGCCAATTTATATGTCCTCTCCTTGGATTTTATGCTATCCCTAATTTCCCTTGTTAGCCACGGTTGAGTCACCTTTTTTGTTTTATTTTTATGCCAAACTGGGATGAACAAATTCTGTAGTTCATCCATGCGGTCTTTGAATGTTTGCCATTGCCTATCCACCATCAACCCTTTGAGTGACATTCCCCAATCAATCCTACCCAACTCGCGCCTCAGACCATCGTAGTTTCCTTTATTTAAATTGAGGACCCCAGTCTCTAAGTCGACTACTTCATTCTCCATCTTAATGAAGAATTCGATCATATTATGATCGCTCCGACCCAAGGGGCCTCATACAACAAGATTGCTAATTAATCCTCTCTCGTTACATAATACCCAGTCTAAGATGGCCTGATCTCTGGTTGGTTCCTCGACATACTGGTCCAGGAAACCATCCCTTAAACACTCCAGGTATTCCTCCTCCACAGTATTGTTACTAATTTGGTTAGCCCAATCTATATGTAGATTAAAGTCACCCATGATGACTGCTGTGCCCTTATTGCACGCTTCTCTAATTTCCCTTTTAATGCCATCCCCAACCTCCGCATTACTGTTTGGAGGTCTATATACCAATCCCACTAACGTTTTCTGCCCCTTGGTATTTCTCAGTTCTACCCATACAGATTCCACATCATCAGAGCTAATATCCTTCCTTACAATTGTGTTAATCCCTTCTTTAGCCAGCAATGCTACCCCATCTCCCTTTCCTTTTTGCCTATCTTTCCTGAATATTGAATACCCCTGGATGTTGAGTTCCCAGCCTTGGCCACCCTGGAGCCATGTTTCCGTAATCCCAATCAACTCATATTCGTTTACCTCTATTTGCACAGCTAATTCATCCACCTTATTGCGAATGCTCCTCGCATTAAGACACAAAGCCTTCAGGCTTGTTTTTTTAATGCTCTTAGACCTATTAGAATTATTATTTACAGTGGCCATGTTTGATTTAAACCGTTGATTTCTCTGACTGCCACTTTTGTTTTTCTCCTTCCTATCTTTTGCTTTTATCCTTGTTTCCCTTTCCTCTGTCCCCCTGCTCATGTTCCCAACCCCCTGCCATTTTAGTTTAAACCCTCCCCCAGAGCACTAGCAAACACTCCCCCTAGGACATCGGTCGCGGCCCTGCCCAGGTGCAAACCGTCCGGTTTGAACTGGTCCCACCTCCCCCAGAACCGGTTCCAATGTCCCAGGAATTTGAATCCCTCCCCCTTGCACCATTCCTCTAGCCACGTATTCATCTGAAATATCCTTCTATTTCTACTCTGACTAGCACGTGGCACTGGTAGCAATCCTGAGATTACTACCTTTGAGTATAAGAGTAAGGAAGTCTTGCTACTATTAGATAAGGCTTTGGTGAGATCACACCTGAAGTACTGTGTACAGTTTTGGTCTCCTTACCTAAGGAAGGATATATTTGCCTTAGAGGGCTGCAACAAAGGTGCATTAGATTGATTCCTGGGATGAGAGGGCTGTCCTAAGAGGAAAGATTGAGTAGAATGGGCCTATATTCTCTGGAGTTTAGAAGAATGAGAGGTGATCTCATTGAAACATCTAAAATTCTTAGAGGGCTTGACAGGGTAGATGCTGAGAGACTGTTTCCCCTGGCTGGAGAGTCTAGAACTAGGGCGTCATAGTCTCAGGTTAAGGGGTCGGCCATTTAGGACTGAGATGAGGAGAATTTTCTTCACTCAGAGGGTAGTGAATCTGTAAAATTCTCCAACCCAGAGGGTTGTGGTTGCTCAGTCGATGAATATATTCAAGACCAAGATCGATAAATTTTTGGGCACTAAGGGAATCAAGTGATATGGGGATTGGGTGGGAAAGTGGAGTTGATGTAGAAGTTCAGCCATAATCTTACTGAATGACGGAGCAGGTTCGATGAGCCACATGGCCTACTCCTGCTCCTATTTCTTATGGCAGAGCCATTAGCCATCTTGCCAACAAACTCTGGAACTCTCAACCTAAATCCCTCCAACTTGCTTCATTCCCTTCAAAAGTCTGTTACTTGCTTAATACAGCCATGGACAACAGACAAGCTGATTTGGCAGATGGCACCTTTTTGGAAAGATCCCATGGTGTAATACTGTGGTTACCTTCACAGCTAAAGAGTAGTTCCTGTTGTAGAAGTTGTCTACCCGTCAATCTACAGCAGAAGGCATAGTCCTATCACAGCCACCCTTGTGAAGGCGAGGTGCATTGACAGGTGTCCTCCGGTTGGAATTTTCTGAGGATTTTTTGAGGATGTAACTAGTAAAATAGATAAGGGAGAACTAGTGGATGTGGTGTATTTGGACTTTCAGAAGGCTTTCAATAAGGTCCCACATAAGAGATTAGCGTGTAAAGTTAAGGCACATGGGATTGGGGGCAAGATATTGACTTGGATAGAGAACTGGTTGGCAGATAGAAAGCAAAGAGTTGGAATAAACGGGTCTTTTTCAGAGTGGCAGGCAGTGACTAGTGGGGTACCGCAGGGATCGGTCCTTGGACCTCAGCTATTCACAATATATATTAATGATCTAGACAAGGGAACTAGATGCAATATCTCCAAATTTGCAGACGACACAAAGCTGGGTGGGCGTGTGTGCTGTGAGGAGGATGCCGAGAAACTAAAGGATGATTTGGACAGGT
This sequence comes from Somniosus microcephalus, assembly GCF_052327205.1. Taxonomy (NCBI): domain Eukaryota; kingdom Metazoa; phylum Chordata; class Chondrichthyes; order Squaliformes; family Somniosidae; genus Somniosus; species Somniosus microcephalus. The sequence goes on from NC_140994.1 coordinate 28,503,312, forward strand.
TGGGTGATTGGGCAGAAGCATGGCAGATGCAATATAACATGGATAAATGTGAGGTTATCCACTTTGCTGTCAAAAACAGGAAGGCAGATTATTACCTGAATGGCAATAGATTGGGAGACGGGGAAGTGCAACGAGACCTGGGTGTCCTTGTGCACCAGTCGCTGAAGGTAAGCATGCAGGTGCAGCAGGCGATTAAGAAGGCAAATGGTATGTTGGCCTTCATAGCGAGAGGGTTTGAGTACAGGAACAAGGATGTCTTACTGCAGTTGTACAGGGCCTTGGTGAGACCACATCTTGAGTATAGTGTGCAGTTTTGGTCGCCTTATCTGAGGAAGGATATTCTTGCCATGGAAGGAGTTCAGAGAAGATTCACCAGGCTGATACCTGGGATGGCAGGAATGACGTATGAGGAGAGATTGGGTCGATTGGGCTTGTACTCGCTGGAGTTTAGAAGAATGAGAGGGGATCTCATTGAAACTTATAAAATTCTGGCAGGACTGGACAGACTAGATGCAGGGAGGATGTTCCCGATAGTCAGGGAATCCAGAACCAGGGGTCACAGTATAAGGATAAGGGGTAGGCCTTTTAGGACAGAAATGAGGAGTAATTTCTTCACCCAGAGAGTGGTGAACCTGTGGAATTCTCTACCACAGAAGGCAGTAGAGGCCAATTCATTAAATATATTCAAGAAGGAGTTGGATATATTTCTTAAGGCTAAAAGGATCAAGGAGTATGGGGAGAAAGCAGGGACCGGGTACTGAAATAACAACAGAAAATGCTGGAAAAACTCAGCAGGTCAGGCAACATCCGTGGAGAGAAATTTGAGTTGACGTTTCGGGTCGAACCCTTCTTCAACCCTACTGAACTTGGATGATCAGCCTTGATCACATTGAATGGCGTAGCAGACTCGACAGGCCGAATGGCCTACTCCTGCTCCTATCTTCTATGTTTCTATGTCATGTAGCAACGACTAGATCTGTAAATAAGGGTGTTGGTAACAATGGATATGGACATAACACCTCAGGTATTGTCCCATATTCAATTTAATCTCACCTCATGAACTTATTGGCCTAGAAATTCGATAGCACGAAAAAAAGGACATGGACACCGCAATGCAAGATATGACCGTGCCCGTTCAAGGAGCGCAGACAGCACATCAACTTTGTGTTGCTTGCTAATTGTATTGATTGCAGCGCACAGCCTAGCACTGAACGCACTATTGATAGGCTGTGCACTCAACAAGGGGCCAAAGTTTGCGTTGTTCGAGCAAGGTAGCTTTACTTACAACTAGCCTGCTCCTCTTAAAGGCAGTCTGCACCTCTTAAAGGTGAGCTGGCTTCTGCTGATGAAAAATGGTAAAAGTGCTTCAGCACTAACACAAATGGCTCAACAGGCCAGGAAAGGGGACCCAGGGTCTCGGATGCAGGGCTCAAGCTTTGTGCGGGGTGGGGGGGGGGGCGGCGGTCAACACTGCCCACAGGGGCTAATAGATCCTCCAGAAAGAAGGATGTGGGACCAGATCACCGAGGCAGTCACTGCCAGCAGTGTTGCCCCCAGGACCTGGGCTCCAGTGCCCAAAGAAGTTTCATGACCTCAGATGAGTGGTCAAGGTCAGTGAATGCATCTTCAAAAGCCATCTTCTACAACTGCACCACTAGCCTCACACACTGCTCAATGCATGACCTCCCCCCCCCACCCCTGCATCACTCAACTATCAACAGTCTCTACCAATCACGAGGCGCACACCTCACATTCCTAGCTTCACCTCACTCCCTTGGAGGAGATGGTGCTGACAGGGGCATGGCTGAGCCCTTGGCCAGCAGTGGGGCTGAAAGAGTACAAGATGCCGGTATCCTCATACGTTATCCTCCTTCTCACATCCCACTTCTCCCTCATCCCACAATCTCTTCTGATTTACAAGCTGTACAAGGAGTAAGCATGCACCTCTTGCTTTACCTCCCTCCCCTCACCACAACCCAACCCTTTTGCCTTCCTCATTTCAGACACCCAAGAAATCCAGCTTGCCCAGCCAGTGGGAGGAGAAGAAAAAGAAACACCATCACTCGATTTCATACTTCCAGCCACCAGCTCCTTGAGGTTGTCCTGCAAGGCCATCTGCAGTCTCCCCCTCCGAAAGTCAGCAGCCTTCCACCAGCCATACTAGGGTAGCACTGCGTAAGAACACTAAGATTGGCAAAGGCACACACATGATACTCACTAAAGGACTGCACAAGGGTGGTTAGTTGACTTTTTGACATAATATTGGATGCATATATGGATAAACCTGGATTGGAAAGTTAGCTTTGTGATGGCTTTTATTTCAGCATTGTGGCAAAGAGGACGTTGTGATGGTCAATAACAGAGGGAAGGCAAGGTGTGGGATAAATGCTGAAAGGGGAATTGGGGTTGTGTTCACTGGTACCGCAGGCGGATGATTCGATCCCGGATATCCTGGCCAGAAAGGGGCTGCCTGAGTTGCCACCTTCCTTCCGCTTCCTGCTCTTCCGGTTCCTGCTCTTCCGCTTCCTGCTCTTCCGCTTCCTCCTCCTCCTCCCTCTGTGAGCAGCTTGTCCCCTTTGCTGCCTCTGCTCCATCTCCATGTCATGCTGCAGCCCAAGGGGGACAGCAACTAGAGCTCCCAGGACTGGAAGCAAGTGCTGTTCTCAGAGTCTTTCATTTAAGAGCCAAAGCCTTGCAAACATCCAGCAGCACTCCCTGCACTTTAACAATTTTTTTAATGTATTGCACCATGCCACTACTCCACTAAAATGTAAAGAAACCAGTACAAAGCAAAAATCTAAAATTACCTGATAGTTGTATGTGTCCCTTTAAGAAGCGCTGGTAGGGATTCCGTCATACTGATGCACGCACGTTCTGCTGTGCATGCTTTGGAAAAGGCTTTAAAAGGAGCAGTGACATCCAAAGTACAAAATCGTGCGTCAATTCAGCGTTGCACACCAATTGACATCACGATCTGACTCATTTCTATATCTGGTGCGAGCGCAGGCAACGGCAGCGCTGCTAACCTGCCTAAAATGGCAGCCGTCGCATTCCGCGCTGAAAGTGGGCGGAAGCGAGGCGGCCACCATTTTTTCATCCAAATCGGCCTTAATGACCGGTGCAAATGGGCCGAATTTCACGGCCACTATCTTTACCTAAATTGTGTCGTGCTTTAGTGACTCCTAAAGGCATTCCATTTTCAGCACCTTGCTTGTTACAATTTTGATGGCAAAAGCAAGCAATGATACTGGAGGAAAATCTCATTAAAATAGAAGCAGAAACTAATACATGAAGCAAACTACACTAAACATCAATGTTTCTTCAAAAAACATTTTAAAAACATGTTTAAGATTGACTTTTACAACACAAACCTAGCTTTAAAGTCCAGCTACTGCAAGTCAGGAACATGGGTTAGTCATGCACCCGTTATACATGGACAGGTTGACCATTAGGGCCAGGGCTCTGTAGAAGAATGTGAAATTTGGAATGAACCAATGACATAATTTCTGAGGCTGTAATGAAGCTTGGGCTAGCTTGTGGTGTAGCCGCCTGAAAGCTGGCTAGTTTCTTTGCTGCAAAATCCAACGTGCCGGGCGTCAAGCATATGGGTCTCCTGGCCAATTTCCAGACCCGTGCTGCTGGTGGAGCCTTGCAATTTCAGGCTTTAATCTCTTTTTTAACTACAATACTTAAGAAACATATATGTAGTTTTAATCCCAAGATTTTAAATGTTGTTTTAGGTTTTGTTTATCTCCCCTCAGCTCTCTGCTTAAATTGCGTTACAAATGTCCCGACATTAAACACAAACAAAAAAACTGTCTGCCTTCACATCAAAGATGTTAAAGAAGCAGAATATTCCCTATAGTTTTTGATTCTTTTCATTCACTTTAAAAGTTTTAAATTAAAAAATGTTTGTAACACCTCATGTTGTTTTAGATGGTAATATTTTTTTAAATTGTATATTTAAGAGTTTGTAGCAATCAACATACAAGCAGTTGCATGAGATGTACTGTAATGGGGTGAGGCTGAAAACTCAAATTAGAAAAATATGGAGACTTACTAAAAGCAAAAATGATCAGGTAGCACCTTTAATGTTAGTTTTGCGAATGCAATTTCAGCAGAGATCCATGGGGAAATTATTTTAACAACAATAATGGAAATGATCTGGACATTGTGGAAAACAGCTGTATTTCATGCTTTTTAAACAGACTGAGCTGATATAACAGAGGTCTTGAGGGGAAATGAGTTTTAGGCAGCAGACAGATTTGTAACAGCAGGATATCATGAAGAAATTGTAAAGTATGTTTGTCCAGCCATGAACGTAAACAAAGCAGCTGATTAAAGTCAAGGCAGTGGACCGTACACAGACTATAAAGTTTATTTATATATATATGAAACATTAGAGAATATTGGCTGATAAAATAACTCCACACTGCATCAGTGATCTCAATGGATTTTGCTGCAGACTAGTAACATTTGTCACCTACTAGTGCACATTAATTTAGAGTTCTGATGAAGGGTCAACACCCAAAATGTTAACCTCTCTTTTCTCTTTACAAAAGTTGATGGACTTACTGGCTGGGTTTTTCTGCTTCGGCCATCGCCAGCTTGTGATTTTCTGTTTATTCGATTTAATAGGTAAAAGTTAGCAAGCTGGTGAGCGCACAAGCAGAAACTACAGCTGGCATTGTCTTTACCTTGGCGGGTCCGGTGCGGGCGGTGGCCATGTCAGGTCCCAATCCCGTTGCTGGCTCCATTCCACTGTTGAAAATGAACTTGCCTTAATGGGGCCTGCCCAGCGCACTACCTGGCCCAATTACATGGAGCTGGTCTGGTGACATCATTCATGACGCGTTTTCAGCCGGGATCTTTAAGGGGACCATGGCCACATTACATTTGAAGTTTAATCTAACAAAGTGGGTGTTGAATCTTTATTCTACAATAATATAATAAAAGTTATATATGAGTGACAAAGAAATGTTAAAATAATATTATCATTATGATGCCATCTACAAATACGATCAAGAACATAATAAAAAAGTACATTAATTGGGAAGTTATTGGTGCTTTAGTCACAAATCTATATGCTGAGATTTTGCTCACCTTGGCGGGGCCGGTGCGGCCGGTGTTGGTGTCGGGTTGTGGTCCTGCTACTGGCTCCATCCCACTGCCTAAAATGAACTTACCTCAATGGGGCTTGTTAAGCCAGCCCGGCGCATTTCACGGCCCAATTAGATGGAGCGGGATGGTGACATCATTCATGACGTGTCTTGAGCCAGTTTCCTTAAAGTGACCATGGCCACCTTACTTTTGACGTTTGTGCTGTCAGTGTTCTACAGCATTGAAGTGCTGCAAACACTGACAATCACTGCACAGAGGCAAAGGGCTGCACCCAAGTTCTCCCATGACTCCCTCCATATGCTTATAGAGGGAGTCAGAGCACGCAGGGAGGTCCTCGTCCCTTTCTCTTAATGTGCTGTCAAACATTGAAACCTTTTTTTCAACACTTTGCGTTCTTGGACAGATTTATGTGCACCAAAGTGGCTTAGTGAGTTGCAGTGAATGGTGAAACATAACTGTTCCTCCCGCAATGGTCATGAGTGTGAAAGGAATGGCTTGGACATTGTAGGGATGCTTTATGGTGTTGGTGTCGGGTGGTGCCAACTTGGCGCATCATGTGGCAACCAGGGTGTACAGCATCAAGTGAAGTAAATCTGGCCATGGTGAGGCCATTCCTGGGCACCCAGGCAGCAATGTGCTTGGGTGCTGATGCCCTCTGTCCTGTGCAGCATCAGGTGATTGCGGAGAAGGTTGTTGTTGTTGTTGGTGCTGCTGTTGTGCCTGGTGCTACCGGTGTTGGGGCTGATTGTGGTCAAAATCTGAGGACCAAGGTGAAACAGTATAAACAGTGCCCAGGCTGATGGAATAGATGGCAGGTGAAGTTGAGATGACAGATGCAATCTGTCAATGGTGAGAGAAGTTGTTCCAATGAGGTGACACTGGATGGAGAGTTTGCTCCAAACACTTGCAGCCTGCATAAAGCTCAATCTGTGTTCCAAATGGAGTAAGCAACAGCTTCTGCACTTGGAACGTGAACAGCTGTGAGGTGGGAGCTTTTATAGTACATTTCAAGCCGTCAACTAATCAGCTGATTCAATGGCCATTCAACTCCTTCCTCAGGTTAACAGACGTGGTCCACAAGTAGCGTGGACCCCGTGGACGAGCAGTTAAAGTTAAATGGTTACGGTTAAAACCATTGTTAAGGGTCTGTCAACAAGCCAATAATTGCTTTAATTGGGTCGCCGGCCTCTGCAGGTCGGGCCCAATCCGAGATCACAGATGCACCATTGGGAAAGGTGCATTGCCAAATATGCCTGCTGACCCCCTGGAAAATTCCAGCCATAGACTTTTGTATCAGTAGCTGGTACAAATAAAAGATGTGTGTGTGTATAGGTAATAAATAAAATTAAGTAGATTTTAAATGTAATTGTAAAGGGGTGGATTTACAATCTTATGCAAATTCAGCAGAAGAGCTGCGGAAACCCTGACAAACAGTGTAAGTGGTGCTTATGTGTTTCTGGGATTTCTGCAGCACTTCCATTGAAGTTAACAATGGACAAGTGAGAGAACCTCTGCAGAAATTTACCCTAAAGTCTCAGACTGAAAAATTAAATTAGTTATATTCAGGGACTGAAAGAAAACTGAACCAATGGAATGAGTGATGAGGATGAAATTGTTATGGTTGATGACTTGATTTAATCTGTAACTGGACAATCACAGTACACTGTGAGAAAAACTTGATCAGAAACGCAAAAATGTATTTAAATGGTACGTGTCATTTTTTATAGTGCAGACCAATTCACTGCAATTACTGTTGAATTGGAAGGCAACAGCCGAGAATGGCCAGTGAAAAATGTATTTCCCTCACCATCCAGGGTAGGAGGGGAGTCTTCAGCACTCACACCCCTTCAGGAATTTCTGAATTAACATTTACTAGTAGCTTTTCAAGTAGAACAGAATCTCCATCAATCTGTTAGCTGATGTAATCAACATGTTTTTATTTTGGTTTGTTTTCCATGTTGTCAAGTAATCAGCTGGAGCAATGGCTACGGAACTCCCGCCATGCAGGGAAATTTAAAAAGTAAGTGAAAAAAGGTTCTAAAGTGCCTGTAAACTACCTGATAATAATCTCAATTGGGTTCCCCGCTGCTGCCGGTTAGGTCCGTGATGACAGACGCGCCTGGGGGAAAGGCGCGTGGGAGCGAGATGACAGCAGGTTCCAGACCCGCTGTCTAAAATAACAACTTTCCCACCCAACCCGCCACCGATCTCGCCCGCTACCACCCCGGAAAATTCAGCCTCTCCAGCATTTATTTGCAGATCTACATTTTTTCCTTTTTATAAGTTTGACCTAGTCACTCCAATACTTATGTAGGTCAAATGTCGACACATTTTACTGAAGAACCAGCATTTGGAGCCATTTTCAATTGAAGACTAGGTCCCAAAATTGCTCGGCCATTCCAGCAGAGTCCTGCTGTAATTCTGCTGCAAGTCCACTGGAACAGCCAGAAACTCCAGCACGATTCGGGTATGCTGGATCCTTGGCTGCATGAGACAGTAGGCTGGTGGGTATGACAATGAACTAGCAACCCAGAGGTTCTGAGTTCAAATCTCACCATGGCAAGTTATGAAATTGAATTCAATAAATCTGATCATTTATGCACTAATGTCCTTCAAGGAAGGCACTCTGCCACTCCTTCACTCTATCTGATTGACTATTAATGCCCTTGGGCATCCAAAGAAGGGCAATAAATTGTAGCCTTGCCGATGTTACCCACATCTCAAGAACAAATAGAAACATAGAAGATAGGAGCAGGAGTAGGCCATTCGGCCCCTCGAGCCTGCTCCGCCATTCAATGGCTGATCATCCAAATTCAGTACCCTGTTCCTGCCTTCTCCCCATATCCCTTGATCCCTTTAGCCTTAAGAAATATATCTAACTCCTTCTTGAATATATTTAATGAATTGACCTCTACTGCCTTCTTTGGTAGAGAATTCCACAGGTTCACCACTCTCTGGGTGAAGAAATTCCTCCTCATCTCTGTCCTAAATGGCTTACCCCTTATCCTTAGACTGTGACCCCTGGTTCTGGACTCTCCCGCCATCAGGAACATCCTTCCAGCATCTAGTCTGTCCAGTCCTGTTAGAATTTTATGTTTCGATGAGATCCCCTCTCATTCTTCTAAACTCCAGCGAGTATAAGCCCAATCGACCCAATCTCTCCTCATACGTCATTCCTGCCATCCCAGTGGCCTTATTTGCTCTGCTGGCCCAAATCTAGGACACTGGCGTGGAGGGGACTGGTCAGGGGGAGGGACTGCCTAAGTTGGGAGTTTTCGCTTGTTACTCTCAGTCAAAACCCGACATAACATTGATGCCATCAGGCATACCTTGCTGAAACTGGTGGAGCGGGGTTGGAGCCTGGATCCCCGAAAATTGGGAGTGGAGAACTTCCTTTTAAATTTTGAAAATGGCCCCTTAACAGAATAGTATGGAATTAAAAACCAAGTACGTTTATAAACTTTAAAAATGAAGAAAAGTTAATAAATGGCATAAAATAAAATATTTGTAAAATGTAATATTTGGAGGAAAAGTATATATTTTGAAGTGTATATTTTAAAAGAACATTAATATTAAAGTAATGACTACTTTTTACCTCTGAGCACAATTATTTCTGTAAAATCAGGAGCGTTCTCATGATTATAGTATACAAACTGAAATCTTAATTAAACAATGGGAAATAAAAGGAGGATAAAAGTTCCTATAGTTGCTGATGTTTTATAGGCAACTAACATGTCTAAATTTTGTATTATTATTTTTTCTTCACCTTAAAAGTGAAAACGAAAAAGAAAAATTAAAGTATATATTTGCAGAAAAAGAAGCAGACTGACATACTGGGCAAATATTCCATAGATATTCCCCAAAACTCTCCATCATTATTTTGTTCTCCCAGATGTTGAGCTTCAAATTGCATAAAATAATGAAGCTTACAGCCTGGGTTAATTGTATTTGTTCACAGCCTTCAGGCAACACATTCTGATAGTAACTAATTAATGAACTAGTCCATAGAACGACAAACAATATAAACAACATAATTGAATTTTCAAATTCATCACATCAATCAACTCCAACACAGTACCGTAGTATGAAACATTCTGAATTTCCCTTACACTTTGCAATATTGGGAGTAAGAAAGCACCAGTTATGGCAGTATCATCATTTTTCAATTCTTTTTCCTGACTTTCTTTTCCATTTTTCTGCCCTTCCCTCGACTCGTGCAGATGTTGATTCCCTCACTATTGGCAGTTGCCCTCACCCAAGTGCCATTATTTATGTGAGAGTCTTGAGAGTGCTATTTGAATGCAGAGGACATCAGATCCTATCCTCAACTGGCATCTATCCACATGCATTGCAGTAGGTCTGAGAATGAGAACTTTGCCCATTTTTCCCCTCTTTGACCCAGGAGTGCTGTGGCCCAGGTGAGATCATCTAACACGGTAAAAATTGGGGATTGAACCTGAATCATCCTGGTCTGCAGAAAGATGCTTTACTGCTGAGCTATCAAGGGAGCCCAATATCAAGGTATTATAATACTTAATACAGAATATCAACGTACTGTACTTTATAAAAAGCTTATTACTAAACAACCATGAACATCAATAATCACAACTGAAAAATGTCGGCATCACAGGCAAAATTAAAACATCCAGTGTATGAAAAGATCAATTCAAACCTTCTCAAAATTCTTAATAGTACATAATACTTCCACTTCAACTGTTGGCTGACCGTTCGCATCCACTACTTCTTTTCCAACAATCCTGCTTATTGCAGCTGGCTTTGCAAAACCGGCAAAGTAATTTGCCTGTAAAAAAGTAAACACAACTTTAAATTTCCATAAAAAAAGAATAATCTTTGCTAGTCTAAAAATCATGCACAATTACCGAAAATATAATATACATGTAATTATCTCTTTTCAGTTGAGATACATTTTTGTAAGAATCTGAACATTTTTAGTTCTACACCATAAACTAAGGAACCAGCAATAACAGGAACATCAGACCTAAGGTCATTTGGCCCTTAGTCAGCTAAACCCCCTACATTAAAAAAAAGGTCTGTACTGTCACAGTTAAACAGACAATTTTGTCAGAGGTACTTCTATGTTAGCAATAAACTGGAATTTTTGCAGTTAGGCATAGGACCGGTTGTTTTTGAACAAAAATTTGAAGAACCAGCACTCACGCCCAGCCACCCCCCGGAGACTACTATGCTCTATAAACTATACAAGAATTTGTAATTGGTGTTTTTCCACTCAATGTAACAAATAGAAGGCAATGAACACAGCATTTCTTATCATTCTGTACATAATGTTCTAAATCTGCAGTTATTATGAGACCAAAATTAGGCAGTGTATGGAATTAAGCTAGAATTATTATCTCTTCCAGTAAGAACCATTTGCAATTAAATTCCAGGTAGAACAGCAAGATTCATAACTGATATAATTATCTTCACAGAAAGGTATTGCAATGTTCCCTGCCCAAAACAACTTCTCTCCTTACCCTTCTTTCTGACAGCAACAATTCATGCTGGGGTATTATTCCACTAAATTCGGCACCTTGCCCAAGTCACCATTTATTGTGACTGCAGTCAGGCTATTAAACATTAGAAGATATCACAGCTGGCCAGGATTTGGTCCTCATCCAACATTCATATTTGTACATGTACATAGGGGTTTATTGGACAGTGACAAGAGGTCAAACCTTGACTTTTTTTCCCCCAGGCCAAGATTAGCTAACTCAACCCAGGTCAAAGACTCAAACTGGGATAGTCACAGTTTTTGCATAAATTCATTCTTTTCTAGATTAAAAATCTATTAACTGTTAAATGTGTTCTAAAATAGACAAGACTACACTTTTTTAAATTAAAAAATACGTTTACATCAGCAGGTTCAGAAAAGGACAGATGCAGAGCACTGGGCATCAGGCAAATGGGAAACTGTTTTTTGTCCTATGGAATACTCAGTAGCTTGGTTTGGAGATCTTTGAGCAAAAGAAGGAAAGACTTGCATTTAGATTAGCTATGGAAAAGGACAGGTAGCAGAGTAAAAAGGGGAAAAATTCGGTTGATTTGCGCCTCCTGTTGGTGCTAACAGGGCGCAAAGCAACTAGCGCCTGGGCACGGCGCTGCCAACGCCTCCCGTGAAATTCAGTAACCGTTAGCACCCCGCGGCACTGTGCCGCCGGTGATGAAATCATCGCCGTGAACAGCGCCCCGGCCGCAATCTTCAGTAGCCCCCCTGACTTACCGGCAGACGCTATGTCCGACAAGGTCGGGGGGCCTACCCGCGGCCGGGGCGGCGCAAATTAAAGGGGAGGTGCTGCGTGGCCATTTTTGTGGCTGGCCCCCATTGCTGTCCCCGGCCTTCTGTGCAACTCTCGAGTGCCGGGGTCTTTTGACGGTACTCCGATCCCTGGTGGCCCAGCTGGGCCCTGGGTCGCGCTGCGCTAGGCCTCTCCCCTTTAATATAAGGGGAGGAAGGCCTGCAGTACCGCGCATAGCACCGCGATATTCACTCGCAGCGCCCCAAGAGGGAGGCGGGGCGCTTCCAGTAGTGCCCCGCGTCCCTCTTGGGGTGCTACCAGTGAATTTTGGGCATGGGAGCGCTAATTTTTTCGGGGTGCTAAAAGTAGCGCCCCGGCGATGTTAGCGCCCCAAAAGGGGCGTGACCCAATTTTCCCCCCCAAAATGTTTAACTGGGGAAAGGCTAATTTCAGTAGGATGAGAACGGATCTGTCCCGCGTAAACTGGAATCAAAGATTGACAGGCAAAACTGTAATGGAACAATGGACTGCCTTTAAAGAGGAAATAGTTCAGGTACAGTTGAGGTACATTCCTACTAGGGGGAAAAGCAGGGCAACTGAAGTCAGGGCTCCCTGGATGACGAAAGAGATAGAGAATATGATGAAGCATATGTCAGGTGGCAAATACACCTGAGAATCAGGCTATATATCGAAAGGTCAGAGGAGGTGAAAAAAAATAAGGGGGGCAAAGAGAGGGTATGAGAATAGAATGGCAGCCAACATAAAAGATAATCCAAAAGTCTTCTATAGGCATATAAATAGTAAAATAGTAAGAGGAGGGGTGGGGCCGATTAGGGACCGAAAAGGAGACCTATGCATGGAGGCAGAGGTACTAAATGAGTACTTTACATCTGTCTTCACCAAGGAAGAGGATGCTGTCATAGACATCATAAAAGAGGAGGCAGTGGAGATACTTGATAGGATAAAAATTGATAAAGAGGAGGTATTAGAAAGGCTGGCTGTACTTAAAGTAGCTAAGTCACCAGGAGCGGATGGGATGCGTCCTAAGATGCTGAGGGAATTGAGGGAGGAAATCGCAGAGGTACTGGCCATATATTCCAATCCTCCTTAGATGGTGTCAGAGAACTGGAGAATTGCAAATGTTACACCATTGTTCAAAAAAGGGTGTAAAGATAAACCCAGCAACTGCAGGCCAGTCAGTTTGACCTCGGTAGTGGGGAAGCTTTTAGAAACAGTAATCAGGGACAAAATTAACAGTCACTTGGACAAGTATGGCTTAATTAAGGAAAGCCAGCATGGATATGTTAAAGGCAAATCACGTTTAATTAACTTGATTGAGTTCTTTGATGAAGTAACAGAGAGGGTTGATGAGGGTAATGCAGTTGACGAAGTGTACATGGATTTCCAAAAGGCGTTCGACAAAGTGCCAGATGATAGGCTTGCCAGCAAATTTGAAGCCCATGGAATAAAAGGGCAGCATGGATACAGAATTGGCTAAGTGATGGAAAACAGAGAGTAGTGGTGAACGGTTGTTTTTCGGACTGGAGGAAGGTGTTCCCCAGGGGTCGGTTCTAGGACCACTATTTTTCTTGATATATATTAATGACTTGGACGTGGGTGTACAGGGCACAATTTCAAAATTTGCAGATGACACAAAACTTGGAAGTATAGTGAACAGTGAGGAGGAGAGTGATAGACTTCAGGAAGACATAGACTGGCTGGTGAAATGGGCGGACACGTGACGGATGAAATTTAATGCAGAAAAGTGTGAAGTGATACCTTTTGGTAGAAAGAATGAGAGGACATATAAACTAAATGGTACAATCCTGAAGGGGGTGCACAGAGAGACCTAGGGGTATGTGTGCATAAACTGTTGAAGGTGGCAGGGCAGGTTGAGAAAGCAGTTAAAATGGCTTATGGGATTCTGGGCTTCATGAATAGAGGTACAGAGTACATACGTGTGGAAATTATGATGAACCTGTATAAAACACTGGTTCGGCCACAACTGGAGTACTGTGACAGGGTGTGAAGGCCTTAGAGAGGGTGCAGAAAAGATTTACGAGAATGATTCCAGGAATGAGGGACTTCAGTTACGTTGATAGATTGGAGAAGCTGGGGTTGTTCTCCTTGGAGCAGAGAAGTTGGAGAGGAGATTTGATAGAGGTGTTCAAAATTATGAGGGGTCTGGGCAGAGTCGATAGAGGGAAACTGTTCCCATTGGCAGAAGGGTCGAGAAACAGAGGACACAGATTGAAGGTGATTGGCAAAAGAACCAAAGGCGACATAAGAAAAAAACTTTTTTATGAAGCGAGTGGTTAAGGTTTGGAATGCACTGCCTGAAAGGGTGGTGGAGGCAGAGTCAATCACGGCTTTCAAAGGGAGTTGGATAAGTATCTGAATAAACAAAATATGCAGGATTACAGGGAACAGGCGGAGGGTGTGGGACTAGCTGAAGTGCTCTTGCAGAGAGCTGGCACGGGCCCGATGGGCCGAATGACCTTCTTCCGTGCTGTAATCATTCTATGATTCTATATAGCACCTTTCACATCCACTGGATGCTTTCTCAAGGCACTTTACAGCCAATGAAGTGCTTCTGGAGTGTAGTCACTGTTGTAATGTAGGAAATGCGGCAGCCAATTTGTGCACAGCAAGCTCCCACAAACAGCAATGTGATAATGACCAGATAATCTGTTTTCTGTGATGTTATTTGAGGGATAAATATTGGCCAGGACACCGGGGATAACTCTCCTGCTCTTCTTCGAAGCAGTGCCATGGGATCTTTTACATCCACCTGAGAGAGCAGACAAGGCCTCGGTTTAACGTCTCATCTGAAAGGCAGCGCCTCCGACTGTGCAGCGGCTCCCTCAGTACTGCACTGGAGGGTCAGCCTAGATTTTTGTGCTCTGGAGCGGGCCTATGAACCCACAAACCTTCTGACTCAGAGGCGAGAAGAGTGCTGCCCAACTGAGCCACCGGCTGAACACTGACCAAAAAAATATATATATATGGATGGAAGTTCTGCCTCTTCCTTCCCCCCCACCACCTTTCCCTCCTCAGGGCGCCCTTTGAAATACCCACCAGGTGCCCGTAAACATCGTCGGGTTTGTCATAAAACATTGTGTTGAGCACTTGCTGCATTCGGTGCGGCACCGCGTTGCTCCGGTAATACTCGGCGGCGCGCTGCTTGAGCTGGTAGAACTCGCCAGCCTCCTTGGGGACGCCACCGGGCCCGGGGAGGACTCCATCCAGAGACATCAACCCTCAACTACTTGATCCCTTTTTTTAAAATAACAAACGAAGGACTTTTGATGAAGTTTTTTTTTCCCCCTGTCGCTGCTGGGTTTTTTTTAAAGGCGGCCGTCGGCAGAAAAGTGTCCGAGAAGCAAACTGCCGTCCGGCCCTTCTCGCCTCCCGCCGCTTCCTTCCCGTTGCTGGGCGACCGGCCCGCGCGTGACGTCACGGTCCGGCGCTCCGGGCCGCGCGTGACGTCACGGTCCGGCGCTCCGGGCCGCGCGTGACGTCACGGTCCGGCGCACCGGGCCGCGCGTGACGTCACGGTCCGGCGCACCGGGCCGCGCGTGACGTCACGGTCCGGCGCTCCGGGTGCTATCGCTTCCAGATCCAGTTGCGTTGCAGGCGTTGCAACTAGATGATCTCAGCTTGACTGCCCAGTGCAGGAGGAGCTGCTAAACAACAAGTCAGCCGTCGACCTATCCAACCTTAACGTTGACACATTTGCCCCACCATGTAAAGGGTGGGCTGTTCTTCCAAAAAAAAACACACACACACACACAAGTGAGGTGGCGTCTTTGAAGGTGCTGGTTTTCTAGGTTGACATTTATGGTTCGCCCAGTGCCCTGGTCAACACTAAACCAACACAATTAACTGGTCGTTGCCATGCACAACGTGACTGACGTGCCTACCCATACAGCAACAGTGATTGCACTTCAATGTGACTGTGTGAAACACGTTGTGATGTTTCTGCAAGAGATGGCCCTCAGCTCTGAAATTCCTTCCTTAAACCTCTGTACCTCTCTTTCCACCTTTAAGACGCTCCTTCAAACCAAACCTCTTTGACCAAGCTTTTGGTCATGTGCCCTAATTACTCCTTATGTGACTCAGTGTCAAATTTTTTGACTTATAATACTCCTGTGACGCACCTTGGGACATTTTACTACGTTAAAGGCGCTATATAAATACAAGTTGTTGTTGTTGTGATTAGGCACCATATAAATACAACTTTTATATTCCTGAAGCATGGTCAATTGCTTCTAAAGCTATGCTGACTACTCCTTATGCCCTCTGGTATACTGTATACTGTCTAATAATAATGCGTCATGTTGAAAAACGTATTTTACAGATTTACTTTTTCATTCCAGATTGCATTTAATCTTAAATAAAGCATATGTTCTTTGTGGTATTACTATCAGATGAGACCATGCCTGGCTAGTACACAAAGTGTAAAACATCATCCATTTGTTGCTTTTGGTGATGATGACCAGCTTGATATAATTGTGATCACTTTGTTCTACTGTTGTCAATTTTAAGGTGAAGGCACTGGTCCCGAATTGCACCATTTTTGCTGTCTTAACTATGTCCTTGGCTAAAAATGTAACACCAGTAAGTGAAAATTGCTTCACTGACTTCTTCAAATTCCATATATAATATAAGGCCTAGAAGATCAAAGATCACTTGCCTTTCCTAGCCTACTGTAAGAAAAGAAGTTGTCAATAGAATGCATTTTTGTTGCTGTGTCAATCTATTCTGTTCCTGTAAGAGCCATAAAAGCTTAAGAAAATACTTTAAAATAGTGGCTAAATGGCATAATACAGTTAATTTACCTGAACGACTTATTGTATTAAGAAACCCCCTATTTTCTTGCTCCAGTAGTATAGTCCGACACCCCCTTCATTCTTGCCACAATGGAACAGTCCCTAAGCCACACATGGGTGCAGCCATCTTACAGTTTTAAACTGCACGTGGTGAAAGAGGCAGAAGCTGTGAGGTTTGGAGCAGTACAGTTTTTGACCGTGTTCGTTTATACGTGTTTGCTTTGTAATTCTGTTTGTTAAGTGTTATAGTAAACCGTTTAAAAGACAAAGCTACATTTGGGAACGTTTTATTTCGACACGCGTCTACTCGATGTTAAAAGCCCCACAGCCCAGTGGCCTGCCTGTTTGGAACCTAAGAAGCGCCACTACATTAGTCAAAAACTAGCTCCCTAAGAAGGAAGGGACGGAATCGTCGGCGAACGTATACATGAATGGTCACGGAGCCAGACGACAATTTAAGAAAGCGAAGGTACAGTGACTGTTACTTGCTTTGTTCATTCTGTTGAGAAGCTAAATAAGAGCTGCGGGTAAAATGGCCGAGGCCTTAAGGAGCCAGGAGCTTCCCCCAGCCAGAAGGATTGCTGGCCAAAAGAGGGAAATAAAGCTCACCCCAAAGGCAAGGGAAGAGAAGTTACATAGAAGCATAGGTGCAAGGAAGGCTAAATTAGTTCAGATAACTGGAAAAATGAAGATAATTGATCGTCTCATGGAAGATAATGCTAATATTAAGAAAGCTGAAGACATGATGTATTACGATTTCTCCAAGCTGCATGAAGAATTTAATATACTCAATGAAGATGTATTAGCACTTCTGTCTGAAGAAGAGGGAAACACCGATCAGCACGACTGGCTTGATCTTAAATCAACCAGCATTAAGGACTATATCAAGGCCACGGAGCAGTGGATGTTAAAAATTCATCAAGATGCTGATACAGCAGAGAAAGATAAGGTTGACGATGAAGTCGGACCAGACGATAGCATTTCAGAGACTTCCGCCAGACCGAGCAAAAATCGAAAAGAAGGTAGCTCTGTTTCTGGACGCAGGTCAGTCGCTTCTACCACAAGCTCGGCGCGACGCATGAGAGCGGAGGCTGAACGGGCGGCGTTGATGGCGCGCGCAGCATCTTTAGATGAGAAGCAAGCTCTTGAACGGGAAGAGGCCCAACTGCAGGTCCAAGAGGCCCAACTGCAGGCCCAACTGCAGGCCCAACAGGCCCAACTGCAGGCTCAACTGCAGGCCCAAGTGCAGGCCCAGCGGGCCCAGGTGCAGGCAAAGAAAGAACGGCTGGAGATGAAAACAGCTACCGAGGTCTCAGATGCCAGGTTGAGTGCGTACGAAGATTATGAAGGCTCACGGGACGGCGGGAGCCACTGCCAGTCAACGTTGCCACATAGAGTTGGATCCAGGGCACCTTCAAGAGTTACAACAGAGCCCGAAAGCAATTCCCCGGCATTACAGCGTGGAAGAGTGGCCTCTCCACTAACAGGAGTACGTGATGCTACCCCAGACGTCAGACGGTCTAGACTAGACCCTGCTGATGACCACCAGAGGCCTGAAGACACAGGGAGAAGCCTATACCGAGTGATGCAACGTCAGAACGAAATTACAGAGATGCTTGTAAAACAACAGAATCTGTTTCGACTCCCTCAAAGAGACATACCAGTGTTCCAAGGCGACCCACTCAAGTATAAGCCCTTCATCAGATCCTTTGAACAAGCCATTGACTCCAAGACAGAGAGCAGCAGTGATAAGTTGTACTACCTGGGACAGTACACCAGTGGTAAACCACAAGACCTGGTCAGAAGCTGTGAACACATGAGACCGGACTGGGGATACATAGAAGCCAGGAAGTTGCTGCAGGAGCACTATGGTAACGAGCTGAAGATAGCCACTGCATATATCGAAAAGGCTACCAAGTGGCCACAGATCAGATCGGAAGACGGAGAGGCATTGAACGCATATGTTCTCTTCCTCATAGGATGTCGCAACACCATGGAGGATGTTGAATTCATGGAAGAGATGGACAATCCTACGACTATGAGAATCGTCATCTCTAAGCTTCCTTACAGGATGAGAGAACAATGGAGAAGAACAGCCTTTGAGATAATGGAGAGACGGAAAAGTAGAGCCAGGTTTGCAGACTTAGTGAATTTCATAGACAAACAGGCTAAAATTGCTAGGGACCCATTGTTTGGAAACATCCAGGATGTCAGCCCGACCACCGATGGAAGAGTGAAAGCCAAGCCTGCTGAATCAAAGACTCTCAGGAAAGGTGGTTCCAGGGGAAGCAGCTTTGCAACTATCGTCACTCAGGCCGAGGAAGAAAGGCCCCAGAACTCATCTCCCAAAAAGAGCAGCACAGTGACGCCTGCTAATGCCTTTCAGAAGCCATGCTTATTCTGCCAGAAGAATCATACATTGGATTTCTGCAGCGACATCAAAGCACAGCCACATAAGGACAGAATCGAATTCCTGAAGTACAACGGCCTATGTTTTGGATGTCTCTCTCAGGGGCACCTGAGTAGAAACTGTAAGCAAAGAACAACATGCAGAGAGTGCACTCGGAAACATCCCAGTCTGCTGCATATCCATAAAGAAGAACAAGTCTCTAAGAAGAGTGAAGAAAACAATACCGACGAGAAGGTTGTTTCAAGTGCTCTGGTGTCGCTAGAACCAGAGACTTGTGGACTCACTGGGGCCGGTGACAGTGACTGTATTCTTGCCATCGTACCAGTAAGGATCAAGTCTAAGAGGAGTGAGAAGGTTGTGGAGACTTACGCCTTCATGGATCCAGGTAGTTCAGCAACGTTCTGCACAGAATCACTCATGCGACAGCTGAACGTTAGAGGCAGAAGAACAGAAATCCTATTACGCACCATGGGTCATGAGAAGTCAATGCAAAGCTATATCCTGTCAGACCTAGAAGTGTGTGGACTTGAAGAGAAGGACTTCATAGACCTGCCTAATGTTTTCACACACAGGGAGATTCCTGTTAGAATAGGGAACCTAGCCCTGCAGAAGGATGTGGATAGATGGCCCTACCTAGAAAAGGTGCGTCTCCCATACATTGAAGCAGAAATTGGCCTATTAATTGGAACCAATGCCTACAAAACTATGGAGCCATGGCAGGTGATAAACAGCAAGGATGACGGACCCTACGCCGTCAGGACAGCCCTTGGATGGGTAATCAATGGACCGGTAAGGAGAGATGATGGCCACAAGTCGAACAAGGAGGAACGACAAAACGTCACAGTTAATCGCATCTCTATCTTAAGCATTGAAGAGCTGTTGATACAGCAGTTCAACGCAGACTTCTCAGAACGCAGCTGTGAGGAAAAGACAGAGATGTCACAAGAAGACCATCAGTTCATGGGTTTGATGACAAGGTCTACACAGTTCATTGATGGCCACTATCACATTGGTTTGCCACTGAGAAGACAGACCGCGAAGATGCCGAACAATCGCTGCATAGCAGAGCAACGCGCCATCAGTCTAAAGAGAAAGCTGAACAAGAACCCCGACTTTCACGAAGACTACAAAGACTTCATGAGAAACATCATAGCGAAAGGCTATGCTGTAAAAGTGCCCGAAGAACAGTTGAACAGAGACGATGGAAGGGTCTGGTACATTCCTCATCACGGGGTGTATCACCCAAAGAAGAAAAAGATCCGTGTAGTGTTTGACTGCGCCGCCTCATTCAGAGGAACTTCATTGAATGACCAGCTGCTTCAAGGTCCTGATCTTACTAATACCCTCATTGGCGTCTTGAGTAGGTTTAGACAAGAGCTTGTTGCCATGATGGCAGACATAGAATCAATGTTCTACCAAGTCAGAATCCCTGACGAAGATGCTGATCTTCTGCGTTTCCTTTGGTGGCCAGGCGGCGACGTTAGTGAAGCAATGGTGGAATGTAGAATGGCCGTACACCTGTTTGGAGCCACATCATCTCCCAGCTGTGCAAGCTACGCTCTCAGAAAAACTGCAGAAGATGGCAAGGGCAAAGCACCATCCGAGGCTGTGGAGACAATCTTCAGAAACTTTTATGTCGATGACTGTCTGAAGTCCGTGTCAACAGAAGACGATGCCATCGCACTGTCAAGAGACCTTAGAACTCTGTGTTCGAATGGAGGATTCCATCTGACTAAGTGGATAAGCAACAGCAGAGCAGTTCTAGCTTCTATCCCAGAAAAGGAAAGAGCCACTGAAGTCAAAGATCTGGACCTGAGCCACGATGTCCTTCCTATCGAGAGAGCTCTTGGTGTACAATGGTGCATCGAGTCAGACACGTTCAACTTCAGGATAATGGTGAACGAAAGACCATCCACAAGACGAGGGATTCTCTCCGTGGTCAGTTCCATCTACGACCCTCTCGGATTCCTGGCACCACTCATTCTGCCGGTGAAGCTGATGCTACGAGAGCTGTGTAGAGACAAGAGAGGATGGGATGAAGATATCCCAGAAGGTCAAGCTCAGAGATGGCACAGATGGCTGACAGATTTGCAACAACTTTCTAGCTTCAACGTCAGTAGATGCGTCAAGCCCACGAGTTTTGGAGTTACAAAGACGGCTCAACTACATCATTTCTCGGACGCCAGTGAGGACGGCTATGGCACGGCTACCTACCTCTTGCTGACAAATCAACAGGGCCAGAAACATTGTGCCTTCCTCATGGGAAAATCCAGGGTGGCTCCGCTGAAGCAGGTCACCATCCCGAGACTGGAATTGACGGCAGCGGTTGTTGCAGTTAAAGTTGACCAGGTGATGCGTAAAGAGTTACAGCTCCCATTAGAAGAATCTGTCTTCTGGACGGATAGCACGACGGTGCTGAAGTATATAGAGAATGAGAAGATACGCTTCAAGACCTTCGTAGCAAACAGAATCTCATCCATTAGAGAAGCTACACAACCATCTCAATGGAGGTATGTAAACACCTCATTAAACCCAGCAGATCAAGCCTCACGGGGATTGAAGGCTGAAAACTTCATGAGGAGTGAAACTTGGATACAAGGCCCAAGTTATCTGCTGGAAACAGAGAGATCATGGCCAGAAAGACCAGATATGCCAAGTCAGATTACTGAAGACGACGTCGAAGTCAAGAGATCAGTCACAGTAAATTTCATAACTACGAAAGAGAACTTTGACACAGTGAACAAGCTTGTTAACCATTTCTCAGGATGGCACCAGTTGAGGAAAGCAGTTGCATGGTTTCTAAGGTTGAAAGAGTTGCTGCTACACCTGAGCGGTAAGAGAAAAGAGTACCGAGCCACTATCAGTCAGTCTGAAAGTAACCCTGATAAGCAGAGAATGCTTCTACAGCAGTATATGCATCAGCACAAGACCACATTGAGCAAGAATTCATTGACCGTGGAGGATTTGGCCAAGGCTGAGAAGGAGATAGTTTGCTTCAGTCAAAGACAAAGATACCCAGAAGAAACCGAAGCTCTACAGCAAAATACTCCAATCAAGAAAGGTAGTCATATCTACAAGCTGGACCCTACACTGCAAGATGGAGTACCGAGGGTGGGAGGGAGACTAAACAAATCTGCTATGCCAGAGGAGGCCAAGCATCCTGCTATCCTTTCTAAGGACCTCCGGGTTGCTACTCTCATTCTTCAGCATATACACCAGAGTATTGGACACAGTGGGAGGAATCACGTGCTTGCGAAGCTAAGACAAAGATACTGGATTCCAGGAGCTAATTCCGTAATAAGAAAAATACTCTCTGAATGTATTGTTTGCAGACGGTTACACGCTAGAGCTGGGGAGCAGAAAATGGCAGACCTGCCTGAAGACCGTTTGTTACCAGACAAGCCCCCATTTACAAACGTAGGGGTGGACTATTTCGGGCCTTTCGAGGTAAAGCGAGGACGGAGCCTTGTCAAGAGATATGGTGTGCTTTTCACTTGTTTGACCATCAGAGCAGTTCATATTGAGGTGGCACACACGCTTGACACTGATTCCTGTATTAACGCCTTGCGGCGCTTTGTCTGTAGAAGAGGACAGGTGTCCATTATGCGTTCTGATAATGGCACTAATTTCGTCGGAGCGGAGAGAGAACTACGGGAAGCTATTGAAGGTTGGAATCAGCTTAAAATACAGGAAGCCATGATGCAAACAGGAATTAAGTGGATCTTCAATCCTCCGGCTGCATCCCACCACGGAGGCGTCTGGGAAAGACAGATACGCACCGTAAGAAAACTACTCAGTTCTGTACTGAAGCAGCAAGCGCTGGACGACGAGGGACTCCAAACCGTTCTGTGCGAGGTCGAAGCCATCATTAATGACCGACCGATAACTAAGACATCAGATGATCCCAATGACCTCGAAGCCCTGACTCCGAACCACCTGTTGTTGTTGAAAACACAGCCAGCCATGCCCCCGGGAGTCTTCAAAAAGGAAGATCTGTATGCCCGTCGGAAGTGGAGGCAAGTTCAGTATATGTCAGACCTCTTCTGGACCAGATGGACAAGAGAATACTTACCCCTGCTACAGGAGCGTCAAAAATGGTCCAAAATAAAGAGGAACTTCATCGTCGGAGACATAGTCTTAATTGTGGATGATTCAGCCCCTAGAAATTCTTGGTTGATGGGAAAAATAATTAAGACCATGCCAGACTCCAGAGGCGTCGTTCATCGCGTCTGTTTGCAAACCAAGACCAGTACCCTGGAGAGACCGATCACAAAGCTCTGCCTGCTACAAGAAGCAGCGTGAAAAGCTCCTGAACGAAAGAAAAAAGTGGACACTTGTATTGTAAATATGTTGAACTCATTAGTTTATGACTCTTAATGTTTGAGTAATTGATATGCTTCATGTGCCTAGTCAATTAGGGGTCGGAATGTAAGAGCCATAAAAGCTTAAGAAAATACTTTAAAATAGTGGCTAAATGGCATAATACAGTTAATTTACCTGAACGACTTATTGTATTAAGAAACCCCCTATTTTCTTGCTCCAGTAGTATAGTCCGACACCCCCTTCATTCTTGCCACAATGGAACAGTCCCTAAGCCACACATGGGTGCAGCCATCTTACAGTTTTAAACTGCACGTGGTGAAAGAGGCAGAAGCTGTGAGGTTTGGAGCAGTACAGTTTTTGACCGTGTTCGTTTATACGTGTTTGCTTTGTAATTCTGTTTGTTAAGTGTTATAGTAAACCGTTTAAAAGACAAAGCTACGTTTGGGAACGTTTTATTTCGACACGCGTCTACTCGATGTTAAAAGCCCCACAGCCCAGTGGCCTGCCTGTTTGGAAACTAAGAAGCGCCACTACAGTTCCCTTTTTCCATAAAGTTTTCAGTAGGCGCAGGAAAATGACTAAAGTGGTAAACTGTTTTATAGCCAAAATGTCAAAATTGTAATTAATGGATAAAGTTTTAAGTACATAAAGTTACCATTGCCAGTTTCATATTGGTGTTTTACATATAGAAACATAAAAACATAGAAGATAGGAGCAGGAGTAGGCCATTCGGCCCCTCGAGCCTACTCCGCCATTTAATGAGATCATGGCTGATCATCCAAATTCAGTACCCTGTCCCTGCTTTCTCCCCATATCCCTTGATCCCTTTAGCCTTAAGAAATATATTTAACTCCTTCTTGAATATATTTAATGAATTGGCCTCAACTGCCTTTTGTGGTAGAGAATTCCACAGGTTCACCACTCTCTGGGCAAAGAAATTCCTCCTCATCTCTGTCCTAAATGGCTTACCCCTTATCCTTAGACTGTGACCCCTGGTTCTGGACTCCCCCGACATCGGGAACATCCTTCCTGCATCTAGTCTGTCTAGTCCTGTTAGAATTTTATAAGTTTCAATTAGTTTTTTCTTTATCCCATTTAGACTGCCTTTGAATTATTTCCAAAAGCTTCCTTGGGACCATTTTCATGATTTTTTTGAGACATTTATTCATTTCTTGCTACGAAAAGTAGTGTTCTAGAGACAAGAAAAAAGACCATTAAGGTTTCCTGCTTCAGCTCTTGCAGGGCATTTTGGCCTTGCCTCCTTAAGATACTATTTTGGCAAAGACGCTAATCTATTTATTTTAAACACCTCCACTAAAATTACAGAGCAAGGAATTTCAAATGAATATGTTAAGCGTTTGTACTCTAACATGTTATGGGGTAATTTCATGGCCTTTAAAGTTTCAAAGAGGAAATCAATTATCGTCAAGCTTTGTGGGGATAGAAAGATACTGCCTCAGAAATACACAGGAGTTGTTGGGATCCATCTGTTTCCAGTGTGTCAGATGCTGTTTTCAGAGCATTTCTGACAATTTTTCTCATTAAATATGTGTAACTGAGCTCCTGTTTTAATAATTATTGAAAACACTGAATAACAGATTTTAAAAGAATTTTAGGTTTATTTACTACAGGAAACTCTTTTTTATCCGGCACCGACGGGACCGGCGTGGTGCCGGTTTATCAAAAAGTCCAGATTACAGAGAGGTATAGTAAAACGTATGAGAGCCCCGTACACAGCAACAGATCCAGGCTTCCCTGTTGCTTAGCAACAGGTGCAGGAACCCTGGCCACAAGTTCCAGGCGTCCCTGTTGCTTAGCAACAGGTGCAGGAACCCCGGCCACAAGATCCAGGCATCCCTGTTGCATAGCAACAGGTGCAGGAACCCCGGTTACACAGCCACAGATCCAGGAACGGCCACTAATATGAAGTAAAACTTACCTGAACCTACTCCTGAATTTTGCCGGTTAACAGAGATTTCCGGTTATTTAGGTGCCGTTAAATCGAGAGTTTCCTGTATATTAAAACATTTTTACAACATCAACTTGCATTTATATAGTGCCTTTAACATAGTAAAATGTCCCAAGACACTTACAGGAGTGATTATCAGACAAAAATTTGACACTGAGCCACATAAGGACAGATGATCAAAAGCTTGGACAAAGATGTAGGTTTTAAGCAGCATCTTAAAGAAGGAGAGAGAGGTAGAGAGGCAATAACGTTTAGGAAGGGAATTCCAGAGCTTGGGGCCTAAGCAGCTAAAGGCACAGCTGTCAATGGCGGAGTGATTAAAATTGGAAATGAGCAAGAGGCCAGAATTGGAGGAGCGCAGAGATCTCAACACCAAGGTTGTGAACGGTCTAGTTCAGCCTCAGACAGTTGCCAGGGAGAGGGATGGAGTCGGTGGCTAGGGAACGGAGTTTGTGGCGGGTACTGAAGACAATGGCTTCGGTCTTCCCAATATTTGGTTGGAGGAAATTTCTGCTCATCCAATACTGGATGTCAGACAAGTAGCTTGACAAATCGGATATAGTGGAGAGGTCGAGAGAGGTGGTGGTGAGGTTGACCTGGGTGCCGTCAGCATACATGTGAAACCTGATGTATTTTCAGATGATGTCACCGCAGGTCAGCATGTATATGAGAAATAGGAGTAGGCCAAGAATAACATTTAAGCTAACAATGTTTAATATAGTTTGATATAAAACTTACATGGCATTTTATGGAACTAAAACTGGTGCATTTTTCTTCAGTACCAAATAATTTTAGTATCAAAATGATTGATTTTGTTTGGAAGCTGCAATTAAATAGTCTTTTGCTGAAAAAGATCAATGTATTATTTATTAAAGTTACATGAACTCATACTTTTTATCACCACTTCTTGAAACTATATCTTGAAAAAACTGCAGCTAAACCAGTCTGATACAGCACTGAAGGAGGCCATTGGACCATCGTGACTGTGCTGGCTCTTTGGTAGAACTATCCAATTAGTCCCACTCCCCTGATCTTTCCCCATGGCCCTGTATTTTGTTTCCCCTTCAAGTATTTATACAATTCCCTTTTGAAAGTTACGGTTGAATCTGCTTCCACCACCCTTTCAGGCAGTGCATTCCATTATCATAACAACTCGCTGCGTAAAAACATGTTTTCGCATGTCGTTTCTGGTTCTTTTGCTAATCACCTTAAATCTGTGCCCTCTGGTTACTGACCCTTCTGCCAGTGGAAACAGTTTCTCCTTATTTACTCTTATCATAATCATTCATGATTTTGAACACCTCTATCAAATTTCCTCTTAACTTTCTCTGCTCTAAGGAGAACAACTCCAGCTTCTCCAGTCTTTCCACATAACTGAAGTCCCTCATCCCTGGTACCATACCAGTAAATCTTTCTAAAGCCTTGACATCCTTCCTAAAGTGTGGTGCTCAGAATTGAACGCAATACTCCAGCTGAGGCCTAACCAGTGTTTTATAAAGGTTTAGCATTACTCCCTTGCTTTTGTACTCTATGCCTCAATTAATAAACAACACAACAACTTGTATTTATATAGCACATTTAATATAATAAAACATCCCAAGGCGCTTCACAGGAGTGTTATCAAAAAAATAATAAAGCCAAGGAACTTGCCTGCTTTTTTAGAAGTCTTCTAACTTGTCCTGCCACCTTCAAAGATTTGTGTATATACATCCCCTGGTCTCTCTGTTCCTGTACCCCCTTTAAAATTGTACCATTTAATTTATGTTGCCTCTCCTCATTCTTCCTACCAAAACGTATCACTTCACACTTCTCTGCGTTAAATTTCATCTTCCATGTGTCTGCCCATTGCAGCAGTCTCTCTATGTCCTCCTGAAGTCTTTTACTATCCTTCACAATGCTTACTACATTTCTGAGTTATGTGTCATCTGAAAACTTTGAAATTATACCCTGTATACCCAAGTCCAGTTCATTAATATATATCAAAAAGAACAGTGGACCTAACCGACCCCTGGGGGACACCACTGTATATTTCCTTCCAGTCTGAAAAACAACCGTTCACCACTACTCTCTGTTTTCTGTTCCTTAGCCAATTTTGTATCCACGCTGCCACTATCCCTTTAATTCTAGGGGCTTTAATGTTGCTAACAAGTATACTTTGTGGTACTTTATCAAATGCCTTTTGAAAGTCCACATACACAACATCAACTGCACTACCCTCATTAACGCTCTCTGTTACTTCATCAAAGAACTCAATCAAGTTACTCAAACACGATTTTCCTTGAACAAATCCATGCTGACTTTCATTTATTAGCCCATACTTTTACAAGTGCCAATTAATTTTGTCCCGGATTATTGTCTCTAAAAGTTTCCCCACTACCAACGTTCAGCTGATTGGCCTGTAGTTTATCCCTCTCCCTTTTGTTGAATAGGGGTGTAACATTTGCAATCCCCCAGTCATCTGGCACTGCCCCCATATCTAAGGAGCATTGGAAGATTGTGGCCAGAGCCTCTGCAAGCTATAGTTATAGGAGGAAAAATTCGGTTGGTTTGCGCCTCCCATTAGCGCCTTAAGAGGGCGCTAATGGGGCGCAAAGGAACTAGCGCTCGGGCGCGGCGATGTCTGCGCTGCTCATGAAATTGACCAGACATTTTGCAGCGGCGCTAAACAATATCGCCACGATCTCCTGTGCCCACAGATCTTGACGTCAGTCGAGCGTGCAACGCCCTTGTGGCGCCCTGGACCGGATATTGGGTGGCGCCCCCCTCCTTTCTGCCTGGCGCAAGCAACGACAGGTAGACTGGAATGTTTCCCAGTCGGTGTGGGACTGGGGGGGCGCTATTTAAAGGTGGCCTCTTCCTGGCTTTTTCTGTGGGAGACATTTTTGCACCACTCATTCTGACAGAGAGAGATTCTGAGAGAGAGAAGGAGAAACTTCTGCATAGAGTCAACGCTGTGTGAAGTAGTTTTGGCTACTGAGCATCACTTTGCAGGTACTTTTGGATTTGACCTTCATTACTTTGATTACCAAGAGACAATGGGGGCTGCACTGATTCGGGGTGTCGTCCTGCGCCTGCAGAATCGGAGGCAACAGAGATGCAGAGAGAGAGTGGCAATCATGGCCAAACGGAGGAGGGCCAACAGGCCTCTGTACAGGAGACCTTACCCTCCCAGGCTATTCCGGGAACAATTCTCCTACATTAATTTGTCTGAGGAGCAGTGTTGGCGAAGGCTGCGCTTCAGCAAGGAGGTGGTCACTGACCTCTGCCACCTGCTGCAGCCAGATCTGCAGCATCTACTGAGGACCAGGACGTCTCTGTCAGTGGCAGTGAAGGTCACAGTGGCTCTGAACTTTTATGCCACCGGCTCCTTACAAGCAGCTACTGGGGACATCGCCAATATCTCCCAGTTCGCGGTCCATTGCTGCATCTGTTAGGTCACAAATGCCCTCTATAAAAGGAGACGCCAGTACATCACTTTCCCAATGACCCAGGCCAAACAGCATGAACACGCATTGGGCTTTGCGAGGATATTGGGCTTCCCCATGGTGCAGGGCGCCATTGACTGCACGCATATGGCATTGCAGGCACTGCATGAGAATGCAGAGGATTTCCGCAACCGCAAGGGGTTCCACTCCTTAAACGTCCAGTTGGTCTGTGACCACAGACAGCTGATACTCGCTGTCAATGCCCGCTATCCTGGCAGCAGCCACGATGCTTTCATCCTGTGCCAGACTGCTGTGCCAGAACTTTTCCAGGCACTGCATCAGCCAAGTGGTTGGCTCCTCGGGGTCAAGGGTTATCCACTGTGCACCTGGCTGATGACACCACTCCGTTACCCCAACACCCCTGCTGAGCTGCGGTACAATGAGAGCCATCTCGCCACCAGGAACATCGTTGAGCAGACGATCCGCGTGCTCAAGCAACAGTTCCGCTGTCTGGACCACTCAGGAGGAGCCCTGTAGTACTCGCCTGAGCGAGTCTCCCTCTTCATAGTTGTGTGCTGCATGCTGCATAACCTGGCAATCCTCAGGACCCAGCCAATGCCACCAGGCCTTGGAGCACCACCGGAGGAGGAGGAGGAAGAGGAGGAGGAAGAGGAAGAGGATGATCATCAGCAGCACCAAGGCGGGAGGGAGGCCCACAATGTTGAAACTGCAAGGGCTGTCCGTCAACGGCTGATAGCAAGCCGCTTCTAGGACCCTACTGAGGAAATGGCTTCTGCCATGGAGAACAACATGAATGAAACCAACCCGCAACCCCTAAGCCGGCCAAGGCAGCAATGATTCCAAAGACCAAACACGTACATTTTGAATACAAAAACTTATTTATTTTACAAACTCTGTGTGTGTCATTTCTTCATGACAAACTAATAGAAACAAACACAAAAAAATCATTCATTAACATAACTGGTTCTCACAACCTGGAGATAATGTCCAAACCACTAAACAAAAGTTTGAACACGAACCTCGGCCTTTAATAAAAAATTGACCAACATTTTGTCACACCTCCTACTTTTTGCCCTTCGAGGGTGATTTCCTTCCCTTGCGCACTTCCCCCCTTCCCACCCTACTGCTCCTCTGTAATGGGACCCCTTGGCTGCAGCAAGGCTGGTGGAAGGCTGCTGATTGTCAGAACCTGAGACTGCAGATGCCCTTGAAGGATGGCCTCAACCAGCTCCAGGCCTGGAGGGCCTGGCTGCAGACTGCACCAACTCTGCATGGGCGGCAGCAGTCTGGGCTACAGGCAGTGGCAAGTGCAATGGGGAAGTGACAGTGGTGGCAGCAGGAATGCTGTCATCTTGAGAGAGGACAGCAACTCCCTGCTCGACCAACACACTGGCACTCCCACGGGGCAGCACATCAGCATCCGGAGCAATCTGCTGGAGCACAGATTACTAGCCTGTTGCAGCGCGGTGAGAGTCCCGGGGAAATGTGTCCGAAGGCAGCAGTCAGTGCTTGCGTGGCCTCAATCTGAGTCTGCATGAGAGCAGTCTGAGATGGGATCATGGCAGCCAGTGACTGAATTGCAGCACTAAGTGTAGTGTATGTAACCGTCTACCTTTAAGAGACTATTGTATGTAACCGTTCACCTTTAAGAGAACTATTTTAGGTGTGGCACTACTTGTTTGGCTTCTGTATACGGTAATACCGACGGTGACCACACCGGTATATAAGTGCTGTGGCATGATTTATAGGGCAGATTCGCCCTGACCTTCGACTAGTAAAGTCCTGTTGTATGTTACTCCTGAAGTCTGTGTCGTAATTAACTGCACAACCCACAGACTTTACAGTGGCGACGAGTCCGATCGTACCCTGCGGCAACAATAATTTCAAAGCAACGAAAGAGCGTCGAAAAGAGGCAACCGCCCTCGTCATTCGGCTGGGAGAAAACTCAAGGTTGCAGCAATAGCAAGGAGGAAGACTTTAGCGACAAAAACTTCCATCAGCAACAGGCACTGACTGTCCCTTCTGCCACGGTGACTGTGAGTAAGGGAAAGTGAAAAGAATAGCCGGAGGATAAGGGCTGGGCACTCGACCACGGTCGAGGGGGAAAAGGAGCCGGACAAAAAGTCAGGTCCAACGGCGTCGTGAGAGACCGCGACCGGCAGGAAAAGCTGGGCGGTGACCGAAGCCACGGTGCGCTGCGACCGGGAGCGTAGGCGCGGGAAGAGAGAAACTCAGCTGCAGCCGGGGAGAGAAGCACCGGACTGCGAGAGGGCTGGGAGGCGCGATTGGGGTCCGAGCGAGCGGGAGAGGCAGAGCCGAGCAAGGGGAACTGTGCGAGAGCCAGTCCAGCGGTTGAACTGTCCTCCGTCAACGGGGTGTACCCAGCGCCAGTAGAGCCGAGCGAGCGGGAGAGAGACAGAGCCGAGCAAGGGGAACTGTGCGAGAGCCAGCCCAGCGGCTGAACCTGTTCGCCGGCAACGGGGTACCCAGAGCCGGTCGCCCTGCCATAAAATTTAAAAAAAAGGGAAAGCCTTGAAGCCGACGTGCAGGCTGTGAACCTGAAAGCCAGCGGCCGTCGCCCGTGGGGAAAGTGTGCCCCTCCCGCCAGGGAAGAAACGCGGGAAGCCGCCATTAGGCGGGGAAGAAGACAGAAGCGGGAAACCGCCATTGAAGTGGGGGGGGAGAGAAGATAAGAGCGGGAAACCGCCATTTTCGCGGGAAAACTGCCATCTTAGAAAAAAAAAGAAATAATAATTTAAAGAAATACTTGTGTTGTTCCCAAAGAGAGGAAGATGCCTAAGCGTGGTAACATCAACGATTTTAATTCCGAGGTAGAAGACTGGGCCACGTACGTGGAACGCATTGAGATCTATTGTGAGGCCAATAAAATAGAAGAAGATGACAAAGCTATAACTTTGCTGAACTCGATGGGCGCAAAGACATACGGGCTCTTGAAGCATCTACTAGCACCAGCTAAACCGGCGGATCAGACTTTCGATGATATTGTGGCTGTCCTGAAGGACCACTTGAACCCTACACCATTGATGTTGGCTGAACGATTCAAATTCTATGTGAGAACGCAACGGAAAGACGAAAGCAACGCAGAATACTTGGTCGAACTGCGTAGACTAGCGAAATACTGCCAGTTTGGAGGGAATCTGACAGAGGCATTGCGAGACAAGTTCGTGTGCGGGTTGGCAAAGGAAGGAACGCAAAAGCGACTACTCAAAGAGAACGACCTTACACTTGACAGGGCTGTCCTTATTGCAGCATCACACGAAGCCGCAGCGAAGGGAACTGCGGAAATGCAGCTAAAGACAGCAGCACTAAGTGTGGATCAAATTACCTCGACAACAACAAAATGCTATCGTTGTGGGAAGACAACACACGACCAGAACCAATGCTGGTTTAAGAACCAGGAATGTAGGAAATGTGGCAAACTGGGTCACATAGCTAAGGTATGCCGGTCAGGGAAGAAGACCAACAACCAAAGGACCAACAACCAAAGGAAGCCATCACAGGAAAAGTACAACAAGGTACACAAGGTGGCTGAGAAGAGTTCAGACGAACAGAATTCAGACTCAGACCCAAACGGCCAGGAGCTGGGTAGCCTGAGAATTCACAATGTGAGTAAGGAAGCTGACCTACAAACTATCTGGGTCATGCTAAAAATAGCTGGAATCCAAGTGAAAATGGAGTTGGACACTGGATCAGCTCTATCAGTCATAAATCGAAGGGATTACCACCGGCTATTCTCACATATACCCTTATGAGATACCAAGTTCGTATTGCAGACATACACGGGGCATAAAGTATACCCCATGGGAAAGATAAGAGTCAAAGTGAGAGATAGGGGTAAAGAACACCCAAGAATGAACTTATACGTACTACATGAGGGAGGACCACCACTTCTAGGACGGGAGTGGATCAAGAAAATAGACATGGAATGGCACTATCTAAAAGCCATAACGAGTGAGAACTCGGTGCAGACAAGCAGCTCAGATTCTGAAATGGATGACGATAAGACCAACCCAAATATGAAAGACAAGGCTGAAATGGACTTGCCGACGAAGGTTGGAAAAACGAAGGCATGCATAAAGGCTTATGCTCCAGAGAAGAACAAAGTTTCAGAACAGAACTCCACCGAACAACGACAACCTAGTTTGACAGAAAATTCTGAGCCTGTTCAAGTTACGGACATATCCATGACGGAAGAACACTGAGCTCGGACTCAACGTTATCTCAAAGTACGACAACAATTAGAACAATTGAGTTACCGTCTCGTACAAGAGATGAAAACAATGAAAAAGTTCTATGACACCGAATGGGAAAGTCTGGAAAGACAACAGCACCTGCTGGCTCAGGCAGAGAGCGACCATAGAGCCATCATGACCAATTACCGATCACATCTCCCTTATGATGTCCAAGAGTTAGAATATTTGCATGATCTAGAGATACAGCATAAAGGCAAACCACGCTACACTGAGGATTTTGTTCTGCAATTGGAGACGGAGCTAGTGCAGGCAAGGTTAAGAGAAGCTGAATCGCAGTGTGCACTTAAAGAGATGCAAAGAAAAATCTTGGACATAGAAAAGAGAAACGCTTCTTTACCTGATGAGAATAATGTGGCCATGTTGCAAGAGGAGCTTATAGGGGCGAAACTGAAAGAAGCTAAGCAAAGGATGTTGGAACTTGAAACACAGAACCAAATCAGCAGTAACCAGCTATGTCGAGCAGAGAAGGAGTGCAATGGTCTACAGGAGAAGGTGCAATATCTCTCAGCCCAGAATAAGGGACTACTCACTCAGTTAAATGAAAGTAAAGGGGAAATGGCTGAGATAGACCGCAAGAATAAAGAAGATTTGATGGCAGTGAGACTTCGAGAGGTGGATAGCATAGCAGCCTTGGCTGAACTCCAACAGAAAATTGCGAAAGAAGCAAATGAAGAGGAATCTTCAGGAAGCCAGGATTTTATTCCAGTTCTTCTCTACGACTCCTTACAAGCAGAGTGTGAGAAGCTGAAAGAACAGTATGAACAGGCCCAGGCTACAATTCTGGAGGGGGTTAACTTGGCAACCTCCGAAAAGCTAGTTTCA
Organism: Somniosus microcephalus; assembly: GCF_052327205.1. Classification (NCBI taxonomy): domain Eukaryota; kingdom Metazoa; phylum Chordata; class Chondrichthyes; order Squaliformes; family Somniosidae; genus Somniosus; species Somniosus microcephalus. Next base: position 28,536,766 of record NC_140994.1, read on the forward strand.
GTAGAAGCATATGAGCAACTAAAGGTTGAACATGAACAAGAAGTCCAAAGGCTGCAGGAAATTCTTGATGAGCTCAAGACCAAGACAGACTCATCGGTAGAAGTTCCATCCATAGATGAGAAATTAGAGGTGAAAGACATGGCAGAACATGGAAGACAAGATGTCCAAGAACTCATAAAAATAGTGAAGGAAACCCAAGACAAATATGAGGCGGCAATGACCGAGGTTCAACAACTTGAAGAACAGATTCAACCGGGAATCCTTTCAGTGGAAGAAAAGGAAACTGTAAGAAACACAGAGACTGTAAGAATGGCCCCTGAACATGAGTTAGAGAGCATCAAGGCGCAACTTCTCCGAGCGCTGGAAGCCAAAGTACAAGAGGAAAAGAAGGTGAAAACATTGGAGGAAAAGGTGGATGAAATGGAGAAGACTCTGATCCACAGTGTTCCCGTGGAAGAGTTAACGGTCAGCCAACTCCTTCATATGCTGAGGGACAAGACTCTGCAATGGGAACAATCGGAACACGAGCTTCAATCTTCAAAGGAAAGGAGTTCGGAGCTCTCAAAAGTGAGGGAAATAGCTGAGGTTGCAACACAGACTTTACGGGGATGCCAAAGGTACGCTGAATCACGTCTATGTGAACAACAGAATGTTGAAACAGCTGCTTCAGTAGAAGGATTGAATAGCCCGATCAATCAATCCCCGAGGGAAGGGAAGGTATTGAAATCACAAATGAGGTCAGTAGTGAAGGGTTTGCAGGAAACCCAGGAAGAGCGGGATGAATATGAACGCATGAAGAAGTCTCTTCAAGAAAGATGTCTAGGGAGGGAACAACAGTTGGAACAACAGTCGGCTAACGTCCAGATGGGCAAGGAGGAAGGAGAAGGTCCTCTCGTCGGCCTAACTCAGGACGAACCCGAATATTACCATGACCTGTTGAGTGACACTGAATATTACGAGGATCTGGTCTGCCCAGCTTGTGATGAAAACTCCCAAAGTGCAGAAATCAGGATGAAGCACTTAAAGTCTAAGGAACATAGAGAGATGGTGGCGCTACAGCTGGCAGCTGATAAGGGAGCCCCGAGAGTCTCCAAGAAGCAGAAAAGAAAAAGAAGAAGCAGAAGATGATAACCATCAAAATCATTATCACTCCTACCAGATCATGCACGTGGGCCCTACGAAGGGAGATAAATCAGTTGGAAAGTAAGGAAAATTACCAAGGCAATACAGCTGTTGTAAAAGTCAGCATTGCTGGTTCAGCAGGACAAAAGTTCAAGCTGTTACGTCAAGGGGAATACTAGTGGAGGAGTCACGCTAGCAATGTGAACCGGCTACACCACAGCGATGTTGTTCGGACTGAGTCAAGACTAGAGACTGAATCTATACACTATTCCCACAGAGACTGAACCTGTGAACTGTTTTCCGCAGAGACTATATCTGTAAATTGTTTATCTGAAGTTGAATATATGTATGTTAAGAGAAATAGTATGTTGTAAGCTAAAAAAGGAGGATTGTAGTGTATGTAACCGTCTACCTTTAAGAGACTATTGTATGTAACCGTTCACCTTTAAGAGAACTATTTTAGGTGTGGCACTGCTTGTTTGGCTTCTGTATACGGTAATACCGACGGTGACCACACCGGTATATAAGTGCTGTGGCATGATTTATAGGGCAGATTCGCCCTGACCTTCGACTAGTAAAGTCCTGTTGTATGTTACTCCTGAAGTCTGTGTCGTAATTAACTGCACAACCCACAGACTTTACACTAAGCTTTAGCATGGTATCCGCCTCTGCTACAGTGAAGTGCTCCACACTCCTTGCCAGTCCATCAATGCATTCGGGCACCCTTCCCACTGCACCCATGAGCTGAGTGTGCATGCCCACTGCCTGGGTGTTTCATTTCAGCGATGAGCCACTCCTCCTCTGCGTCCAGTGCAGCAAGACTCGCTGGCCTACTCTCCCTCCGGGGAGAAGGCCCCCGAGCTTCCCTACCCCCATTGCGTTGCTGCAGCCCGCTGGGTCCTGGAGCTTCACCCTCATCAGACCCTCTCCACCTGCTCCCCTCCAGGGAAGGCGTGTTCCCAGTGTGGGCATGGGCTTCCTCGAGAGAGGGTGGCACTGATGCTCCGGCTTCCTCTTCCTCATCACCTGCAGCTTCACTCCCACTGGCAGCTTGAGGGCCCATCTCCTCAGCTGGTGAATCTCCATCTGAAAGCAGGGAGGTACAAGAGTGGCTTTAGCGTGAGGACAGGGGGGCAGCAAGGGAGGAATGAGTGCAGTGATTTAGTAAGTTGGATTGAAAGTGTCAAAGGCTGGTGTTGTGAGGGCCAAGGGGAATGAAGAGGATAAAAAGGTGATGACCTTACCATTGCTGTCCAGAATGGGGTTGGCCTCTCCAGGGGTGATGGGGCCAATCACCTGGCTTGCCACAATCCTGTGGATGCGCGCCTCAAGATCGCTGAGGGGTTGCAGCTGAGGCCGCCCTCCACCCATCCGTTGCTGCTATCTCCTATTATGAGATAGCTTGGCCTGCAAGAAAAAGGACGGCATCTGAGTAAATATACAGCCATGGTCTTGCCTGATGTGCCTCCCATAGTTGAAAAGCCCTTAATGTATGCAGCCATGGTCTTGCCTGATGTGCCTCCCATAGTTGAATAGCCCTTAATGTATGCAAAGTGTGGAATGTGCGTGTATGTTTCATGAGAGGGCCCTAGGTGTTGGATGAGTGTTGGGCATTGAGGTTTTAAGACCCTCTGGCCATAGAACGAGGTTGAGATGGAGGGATGGAGAGGTATTGAAAAAAAGCCACACACCCTGACGACCCGAGTGAGGTCGTTGAACTTTTTTCGACATTGAGTCTGGGTCCTGGTCACCATGCTCCTGGAGCAGATGTGCTGAGCCACCTCCCTCCACACTCTTCTGTAGTCGCGTGGCAAAGGCCTCCTGCCACTCTCAGGGTAGAGTATAGGTCTTCTGCGCTCCACCGCACCAACCAGAGCCTCCAAGGCCTGCTCGCTGAAGCACTGAGCTCGTTCTCTTACCCTCTCCATAGTCCTTGGCTGGAAAATGTAGTCACAGGTCTGTCCAGGTCGAGATTCAAGGCTCCAATGAGCAGGGTGTGGCTGGAGAGCAAGATCGACCCTCCCCTTTAAGAACTGTCCGGTGCCATTGTGTCTGTGTTCCATCGCTAACTGACATCACCTGCGCTGCGCCCGCGCTCTGAGTTAGCACCTCGCTCCTCGGCCTTTGCACCTTAAGACAGGTGTGCAGCACCTGATTTAGCGCTCCAATCACCTCCAGGGGCGATAAAAGCCAAGTTTGCAGTCGAAGGTGATAATTAGCGCCAGGCGCTAAACATCGCGCCCGGCCGATAATTGCGCCCCAAACAGGGCAATACTGAATTTCTCCCCCATAGTATTTAAATAACCGTTGCAATTTGTAAAGCTTATTTAGTTCAAAATTGGTTTCACCACCAGATTTACATTGTCTTGCTGACATAATGACTGGCACATGTAAGAAAACATAACAAACCATGATAGAGTAGTTGTATTTTGCTAGATCACTACCTGTGTATGTAAATCTGCACAACTTTCAAAAGCACATCAAATAGCAAATTTTATTCTTTAAACTGCTCTTTTTGATTGTAAAATCTGTTTGACGTTTTAAAATCCTTGCTGCATCACTGCATTCTGACATTGACTTATTTGCATTGACTGTGAGGAAACAAAAACTGCAGGGAGCTAAAATAACATTTCACTTAAAACAATTGTTACCTCCAAACTTAACTGATTGGATTTTCCAGCATATGTACATATTGGTATATAGATAATATAAATTGTGAGGTTACCAACTTGCATAAATAATCTTGTGTTTTTAATAAATGTTGAACCAGACACTTACTTTAAAAATGAAACAACTGCAGCATTAGTCCAATTCATGCTCAAAGCTCACACCAGAACATACGCTGCTGTTATCTGGCTGGTGGTCCAATTATTCTATATAACAACAGAAAATGCTGGAAAAACTCAGCAAGTCAGGCAACATCCGTGGAGAGAAATTTGAGTTGACGTTTCGGGTTTGACCCTTCTTCAAAACTGGAGAGAAAAGGAACTAGATCGAAGGCAGGGCTGCGATCGGACAAAAGAATAAAAGAACCAAAAGAAGTAAAAGAGATTAGAAGCTAGACGAGATGGTAATAGGCTGTGATTAGGTGTAAAGTGTACTGGCAGGGCAAAAGATAGCTGCCAGGTGTGAGAGAGAAACAAAAGGAAAGGGGGGGGGGGGGAAAGGAAAGGAGTGGAAAAATATAAGTGAAAATGAAATAGGGGCCGAGGTTATGATCTGAAATTGTTGAACTCGATATTGAGACCGGAAGGCTGCAGAGTGCCTAATCGGAAGATGAGGTGCTGTTCCTCGAGTTTACGTTGAGCTTCCGTGGAACAGTACAAGAGGCCAAGGACGGTGAGGTCCGAGTGGGAATGGAGCGGTGAATTGAAATGACAGGCGACCGGAAGCTCGGGGTCACCCTTACGGACTGAACGGAGGTGTTCCGCAAAGCGGTCACCCAATCTGCGTTTGGTCTCCCCAATGTAGAGGAGACCGCATCGTGAGCAGCGAATACAGTATACTAGATTGCGAGAAGTACAAGTAAATCGCTGTTTCACCTGGAAGGGGTGTTTGGGGCCCTGGACAGTGGGAAGGGGGGAGGTATAGGGGCAGGTGTTACATCTCCTCCGCTTGCACGGGAAGGTGCCAGGCGAAGGGGAAGGGCTGTTTGGGGTGATAGAGGAGTGGACTAGGGTGTCTCGGAGAGAGCGGTCCCTGCGGAATGCTGAAAGGGGAGGGGAGGGGAAGATACGTTTGGTGGTGGGATCACTTTGGAGGTAGCGGAAATGCCGGAGGATGATCCGTTGAATGTGGAGGCTGGTGGGGTGAAAGGTGAGGACAAGGGGAACCCTATCGTGGTTCCGGGAGGGAGGGGCAGGGGTGAGGGCAGAGGTGCTCTTGTAGTCCTTCATCTTTTGTTAAGAGGCTAAACTGAACAACATTATTCTGTTGCTGACTGAAAGTGCGCATGTCCCTAATGCGTAGAATTAGGTAGCTTCAGGTGCCAGCGATGATGAATGAAAAACCCTACCATACTCTTTGTATTTAAGAGTTGTAACCCAGTGCAGTTTTATTAATACAGCTGAAATAGGTTTATCACCAAAAATAAGCATTTTTAATTAGGGCGTCCAGTCCTCTGCCTGCGAGTAACCTGATTTAAAATCACTCACTAAAAAAAACTATACTGAACCATTTAATAGTTTCATTGGTCTACACTAGTCCGGTTCTTAGTAAATTAAGTATTTATTGATATGAAAAAACTTTTTAAAAAATGCCTGTGTGCTTAAGAAATGTAGGCAATTTGAAGAGCCTTCCCGAACTAACGCAATCGGTGGAATCTCGCAATTTTTGGCCAGTTTTTGTCGGCGTGGCCTGATTCGAGTGAATTGAATCTTGAACCAGCGTGAAAGATTGTGGAAAACACAAAACTAAGTGGTTTTGGCCTTAACTCACCTATGCTTTAAATTTGCCGATCATTTGCTCTGGTTCAGCCAATTCCACCCAGATTGCATTGGATTTGGGCACATTTTTTCCCATTCATCATAATCTTCCTACTTCCTATTGCCAACCCATTTTTCTATCCAGATAATTTTGCCATTAATCCCATGACCTTGACCATTTTAAAAAAGCACAGCATGTGGAATTTAATCAAAATGCATTTTGAAAAGCCAAGTAAATTATATCCACCTCAATCATGGAGGGCAGTGAAGGAGTTTACACGTGGAGCCCAGAAAGGTCACATGTATAAAGAATCAAGAAAGATGCGATTCTGCAATAGCAAATGAGGGACATTATACCTCATTTTATGAGACTGCTAGATTATAATCAGAAAATGAGCCTCTAAGCACAGAATTTCTTAGAGAACAGAGTGGACAGAAGTAATACCTAGAAATTATGCTGCGTGATATTGCTGTACAAATGCTTGTGTTCATATGAAATTAGTTTGTTTTCTATTAACCCATATAAGATAAGCTGTTTTCAAATTGCATACTAAGTAATTTTGAATGTGCACATTAAACATTTATACACTAATATCATAGTGTGTAATATTGTATCATGCTGTGTAGCTTCTAGGCTTAATACATTTATAAGTATTGTCTTCTATTTGTATTCATGCTGACTTTGTGCTAACATTAATGAACAGAAAAATATACCCCATTGTCTTCACAAACACTCACTGGACAAACATTACAGGCTAAAAATCTTAATGTTTTGATACTATGCTATTTAATCTGGTTTCTGTTTAAGTGTAAATCTTTCAAAGAATGACAGGGGTCAATCAATTAAGAGAAGGATATGACAATTTTTCCTAGTTGGGTCTGGCATATCAAACTATATAATAATGTGTTCTTTAGTCCAATTGCTTCAATTTAATGACTGTTCTGATTAAAGATTATTTATTTTCTTTACTTGCAAAAATTATAATTAATGATACCACTAGATTCTGATAGCTAAGTTAAACAATTAATCATTTCCAGTGTATAATTGCTTGTGAGGAAAGATGAGCCAATCAGAAATTCTGTGTTTTTTTAATATTCATTCTTGGGATGTAGGCGTCACTGGCAAGGTTGGCATTTATTGCCCTAGTTGCTCTGAAAAGGTGATGGTGGGCCTTCTTCTTGAACTGGTTTTTGATACAATTGAGTGACTTCTAGGGCCACTTCAGTGGGCAATTAAGAGTCAACCACGTTGGCATGGGACTGGAGTCACAGGTAGGCCAGGCAGGGTAAGGTCAGCAGGTTTCCTTCCTGAAAGGACATTAGTGAGCCAGTTGGGTTTTTATGACAATCGACAGCTTCATGATCACTTGATGTTAAGTTGGAAGAAATTTTGACTCATCTTTGACAGGTAATTTGACAGTCTGTTGTGGGGGGTGAAGGAAGCGATGGAGAAGTAGAGCTGGGTGTCATCACCATGTGTAGCAAAGTTACCCTATGCCTGTGGATAACGCCACCAAGGGGCAGCATGGAAATGAAGAAGAGGAGAGCTAAGAATAGTTCCCTAGGGATTCCACAGGTGACTGGGCAGAGGTAGGAACAGACGCCATTCTGCAAGATGAGCTAGCTGTGTTTGGACAGGTGCAAGTGGAACCATGTGGGTGCTGTCCTATGGAGCTAGCCAATAGAGGAATCTGAAAACCACAAGAGAAAGCTGTTCGCTTCACCTTCCAATCTGAAATTAAAAGAAAGAAAATTTAGATGTTTGTATATATTCTTTGTCAAGACCTAGTGTACTCTTAAGATGTAGCAGGATTAGAGGGTCAGGTATAATTGGACCAGGGCATGCAGATTTAATCAATTCCCCATTTAAAATTATACATTTTGTCTATATTTTTATAATAAACTCCTATATCGACATTTATAATGAAAACTGCCTATTTAAACGTGCTGTAATTACACCTTCCAGTCTGTGGTGGTGCTATAGTGCCTGCACTGAGGTAAGGGGGTACTTACAAGAATTCATGGGCATTTTCCATTATAGATGTGGACACTGGAATTTGTAATGTAAGTTTTTTTTTATTCGCTTATGGGATCTGGGCGTCGCTGGCAAGGCCAGCATTTATTGCCCACCCCTAGTTGCCCTTGAGTGGTGGTGATGAGCTGCCTTCTTGAACCGCTGCAGTCCGTGTGGTGAAGGTACTCCCACTGTGCTGTTAGGTAGGGAGTTCCAGGATTTTGACCCAGCGACGATGAAGGATCGGCGATATACTACTAAATCAGGATGGCGTGTAACGTGGAGGGGAACTTGGAGGTGGTGGTGTTCCCATGCGCCTGCTGCCTTTGTCCTTCTAGGTGGAAGAGGTCGTGGGTTTGGGAGGTGCTGCCGAAGAAGCCTTGGCGAGTTGCTGCAGTGCATCTTGTAGATGGTACACACTGCAGTCACAGTACGCCGGTGGTGGAGGGAGTGAATGTTTAAGGTGGTAGATGGGGTGCCAGTCAAACAGGCTGCTTTGTCCTGGATGGTGTCGAGCTTTTTGAGTGTTGTTGGAGCTGCACTCATCCAGGCAAGTGGAGAGTATTCCATCACACTCCTGACAGGAAGTATATGGAAATGTAAGATTTTTAATATATTATATAGATAAAGATGGGTAAAGAAGCACTATCATGATATCGGTAAGCATCAGATTTCTGTTTTCCCAATTGTGTTAGAGCAGTGGGTCATGGTAGAAGAATGTGATACATACAGAAACATACTACATAATATGCAAATTGAGAATAGGTCCACCAAGCCCATTCAGTCCAGAGATCATGTACAACTTGCTTTATTATGACATTCATTCAAATCATTCAATTGTGAGGAAGACCACATACATACACACACAAACAATTTCAGTAAAAACGGGTGGAATGTAAAATGAGTGGCCGATCCAACTCCCTCCCACCCGCCAGGTTAAAATTAGGTTAAAGTTGGGGCTGTTCATGAATGGGGAAAAACTCCTTTTTGACGGAGAGTAAGAGGTTGAGTGGCTTGTTATGTTAGGCTGACCATACATTCCCGTTTTCCGGGGACAGTCCCCAGATTAGTTACTGTGTCCCTGAGCAAACAACATCCCTGGTTGAGTCTCCGGTTCAGGAAATTCGTCCCAGAATAGAGCCATATTCATTGGTCCGCTGGTCGGCAGGAGTTGGATTTTAACTTTATTTTTGGATAAACTGGAAAAATTCAACTTTTGTTTTTTTAAGCACGAATTGTACAGAAATCCCGGGGGAAGTTTCTCATCCCATTCGCAGACGGTTTGCACTCAGGAATGGATTCGAGGAACCGGTTGAACGGAGGTGACGATGGCAGCTCCACCTTCCCACAATGCAGCGCGGTGGAGAAAAGGCCCCATTGATAGCTGGGACCGCACTCAATGGGGCCTTTTCTCCACCGCGCTGCACACTGGGGGATTGTGCAGGGCCTTGGTGAGACCGCACCTTGAGTATTGTGTGCAGTTTTGGTCGCCTTACCTGAGGAAGGACGTTCTTGCCATGGAAGGAGTGCAGCGAAGATTCACCAGGCTGATACCTGGGATGGCAGGAATGACGTATGAGGAGAGATTGTGTCGATTGGGCTTATACTCACTGGAGTTTAGAAGATTGGGAGGGGATCTCATCGAAACCTATAAAATTCTGTCAGGCCTGGACAGACTAGATGCAGGAAGGATGTTTCTGATGGCTGGGGAGTCCAGAACCAGGGGTCATAGTCTAAGGATAAGGAGTAAGCCATTTAGGACTGAAATGAGGAGGAATTTCTTCACCCAGAGAGTGGTGAACCTGTGGAATTCTCTGCCACAGAGGGTGGTGGAGGCCAGTTCATTAAATATATTCAAGAAAGAGTTGGATATATTTCTTAAGGCTAAAGGGATCAAGGGATATGGGGAGAAGGCAGGGACAGGGTACTGAATTTGGATGATCAGCCATGATCTCATTGAATGGCGGAGCAGGCTCGAAGGGCCGAATGGCCTACTCCTGCTCCTATCTTCTATGTTTCTATGTTTCTCTGAGTCACCTGACCCTGTGTTTCGGCCAATAGTGACTGACTGGAGGGCGGAATCTTTAAAATGCGCGGGAGAAGCTGAGGGCGCGGTGAGAGCTGGTGGGTGAGTGGATTTACTTTACCTCAGAGATCAGTATCATGGGTTTTTTTAATGAATAAGACAAGCTCTAAATACTCCCACCGGGAAGAGGATTCTGAAACCTTCTGAGACAGAGAGTGTTTCACACCTTATATGGAAAATCTCAGTCAGTTTGGAACAGATATAAAATTGAAAAATTAATAGTTAGGATCTTCAGGGTGAGTATAGATGCTACAACAGTATTGCCAGAACACATGCAAGTTTCGAGATTCAGTGTAAAGTGAAAATGGTGTTGTCTCTACGCGTATTCCACTAGCAGAAGCAACAAAGTTGTCATGCCGGTTTTCTTGAAACGCGTCCTGGCTACTTTGCTGTGCTCCCACCCTGTGTGTCCCCGGATTCGGTTTAGAAAATATGGTCACACTAAGTTAAGTCCTTCAGGCATTTGGTCCCTTGCTATTAGCAGTTTCCCACTGAGCGGGTTAGGTTAAAATTATTAGGCTTTCAGAAAGTATGCTATTCCTATTCCTCCGCCTAGCTTGACAAATACATTCTTGCCATATGTCTCTTGTCCATCTTCTGCTCACACCTATTTTTCTGTGATCCCCATATTGCCAATAGTTTTGCTAACACCTTCTACCTCTAAATCTAATAGTTGTACATTCCAAAAGTCTGGTGGAAACCCTGCAGGTTTTCAGTTGCAATGTACCAATAGAATACTCCACGGTGTACTATGAAATACAGTATTTATTCCACTAACAAGTAAGACTTTCATAAATCAAAGTTTATCAGATTCTTACTGCCATTGAATAAATTCTTTAGTCTACAGTTCTTGCAATATCCTTTATGTAGGTCACAAGATTTGTATGCATTTCACAATCAATGAAATACTAGTTACATTATATGGCTCTGTTTTCCTGGTAGTGAAATATAGATGTGAGTATAAAGCAGAGAACATTAATGTGTGCTTATGTTCACTTTTTTTGCTAAAATTAGCAAACAGAGGAAAACATGCTCCATATATGTTGGCTCTACATCCACATCAGGCAAAAATAAGAGCTTCTTTATAATACCCTTTCAGTGTACAGATAGCTTTTGTACAATGTGCTATAAAGCAACATCAAATGGTACCTTTTCTTGCAAAAAGCTTTTCACACCTTACAGTAAAAACACTGCCAACCATGAAATGTTTTCAGAATTGGCTTTCACCCTAAGTTATTGGTTGTTTCCAGTACAATAAAAAGTAATTTGCTGATGTAAGTCAAAAATGTCACTGAAGAAAGGCTAAAGAAACTGCCTGTATCATTTTGCATTTAAAGTGACTTAAAATTAAAAGTACAAAATGTTTATCTTGGCAGAGCGCATTGTAAAGTTTCTGAACCACAAGCCTACAATATAAATCACACTCCTCAATTTCCGAATAATGAGAGTTAATTTTTAATAATCCTTGCCAGCAATTAAACCAACTTTTAGGGCTCTCCCAATGGATTGGTGAGCTTATTCCAGTGCAGTACTGAGGGAGCGCTGCACTGTCGGAGGTGCCGTCTTCCGGATGAGACGTTAAACCGAGGCCCTGTCTGCTCTCTCAGGTGGACGTAAAAGATCTCATGGCACTATTTCGAAGAAGAGTAGGGGAGTTATCCCCAGTGTCGTGGCCAATAGTTATCCCTCAATCAACATAACAAAAACAGATTGGGCTGAAAATTCAGTAGGGTTAGCGCCCCATTTGAGGCGCTAGAGGGCCTAGCGCCGGAGTTATGGCCGGTTTGTAAATTCAGTGGGGCCCTGCCATCGGCGTTAGACCGGTTGCGCTGCGCCGGCACCGATGACGTCATCGGTGTGCACAGCGTCCCGGTTGCCGTGGTGACGGGCCCCAACGCCGAAATTGAGTTGCGGCCGCCTCGCCCGTGGCAGCCGCAACTAACGATGTTTCAGCAGAGTCCTACGCGAGTTAGCGCCGGCGCATTAAGGTCGCGCGGCGGCCGGCCGCTTTCCCGCCGGCCGCCTGCCCGCACCTCCCTCCCCGGACTCCTCCACCCACCCCCCGCGGAACAGATGCGTCTGGCCTGCGAGCCCGGCACTTCTCCGAGGTGCCGGGCTCATTTTTTTCAAGATTTCAACGGCCAGCGGGCGGGTGCAGGCAGCTCCTCCTTAACTGAAGGAGGAGGCCTGCACTTCCCCAGCCTGCCGCACCGCATCGGGTGCCGCAGTGCCGGAATTGCGCCACAATGCGGCAGTCAGCGCCCATTTCGAGGCGCTGACACCCTCCTGTAGCGCCGGCAGCCGTTTGGGCGCGGCGCTACTGAATTTTTGGCACGCGCAGGGGGACTTAGCGCCGGCGCTAAATTTCCGGCGCTAAAGCCCTGGCGCGGCGCCAACTGAATTTCTAGGCCATTATCTGGTCATTATCACATTGCTGTTTCTGGGAGCTTGCTATGCGCAAACTGGTTGCTGCGTTTCTCACATTATGACAGTGACTCCACTTCAAAAGTACTTCATTGGCTGTAAAGCGCTTTGAGATGTCCAGTAGTTGTGAAAGGTGCTATATAAATGCAAGACTTTCTTTCTTATTCAATGAGTATTCAATAAGCCATACAGAGGGTGAAAATCCTAGGTTCGATCCACAGCCGGTGAAGGACTTAAAGGAATCCTTACAATAAAATGTCTGCCCTATGAGGTGTACATGTGTCCCTGTGAAAAACGATTTCCAAGACAACAACAACTTGCATTTATACAGCACCTTTACATAGATTTACATAAAATATACAGCACATTAACAGGCCATTCGGCCCAACCAGTCCATGCCAGCGTTTATACTCCACTCGAGCCTCCTCCCATTCTTCCTCATCTAACTATCAGCATAGCCCTCTATTCTCTTCTCCCTCATCTGCTTATCTAGTTTCTCCTTAAATGCATCTATACTGTTTGCATCAACCACTCCCTGAGGTAGTGAGTTCCACATTCTCACCACTCTCTGGGTAAAGAAGTTTCTTCTGAATTCCCTATTGGATTTCTTGGTGACTATCTTATATTGATGGCCTCTAGTTTTGCTCTTCCCCACAAGTGGAAACACTCTCTCTGTATCTACTCTATCAAAACCTTCCATAATTTTAAAGACCTCTATTAGGTCACCCCTCAGCCTTTTCTTTTCAAGAGAAAAGAGACCCAGCCTGCTCATCCTTTACTGATAGTTATAACCTCACAGTTCTGGTATCATCCTTAAAAATCTTTTTTTGCACCTTCTCCAGTGCCTCTATATATTTATATTATAATATGGCGACCAGAACTGTACACACTACTCCAAGTGTGGTCTAACCAAGGTTTGATACAAGTTGAGCATAACTTCGCTACTTTTCAGTTCTATCCCTCTATAAATGAACCCTAGTGCTTGATTTGCTTTTGTTATGGCTTTATTGACCTGCGCCGCAACTTTCAGTGATTTGTGTATTTGTACTCCCGGATCCCTTTGCTCCTCATTTAGATTCTTATGTTCCAAGTAATATGTGACCTCCTTATTTTTCTTACCAAAATGTAATAGCTCACATTTATCTATGTTGAAATTCATTTGCCATTATATGCCCATTCTGCAAGTTTATTAATGTCTTCTTGTAATTTGTTGCAGTCCTCCTCAGTATTGACTATCCCTCCAAATTTGGTGTTGTCCGCAAATTTAGAAATTTTGTTTTTAATTTCAAAGTCGAAATTGTATATTTAATGTAGAAAAACATCCCAAGGCACTTCACAGAGGTGTAATCAGACCAAAATGGATGCTGAGACAAAGGAGGAGATATTAGGATGGGTGACCAAAAGCTTGGCTAAAGAGGTGGGTTTTAAGGACAGCTTTAAAAGAGAGGAGAGGTGGAGCGGTGAAAGGGGTTTAAGGAGAGAATTACAGAATGTGGGGCTCAGACAGCGGAGGTGCAGTCAGAGAGGGAATGGGTGACTGTCAGACAGAAGAGCAGGACCAGGCAGGTAGTGCAGGAGTCCCCTGAGCCCATCTTGCTCACCAACCAGTATTCGGTGCTGAGTACTGGTGAGGGCGATGGTTCCTCTGGGGAGTGCAGCCAGAGCCAAGTCCACAGCACCATGGAAGGCTCAGCTGCACAGGTGTGGGGGGGGGGGGAGGGAAAGGAGAGGGAGAGCAATAGTGATATGGGATTCAATAGTTAGGGGAGCAGACAGGCGTTTCTGCGGCCACAGACGTGACTCCAGGATGGTATGTTGCCTCCCTGGTTCCAGGGTCAAGGATGTCATTGAACGGCTGCAGGGCATTCTGAGGGGGGAGGGTGAACAGCCAGAGGTCATGGTCCATATTAGTACCAACGACATAGGTAGGAAGAGGGATGAGGTCCTGCAGGCAGTGTTTAGGGAGCTAGGAAAGAGGTTAAAAAGCAGGACCTCAAAGGTAGTAATCTCCTACCAGTGCCACGTGCTAGAGAGTACAGAAATAGGAAGATAGAGCCAATGAATGCGTGGCTGGAGAGATGGTGTAGGAGGGAGGGCTTTAGATTCCTGAGGAATTGGAACCGTTTCTGGGGGTGGTGGGACCTCTACAAGCCAGATGGGTTGCTCCTCAACAGGAACGGAGCCAATATTCTCGCGGGAGGGTTTGCTAGTGCTGTTGAGGAGGGTTTAAACTAGCTTGGCAGGGGGATGTGAACCTAAGTATAGAGTCAATAGGGAGGGAAGAAAAACTGGAATTGGAAAACAAAAATGTAGAAAGTAAATTGGAAGGATAGAGGAATCAAGGGCCAGACAGTAGTCAACAAGGAGGTTTGCCTGTACTAAATGGTATATATTTCAATGCAAGGAGTATAGCGAACAAGGCAGATGAGCTGAGGGCACAGGTAGATACTTGGGACTATGATATTATAGCTATTACAGAGATGTGACTGAAAGAGGGGCAGTTATGGCAGCTCAACATTCCTGGTTACAGGGTTTTCAGACGGGATAGAGAGGGAGGTAAAAAGGGAGGGGGGGTCACGGTATTGATTCAAGAAACTATTACAGCTGTGAGGAGGGATGATATGTTGGAGGGATCATCAAACGAGGCCATATGGGTCAAATTGAAAAGCAAAAAGGGGTGATCACGCTGCTGGGAGTGTACTACAGACCCCCAAACAGTGAGAGGGAGATAGAAGAACAAATATGTAGACACATTTCTGAGAAGTGCATAAACTATAGGGCAGTAATAGTAGGGGAGTTCAACTACCCCAATATTAACTGGGATAAAATTAGTGTGAAGGGTATAGAGGTGCGGAATTCCTAAAATGCATCCAGGAGAACTTTTTTAACCAGTATGTAGCAATCCCAACAAGGGAGGGGGTGGTTCTGGACTTAGTTTTTAGGGAATGAAGCTGGACAGGTAGGAGGCATATCAGTGGGGAAGCATTTCGGTGCTAGTGATCATAATTCTGTTAGATTTAAGGTAGTTATGGAAAAGGGCAAGGATAGACCAGGAATAAAAATTCTAAATTGGGGAAAAGCAAATTTTGCTAAGCTCAGAGGTGATTTAGCTGTAGTGGACTGGAAACAGCTATTTGAAGGTAAATCAGTGTCAGAGCAGTGGGAGCTATTCAAGGAGGAGATCCGGAGGGTTCAGACCAAATATGTGCCCTTAAAGAAAAAAGGTGGGACGAACAAATCTAGAGCCCACTGGATGTCTAGGGACATACAGGGTAGGATAAAGAAAAAAAGGGAGGCGTATGACAGATACCGAGGGCTAAATACTCCAGAATCTTTAGAGCAGTACAGAAAGGGGTGCAATTAAAAGGGATATTAGGAAAGCCAAGATGAACATGAAAAATTCTTGGCAAGTAAAATCAAGGAAAACCCAAAGATGTTTTATAAATATATTAAGAGTAAGAGGATAACTAAATAAAGGGTAGGGCCTAATAGAGATCATGAGGGTAATTTGTGTGTGGAGGCGGGAGATGTCGGTAGGGTTCTTAATGAATACTTTGCGTCTGTTTTCACAAAGGAGAAGGGCGAAGCAGACATTGCTATCAGGGAGGAGTGTGAAATATTAGAGGAAATAAACATAATGAGAGAGGAAGTATTAAGGGGTTTAACAGCTTTAAAAGTGGATAAATCCCCAGGCCCGGATGAAATGTATCCCAGGCTGTTAAGCGAAGCAAAAGAGGAAATAGCAGAGGCCCTGACCATCATTTTTCAATCCTCTCTGGCTTCAGGTGTGGTGCCAAAGGACAGGAGGACTGCTAATGTGGCACCCTTGTTTAAAAAGGGAGAAAAGGATAGACCGAGTAATTACAGACCAGTCAGCCTAACCTCGGTGGTGGGAAAATTATTGGACAGAATTCTGAAGGACGGGATAAATCTTCATTTAGAAAGACATGGATTAATCAAGGATAGTCAGCACGGATTTGTTAAGGGAAGCTCGTGTCTGACAAACTTGATTGAATTTTTTGAGGAGGTAACAAGGAGGGTAGATGAGGGTAGTGCATTTGATGTAGTGTATATGGACTTTAGCAAGGCTTTTGATAAGGTTCCACATGGCAGACTGGTCACGAAGTTAAAAGCCCATGGGATCCAGGGCAAAGTGTCAAGTTGGATTCAAAACTGTCTCGGAGACAGGAAGCAGAGGGTAATGGTTGATAGGTGTTTTTGTGACTGGAAGGCTGTTTCCAGTGGGGTTCCGCAGGACTCAGTACTAGGTCCCTTGCTTTTTGTGGTATATATCAATGATCTAGGCTTGAATATAGGCGGTATGATTAAGAAGTTTGCAGGTGATACTAAAATCAGCTGTGTGGTTGATACTGAAGAAGGAAGCTGTAGACTGCAGGAAGATATCAATAAATTGGTCAGGTGGGCAGAACAGTGGGAAATGGAATTCAATCTGGAGAAGTGTGAGATAATGCATTTGGGGAGGGCTAATAAGGAAAGGGAATACACATTAAATGGTAGGACACTGAGTAGTGTAGAGGAACAAAGGGACTTTGGAGTGCATGTCCACAGATCCCTGAAGGTAGCAGGCCAGGTAGATAAGGTGGTTAAGAAGGCATACGGAATGCTTGCCTTTATTAGCCATGGCATAGAATACAAGAGCAGGGGAGTTATGCTTCAACTGTATAAAACACTAGTTAGGCCTCAGCTAGAGTACTGCGTGCAGTTCTGGTCACCACATTACAGGAAAGATGTGATTGCACTAGAGAGGGTACAGAGGAGATTTACAAGGATGTTGCTGGGAGTAGAAAACTGATGAGGAAAGACTGGATAGGCTGGATCTGTTTTCCTTGGAACAGAGGAGGCTGAGGGGAAACCTTATTGAGGTGTGTGAAATTATGAGGGGCATAGATAAAGTGGATAGAAAGGGCCTTAGCAGAGGGGTCAAAAACTAGGGGGCACAGATTTAAAGTAATTGGTGGAAGGTTTAGAGGGGATTTGAGGGGAAATTTTTCACCCAGAAGGTTGTGGGGGTCTGGAACTCGCTGCCTGAAAGGGTGGTAGAGGCAGGAACCCTAACCACATTTAAAAAGTGCTTGGATGTGCACTTGGGATGCTCTAACCTGCAGGGCTACGGACCAAGAGCTGGGAAGTGGGATTATGCTGGATAGCTCTTTGTTGGCCGGCGCGGACACGATGGGCCGAAATGGCCTCCTTCCGAGCTGTAACTTTCTATGGTTCTATGTGAATGGAAGGGAGGATGCACAATAGCCCCATGTCAGAGGAATGGAGAGTTCGGGGGTGGGGGTTGTAGGACTTGAGGAAGTTACAGAGATGGAAGGGGCAAGGTCATGAAGGGGTTTCAACCCGAGGATGAGAAATTAAAATTTGAGGCATCGTGGGAAGCAGGAGCCAATGTAGATCAGTAAGGACAGTGGTGCTGGATGAGCAGGACTTGGTGCAGGATATGACTCGGGCAGCAGAATTTTGGATGAGGACAGGAGGCCAGCCAGGGCAGCTTTGGAATAGTCGAGTCTGGAGGTATCAACGGCATGAATGACGATTTCAGCGGTAGATGGTCTAAGGCGAGGTGGGGACAGGCAATGTTACAGAGGTGGAAATAGGTGCTCTTTGCGACGGAGAGCAAATAAAGTCAGAAGCTCAGCACGGGGTCGAATAGGACCCCAAGTTTGCAAACCATCTGGTTCAGTCTGAGACAATAGCAGGAAGAGGGTGGAACCGCTGGCAAGGATTCGGAATTTGTGATGGGGGCCAAAGGTGATGGCTTCAGTCTTTCCAATGTTTAACTGGAGGAAAGTGCAACTCATCCAATATTGGATATAAGATATAAAAACAGAAAATGCTGGAAATACTCAGCAGGACAGGCAGCATCTGTGGAGCGAGAAACAGAGTTAACGTTTCAGGTTGATGACCCTTCGTCATTGACCTGAAACGTTAACTCTGTTTCTCTCTCCACAGATGCTGCCTGACCTGATGAGTATTTCCAGCATTATCTGTTTTTATTTCAGATTTCCTGCATCCGCAGTATTTTGCTTTTGTATTGGATATAGGAAAGGTTGCTTGATTAGACAATGCCTCCTTTGTCCTATTACTGAAATAAGGAATACATAGGTGAGAGAACATTAACTCTCCTTTTTACCTGCACTACAAAATGCACTTACAATATGTTACAGATTACTCAGCCTTTGGACAATAAACCAAATTAGACACAATAAAGCTTTTAACAACCATTCCAATAAAATCACAAACATGTTGCCTCAGCTCAACCTATTATGAGAATTCTAAAGAGTGAGCTATTACACAAATTAATTTCAGCTTCCTCTTGACACAAAATGCGTACTATAATTTGGGTGTGAAGTCACCTAAAGCACATTTGGACAAGGTATAAGCTCGGCTCAAGGCGGTAATCACGCTGCTTCACCTTCACAACAACTGTAATATAAATGCAGCCTGATGGGAAGTAATGTTTAAAAAATGTTAAGGTGGTTTGGGCTGCATTGATACCTTAAAAATTACATTAAAATCTTTTTAATTTCAGTAGAGAGCCTTATATGACAAATGACTGTTAATATTAAAATGTCACTGGCATTCGGTAGTGTAACTTACTTCAGCTAGATCTAGAGCACTCCCAGCAGGTGTCAGTCTCAAACAGGTATCTGTGGTATAATAATGCTCTAAAATGACACTTTACTCTCAGTCACTCGCTCATCACCATCTCATTTAGTCCTTTTCAGACTACTGACAGACTATTTTTGGACTATTGGACATTTAGGCACTTTAGACAGTTATGTAGCACATAAATTCATACACTTATGTCCAACCATCAGCACCGCATATTCTGATACATAGCATCTCACTGACAGTGTTACTTTAAATTATTCAGATTTATCACTTCAATGAGTAGGAATGTAAAAGGCAGAAAATATAGACCAAAGCAAAATCTGTGTTTTTTCTGAAGCTGAACTGTATATACTTGTCAAACAGTGATCAAGTAGTAAGATGCTTTCTTTAGTACAAAATCTAACTTATCCACCATAAAAAATGCACTAGAAGGCTTTGATCATGACAGTACTTAAATTCAACCGTTTCAAAAATCCAACATAATGTTATAAATGTCAATGACCTCAAGAAAATCTCAATGAAAACTGAATGCAATAACAACTATCATCATCATGCCAATTAAGTCAAAAAGTGAAAAAAAGATTGAGTTGACCGGAGGAGATGATTAGTAAACATTCCAATCAACTCTATGATAGAGATGGCATCACTTCAGAATCTGAACAGCCAGGTAAATGTATTTTTTTTAATTGTCCCAACAGTTTTCTGGTTTTCTTGTTGTGGTTTTAATGCTTGTTAAAGACTTTATTATGCCATTGTCTGCATTTGTGTAGCAATCATTCCATTAAGGATAAGTGTGGAAAATTGGGTTTCAAGAGTATTTTGTACATGGGGAAATTAAGTTCTTTATCCCATATATTATATTTCTCAGTAATGCCAGATCCTTTGCTATATAATATAAATATAAAAGGACTGATCTTTAGATCAATACACAGAGGAAGAATGTTTGACCAAATATGGCCAGAAAAGGAAAACCATTTAGGGAACTTGATAGACACTAATGATATAGAAGAAAATTGGGATTCCACATCTGAAGTTAAGTGATTTGGTTAGCAGATCTTAAGAAAAGCTTTACTGAACTGGTCATAACAGGAGAAAACATTTGGGGGTAGAATTTCTGCTGGGGTTCTCCCAATCTGCCACTGTAACTTTGGCAGAAAATTGGCGGAAACCCCGGAGAAATGGCATAAACATTCATACCTTGTCTCCAAAGTTTCTGCTGATAATCCACCAAAGTTTCGGTGGGAGGGTTGGAGAACCCCTATGGAAATTCTCCAACTTTGTCTCTTTCCTCCATTGGCATACACACTGCAACTTAAGCATATTTTACAACAAGATAAGAAAATATAGATCAAGAACAAGGGCCATTTGACTTATCAAGCCTATTTCGTCCATGAACCAATTTGTATTGTTACATAATTTTTATCAAATAAATAGCTTAAAATTCCTACTTGTCTAATTAAAATTATCCAGAAATAAGGCTTTTTGCATTTCTTCTTAAACTCCTAACTACTCTAGTAAAGCTCTGCAATATCAAACTAACATTACAATCTACATTATCAACCCTGAACATATATTGCTGAGATGCCCCAACAGCAGAGGAGCTATCATGTTTGGTTGAATATTGGATCATCTATGTTTTTATTTATCCTCATAAACTTCATTCCTGTTCTCGATGAGATATTAATCCAAGTTTGTTAACTGTGCATTAGCTGCTTTTGATGATTAGTCCTCATAACTATTACTCTGTGAGCAAAAATGATTTTACTCTCAAGTCTCATTTGAGGCTTGTCAATTTAGAACTCCTGTTCTGTAGTTATGTGTTCACAGCCATAGTTATATTACCTCCTTATGACTAAATTACCAACATGTCTCATCATTTTGAAGACATCAGTCACGTCCCTATTGTTTTTTCTCCAGTAAAAAACAGTTCAGCCCTATGCATTATTTCACATAACCCAGAACCTGAAATTCCAGAATAATTATTGCTGTTTTCTTCATACCCACTCCACTGCACAACTTCCTTTTGAAGGGAGGGTTCCCAATTTGCTCACAATATTCAACATTTGGCTTGGCCATTGGATACACTGGAATAACCTTAAGATATATTTAATGTTTGTTGATATTAGTTTTGGATTGATCTACTTTTAGTAGCTGGTCAATAACTACACCCAAATTATTTTCCTTTTCCACCGTTGCCATGTACATACTTCATCAGCTAATGCTTATTCGCATTAAAGATCCATCTGCTATTCTAGCCCATCCACGATGGAAGATTTTTTTTATTCTTTAACTTGGAGCTGTCCTTCTGAGGATTTAATTTGAGCCATGCACACAGTGTTCCAGAGCAGCATTGTAATTTTAATCCACAGGTAAGGGGATCCTAGTGCAACCAAAGAACCTTGATTTTCTTACTCATTCTTAAAGTGATTCTTCAAGTCATCACAATAACTATATTGGTTGCTTTTGAGCAATCAGAAAGGAAAAGACTACATGCTGGTCCTGTCGTGAACATGTAGGACAAGTTGTGTCTTTTGTTGTGCCTTTATGATGTTGTGGAATTTTGGAAGGCTCTGGAGAAACCCACTTCCATTGATTTTTAATAAGGTTTTGGCCTAGCAATTTTGACCAAGGTAGCTAGCACATTGTAAGTTGTCATGTGTATGTCCTTCCACCACGTTGAAGGTAAATGTCTATTGTATAGCTGATAAGAAAACTCTGGGACCATTACCTCGTGGCCAGGTAAGAGAACACACACTTTTACATCGAGATTTCAGTGCCTATTATAATTGCATTGTGGAGAGGCAAGTAATGAAGCACCACATCATAGGGTGAAACAGTTTTCAAAAGGGTATGGTGTGTATCCATGCCATGGTCAGTTTTGGATGGAGTCCAATCACATAATCACATTTTATAGTGGGTTCTGAGATTCACTGTGCTGCTTGTGAGAAATTCTGTGTACATGATGTTCATTTAACAAGGGGTTAAATTTGCACTTGTGAGTTGTCGAATGAATAACTGGAATGCTGCTGATGGAAGATTGGAGGTAAATCAACCCTCTGTGGCAGACTTGACACCCAATACCTGAAGTAGCCATCTCTGCAGTACTCCCCGGCACTGTTGATAGCTAACCAGTAATGAGACCTGGAAGGGTCGACCCACCACGGGGGGCTGGAATTCTTTCTATTCACCATCGGATATCTCTGCAAACTAATGGTCTAGTGGTTAGGATGGTCATAAAAACATAGAAACATAGAAGATAGGAGCAGGAGTAGGCCACTTGGCCCCTCGAGTCTGCTCCGCCATTCAACGCGATCATGGCTGGTCCTAGCTTGAGAAGCAGCAGGAAGTTTACCAGTGTTCTCTGCTGGAAGTCTGCATGGATTTAGTTGGCTAAATTCCAACAATACTCCTGTGTACACGTAGAGGTTCTGAGTTGCTCATGCCAATCTGCATCCTAAACTCTCTTGATTTATGCCAGTGGGATGTGATCCTGTGGGGAAAGATTATGCACTCTGTATCAAACAGAAATTCTACCTGTATGTATTTCTCAACAGCTTGGACAGCAGACTCCTAAGCATATTTTTTGGCTTCCACACTCAACAACAAAAATGTCTGGATCTGAATGTTATATCTTATTTACCTGGCAGTATAGCTTGATATCACCACCAAACCCATAATGGCCTGTAATTTGCGGTCAGTGGTGAAGCAAAGGTGTTCACCGCTGGCCCCAAGCAAGCTTTGCACAAAGATCTTGCAATCTCTGTGTCAAGAAGTTTGGGTTTTCCGACGTTCAATTCAAATCAACCAAGTATAGTGGGGATCCCCAAGTGCAAGCTGCTGTGGTGTCAACAAGTTGTCTAAGCAGCCAATCCAAACGTAGAATTCTCACAGACAGCAAACCAGGAAGTGGGTAAGCTCCTAAAATTCTAACTTTCAAAAAATGTTAAGAGTAAAACAAAGATTGGAGCTCTCACATTGGAGGGTGGGGGCGCACAGCGCAGCCTGTGTCGGAGCAGTCAATGACAGACCGCAACTTCAGGATTTCCGCATGTGCCAAATCCCAAAGTTGCGGTGGGTTTCAAAGGAGGAATGACGGCGAATGCTGCCAGTTCACCGTCATCCGGACTGCAAATTCCGGGACTGAAATAATTGTTTAAGCAGCAGAAAACTCAGAACAGATCATCTGTGGAATGACATTAGACACTGCCCAAAGTCTCTTCTGTTTATCATCATCTTCTGTGTATTGCTTTCCGTTAACTTTTAACCCAGCTAGCTAATTTTCCATTAATTCCCTGAGCCTCAACTTTCTTCAAAATCCTCAGATGTGGAACTTTGTCAAACGCCTTCTGTAAATCCAGGTAACCTGAATAGTCATCAATTCTCAGTAACATTCATGGGCATATATTCCTTTGTTTCTTCCAGTGTCCCACAGGAAAACATTCCGTTTCGGACCGAAATTGGCCCCGCTGCCCACGGCTGTGATTCCATGTACGGGCATGCGCTAGCGGAACGGAAAATTTGGTCTTTGGATTTTCTAATCATTGTGAGCTTTCCGGGAACATTTACTTCCAGGTCTGTTAAAACGATAATCTCCTCCCGTCCCATTCTTTTGCGAAAGTCTAATTATTATGTGGACGGCAGCAGTCTGAGATAATGGTGGTAACTGTATGAGACACTGGGGTTCGTGGTGACTCCTGAAAGAAAACAAGTGTACGGGCCAATGAACCCCAGAGGCTGACGATAACATCATCAGCGGCTATTTCTTCCGTAATCATTATAGCATGTTTACAGCGAATTCCAAGACCCCCGAATGGCTGTCTCGATTACAGTGGTTATTACATGTTTTTTTTTACGATGAGTGGCAACAGATGTCCCCCCGCCCCCCCCCCAAATAAATGCTTCACGGTTGTTGCATTTCGTGGGCTTAAAGGTGAAATCCATCTCTTGTGAAATTCCAGTGAGAGGTCTGCGGTGTCCAGAGGCGGCTTTAAATCAAAGTAGCCCATAATACATGCGCATCTATAGGGCGATCGCTATTATTCTCAATTTTACATCTTACAGTGGTGTTTTATAATACCGGCGATAATCGGTAAATTACTTGATCGACAAGTATCATTAACACCAGGACCACTTGACGATTAGGATTGAGAATCGTGTCTGCTTTACGATGTCGTTTGAACGCCGCTTTTAAATCCGTTTTTTTTTTAATACGAAAAACAAACCTCACACTATGGGTTCTAAATTTATAATAGTTAAGCTAAGTATATCATATTATAATGGACCGCGGATTAAAATTGAAGGTTAAAACTACATTGATGCAAGCACCTGAAACAATAAAGGCATTCACTTGTGCAGTGTTGCATTTCTTCCGCTGTGTAATCCAAAGTTTATGACCCTGATCACATGCGACGTGCCATGAACTTTTAACCCCTTGTTCTGGGCCATGTTTGAGGCTAATGGAATGCATTCCTTATCTCAAAGCAAGACTGCGTTCCCGTATCATTGTCACGAACACTGTTGCGCCATCTGCAGAGAAACGGACTTGTCATTTTGAGACTTTTCAGCAAATTCTAAGATCCGAGAATGGCTGTCTCGATTACATTGATTAGCATGTTTTTTTTAAAGGGGGGGGCAGACATTTCCCCCCCCCCCAAAATTTGTCACGGTTGTTGCACTTTGTAGGCCTAAAAGGCCAACACGTTACTGATGTGTAAACGTACATTTGTTAGGTTTGATGTTATGCAGTTTTCTAATGAGCATGATATGATTGTAATTTCACAGGAGGTGGATTCCACCAGTAATCGTGAATTGAAAAGCAGCCTTTGCACTTGCTTTGGAAAAAAAACTTTAAACGATTAACATTACAACTTGCCTGATTATAATTAATGGCTCTCCATGTTGACTGAATTTTATCTGACTATATGTTTAACCGTGTTTATTAATCATATTTACGATTGTATTCCGTATTGATTACCAAGTGGCACATAGTAAGAACTCAGCATAATCTGCTTGTACGGCGGGTGGTATTACTTTATGTGAAGCGATTCAAAAACCTCCAGTTGGGAAGCATTGCTGTCAAAGTGCATGAACCACTAAACATCGATTCGAACTTGTCTGTTTGTAACAAAATATTCGTTTAGTTGGATTTTTTGTCGTGTTTCACGCTGTTTGGTCGACAGACAGGTGAAACATAATTTTGTAGAGGATGGCTGAAATTCCGCTGATCTCGTCCAGTACCGTTTGTGAGCTTTTAGGTCCAGTACTAGCATAACTAGGACCGTCTATTTCCACCTCCATAACATCGCCCGTCTCAGCCCTTGCCTCAGCTCATCTGCTGCTGAAACCCTCATCCATGCCTTTGTTACCTCTAGACTAGACTATTCCAACTCACTCCTGGCTGGCCTCCCACATTCTACCCTACATAAACTTGAGGTCATTCAAAACTCGGCTGCCCCTGTCCTAACTCGCACCAAGTCCCATTCTCCATCACCCCTGTGCTCGCTGACCTACATTGGCTCCCGGTTAAGCAACGCCTCAATTTCAACATTCTCATCCTTGTTTTCCAATCCCTCCATGGCCTCGCCCCTCCCTGTCTCTGTAATCCCCTTCAGCCCCACAACCCCCCCCCCCCCGAGATATCTGCGCTCCTCTAATTCTGCCCTCTTGAGCATCCCTGATTATAATCACTCAACCATTGGTGGCCGTGCCTTCTGTTGCCTAGGCCCAAAGCTCTGGAATTCCCTGCCTAAACCTCTCCGCCTCGCTACCTCTCTTTCCTCCTTTAAGATGCTCCTTAAATCCTACCTCTTTGACCAAGCTTTTTGGTCACCTGCCCTCATTTCTCCTTATGTGGCTTGGTGTCAAATGTTTTGTCTTTTAACACTCCTGTGAAGCGCCTTGAGAAGTTTTACTACGTTAAAGGCGCTATATAAATACAAGTTGTTGCTGTTGTACTCGCCCCCCCCCCTTTACAGGTCTCAAATTTATGATATGTAAATGCCTAAAGCACATCACTAACACCTCATATAGAACAGCGTCGATTTGTACAACCGGATTATGAAATAAAATATAATATGAAATGAATAAAACGAGTTGGCCAGTTTATCTGCTCGTAACCGGTCTGCATAGTCTATGCTTAGTCAATTTGTCACGGTAGAGATGATTCCAAAATGCCAATGTAGCTCCTTGCGCTTTCTCAACTGATTATATATCAGGATTGAGAGGAATTGCAATAATCTTAACCTCGTCCTGATTCATAACATGGAGCGTTTTAAAAAATCTGCGTTTGTTTTTAGTTGAACTTGTGTTAGTATCATTGCCACCTAGGGAGTACTAAACAGTAATGTATTGGTCCTTGTACGGTATAATTGAAATGAAATAAAATCAAATGTCTTAACCTTATTTGCTATAGATTTCTTTAAAATGCGGACAGTATTGTAACAACGCATTGTGTGAATGAATGCTGCAATGGGACCAGCGCAGGGGGAAATAAAGTGGAATATGTCAATATCAAAATATTACAGAACATTGGCTTCATCATATACTGGAACGGCTGAATAGCTGGGGAAGCATGTGTTGTTCCAGAGCACCTGCTGGTCAAACACACCAAGAATTGTCTCTTTTATCTGGCTTGGACAGCAGCAAGGCAAAGGCAGGAAGAGGTGAGTTGTCCTGTTTGAGACTGAGTAAACATACAAAAGTTTGCCCTGAACAAAGTACCGAAAGAAAATAATCACGTTTTCATCACAGAGCAACTGATGTTTATAACTTACTGCACGTGGAGGTGGACCTGCGCGTTTGAATTGTGATTAAGACACAGGACAGGTAAATTCTTGCCGTCTGTGCATCGGCAATATTTATGTGTACATCCGTTGCTTTCGCATTCAATTTTCTTTTGTTTGAAGTCTGTTCAGTCGAAGCAGTTGATCTAACCTGTTTTTGTGCGTCGGTGGTCGAGCAGGGTTGATTATTAAGAGAGGGCGACTTGATAAACTAAAGGAAAAGATTGGCCTTTAAAAAAAATAATGACTTATGTAAACAACTGCGTTATCCCACTTTATAATGAAAGATGCTTGCGTTTTAATTTTGTATCTTGCGGTTTTCCTAACTACACCACTGTACGGAATGGCTGTGTGCCGGTTCTGAGCATTTAATTGTTATTGATGTGGATTTTTTTTTAACAAATCAGATTTACTTTTTCTATTGTCAACTGTTTTAGTTTAATAACACCTATTTGATAATGTTCTGGATATAAATTACGTTATTAGCCTTTTGAGTCTGCGTTTGTGAAAAATCACTTCAAACGAGCATAGGTATTGTGCTGTACATTTGCAGTAGGTGATTATGAAATACAGTGATATTTAATGGACAATTTCGTATCGTTATTAAAACCAGTCGTAGCCAGAGAGCTGTATCTTTTTAAAATAATTTTACTTTAATTTGTCAATTCCTATATACAAGAGGAAGCACTGTAACCAAGGTGACATAAATTTCTGATGTTACAAATGATGGATTACTTGAAACTAATTGAGGAGAACGAGGAAAGATGACAGCTAAAGTATATAGTAAGATTATAGCTAGTTCCTTTAATACTAGCAAAGATTAAGTTTATACTTCCCAATTTACTAGTTTTCTTTAGAGGATTTGGTGTCTTCGCCCATTATTTGGCAGCTTCTTTGCTGTTGAATTGAACCCCATATAACTTTTTTTAAATGGTTACCAGAGTTCGCCCACATGCCTTGAGTTAGGATAGAGACTCGAAGGCTGAAGTTCTTCGTCTGAGCAGATTGTTGTGTTTGCGGTCCATTGTTTTTCTCAGACCATTTGTGTATAGATATGACTAGAGATGGGTTTGTTTATCTAGAGTCAGCCTCCATTCACACTATCATTCCTCACTCCCACTAAATAATCAAATATAGTAAGCAAAAGTTAGTTTTTGAGCAATTAGACTCCCATTAATCTTCTACCTATTTATAGATTGTAATTGTTTTTTAAAAAGCTAACAGCTGACCACTGCTGCGACGGAATTTGTAATAGTTATATCATCGAAGAAAGAAACCGACACAACAACACGAATCATTTGCGTTAAAGCCGTCTACAATTCACTTTATTATGCAGTCTGTATTTTCAAAGTAAACTTTATTTATCTTCGTTTAATTTGTGCCAGTTGTTACAGAAAGGTCATGATTTTGTTGAATTCGTTATTAATTTCAATTGCAAATGCTTCTGAAATAGTTGGAATCGGAAAACCGACTTACGGAAGTAGTAAATGTCAGGAGTATCTCTCTACGTTGAAGAGAATTGTTGATTTCGTTTTTTTCTCGTCTCCTCCGCAGCTGAGACATATGGGAGAATATTTCACCTTCGAACTTTGTGTTGCCAAATCCTAAACCTCTTTGTAAGCATAGAAGAAATCCTCCCCCATATTTACTTCTGGACGTTCCGCAGCGCTTTGGGACCTACAAAATAATCGACCCAAATACCCTAAAGTAATGACACAATATACAACGCTAAAAGCAGTAACAACTTCTAAATCATACGAACAAGTGGAACTGCCTTAATGCAGAACCAATTGTTTTTTGTGATCCAACAAATTTCTTTATGTCACAAATAAAAATTTGCAGCTTCGTAATTCGCTCTCACGGTGTATAAGAATAAACCTCATCATGCAATTCTGTAAGTCTAATTCATATCCCTCCTTAGAAATTATCTCCAAGGGAAATTAGGACAGAAAGGCTTTTTGGCATTTAAAAAATTGCAATTACCTTTGTTTATCAGAAGTTAACCATTTAAAAAGAAGTCAGGCACATTCCTATGCTTTTACGTGAGTCTTAGAAATAGAATTTAACAAATATCGGAGGCATTTTAACGAGTCTGCATGTAACATTTGACAAGGTAATACGTTTTAGTAAAACAACAACAATAAGTCTACGGACGCCACATTAGAGTATGGACAATTAAAATGTACTGCAATATATCAAGGAACTTTGATGGAGTTTATTTTAATGATTAAATTAGGATGTTTGTCGCTTTCTTTTGCTATTTACGCCTGTGACTAATTACAATATCTTAGTGTTAAGGTTTATTATTTTAATGAATCATTTTGTTCTACATTAAATATGGGGTCTCATCATAGCTGTTAATAGGACCACTGATTTACTGCGGCTAAAACTATCAGCTTTTATTTATTACATGGGATTCAAGAGTTTTACTGGTGCTTTTGGGGATTTCATTCGGCGACTGGTCGGTTTAAATCCATTGGGTTATGATGACGAAACAAGTCAAATTCTGTCCTTGTAACATGGGGATGTTTTTCACAATGGTGTTCTGCCATTCTGTTCATTTTCTCCGTGCAATCTTCAGTGGCCTTGAACGTGCATACCGTTACATTAACTTTATTTTAAACTAGTTTCCAAAGTAACCTCAATTTGAACATGCCAGGGCCTATTTCTATTCAATTACTGAAGTTGTAGTGATGTAAAACGTTTATACTTTACCTTATAGAGTTGGTATTCAACCACGTGGGTGTGGCTGGGACTCCAGTTTGGAAACAGATTTGTCTTTACAGTCACGCCCATACGGTGACAGCACAAAAGGTAAATAAACACAACACACTTATTATGTCGCCGTGCTGAAAGAGAATTGCAGGCTAATTGTTTCAGGTTAGGGTTATTTGGGGAAGTACTCTAGTTTTATAAATAAACTGGTCCCTACACCTTTATGAAACGTTGTTGTTAAGCAGGTGAAAAAACTAGTAGTATTAGATTAATGTCACGGGTCATAGTGATGCCCACTACATGTAAATACCATACATTGTTACAAACGAATTTGGCGTCAAAACACGTTTAGGATTACAGTACAGTATTGCCTTTTCAGGAAAAGTAAACACAAAATGCAATTCAAAAGTCTCAAATATGAAAATTGCCTGTGTAACGCTTCCATCATCAATTTAATCATCAATTAATGTGAGAAATTTGAGTGCCTGGCATTGGAAAGATTGGTCTACTCCGAATAATTCCAGGTCGTTTTTTGCGCTAAAAGTTAAATTATTCAATAATTTGAATTCAGAAATGTAAATAGCACAACAAACTGGGAATTTAACAGATATTCAGAATTAAGCAACTTTTGATAACGAGGAGTAAACCATAAATGTATGGATGAATCCAGTTAGTGGACCTTTGCAAGAAATGGCACTGTGTAACAGTAACTACACATCATAAGCGTTTCATTGGCTGTAAAGCGCTTTGGGGCGTCCAGAGGTTGTGAAAGGCGATACATAAATGCAAGTTCTTTCTTTTAACTAACTTTAACAACACTCTTTCGCCCAATTAAAACACTTGTATAATAATGAAGGCTTGTGTACTTTACCTCTTATGTTAATTCAAAATATCTACTCTGTCTATCCTGATGCGGGTACAAATTCTTCTATGCCATTGATTTCTTACCATATTTCATCTATGGTAAATTTAGTAGAAGTAAATTAGGTGAAGACGACACAACGTGGACAAATCAGTGCAGACAGACAAATGTAATTTGACCGTTTATGAACGCCGATATAACACAGTTATACTGCCATCCCATGGTCCATGTTAGTACTGTATTTGGTCCCATTGATGTGTGAGTGTAAGACACACTATTCAGTGAGGGGCATAATAAATAGCAAAAGGACGATCTCTGTGATGCCAGCGCGCATGCTGTATTATTGTAAAGTGTTTTGTCAGTTTTGACATGAACTATTGCAAAATTATGCCAGATATAGTTTTCCTGGGACAGCCTATAGATTTCTATAGAGATGCTTTAGGATATTAAATATGCAGTCCGGGTTCAATTATGCCCCCCCCCCACCCCACCCAACCCCCCAAAAAATCGTTTTTTAGACCCACACAAGTACATGTGTTGCATTTTTGTGTAGAACGCCACGTTACTTCTAAAACGGACTTCAAACCTATGCCTCGATGAAAGATGTGCACTTAGGTGGGAGTGGGGGAGCTGCTTGAAGCTTCTTCCTTAAATTCTTACTAAGTGCTTTTGAATTACTGTGACATTTTCAGTCGTGGAGTAGTTATTGGATGAAGGATTTACAGGCAATTATTATCTGATCATTCGAGCAATCACACGTAACCAAAGCGATCAACTTAAATCTCTGGGAGAAAGACTTCATCTCATTAAGGGAATATAGGGGCTGCAGTGAGCAGCTCCAGACAATGATGCAAGGACTTTAAGGCTGTACTGGTGTCTGCCCCTAGCAGTTAATAGGCCTAAATCTCCCTCATTGTCATTGTGGGCACAGTGGGAGCACTAGTAGAAAATGTGCCAAGACACTGCGGGAAGCAACAGCTTTTCAATACTTAACACAGCTGGAAAGATTCTAGGCAATACCACACAACTATACTTGGGACAGACATGTGATTGGAAGAGGTCAAAACGGCCACCTCCCATCAAGGTTCAGGCCAATGTATGCTTTAAGTTCGGTTCAATTTCTGACAACTTTCAGCTAGTTTTTTTTTTAGTCTCGGGCTAATCCTGAAGCATTCTAGCCTAAAAGCTCTCGATGCAGCTGTTGGTGTCTCTCCACCCCCCCCCCCCCACCCCCCCCCCTTCGCTCCCCCACCCTTACAGCAGTTTTAACTGGAGAGGAGCGGGAGGGGGACTGTATCTCCAGGAAAGGGCAAAATGCGATTCAAATAAATGAAGTGGAATCTTTAGACTGCTAGTAGATTACTGGCTGGAGAAGACGGTGGGCTACAGTTGCGTGAGCAAAAGGGCCGAGCAGAGTTGCACTGTGAGCTCCACCTTGGTCGCAGTGAGCTCAGCCACACAAACAGGCATTGAGCATAAACGGAGATCTGATTTGCTAATTTTTATGAGAAATCTGACGCTACACCTGATCCAAGCAGCACTTATCTAACGATGAGAGAAAAAAACAAGTTTGCAGAGCTCCCGAGAGGCCCGGTTAGCGCCTGGCTATTTTTTTTTTTAAACGCGGCTTCTAAGTAGGCTGGACTCCTACTGCATCTGGTGTTACTAAGTGGCCTTGGAGGACATTTACACACCAACTTTGCTGAGGCAATAAAGTCGGTGTTTACCAAGCAGTCTCACGACGGTCGGTATCGGCAGACTGAACGTGAACCCCAGCAGTTTGTGAGTGGGTGGGGAGCGGTATCGTGCCCAAACCGCAGCTCCCGTTGCCACAGTTTAAAAGCCTTCCGCAGTTTTGGGTTAGAAATACATGGTTGTAGGTGGAGTCCGCAGTTCCCACGCATAATTTTTAGGATGCATTTAATATGGGTGGGAAGTGGAATCGTCTCACACTGCTTTGGTCTGACATCGCCGTGGAACCCTTAGGCACTTTGTAAATACACCTAATCTCAAAGTAAATGTTTAAAGATCAGGGCTTCTCTCCTCCTCACTTTCTAAGGTTTTTTTTTAACTGTTAGGAGGGAGCTGTGCCCACATCTGTGTCCAGTCAGACACACAACTCTCTCCGAGGCAAGTGCCACAGGCCCAGCCAGGCAGGAGCCGCAGTTTCACTTGGCTGGAACCCGACCTGAGTCAACTGGTCTCAGAACCACAGCTACAGTGTAAATGCACCGTTAGTATATCACTGTCAAACCAATTCACATTTTGAAATATTGCCAAATTAACAGTCTTGTTTTAATAATTATGTTTCACTATATTTCAGCAGTCAGCGACACGAAATATGATGATGTTTTGAGGTGAGAATGTCAAAAGGATTAGAACAGATTTCACCACTAGGGTTTGAAGATTGGATTTGGAAGAAGCAATTTACAGTGTAAATTGCCTCTCCAAACCAGAAGTAAAGTCAGGAGCGATTCACAAGCAGTTGGTTATTTTGGAGGATAAATGCACCTTTGTTTCCCCTGGTTTGAGTGGTGGGGAGTCAGATTCCAGTCTGTTCTACTTTCACACAGATGCACGTCTGAAACCACATGTGCACTGCCAGATTATAATCAATGTGAAGCGATTTCAGCTTTGTACCAAACCTAAACTGGCAGCGTACACAGGATTACATCGGATATACGGTACAGAAACAGACCATTCGGCCCAACCAGTCCATGCCGGCGTTTATGCTCCACTCGAGTCTCCTCCCGTCTTTCCTCATCTAACTCTATCAGCATAACCCTCTATTCTCCCTCATATGCTTATCTAGCCTCCCCTTAAATGCATCTATACTATTCACTTCAACCACTCCCTGTGGTAGCGAGTTCCACATTCTCACCACTCTCTGGGTAAAGAAGTTTCTTCTGAATTCCCTATTGGATTTCTTGGTGACTATCTTATATTGATGGCCTCTAGTTATGCTCTTCCCCACAAGTGGAAACATTCTCTCTATATCTACTCTATCAAAGCATTTCATAATTTTAAAGACCTCTATTCGGTCACCCCTCAGCCTTCTTTTTTCAAGAGAAAAGAGACCCAGCCTGTTCATCCTTTCCTGATATGTATACCCTCACATTTCTGGTATCATCCTTGTAAATCTTCTCTGCACCCTCTCCGGTGCCTCTATATCATTTTTATAATATGGTGACCAGAACTGCACGTGGTACTCTAAGTGTGGTCTAAACAAGGTTCGATACAAGTTTAGCATAACTTCCCTACTTTTCAATTCTATCCCTCTAGAAATTAACCCTAGTGCTTGGTTTGCTTTTTTTAATGGCCTTGCTAACCTGTGGTGCAACTTTTAGTGATTTGTGTATTTGTTCTCCGAGATCCCTTTGTTCCTCTATCCCACCTAGACTCGCACCCTCCAAGTGATAAGTGACCTTTCTATTCTTCCTACCAAAATGTAATCTCACATTTATCTGTGTTGAATTTCATTTGCCAATTATTTGCCTATTCTGCAAGTTTATTAATGTCCTCCTGTAATTTGTTGCAGTCCTCCTCAGTATTGACTATCCCACCCAATTTGGTATCATCCGCAAATTTAGAAATAGTGTTTTTGATTCCAAAGTCTAAATCGTTAATGTAAATTGTGAACAACAATAGTCCCAGCACTGATCCTTGTGGAACACCACTACCCACCTTCTGCCACTGTGAATAGCTACCCATTACTCCCACTCTCTGCTTTCTGTCTGGAAACCAGCTAGCAATCCATTCTGCTACTTGTCCGCTGACTCTGTATTCTCTGACCTTATTCATTAGACTATTATGGGGTACCTTATCGAAGGGCTTTTGAAAATCTAGATAAATTACATCTACTGCATTACCATTGTGTATCTTTGTTACCATTTATCCTCTTTGAGTTTGATTAGTTTATTTAATATATCCCCTTTTTTATTTTAAATGCACTTATCTCATTACTCATCTCATCATCCAATGTCATGTCCACCTGTTCTATATCCCTGGTAAATACCAAAGCAAAATAATGATTTAATAATTCTGCCATCTCCCTGTCGTTAGCTGTGGTATTGTCCTGACTATCCCTTAATGGCCCTATTCCCATCCCAACCTTCCTTTTTTAATTGATATGCCTGTAAAATATTTTACTATTTTGTTTTATGTTCCTTGATAATTTAATTTCATAGTTACTCTTTGCATTTCTAATTGTTTTTTTGACTTCTCTCCTAATCCCTTCGTATTCTCTCTTATCGTGTACTCCTCTGCTGTCTATGTACTTAATGTATGCTTCTTTCCTTATCCTCAATTGTTCCCTTATGTCTTTATTCATCCATGGAGTCTCATTAGTGTTTATTTTGTTCTTTCCTTCTGGCGGAATATATTTTTCCTGCACTCTGTTGAACACCATTTTATATGTTTCCCATTGTCATTCTATATCATTGTTTACCAATATTGTTGCCCATTTTATCTTCCCAAGTTCTATTCTCAGCCCCTCAAAATCAGCTTTTCTCCAATCTATTAACCTGTTTTTTTGTCATACTTATGTCCTTCTCTATTATCATCTTAAAGCATATTATATTATGGTCGCTATTGCCTATATGTTCCCCTACTTTTACTTCTCTTATCTGCTCTGGTTCATCCCCCATTACTAGATCCAATAGCGAACCCTCCCTTGTTGGGATTTTTACATATTGGGTTAGAAAGGAGTCCTGTAGACATTGTAGGAACTCTATTCCCTCATCCCCTTTACCTACCTCTTCTGTCCAATTAATATCGGGGTAGTTGAAATCCGCCATGATTATTATTCTATGTTTTCTTACTAATTTCTCTCATTTGTCGGCATATTTCTTCCTCCACCTCCCTTCCACTATTAGGTGGTCTGAGAACTACACCCATTAGTATGATTTATCCTTTATTATCTTTTATCTATATCCATATGGATTCCATTTTTGTTTTGCTGATATATACATCCCTTTTTTCTACTGCCATTATGTTATCCCTAATAACTACAGCTACTCCACCTCCCCTTTTTCCCTCTCTATCTTTTCTAGATATGTTATACCCTGCAATGTTTAATTCCCAGTCCTGATTTTTCTGTAGCCATGTCTCAGTAATCCCTACTATGTCTGGTTCCCCCCAATGCATGATTGTGTCCAGCTCCCCTGTTTTATTACAGACAGAATCAGGGCGCAACCTTCTCTGGAGCAGAGTGAGACTCCTCGACAGGGATAGTCTTGCATTGCTTTGATTTGATACTGCATGGTGTTTAAATCCAGTGCAGCATCAAATTTGTTGGGACCTTCTACCTTATCTTAATTTGAATGTTTGGAGAAGAAGGATTCTCTCTGTCTCACAATCTAAACATTTAAATGCATAATTTTTTGGAGAAGAGTGCTGCATAGGCATGTTCAAAGCTCTCTTCTAAACAGGGCAGTTAAAGTTTGGACTTAGCAGAAGATATACAATATCAACAGATCTCAGTACATATGCATCATAAAAGTGGTAGTATGTTTACTGGCTGCAGAAAATTAAACCAGTTAATCAAACAAATATGGTGAACTTATCAGGGATAATATACAGATTAACATTTAATAAAAAATATATTTAATAAAAAATATGCTATTGCAAATTATTTTTAAATGGTAGGAACTTATATCCTTTTAGGAAACTTACATTGTCATTAGTATTCTATTAATGATTGCCTGTTGAGGGGTCGTGCGTGGTCGCTGGATATAGGTGTAGTAAGTTGCAATTTGTAAATGTAAAGAGTCCGAATGTAAACCAGCCTTTTAGACAATGCCCGACTTCTGAAAGAGGGAAGCAAATACTTGGAACTCTTTTTATTCTCTCTGAATATAAAATTATAGGCGTATAACACAGTTAGCCAACAGAGGTAACAGATTATTATGCAGATGAGAGGTACTACTGGCAAGCCTCTTCCAGACACGCTGCTCGGTCATCTATATACACGTACATTTTAATTATTTAACTAATGATCTTAAATGCTCTTGGAAAGGTCGTGATGGGTCACAGGCACAAGGAACGACAAGTACCATTTCTACCTAATTACTGCTCCTCTCACACCCAATTGGCCTCCAGATGATGTTAGTGATGAGCTGAGAATTGACAGATTCAATTGGCCACAATGGAAAGGTTGTCTCGGTCATGTTTTCAAACTCGCAGCCAGGTGTTTTCTGAATAGAGTATTGCGAGCTTGTAGTTCTTGGGGTTCATTCCTTTTAACACCATTTCAAGTCTTTCCATTGCTATTTCCACTATGTCAAGGTCAATAATTGCAGTGCTAAATCAGCAGCCTTGTTTGTTATCTCTTACAGCCACAAGAGTTAACCCTTTGCGTATTAAACTATTAGCAAATCATATTAAAATTGCAGTAACATTTCATGATTGTTTATGTACAGAGTTACGAACACTGTCACGTGATTGCTTCATCGAAATAATTTACCATTTAAAAGTTATTAAAATTATTCTGCGGTGACTTTCCTTCTGGAAAAACTGCTTCTGGATTTCACCATTTTTTGAATTGGGCTGCTTTAGTAATTTAAAACGATACAGATAAATGGGAACATGTGCACTCGTTTTGCGAATACCACGCGGTGCGTTTCTATAAGTTGCAGAGATTATTTAACGAATGCTTCTGCCGCTTATTATCAGCTCATTTCATTTCTAATATGGGGAAATTAATTTTGAATGCTGTTCATGCGGATATTCTTGTTCAATAATCTTCTTCAAAGTTCACTTTGAGCAGAAATCGAAGTGAATCGCCCAAGTTTAGTTCGCCACTAATGTTGCAGTCAGTTCCAATCAGTGCGTGGCTTGAACTCTCATTCTTCAGCGCGGGGGAGTAAGCTTTTAAATGTTTAGATAGTACGGGTAACGGTGTCCATAATATCCAAACACATAAATTAGCTACAGGTAGCTCAGTATCGAGGAGGTCCAGCCCCAAGGGACCTCCTTCATACTTTATACACCAGTTTCACACCACATTGGAATTACATTCACGTGGTGTTAAATGGAAGTGATCTGAGAACTATCTCTTCCAGGGACCTCACACTGCTTCCCTCAGGAGTTAAGTTGGGCCCTGACTCCAGACTTAAACTACTTGGCAACTGCTAGAGCTTCAGTGCAAACGCACTGAGATTCACCAAGCTATCCATTATGTTATAGCTCTTAATTAGGAATTATGAGAAAATGATTTAAGAATCACAATCAACGATGCTGCATTTCTGTGGAATACATATACGCCAATCACTTCATGTACAAAAAAGACATCTTTAAGGACTAAAAGTTGCCAGGAAACATTTCCATCTTTTCTCACCATCTTTATAGGGATGCAATCAAAGCTAGCAATGATTGGGAGATAACATTTGCCATTCGTAGTAAGTCTGTAAAAAACAATAAGGATGCTGTTGCTTTTTGTACTTAAAGCTTCTGATCCCTTAAGGCTGCATTTACACTAACTGTATATGGGATATATAGGTGCTAAGAATGCTACATTCGGAATGTAAATACAGCACCTACTGTTAGTGATAGTAGACCAATGTGTTGGTATTCCATTCATCTGCTATTTTACAAGAAGTATTAATCTATTTAAAATAAATAGGGTTGTGTTGAAATAACGGACAGAAGAATGTCATACTAATATGTTAAAAGTTGGTCCACTAATATGGCCAACGCTGATTTCTAGGCTGGGATGATTACATTTCTAGATCGCATAAAGTGTGCATAAATTTAAATGTGTAAGATGCGTAAATGTATTTACGGATATAGCTTATTACTGTGATTCTTAATATTTTGAAGCTGAATATATTAACTTGATAATGCGACAGGCATATTTTAAATTGCCATCTTAAATAACCGATAATAGCATATTGTTATCCTTATAACTGGTGACACTGAAGAATTATTTCACTGTAACTTCGGAAGTAGGGGAGGGTTCAACATTTTTAAACACTACCGTTAAAATAACTATCTTTTTGAGTTCACCTTTCAAATATATTCAGCTTTGCGTTCTGTTTAAACACTGGTCTCCCAAATGCCCGGACTCTACAAAGTGTTGAAAAAGATTCAATAGACTTCACTTAAACATGGTAGGAAACAAGTTATAGCGGGAAAGAAAACTGAAGCAACAAAAGAAAATCTCACTATTTGTTTAAGTACATTTTCCAGACTCCTGAGTATCTCCTGACTGTGCGGAACATTCATACAATTAACGCAATTGTTTTATATATTCAAGTAAATTATATTTAAGTGACACGGAAAGATCAATTACATTACGAGGTAATTTATTCATGGTATTATATTTCCATAGTTCGGTTATTTGTAGTTCATCAGGTCGATCAGCTGTTTAAACATTTATTCATTGATTTCTAGATGAGCATGCACTCGAAGATATAGACCCAAATGACCAATACTTCACGCTATATTCTTCACGTTTCTTTCTCTCAATAACGCTATGTGCAGTGGTCGTAAAGTTTATTTTGGACCTGTAACGCAGTTGGCTGGCATTATGTATAATCCCCATAGTTTATTAGTGAGGTTCGACCTGTTGATGAACTCCAGTGATCAGTTCAAGCACGCTAGGTTACTCGATTATCTGCGAGTGTAAATAGAAATTTCAGGGGGGAAAAATCAGATTAACAAATCACATGGCTTCTGTACTATGACTGTATCAGAGGTGTTATTTCAACGATCATGTTAACTGCATTTTCATTGAAAATAGTTGCATTTTCATTAATAAAATTACAATCTTTATGATCGTCAAAATAGAGTCATAAGTCACAGAGTCATAACGGCACAGAAGGAGGCCAATCGGCCCATCGAGTCCGTGTCGGCGGACATATAGATAAATAACATATAGGGAATATCATAAGTAACTCGGTGAGAGTAACATTTTATACCACGCATAAACCTTTGTTGTACTAGGTATAGTATTACAGTATAGTACTAATTAAAGCGCTTTGCTTAAATATACATACCATACGAACGCTTAATAGTGCTAAGGAGTGTGCCGCAAAGTAATCGATACGCACAGCCGCTCTTCAAACGAGTTCATCTTTAACGCATTAATGAAGTATACCCAACCATATTTAAACGGACAATTGGGCAATATAAGAGAACATCCGATTTCGATCCTGATAAAGAAAATTAGCATTAAAGTAACTTGGGGCCTCTGCCCGCCACTCCCATAGATGTATGTTTCTTAAAATTAAATCTTTATTAAGGGTAAAATAACTCCTGAGAACAATTATATTCTGCCACCTCGCTCCTTTAGTTACTGTAATTCAGCACTCCTCGGATCATTAAAACACCCCGTTTTACTTCGCTACAGCGTGTTATTTATCAACATTTTGAAATGCTGATTTTGCAATAGGCGGCGGGAAAGTCACCGGGAGGTTTATCAGATGAATAGTAAACGGATACCAGTGAATTCAAAAATACAACAGCTTTAGAGTAGAATGGAAGGAGACAGGGACTCGGACCCATTGTCAGCAACGAGATTTTATACAAACTTTTATTAAACGCCATTGTACTTCATAGGACTGGATGAAGTCATTGATTTTATGTAAGATTCAGAGAAACAGATTAGAGTTTGAAAAGTAGCAAGTCTCTTTACAAATGGAGATTTAACAGGTCTGCAACATGCTCTGTTGCTAATCAGATAAGAAGTGGGAAAGGTCCAAACTGTGACATTATTTTTAAAGTACAGTATATTCAGTGATAGTTGGTCATGGCTGGACTTTATAAACATGCTGTTATTTATTCGCTAGAGTATTTTTAACAACAGTAAATGATGCTGTGTACTGCTGTGCCACATGCCTTTATAAAATTGTAGTTACTCTTTGAACTATTTTTTCAATTCCAATTTAAAAATTGGAATTATATAAATCAAGATAATAAAACTTAACAATAACGACTTTAATGTAATAAATATCGTAGCATTAAAATAATACAAAAGGTATGTGGGCTGTATATAGAAAGAATAGAAGCGTTTTATAATACTTTAAAGTATAATCAGACCAAGAGTCTCTAACTTTAATATCGTCCATCTCCAGCTGATCACATCATTCTTGTGTCTTCGTTTCGGTTTTATTTTATAATCGCCCATTTTTACTCAGTGGTCAGTGTCTGGACACATGTTCTGTTACTTTTCAATTTCTATTTAGAAAAACGAATCAATCCAATTTGGATCAAGTTCCGCAAGATCACTCCTCCTGTTTTTCCTTTACCAAACCTGATCCCCACCGATCAAATATACCTACTGTGCATGAGTACTAGGACATAAAAAAAAACCTAAATATAATCTATTTCCTGTTCATTTCCGGAATGTTAACGCGAAAAATAGACTCTAAAACAAAGCCTATGCTGTTTTCTTTCTGTATTATTATGTACTTGATCATCAATGCCAAGGCAACATCTTATCAAACGCTTTCCTTCAAGCCTCATTTGGTCTGGAGTTAAGTGAAAAATACATTTAAAAACCTGAAACGGTTTCACAATTTCTAATA
Organism: Somniosus microcephalus; assembly: GCF_052327205.1. Lineage (NCBI taxonomy): Eukaryota > Metazoa > Chordata > Chondrichthyes > Squaliformes > Somniosidae > Somniosus > Somniosus microcephalus. The sequence continues at coordinate 28,577,359 of NC_140994.1, forward strand.
GTATAGTATTAAAGTTCAACGAACTCAAACGTGCCTCAAATTAATGAGTACATTCTAACTAAATAACTAAGGATTAAATATATCTATTTACTTACCTAGCAGTAGGCTGTGTGCATATAAGGCCAGTTGACACGATTGCAAAGAGGATAAATCTTGCTCAAATCCATTGAAATATTGCGAACTTGTGTTAAGCGAATAGACTATATATATATATATATATATGTAAACGCACACACACATACACAAATGTTTGTGTGTGTGGAATTATCACTCTGAATATATATACGTATATATGACATAATCGCTGGGTATTTTAGCCGCAATTATCTTATATGTAATGCTATAGCTTACGTAGCTTTGTGTAAAATTAAAACCATACTGGATCAATCCCGAAGAACGCCTCAGAAATATTAACCTGAAATCTGTAAACAAAGCACAATTAAATAAAACAGTTTCAGTTGTGTTATAACCCCTACCCGCCAAAATAAAAGTGCACTGTCCGTAAACGTGTGAACAAAATATGCCGGAAGACAAAGAGCCAACAGGTTAGTTAGATAAACCCAATGGGAACTCTGAAAATAATGTAACCAATGTGTATGCATTTTGGTTTTGATACATCGAGTTCCAAATTTCCATATATTGAAGTGCACAACAGACAACTTTTCTCAATTGCAACAGTTACATAATGCACACGTTGCAGTTTGTTGCACTCTGGATAAGGAGGAACCTGGGGTCCGAGAAAAGCTTTGAATAAAATGAACGTCCTTGACCGGAGTTCCAGAATGTGTCCTTTCAAACTGGTAATACTGCAGTTTTGGAGAGGATGTCCTTGCTGGTTTCGCGCCTCATGTTGTATACACGCTATTTGAAATAACTAACCTTACTACACAGTACAGTTCATTTCATAGGTAACTGACATTAAGTGCTTTCAGAATTTTATCCAAGATTTTCGTTAAGTGGCGGTAGAATAGACTCGGAAAAGATTAGGAAATGTATCTTTGCTTTATAACCAGAAGCCAAAAGAAAGTGCTGTAACCAGAACGGTTGAAAAAAAAAATCAATCTGCCTTTTGCGATCACGATTCAGTAGTTGTATTTTATCCCAATGTGGACTGATTAATATATTCGGAATAAATCTTGTGTTTGCACCGAGGAGTCAGGATATTACAGAGCGATATTTTCATTTACTGCTGCCCTGGACTGGAGATTTGAAGTTGTAATTACTAACCAAATTCCGGTTTTTGTATTTGTATCATCAGAGCTCCGCTAGCTACAATTTTTACGTCTAATATATTTTAATTAATTTTAATAAGTTAATTAAAAACTTGGTAATTAGTTTTCAATGACCTGTCTCGGCATCTGATGCTAGACATATATATGTATTAATTAATTGGGAATGATCTTATAGACTAAAAAGTATATCACCAAATAAAGCGAAAACTTAAACGCAGATAATAGAAATTTCTGCGATTACTTAAGACAGCTTTCGGCGTTATTTTTTGGAAGTGAGTTCCCTGTCCAGTTAAAGATCGTATATTGTTCCGGCGTTTACCACGGCCTGGTGTAAAATACAAACTAACATGAAAATATTTATATTGAGTGAATGAAGTGCGCACACTGTCTCTGCAACAAAGGGATTTGACACCCAACAGCCGGCAGAAATAGCGGCCCCCGAAAGTGCTGGAGTAATTCATTCATTTTTGTATGTTTGCGTTCATAACAATGCACAGCGCATCAAAATACAGAAAAAGGCGTCTTCAAACATTTAATAACCTATATTCATAATTGTTGTCAATTAAGATTGGCGACCCAGGGGACCAAATGTCTGTTTTAGGAAGTCTTACCTTTTGGTAAACATTAATCTTTTACTTGAATACTGGTAGTTTCATGAATTATAATTTATATTGTGTTAATAATTTCTGAATGTACATAAGCAAGGTACTCTGATTTATAAGAATATTAGAATGAACATACAGTTTAAAAAAAATAACTCTATAATGTTCTTGCTTTGTGCTACTTTTACTGTTAAGCACCAGTTTGAGTCAGACATCTACTTAAAACTGGTGCAAATTGACATCACCTAGTTAATCTGCCAGCTCGGCAGCATTCTGGCAAAAGGGTAGCTCTATACATTCACACTTAAACGCGCACATTCATACTTAACTAGATATACAGAGCTCCAATCATTCAGGCTAGAATGCAGGTGAAATATTTAATATTATTGAAGAATTAATTGTTATGTCATCTCTTGACTAATATTAAGAATATAAAGACAGCCTTTCGTTTTTTCTTTCCAAAAGATGGCTTTGCACTGGTTACAGTTATGCTGCGGCCAATGTGCAGCCCACGGGTGTGATTATCTCATGGAAGTAGTCTCACATCCCTTGCCAAATTCAAATTGCTCTCAATTACAATCACATATCCGCTACATAAGAAAAGAATATTGGAGGGATGTGTCCTAAAAATATGCACCTCACTGATCACCATTGTTTATTCCAATTAGATCATCCATAAAATGTAAATGAGTGTATTATAGAGTGTTACAGCACAGAAATAGGCCTTTGAACCCAATAACTCTGTGCCAGTGTTTTGGCCACATGAGCCATCTAGTCTAATCCCATTTTTGCTTATTCCCTTGAACCTTTAATATTCTTTATTCTAATTCTCTTTTAAAGAAATTATAGCCTCTCCTTCAACAGTGATTTGTGGCAGAGTATTTCACATTCTAGCTTCCTTCTGTGTAAATCATTCTTTTCTAGCTACCTCTTTGTGATTATCCTAAAATTTGTGTTGTCTTTGTACCATTGACCAGTGGAAACAATCTCTCACTATCTACCTTATATTCTTGAAGTCCTCTCCTTAACGGTCTCAGCTCTAGTTAAAAAAAAGTCCTAATTTCGCAAGGGTTTCTTGGTAACTTAAATCTCTCACCCTGGTAACATCGGGGTGAATCAAAGCTGCATTTTTTCCATTGCTTTTAGATCCTCCATATAATGGGTGCCAAAAACTGCACACAATAGTCCAATTGTGGCCTAACTAAGGTCTTGTGCAAGGTCAACATAACTCTTTGCTTTTGTATTCCATGCTTGTAGATAGAAAACCAAGGATTCCACTTTGCCTTTTTATGGCCTTATCTCCCCATTCTCCCACCTTTAATGAGCTGTATCCACACATCAAGGTCCTCTGCCACTCTACTCCATGTAAAATCTTATCATTTCAGGTATGTTTACTTTCCCTAATCTTATTTCCAAACTGTATCACATCACCTTTTTCTACATTGAACTGCATCTGCCATCTGCTAGCTTACCTATGTCCTCATGCAGTCTTTCACAGTTGTGGGTAAATGTACCATCCCATGTGGTACTGAGCCATACAAATCAGGAAGAAACATAGAAACATAGAAGATAGGAGCAGGAGTAGGCCATTCGGCCCCTCGAGCCTGCTCTGCCATTCAATGCGATCATGGCTGATCATCCAAATTCAGTACCCGGTCCCTGCTTTCTCCCGATACCCCTTGATCCCTTTAGCCTTAAGAAATATATTCAACTCCTTCTTGGCCTCTACTGCCTTCTGTGGTAGAGAATTCCACAGGTTCACCACTTTCTGGGTGAAGAAATTCTTCCTCATTTCTGTCCTAAATGGCTTACCCCTTATCCTTAGACTGTGACCCCTGGTTCTGGACTCCCCGACCATCGGGAACATCCTTCCTGCATCTAGTCTGTCCAGTCCTGTCAGAATTTTATAAGTTTCAATGAGGTACCTAACTTGTGCTGCATTAGTGTATCTTAACCGTTGTGGAGTGGGAGGGGGGAAGGTGGTTGGTGCTACAATTAGCCTCAGTGTTTCGGAACCTGATGCCAGAGTTATACTGTCACATTTGTAGCACTATGACGTGGAAGCTGCTTTGCGGTGGCTAAAAAGTGGCACAATAACTGCATCCTACATGGAATCAGGCACTTACTTTGACATCATAAAGAATTGTTATTTTTGGTTGCATAAAATGCCACAGAGAATAGGTTAACTTGAAGGTTGGGTTGTGCTGGAGTTATAGTAACTTGTCAGGAAGTTTATGGCCACAATTTTGCCGGCGCTCAGGGGGGCGGGTTTGGAGGCGGGTCAGGTGGTAAAATTGGAAAAAAATGACGGAGAGTTCCGATCCAGCCGTCAACCCGCCTCCGTGCAACTTTGCCAAAGGCAGGCTCGCAGACTCCCGTTCGGTCCCGCCACCAAGCGGCGGGATAGGCACTTAAGGTAGTTAACTGCTTGTTAACTCCCTGGATAATGCCATTTTGACAGTCGATTTACATTTTACCACTTTTTCTGCGTGTTCCACACCATTCCCAAATCATGCCAGCTGATTATGCCGGGTTCACAAGTGGCTGCCTTCGTGACAGCTGCAGCTCCAGCATAAAAACGGAGCTCTCAACAAGGCTCACTTACAGATGACAGAACTTTGTTTTGTCAGGTCTTGGAAAACTTTTTGCAGGTCCACTGATCTTGGAAGTGGTGAAGCTGAGATCCATCTCCACAGTGACATCCTGGGAAAACCCTCTCCCAACATTGACTGAGCGCTTCTTCAACTGAGATATCTATCAGCAGCATGGGAACCATTTATTTCCTTTCATCCTGGTCCTCAGATTCGGAAGATGAGCAGCCGCAGAACCAGGCACAACAACAGGAGCACCAACCTCCTGCTCACCCACCTGATGCTGCACAGGGCAGAAGGCGCCAGCGCAGGGATGCACGTCGCCGCAGGAGATACCCCCAACTCGACTTACAGGCCGAGGATGACCTTCCTCAACATGACTGAGCAGCAGTGCCAAAGGAGGCTGAGACTTTCGCGAGAGGTAGACGGTGACATCTGCGCAATGCCCTTTACCAGTGGCTGTCAAAGTCACCACCGCCCTCAATTTTTTTGCTTCAGGGTTCTTCCAGGGCTCATCAGCAGACAGCAGCAGCATCTCCCAGTCGGCCACACACACTTGCATCATGCAGGTAACCAATGCCCTCTTTGCCAAGGCGCACAATTACATACACTTCTCGATGGATCAAGCAAGTGTAACCGTGCGTGCGTTTGGCTTTGCAAATATGGCAGGCTTGCCAAGAGTGCAGGGCGTCATAGACTGCACACATGTGGCCATTAGGGCACCCCATCACAACCCAGCTGTTTTTGTCAACTGCAAGGGCTTCCACTCCCTCAATGTGCAGCTAGTGTGTAACCACAGGAAGGACATTTTGCATGTTTGCGTGAAGTACCCTGGCAGTTGTCATGACTCGTTCATCCTGCGGCAGTCTACTGTGCCTCCGCTCTTCAATCCACCAAACCAACTTTCCGGGTGGCTACTTGGAGACAAGGGCTATCCCCTGAAGACGTGGCTGATGACACCATTGAGGAGGCCATCGAACAAAGCTGAGGAGCGTTACAATGCCAGCCACATTTTGAACAGATCCATTATCGAGCAAACCATTGGCTTGCTGAAGATACGATTCAGATGCCTTGATAGATCAGGTAGAGCCCAACAGTATTCAGCAGCCAGGGTCTCCAGAATCATTGTGGTCTGCTGTGCACTGCACAACATCGCACAGCATCGTGGCTTGCAGCTGCCTGAGGAACAAGTGGCTCAGCGCATAGCCTCCTCAGATGAGGAGGAGGAGGAACACCTTGCGGAGGCAGATGCGCCAGTTCCAGCAGCAGCGAGCACATTGCTGCTCGTGATGCAAGGGATGCACTAATCTTTGCCAGATTTGCTTAAGTAGACGAATCAAACAAATGTGGCTAGCACCTTCTTATCACACCATACACAGTGTACAAGAACCTGTGGGTTCCTATCACTCTCACCACTATCATTACAAATGCAAGTCGCCCTGAGCCCTCAATGGGAAACTTCCATTTCCCAGATCACATAGGCCAGAACTTCAGCTGTTTGCCATCACTTATGTTTAATCCATTCACAAAAGGATGACAATGTCAAATATTAAAGAAAACAAAAGACAACAGAACAGAACACCCAAGTGACTACCCTTGTGACTAATTGTGCTTTATCTTCCTCTTATGCGTGCTTCTACATGGTGCCTCCCCTGTGTCTTCAGCAGATGTGGAGGCACCTTGCTCACTTTCATGCAGCTCCTGCTTCGACACCTTTGGCGAGCATCCTCTGGGTTTGCGAGCCTGTGAGGGCTCAGCAACAGTCTTTTCCTCCTGTGTCTGTGCAGGGGCTGAGATGCCAATCTCAGTCTGGTGGGGCTCTGACCAAGGGCTACTCAGTGGCATGGGAGTGTGAGTGCTTGGAGAGGAGCCCCCACTTCCTTGTTGTCTGCCACCAACATCCCTCTCATGGGTCAGTCCCACTTCAGTGCTAGCAAGTGGCTGCACATCAGGGGGGCCAGGAGGACCCATCTCTGCACTGGCAGTCCTTCTCAAAAGGACTTCCATGAAGCTCTGGGTTCTCTGCTCAATAGCTGCCCATCGCTCCTCTAGAGATGTCAGTCTATTCTGAACATTCACCATGTTTTCCTGACTCTGGCAACGTATTTCCTCCATGACCATAGCCATCCTCTCCTCTACCATAGCCATCCTTTCCACGAAGGTTGCCATCATTTCCGTGGTGGTGCGTTCATGCGCCATTGCCTCCACAAAGGCACTGCTCATGTTAGACATGGACTCCTCCATCCTCTCCACACTTGCAGTAACCATGGAGACAAAACCTACCAGAGACTCCTGCACCTGTCCCTGGAGTTTCAGCACCGCTCTCCTTCTGGATGGATCTGGAGGCACAGGGTCGACATGTAGCTGAGCAGAGCTGGGAGCGGCCTGCGGCCTCCGACGAGGACTCACTCTCCACCGCTGTCCCTGTCTCCACCATCTGCTGATGCTCACTTGTGAGCTGTGATACACCAGGTGACAACACTACTCTATCTCGCGAAGATCCCACCAAGGTGTGAGCATCTGCGCTGGTGCTGGGTGTGCTTAATTCTGCTGATGCTGCACCCTCAGAGGTTGCAGGTTCCTCTGAGGAGTCTTCAGGCTCAGGCTCTTCCTCCTGGACAGTGGGGAGGGGGGCTGTTGATGGTCTTGTGGGGGAGTAAAGGCATGAGTTACACATGTGATATTAACGTAGCATGCACATCGAATTGTGCAGATGATCATAAGTCAATCTGTATGAGCATCAGATGCCATATCAGTCACACATGCAATGTAAATGAGAGAGATGCAAATCTATTCTGTCACCAGCTTGCTCTGCTGCGCCCGTCTGACCGTCCCCCACGTCCAGATCCTCATCACCTCCGATTATTTCAAGTGCCGCCTCCTCAGCGTTGGTCAAATGGCAATTGAAGGTGGCCCTCCTCCTGTCCTAGCCCTCTCCCTCTTATTGTGGGCACTCTTTACCTGCAATGAGGGACACAGGTGGAGTTTGAGTGAGAATGATGGAGTGAGTGTAGAGAAGCCATAGCATAGATGCTTAGAAGGAGACAAAGATGGAGTGAGTTGCCAATACCAAGGGCCTTTTCTGTGTGTTGTTAGTTGTTATCATTGCATAACAGTGATAGCGAATGTGAGGGCAGCATAGTCGAATGGTTAAGTGATTGTGTACATAGAGAGAGAGGGATGATTAAGGGTGCAAGGGATGTAAGGGTAAAGTGGGATGTGCAGGAGTAGGTTGACAATGCAGAGTGCTGGTGATGAGAGGAGTTGGGGAGCAGATTGAGGGCAAGTGTGATGTTATACTCATTTTTCCTGAGCGTACCAGGTCATTGAACCTTTTTCTGTACTGCACCCAGGTTCAAGTGCACAACGATCTGGAGCTGACCTCCTGAGTAATTTGCAGCCACCCAGCTTTGCTCTGCTGTGGTGGCTTCTTCCTCCCAGAGGATGGGAAGAGTACCTCCTTTTGACCTCTGATTCCCTCCGCAAGAGCATGGAGGGAGTCATCAGCAAATCGTGGTGAGGCCTTGGCTCTTGAAGTAGTCATGGCAGCAGTAGTCAGCAGAGTCGACAATCCAGAAGCAAAAAATAAGAGAATGAACCAAGGCTGCATGGGCCCCTTAAATGCAGCTGGCTCACAGACATCAGCAAAGGTGAGTTCCAGACCCAAAACAGTAATTGGCCAGGGGAGCGCGCACGCAGGGAATCAATTGCCCAATTAGGGCAAAATCGCTATTTTTTACTGGATGAAAGCGGAGGCGGGACCGGGACCCGCCGACCACCTGACCCGCACCCACCCCACCACCAATGATAAAATCGTGGCCTATGTGTCATAAACTACAATAATAATCTCAACATAAACCAACATAATCAGAGTGTTCTTCAAGGAAACTCTGAGTTTTATTATTCTTGATAATATATAATATATACATGTTTCTGCGAGCAGTTTTAATTGGGGACGCTTTACCTGCAAAGCCAATCAAATACTAGGATTTATCTCAAGGGCATTTGACCATGCCAAAAGAAATTATTCTAACCTTGTAGAGATCATTGGTGAATCCAATTTGGAATACTGCGTGCAATTTTAGGCATTGTACCTTCAAAAGGACATCAATTCATTAGGGCAGGTTTCGAGAAGAACAAAAAAGTATGATTCCAGGACTTTGGGCTCTTAGTTGCAAGGGCGAACTCTCAGAGATAAACTCCACTGCCTCAGCGCCAGATCTCCTGCCTTCCTGGCCTCAGCAGCAGGTTTGCTGCTGCTGGACATCAGTACTGGGGAGTGGGAGACTTGGGTGGCGTGGGAGTTGCTGCTGAAGATTCTTCTTGATTTGACAATTGTATTCCTGTGTGCTTGAGTATGGGGCAGAGTATGAACGGTAGAGGAGTATGAAAAGTAAAAGGTGATCTCTTTCTTAAATTAGTAAAGATTAAGGGGGAGAAATTCGGTATCGCCCCGTTTGGGGCGCAATTATCGGCTGGGCGCAAAGTTTAATGCCTGGTACTAATTATCACCTCCGACTGCAAACTTGGCTTCTATCGCCCCTGGAAGTGATTTGAGTGCTAAATCAGGCACTACACACCTCTCTTAAGGCGCAATGGCCGAGGAGCGAGGTGTTATCTCAGAGCACTGGCGAAGCTCATGTGATGTCAGTTAGCAATGGAACACAGACACACTGGCACTGGCCAGTTACATAAGAACATAAGAACATAAGAAATAGGAGCAGGAGTAGGCCAATCGGCCCCTCGAGCCTGCTCCGCCATTCAATAAGATCATGGCTGATCTGATCCTCACCGCCAATCCACTATCACAGAACCATCTCCTGAATCTAACAGAATTAGACACACGAAATAGGAGCAGGATCAGGCTACACGGCCCCTGGGCCCGCTCCGCTACCCACAGGGCCATGACCAATCCGAACCTAGACTCATGTCCAAATTCCTGCCCGCTCCCCGTAACCCTTAATTCCCTTTTCTACTAGGAAACTGTCTATTTCTGTTTTAAATTTATGTAATGATGTAGCTTCTACAGCTTTTTGGGGCAGCATATTCCATGGACCTACCACCCTCTGAGTGAAGTAGTTCCTCCTCATCTCAGTTTTGAAAGAGCAGCCCCTTATTCTAAGACTATGCCCCCTAGTTCTAGTTTCACCCATCATCGGGAACATCCTCCCTGCATCCACCCGATCCAACCCCTTCACAATCTTATATGTTTCAATAAGATCGCCTCTCATTCTTCTGAACTCCAATGAGTAGAGTCCCAATCTACTCAACCTTTCCTCATATGTCCATCCCCTCATCCCCGGGATTAACCGAGTGAACCTTCTTTGTACTGACTCGAGAGCAAGTATGTCCTTTCTTAAGTATGGACACCAAAACTGTATGCCGTATTCCAGGTGCGGTCTCAACAATACCTTGTACAACTGAAGCAATACCTCCCTATTTTTATATTCTATCCCCCTAGCAATGAAAGCCAACATTCCATTGGCCTTCTTAATCACTTGCTGCACCTGCATACTAACCTTTTGAGTTTCGTGCACCAGGACCCCCAGATCCCTTTGTACTTCAGTACTTTCCAGTTTCTTGCCATTAAGATAACAACTTGCTCTACGATTTTTCCTGCCAAAGTGCATAACCTCACACTTTCCAGTATTGTATTCCATCTGCCAAATCTCTGCCCACTTACTTAGCCTGTCTACGTCCCCTTGCAGGTTTTTTATGTCCTCCTCACTCACTACTTTCCCTCCCATCTTAGTATCATCTGCAAACTGTGATATGTTACACTCGGTCCCCTCCTCCAAATCGTTAATATAGATTGTAAAGAGTTGGGGACCCAGCACTGACCCCTGCGGAACACCACTAGTTACTGATTGCCAGTCTGAGAATGAACCATTTATCCCAACTCTCTGCTTTCTGTTAGATAGCCAATCCTCTATCCATGCCAGAATATTACCCCCAATCGCATGATTTTTTATCTTAAGCAATAATCTTTTGTGTGGCACCTTGTCAAATGCCTTTTGGAAGTCTAAATACACTACGTCCACTGGTTCCCCTTTATCCACCCTATATGTTACTTCCTCAAAGAACTCCAGCAAATTTGTCAAACATGACTTCCCCTTCATAAAACCATGCTGACTTTGTCCTATTAAATTATGATTATCCAAATGTCCTGTTACTGTCTCCTTAATACTGGACTCCAAAATTTTACCTACCACAGATGTTAGGCTAACCGGTCTATAGTTTCCAGCCTTCTGTCTACTGCCCTTTTTAAATAAGGGTGTTACATTAGCAGTTTTCCAGTCTGCCGGGACCTTTGCCGAGTCCAGGGAGTTTTGGAAAATTATTACCAATGCATTCACAATCCCTACCGCCACTTCCCTCAAGACCCTAGGATGTAAGCCATCAGGTCCAGGTGATTTATCCGCCTTGAGCCCCATTATTTTACCGAGTACCACTTCCTTAGTGATTTTGATTGTGTTTAGCTCCTCCACCCCTTTAGCCCCCTGTTTGTCCAGTGTTGGGATATTCTTAGTGTCTTCTACTGTAAAGACTGATATAAAATATTCATTCAGTGTTTTTGCCATCTCCATATTTCCCACCATTAATTTCCCAGTCTCATCCTCTAAGGGACCAACATTTTCTTTAGCCACCCTTTTTCTTTTTATGTAACTATAAAAACTCTTACTATCTGTTTTTATATTTTTTGCTAATTTACTTTCATAATCTATCTTCCCTTTCTTAATCAATCTTTTTGTTATTTTTTGCTGTCCTTTAAATTTTTCCCAATCCTCTATCCTCCCACTAGATTTGGTTACCTTATATGCCCTTGTTTTTAGTCGAATACTATCCTTAATTTCTTTACTTAGCCACGGATGGCTGTCTTTTCTTTTACACCCTTTTCTTCTCAGTGGAATATATATTTTTTGGAAGTTGTAAAATAACTCCTTAAATGTACACCACTGATCATGTATCGTCTTACCCTTTAATCTATTTTCGCAATCCACTCTACTCATACCTTCATAGTCTCCTTTATTCAAGCTTAGCACGCTTGTTTGTGATCCAACCTTCTCACCCTCTAATTGAATATGGAATTCAACCATGTTATGGTCACTCATTCCAAGGGGATCCTTTACTAGGACATTTTTAATTAATCCTGTCTCGTTACACAGGACCAGATCTAAGGTTGCTTGCCCCCTGGTCGGTTCAGTTACATACTGCTCAAGAAACCCATCCCTAATACACTCAATGAACTCATCCTCAAGGCAGCCCTGCCCAATTTGATTTGTCCAATTAATATGATAGTTAAAATCCCCCATAATTATAGATGTTCCCTTATTACAAGCCTCAACTATTTCCTGATTGATACTCCGTCCAACAGAGTTGCCACTGTTCGGAGGCCTATAGACTACGCCCACTAGTGTTTTTTTCCCCTTATTATTCCTTACCTCCACCCAAACTGTTTCATTATCCTGATCTTTTGACCCAATATCATTTCTCTGTATTACAGTGATTCCTTCCTTTATTAACATAGCCACCCCACCTCCCCTTCCTTCCTGCCTGTCCTTCCTGATCGATAAATAACCTGGTATGTTTAATTCCCAGGCATTGTCACCCTGCAGCCATGTTTCTGTAATGGCCACAAGATCATACCCATATGTAGTTATTTGTGCCATTAACTCGTCTATTTTGTTACGAGTGCTACGTGCATTCAGATAGAGAACTTTCAAATATGTTTTGTGACACTTAGTTCCTGCTTTTGCCCTTTTTATTACTTTACCTTTTACTCCATACCTTCTGCCCCTTCCTGACATGCTCTGGTTTTTAATTTCCCCACTGCTACCTAAGTCTATGACCTTCTCTGTTGTCATTTTTATTATTTGCTCTCTAGGAACCTCCCCCCCCACTAGTTAGTTTAAAGCCCTCTCTACAGCCCTAGTTATATGATCCGCCAGGACTCTAGTCCCAGCACTGGCCAAGTGAAGCCCGTCCCAATGGAACAGCTCCCTCCTGCCCCAGTACTGGTGCCAGTGTCCCAGGAAGCAAAACCCATTTCTCCCACACCAGTCTTTGAGCCACGCATTTAACTCTCTAATTTTATTTGTCCTAGCCAAATTCGCTTGTGGCTCAGGTAATAATCCAGAGATTATTACCCTTGTGGTTCTGCTTTTTAATTTGGCCCCTAGCTGCTCAAACTCAAACAGTTCTTAAAGGGGAGGGTCAATCTTGCTCTCCAGCAAAACCCTGCTTATTGCAGCCTTGAATTTCAGCCTGGAGAGACCTGTACATCAATTCTGCTGGAAAGAACAATGGAGAGGTCCCAGGGAAAGAGCTCAGAGTGCAGCCCCCATAGTCTCTTTTAAATCGATGCAAGGAAGGTCAAATCAAAATGAACCTGCAAAGTGCTGCTCAGTACCCAAAACTCCTTCACACAGCATCGAATCTCTCCAGAAGTCTCTCTCTCTCTCTCTCAGAATGTGTAGTGCAAAAATGTCACTGACAAAAAAAAGGCAGGAAGCGGCCGCCTTTAAATAGCGTTCCCCCAGCCTCTTCCCGACTGCAAAACGTTCCCCTCTACCTGTCGTTGTTAGCGGCAGGCGGAAAGGCAGGGGATGCCACTCAATATCCAGTCCGGCGCACTACAGGGCGTTGCATGCTCGACTGACGTCATGATCTGTGGGTGCAGGAGATCGGGGCAGTAGTGTTTAGTGCTGCCACAAAATGTCTGGTCAATTTCGCGAGTGGCGCAAACATCGCTGTGCCCGGGCACTAGTTGCTTTGCGCCCTGTTAGCGCTCTCTTAGGGCGCTAATGGGAGGTGCTAATCAACCAAATTTTCCCCCTAAATATTCCTCCTAAGAAAAAAAATCAAAACTTATAAGTTTGTGAGTTCTCTACCCCCCCTCCCATTCCCTCCTGTCCTACACATCCAGCCCAAATCTCGCTACCTTCTGGTCCCTTATTCCCTCTATTTTAACCAAGAAGACATATATCATATCAGTTGGAACCTTGACTCTTGCTCAAGATCTCCAAGGGAGATGAGAAGAAAAGGAGAGAGTGATAGAGAGTGAGAAAAAGTGTGTGTGTGAGAGAGAGGGAGAAAAATGACTTAGAAAAAGAAAACATTGAGCCTTACAGTGAGGAAGTGGGAGAAATTGTATCAAAATTTTGTCGGTATAGTGGGAGACTAGAGACATAGGTACAAATTTGTATAAAGTGGGAAAATACAGAGCAAAACAACATCAAGACAGAGATACAGTGGAATCTGTGAGAGCCATTCAGAGAGGAGATTTAAAAAGAGGAAGACAGAATGGAAGACAAAGAATTGGAGGGTGGGCGACAAGCAGGGAGGCAGTTATAGGAAGAGGGAAACACATTAGTCTACGAACATTGCCAAAAGAGATCAACTAATGGTAAAATATGTCTCTATGAATTATTTTAAATGGGTAGACTGTTACCTCAGATTAATTTATGCTTATTTGCATTACACCACACTAAGTGTATCATATTTTAGTTGTATTAAGACAATATTTTGTTTTTTTAATAGAAAATGTGTTGATATTGTTTCTTTATCAAACAAGATAGCACAATATTATCTTGATTGATGTTGCGGTAATCTATTTGGCGCTACTAACAGAAATAAAATATAATATAATGTCAACTTAACAACAATGGCTCCTGATATTTGTAAGCAAGAAAGAAATGAACTTGTTTAATCTATATTCAATAACCTTTTTCAGCTTTGAAGTGAAATTGTCCTGATACTTCTGTCCCATTACACTGATTCAAACCTGAACAGGACAAAGGTTTTGTTCGTTTATACTCCGTTCATTTACAGAAGTTGCAAAGGGTATATTTTCTCTCAGAGTTAAGGGCTTTGACAGTGCCAGTCATGGCTCAGGTGGTAGCGCCCTCACCTCTGAGTTAGAAGATTGTGGTTTCAAAGTCCCACTCCAGAGACTTGAGCACAAAAATCTAGGCTGACACTCCAGTGCAGTGTTGAGGGAGTGCTGCACTGTCAGAGGTGCGGTCTTTCGGATGAGACATTAAACCGAGGCCCCATCTGCTCTTTCAGGTGGACGTAAAAGATCCCATGGCACAATTTTGAAGAAGAGCAGGGGCGTTATCCCCGGTGTCCTGGTCAATATTTACCCCTCAATCAACATCACTAAAACAGATTACCTGGTCATTATCACATTGCTGTTTGTGGGAGCTTGCTGTGCACAAATTGGCTGCCACGTTTCCTACATTACAACAGTGACTGCACTTCAGAAGTACTTAATTGGCTGTAAAGCGCTTTGGGATGTCCTGAGCTATATAAATGCAAGTCTTTTTTTGACTATTAAAAGCATGAATGAGAAACAGAAACAAAGGTATGCTCTTCTTAACTAAGGGGACAAATGTAAGACAAAAAGGAGAATAGGCAAAAAGCAAAACGTTTTATACAGCTACTTTCAAATACATATATCAATGAGCATAAATTATTAAGCTGTCAATTGTAAAAAAAAGTCAGCTAATATAGTGTACTAAAAATGGGAAAACTGACAATTATACAACATAAGCAGCTCTTGGAAGAGTGAGAAACACGAAGCTCCACAAAAATTTCATTTCCTACAGCTTTACTGAAAAAACCAAGGACGTTTATTGACAGCAAATCAAGTAATAGGAAAAAGGTCACGTCAAGAACAAAGATTATATTAATGCCATACCATTGAAGTAACACCAGCATTTACTGTGGAATTTGTTAAAATCAATTACAGACATACTATTATTTAACACATTTCGGATTAATAATCTACAATACATTGACATTAAAAAGAGAAATTCAGGTACATTATATAGAAAACTTACTTTATCATTGCATTTCATATTAACCAATCAAAATGTTACTTCAGTTGCCTTTAAACATGTAGCAGAATATGTACTATAAGATATTCAAACGTGTAGTTATACCGTATGAAATTTGTATGATTACCATAGTTCCTGGTGAAAATGCAATCAAAACCTAGTTTAGCTATTGTAAAATACTTTCTGGTGTGGCTACTTTAAAAAAAAAACCACATATATACTGTATATATAAATGGCAATATATTATTTGTGGTTTAATAAGTTGCCGGCATGGACACGATGGGCCGAAATGGCCTCCTTCCGTGATGTAAATTTCTATGAAATCTTTATTGTGAATCCTTCAATTAAGTCTAAAGATACAATTTGAACTAAAGTAATTGTCTCAAGAAAATATATATTAAAATCCATATGAACATATTTAACAAGAACTGAACATTTTGGGGGTTACTCTGGAAACTAGTTTTGGTCTTCTTTTAAAGAAATAAAATACAAAATGAGCTTAATATCAATATCAATATATCAGTATTATTGCTTGTATTCATTTCAAGTTAACTAGTTAACACCCGAGTTATCATATTTGAACAGTAAATCTTAGGGAGGTTATTAGCCATGTTAAGCCATTTCTAGCCTCATCCAACAAATTTATGTAAGATGTTAGGTGCTAAATACCTTTTCACATGTTACAAAGCTCATTAGCACTTCAGCAGGTAAATCACCATTTGGAGAGTAAATCTTAAGTACCACAAACAATAGGATGACTTTAATGGCGCTCATACACGGACAGTAATTTTACAGAGCTTGTGAGTCACTGAAATACTCTTGGTGCTTAAAATTAGATTATCAAAGCTTAAGAATAAGGATATATTTTCTTGTAAAAGTAGTCATAAGCAAATAGGAAAGCAAAACATATAAACATAAGAAATAGGAGCAGGAGCAGGCCATTTGGCTCCTCTAGCCTGCTCTGCCATTTAATGAGATCATGGCTGATCTGATTTTGGCCTGAACTCAACTTTCCTGCCCGCTCCCCATAACCCTTGACTCCCCTGTTGCTCAAAAATCTGCCTATCTCAGCCTTGAATATATTCAATGACTCAGCTTCCACAGCTCTCTGGGGTAAAGAATTCCAAAGATTCACGACCCTCTGAGAGAAGAAATTCCTCCTCATCTCCGTCTTAAATGGGCGACCCTTTATTTTGAGACTATGCCCCCTCGTTCTAGATTCCCCCACGAGGGGAAATATCCTCTCAGCATCTGGGGGAAATGGTAATGGTTTTTTATCCATTAGTACTGGTACTCTGAGTCTTGTTCAGAAGCTAGAATAGGATGAGGAAGTAATCAAAAAATGCTTGTTATTGACTTGTTAAGGATGGTGAAGTCCTTGCTAAAGCTTTATCTTGAAAAAATGGTGCATAATTGTACAGTTTTCAATGAAAAGCAAATTTTGAACTCACATTCAGAATGGGGTTGTGTTACCTGAAGGAAAGGCTAGATTATCCTAGAAAAGAACTTAAGGAGCTCCATAGTTAAATAGCGACAATGTTGTTGGACATATATTAATAACTGTGTAGTTTATATTGAAATTATGCATTTCAATGGGATATCAATAACTGAGATGCATAAGCAGCAATGAGAAAGGGATGATTAATAGAAATGTATGTGAAATCCATTGTATGGAGCACAGCAATGGCTCCTTGACAAAAAGCTTGCATTTCTATAGAACATTTCACGTGCCAGAAGATGTCTTAAAACTCTTAACATTAGCACATCAAAATAGTGGCTGCTGAGCAGGAGCAGATTGGGAAAATAGAGAGGATTGAGGGAGGGCTAAAGGTGCGGTCAAAGAGAAGAGTTTGAGGGAAATGGCAAGGAGGTCTTGCGTAGAGCTTCAAAAGGCAGGACCAAGGGTATCTCTCTGATATCACATTAATCAGTGTCCTAAGATGCATGGTCAACAGATATCAACGAAAACAACAACTTGCACACTTTTAACATAATAAAATGTCCCAAGGTACTTTACATGGGAGAGAGACTAACCACAGATACAGGTTTTAGGAGAACTGACCAAAATCACAGTCAATAAGGCAGGATCTGAGAAGACTTTTAATGGCGGGAAGTAGCAAGGTGAAGGGGATTAGGGGCAGTTTCAGAGCCCAAATGACTGAAAGCTCGATTATTAATTGAGGAACGCTGGGAGCCCAGAGTAAGAGGACTGTAGGATTATGCAGATTTTATGTAAAAGGATGAATATAATGCTGTAAAAAGGTGAGGATCTTATGACACAGATTTGGTCTGCATCCAAGATAGTGAGAGCCTCCTAGCGGCATCTTCAGTTCATTCTACGAGAGATTAATTGTTTTTTGTGGTGTGATAACCACTGTCCTTTGCAAATAGGTGAGACTTCCTTAGCACCTAATCAGTGTGCTGTGTAGTTCAGTCCCTCTCCTACTCAAGATCAACAATATTTTATTAGGGCATCTGCACTTGGGTACTTAATCATAACTTTGCACGAACCCTAAAATGAAATGTAATTGTACTAGAGTAGGGAAATATTTGTCAGAAATGAAAGTATAATTCAATAATTTCTATAACAGCAGATTCACTATTGAAGAGGTAGGGAAGATCAGGGAACAGGTGTAGGTAAACTTCCAATGCGGAACTACCTCAGGAGGTGAAGTGAAAGAGCCAAGAATGAACAATCAGCAAAACCTACTGATAAAGGAGAATGAATCAAATTGCTCCAAATATTTTTTGAAATTGTTTTGGCTGCCACCTTGGTTTCTCCACTAAACAGGGAACTTACTACTGTACCGTAATAAAGTATTGCAAAATATTAAACTCACCTATACAATAGCATTTTCTGTTTTAAAATACCAATATATTATCACTGGAGGCCTATGGCTATGTGAGAAGCCTGATCCTTAAGTTCATATAGATTCCTAGACTCATTAGTGGTAGCTGAAGAACCTCAAGCTTACATTTTCCAGCATGTATCTGTACATACAATTTCTAGAAATGTTTATGATTGACAGCAAGACTGGCCATTTATTTAATATGCTAGGAGTTGTGGTTTGCAAGCCCAGGCCTTCCTGTCGACAACTCTCACTGCTTTAGGAAAGCTATTATTGGATGTTAAAATAGTTTGATTGTTTTCTTTGTATAAATCATCAAAAACAAGGTAAAGTATAAACTTTTAAAGCAAAAGAGGTGTATGCTATGTTCGAGCTGATCTCCTGCAAATACAGTTGGCAAGTACAGTAAGAGAGTCGAATATACATATGGCTGAGAAAAAAAAACTGGTAAGTCAGGAAGACGTATTAGGTGTTTACAGGAAACACTTTTTTATCCGGCACCGACGAGACCGGCGTGGTGCCAGTTGATCAAAAAGTCCGGATTACAGAGAGGTATACTTACTAAGGTATGAGAGCCCCGTACACGGCCACAGATCCAGGCGTCCCTGTTGCACGGCAACAGGTGCAGGAACCCCGGTTACACGGCCACAGATCCAGGCGTCCCTGTTGCATGGCAACAGGTGCAGGAACCCCGGTTACATGGCCACAGATTCAGGAACCCCGGTTACACGGCCACAGATCCAGGCATCCCTGTTACAGGTGCAGGAGCCCCAGTTACACGGCCACAGATCCAGGCGTCCCTGTTGCATGGCAACAGGTGCAGGAACCCCGGTTACATGGCCACAGATTCAGGAACCCCGGTTACACGGCCACAGATCCAGGCATCCCTGTTACAGGTGCAGGAACCCCAGTTACACGGCCACAGATCCAGGCATCCCTGTTGCATGGCAACAGGTGTAGGAACCCCGGTTACATGGCCACAGATTCAGGAAC
Source organism: Somniosus microcephalus (assembly GCF_052327205.1). NCBI lineage: Eukaryota > Metazoa > Chordata > Chondrichthyes > Squaliformes > Somniosidae > Somniosus > Somniosus microcephalus. Next base: position 28,596,467 of record NC_140994.1, read on the forward strand.
CCCGGTTACACGGCCACTAATATGAAGTAAAACTTACCTGAACCTATTCCTGAATTTTGCCGGTTAAGAGAGATTTCCGGTTATTTAGGTGCCGGTAAAAAGAGAGTTTCCTGTATATGGTGAAATGCATTCTAAATGGTCGCAAGAGCTGCCTTTTATTGATATTTATACAGAGGACTCAAAAACGTTACTGTTCACATGCACAGTAACAAATTCTGGAAGTAATGTAATATTATTCAAACTCAAGGGAGGTTCTGAATAAAAGTCCTGAGATAAATATGTATATTTAAATAGAATGTCTTGGCAACAATAAGTGCTATTGCAGAAATATTTAATAAGGAAGGAAAAATGCAAATTTGTTTAAAGTTTTAAATTTCATATGTTTCTTGGTGTTTGCTATAAAAACCCACACACTAAATAGATGGACAGTAAAGGTGTTGCTCTCCCATATTTTAGGCAGACATTTATTTGTGATATTTATTATCTATCTGCAGTGGCTATGGAAAACATTATTTTATTTCTGGCATCTAATCCAAAAACACTTACTGCACAGATTTATAAACCTCTTTCCAAATTCTTTCACTAGAGGTGTGCATTAATGTCCCACTTCCACACCCCACCACTCCCATTGAAACCTCTGATTTAATGCAGGCACTGCCATAGGAGATCTGGTAGGAATCAAATAATAATATTATATAGTGAAATACGATTAAAAAAAATAACATTTACAGTTCTTAGGATTGCAGAAATAGTCTAAAGTGTGGTTCAGTTTGATTTAATTGGAAATTGAAAAATGAATTTCTAATTGCCTTGCTGGAATCGATCTCCCAAGATCTCCTCTTCCACCTCAGCTCATTAATTATTTAACAGTATACTCATGACACGCATTTCTCTGGATTTTTAATGAACTGTAACACGTGTATTACTGGATTCGTTGAGTTTTCTGTGATTGACAAGTGGAGTGTATCCTGTTGCATGAGGAATAGCAGTTTTTTTTAATGTGGGAACATACACAATGGGAGTAATGTTTTACGTATCTGCTGGCCGTGGGCATCCTTGTCCAGCGCATATCAGAAAGTCGCAGATTTTGTGATTTTCAGCTATGAGCTGGCAGGGAGCAAGATTCCTTGCCGCTGGTATGCTGTTGGAAAATTGTCCCCAATCTCTTTAGACCCGGCAGTTTCATTACAAGAAGATTTAGCTTCATGTGTAAATTAATATTTTGCACAATTTTGTGGAGTCATAATGAACAAGATTTGTGCACTGTAGAGCTGGATGACAATACTTTTCATCAGTTATACCTGTGAAATGTCAACTTAGCTATAGACAGGAGCATTATTACAGGTGCATCATGAGCGGCCATTTTCAGTTGTTTCCACTACTACATTCATGTTTCACAAAATCAATGGAGGAAAATCACATTCAATCACTGTTTTGATTTGCAGCTGTTAACATCTACAAAAAACATAATTAATTATTCGCCCTATTTTGGAAAACAGGAAAATATCCACCCAGATTTCTAGTTGGTGGCTACAGGAGTGGAAAGCCTGCATATTACTTGTATAATATTTTAATATTATTTTAATATTTTACTGTCAGTATGCCTATGAAAATACTACATGTCTATATTGGAGAAGGAGAGATGGAGAGACCTGGGATAAAGTGGAAGGGTGGGCAGAGGCAGCAAGAGTGCAAGTAATAGCCAAAGGCTAAGGCTTGTTAGAGCACAGAAGGCCTAGGGAGTGACTGAGGCTGTTCATAGGAAGCTCAAACAATGGGCTGGATTTTCATTGTGGAGTCGGGTAGGAGGCGGGACTACAACTTTTGGGGTTGTAGTCCCGCCTCCATCGAGTTCTAGCCAACCCACGCGATTTTGGGCCACCCGGCAACAGGTGACGTCACAGATTGATATTTCATCTGTCAAGACCTTTTGACAGATGAAATATCAGCGTTTGACAGCACTGACAGTCTGTACTCCAAGTTGATTCCTTCCTGTCAGGATGATTTAGAGATCGTCCCGGAACAGAAAGCTGAATGCTGGAACTTTTGACAGCCATTCTGCTTTCTGTGCCGGTGAGATGAGGGACTCCCGAGACCTGAGGGAAGGAAGGCTGTAAAGGTAAGTAAATGTAAGTGCAACTTCTTTAATCACTTTACACACACCAAACACACTTACCTCTGCACTCATGCACCCATCACTCACCTGAACACCGGACATCTCGACCCCTCCAAGCCCTTCATCCCGACGGCCCGCCTCGCTAACTTGGCATGGTTTGGAGCCTTCGGGAATCCCACATTTCAACAATGAAAATAGGGATTAGGCTAAAAACTGCCTGCTAACTACCTGTTAACAGGCAGTTAATTGGCACTAATCCCCTTCCCGCCTCGGGGAGGCGGGTCCCAGTGTGGGTCAGGTACACGCCTCCTTTGAAACTGGCATGGAGGCGGGTTGGGGGCAGGATGGGTTCGTGCCCCCCGATTTCACGATTTTAGCCCCCACACGCCTCCAATCCCGCCTCCACGGCCCAATGAAAATCCAGCCCAATGTGTAGTAGGGAACATTCATTATGGAGGTAAGGTAGGGCTTTCCTCTATATTTTTGTATGTTTGCTAGGCTGGCTCTGGAGGTTTAAGTGATGAATGGTCATGATGGCTGCAGCTCAGAGAACGTTTTTCTTTAAAAGCAACGGAAACGCTGAACCAATCTGAAACAATGGCACAATGAACCAATCTGAAACAATGGAACAATGAACCAATCTGAAACAATGAAACAATGAACCAATGAGAAAACTCATTTCTACTTGGAACCAATGCAAAAGCTGAAACATGAGCTACAGATACAAAACTTTTATTATATAGAAGATATACAATGTCCCAGTAGTGTTAATTCTGTAAATGATATGACACGTAATGAGTAAATGTCGACAGTTAGTATTTACAGTTTTTCAGATGCAAGCAGAATGGAATTCTTGTAATGATGTCATAGAATTTGCCAATTGTACTCTAGTGATGTGGATTTACTTGCTGTAATCTGATGCATCTATTCATAACATCTTTTTAAACCACTTGAGATTATCTCAAACATCATAAAATTGAATACATGCAAGCTTTTTAAATTTCTATAATTAATCTAACTTGTACAAATAATAGCAGAAATATTTGCTCAACTGATTTGAGAAGTAATACTAGATTGTCTTCTATTTAGGATGTAGTTTAAATTCATCAAAATCAAACTTTACGTAACAGACACCACCATAACCTTTCAAATGCATTTGCAAATTTTTCAGAAAGTTCAGCTTAAATGCTACAAATCTATTTTACATACTCATAAATAAAGATTGAGACTGATATTTCTGCAGTCCCACTGACACCTTTGGCTATACATTAACTATTTATTTTGACATTTATGGTGTGATGAAATAATTTGTTATTATGGCCCATATGCCTGTGCTTGGAAACATAGCTGGGATTCTAGAAAATCCTGAAAATGGCCACTAATTGTTTTATAATTTGTGCACTGAATGTTTTCACAGGCTTTCACCTACCCAATTTCGTAACTTCTAAAGAAAATCATTAAGGTCTTTAACCCCCCTCACTTTTATTGATAATCAGTAGTTAAATTACCCATTCACATTGGAACTGAAACGCTAATATAATCTTTAGAGTGAGGCCACAGTAAACATCATTATTGTTAATCATTGTATTCATAATTGAAAAACAAAAACATTTGCAGATCAAAATATTGCACCGGACTATTGAATTTAAAATGCATGGAGGAGATTGTAATTTGTCGAGTAATGCTTTGATAGTTAATTGGACACAATTAGTGGAAATATTCTGATATATGTTTAGTTGCTGTGTAATGGTTTTCAGGAAGTTTTACTGCACAGCTTTTGCAAACAAATAAGAATGTTCCTTCAGCGCAGCTTTGAAAGTGCCCCTCAGTTTATTTCATAGGTAGTCACTGGTGCGTTATCTAATAGGATTAACTGAAGTCAGTATTTATTAGCTTTCACCCCTATTGATACTTATTGTAATACAATTAAATAACCTGCGGCAAAATAGTTTAGAAGTGCAAGATGCTGCTACCCTGAACGATGTGCTGAGTGTTGACCAAATGTGGGGGATGGGATGGAAAGAAGAATCATAGCGCAAATTTGGGGATGTTGTCAGAAACCTCTTAGTGATAAACAGGACAGTCGCATTGGTTGAGGCTCGGGAACAGATTGGCTGCCCTGTTCTTGCCACAGTTTGGCCTGTTGTATAGAGATATGAAACAAGGAAAAGGAGACAGTATGAAATAACTATCCTGACTCTCTCTTCCCCCTCAAAAAAACCGCAATTGCTAAACCTATGGCATGGAATCACAACTAAATTCTCCTTCAGCGGCGAAGTGGAAAATGCCATTTAAATGTATACTAGAGAATTGGAGTTTTTAATAGAGTCTTGGGTTATCTAAATAGAGAATGAAATGCTTTACTTTAATGATATAGTAGGCAATTCAGTTCATTCAATTCTCAGCATTTAAGAGAGGAACTTTGAAATGGTTACAAATTAATAGATTCTTTTAAAGCTGTTGCCTTAAGCCTTCTACATAACAACATCAGTGGAAGCAACCTACTTAAAAACAAGAACCATAAGAGAAAATCTCTATCCTTGAATGAATTTCAACTCACAAACTGTATCTGTACCCTAGGAAACATAATATAGACAATTCCACACAGGAAGCTTCAGACAGTTTTGCCTAAATTAATTTAATTTATGTAAAAACATTTTAAATACTTCACTGGAACACTTAAAAATTTTTTTTAAAACTTATTCCATTTGTAAAGCTGCACTTTGCATTTGTACTCTGAACAGTTATGGGCTAGTTACATTGTGCACCATTGTACAGCCCTCCCCCAACATCTAATTCATGCCTGAATGGCTTGACAGGTTCACTGCACTTAGTGACTGAGTTTTAAAGAAGTTCAGTAAGTGTGAAGCAATAGTGCTTCAACTCACATTTAACCCATTAAAAAAAATAAAATCATAACCACATCCCCTAGTTCTTCAACATAAATATCACCAGTGTAAACTTTATCATTCCTCCCATAATTTTATGGATTTGAATTTTCGCACTGAGCTACTTAAACCTTTTCTCGCTTGCACAAATTGCGAAGGGCAACGTCAGTGAGTCTTCTGGCATTTGCCTTCATTTTGTATTCAAAGCAAGTCATAGAATTATCCATGTTCTTGTATGCTTCCCAAACCATTATTAATTACTGGAGCTGGATGTAGTACCACAGCTATAGTATAAATAATACATTATTGAGGATATTTAGTGTATTTTGTTCATGCAGTAAGAGTTATAGCCACAATAAATCAGTTATGCATCATTATCCTTTGACATTTACTTATTATTTTCAATCATGATTGAAAGTCTTGAATTGTTTCCTTTATTTTATCTCTTTTAATATCAAGCTGATTTGTATATTTTCTGCATCTGTAACTTCTTCCGTCTTTAATGATACTAACTCATTTCCAGACACCTTTTATCACCCCAGCTCCAAAGAACAATTTAAAAGTTCTAACAGTGCAATTGTGTTTTAATTTTTCTTAGATGTATTCCTTCTGGTTCTGATATATTTCGGACCATGAGTTCTGGAGAAAGAGTCACCACCTGAAAATGTAACCTGACTATTCTCTTCCATTGCTGACAGCTCTGCCTTTTCTGTTTGTATTACAGCATTTCCAGAATTCAGGGTTTCCTTTGTATCTCTTCAAGAAACATTTAGGTTATATTTTCTGTTCCTGGTTCTGAGGATCTGTTTTTTTCACTTATACAAATTGCAAAGGGCTAACCTCACTGCGTTTTCTGGGATTGGCTCTCATTTTGTATTCAAATTAAGCTTCAGGCCTGAATGGGGCCTGGTGCTGGGAGCTCAGTAAAGAAGGGGTGAGCAGGGGAAGGGGAAATCCACCATGCCACCTGACCTTAAAGCGCTGCATTCCACAATTACAGGGATACATTTATTTAAAGGTAAGTGGCTGCATGTGGGGACAAATCCTGTTTCAGCCTTCCTAAAGACTGTAGTGGATGGAAAAAACAGTTAATGGTAAAATAAAAGTGGTGGAAGGCAATGGAATATGTGTGCAAGTGACATGTCTGCAACGTCCAAATCCCTTGATTGATGGCTGGAAAAGTAGAGAGTATAGTGTCCCTGTTTAGCACTCCAGGGCCACTCCCTGGATGACAACAATATAGTTTGCCTGGCAGAGGACGGTGATCAGAATCAATATTCTGTACACTACTTGCAGGACCTAGAAACGGATGCAGAAGATAGTACACCATCAAGGTAGGAATACTCAACAGTACCATTTATTCAGTAGATGGTCCAAATACGTATACTGCAAAGTGTTGCCTGTCACCTTATTGCACATTCACTGCTGGCCCATGCTAAGCACTCACACAAACCTATACATAAGCTTTCTCCAGCAGGGCACACATACAAGATGCAGCTTACAGTTGAAAGCCTTCATACACCTTTAAAGGGCTTCATACATAAAATCATACACAAACTACCTGCATGTATGATCAATTACACACAGAATAGGCTTGAGGTCATTGCAGTTACATGTCCAGGCAACACTGCCGCTTGCATGACAAGATAGAAACATAGAAGATGGGAGCAGGAGTAGGCCATTCGGCCCCTCGAGCCTGCTCCGCCATTTAATGAGATCATGGCTGATCATTCAAATTCAGTACCCTGTCCCTGCTTTCTCCCCATATCCCTTGACCCCTTTAGACCTTAAGTAATATATCTAATTCCTTGTTGAATATATTTAATGAATTGGCCTCAACTGCCTTCTGTGGTAGAGAATTCCACAGGTTCACCACTCTCTGGGTGAAGAAATTCCTCCTCATCTCTGTCCTAAATGGCTTACCCCTTATCCTTAGCCTGTGTCCCCTGGTTCTGGACTCTCCCGCCATCGGGAACATCCTTCCTGTATCTAGTCTGCCTAGTCCTGTTAGAATTTTATAGGTTTCAATGAGATCCCCTCTCATTCTTCTAAACTCCAGCGAATATAAGCCTAATCGACCCAATCTCTCTTCATACGTCATTCCTGCCATCCCAGGTATCAGTCTGGTGAATCTTTGCTGCACTCCCTCCTTGGCAAGAACATCCTTCCTCAGATAAGGCGACCAAAACTGCACACAATACTCAAGGTGTGGTCTCACCAAGGCCCTGTACAACAGCAGCAAGACATCCTTGCTCCTGTACTTGAATCCTCTTGCTATGAAGGCCAACATACCATTTGCCTTCTTAACCGCCTGCTGCACTTGCATGCTTACCTTCAGCGACTGGTGCACAAGGACACCCAGGTCTCGTTGCACTTCCCCTTTTGCCAATCTATTGCCATTCAGATAATAATCTGCCTTCCTGTTTTTGCCACCAAAGTGGATAACCTCACATTTATCCACATTATACTGCATCTGCCATGCGTCTGCCCAATCACCCAACCTGTCCAAATCATACTGGAGTTTCTCGGCATCCTTCTCACAGCACATACGCCCACCCAGCTTTGTGTCATCTGCAAACTTGGAGATATTACATCTAGTTCCCTCATCTAGATCATTAATATATATTGTGAATAGCTGGTGTCCTAGCACCGATCACTGCGGTACCCCACCAGTCACTGCATGCCACTCGGAAAAAGACCCGTTTATTCCAACTCTTTGCTTCCTGCCTGCCAACCAGTTCTCTATCCAAGTCAGTACATTACCCGCAATCTCATGTGCTTTAACTTTGCATGCTAATCTCTTATGCGGGACCTTATCGAAAGCCTTCTGAAAGTCCAAATACAGCATATCCACTGGTTCTCCCTTATCTATTCTACCAGTCACATCCTCAAAAAATTCCAGTAGATTAGTCAAGCATGATTTACCTTTTGTAAATCCATGTTGACTTTGTCCAATCCTGTCACTGCTTTCCAAGTGCTCTGCTATTACATCTTTTATAATGGACTCTAGCATTTTCCCCACTACCGATGTCAGGCTTACCGGTCTACAATTCCCCGTTTTCTCTCTACCACCATTTTTAAATAGTGGGGTTACATTAGCTACCCTCCAATCCATGGGAACTGTTCCAGAGTCTATAGAATTTTGGAAGATGACCAGCAATGCATCTACTATTTCTAGGGCCACTTCCTTAAGTACCCTAGGATGTAGATGATCAGGCCCTGGGGATTTATCGGTCTTCAATCCCGTCAATTTCCCTAACACCATTTCCCTTCAAATACTGATTTCATTCATTCCCTCCCTCTCATTAGACCCTATGTTCCCCGACATCTCTGGGAGGTTATTTGTGCCCTCCTTTGTGAATGCAGAACCAAAGTATGTATTTAATTGGTCTGCCATTTCTTTGTTTCCCATTATAAATTCCCCTGATTCTGACTGCAAGGGACCTATGCTTGACTTCACCAAACTTTTTCTCTTCACATATCTATAGAAGCTTTTACAGTCAGTTTTTATGTTCCCTGAAAGCTTACCCTGATATTCTATTTTCCCCCTCTTAATGAATCCCTTTGTCCTCCTTTGCTGAATCCTAAACTGCTCCCAATCCTCAGGTTTGCTGCTTTTTCTGGCCAATTTATATGTCCTCTCCTTGGATCTTATGCTATCTCTAATTTCCCTTGTTAGCCACAGTTGAGTCACCTTTTTTGTTTTATTTTTATGCCAAACAGGGATGAACAAATTCTGTAGTTCATCCATGCAGTCTTTAAATTTTTGCCATTGCCTATCCACTGTCAACCCTTTAAGTAACGTTCCCCAATCCATGCTAATCAACTCGCACCTCATACCATCGTAGTTTCCTTTATTTAAATTCAGGACCCCAGACTACTTCACTCTCCATCTTAATGAAGAATTCGATCATATTATGATCACTCCTCCTCAAGGGGCCTCGCACAACAAGATTGCTAATTAATCCTTTCTCATTACATACTACCCAGTCTAAGATGGCCTGATCTCTAGTTGGTTCCTCGACATATTGGTCCAGGAAACCATCCTGTATACACTCTAGGAATTCTTCCTCCATGGTATTGTTAACTAATTTGGTTAGCCCAATCTATATGTAGATTAAAGTCACCCATGATAACTGCCATGCCCTTATTGCATGTGTCTCTAATTTCCCATTTAATGCCATCCCCAACCTCAGCATTACTGTTTGGGGGTCTGTATACAACTCCCACTAACATTTTCTGCCCCATGGTATTTCTCAGCTCTACCCATACAGATTCCACATCATCAGAGCTAATATCCTTCCTTACTATTGTGTTAATCTCCTCTTTAACCAGCAATGCTACCCCACCTCCTTTTCCTTTTTTCCTGTCCTTTCTGAATATTGAATACCTCTGGATGTTGAATTCCCAGCCTTGGTCATCCTGGAGCCATGTCTCTGTAATCCCAATTATATCATATCTGTTTACATCTATTTGCGCAGGTAATTCATCCACCTTATTACGAATGCTCCTCGCATTAAGACACAAAGCCTTCAGGCTTGTTTTTTTAACACTCTTAGGGCTAGATTTTCAGTTGCTTGCGCCAGCAGTTAGCGCCTTAAGAGAAGTGATTTCCGGGCGCTATGCGTGTAGCGCCCGGGCGCAGCGCAGTTTGCGCCCCGCCCCAAATTAAGTTGCCCGTTAGCGCCGGCGCAAAGTTTAGCGCCCGCCCGGATGCGCGCGCAGAAAATGACGTCACATCCTCGTGCAACGCCCTTTGGCCGCCCCGATTGCAAACTTCAGTCGGACCGCCCCATTGTGCGGCGGGCGGCCGGAGCGTTTGGAAAAAGGAACGCAACACAACCAGCGCGGGCCCCGGGGGGCGCTAATTAAAGGGAACGTCCTCTCCAGTATAAAGGCCATCCATTATTTCAGAAAACAGTCTTGTGCAACGCATTTCTGGAGACACAACAAGGAGGATAGCTAACTGGTTTCAAGCAGCAAGAGCCAGGTATTTTTGGACTCAGGCAACAGCGCTGCAAGTGTCCATTTGGAAATTAGAGTGTTTGCCAGGATTTGATGGGGGTTGCATGGGGTGCCAACGCGGAGCTGCAGCTCCATGTCCGTAGGGCTCGCAGACGTATTGTCAGAGGGGCAGCCCTGGCTAGAGGCAGAGGGGGCTACAGGCGTCGGCCACGTAGGCCTTACCCAGTCAGGCTATACCGCCAGCAGCGCTCCTACCTAAACATGAGTGCCGCGCGATGTGTTAAAAGGCTCCGATTCCGGAAGGGGGTGATTGCAGAGATCTGCCACCTGCTTCGCCGAGATCTGCGGCCAAAGCTCAGGTGCAGGACGTCTCTGTCGGTGGAAGTGAAGGTGACAGTGGCATTGAACTTCTATGCCACCGGCTCCTTCCAATACGCTGCTGGGGACATAGCAAACATCTCCCAGTACGGCGCGCATCGCTGCATCCGCCAGGTGACCGAAGCACTGTTCAGAAGGAGAAGCCAATTCATCTCCTTCCCCATGGCCCTGGAGAGCCAGCATCAGCGCGCATTGGGATTTTCCAGACTCGGGGAATTCCCCTTGGTGCAGGGCGCCATTGACTGTACGCATGTGGCTTTGCGGGCCCCTCTGGAGCATGGCGAGCAGTATCGCAACAGGAAGGGCTACCATTCTCTGAATGTGCAGCTGGTCTGTGACCACAAGCAGCGCATCATGGCAGTCAATGCCAGCTTCCCAGGCAGCAGCCACGATGCCTTTATCCTGCGGCAGAGTACTGTGCATGACATGTTCCAGGCACAGCCTCCCCCAAGAGGATGGCTACTCGGGGACAAAGGCTATCCTTTGTGCACCTGGCTCATGACCCCGCTCCGCGCGCCCAGGACCGCTGCTGAAGAGGCCTACAACGAGAGCCATCAAACCACCCGCAACATCATCGAGCTAACTATTGGGGTCCTCAAGCAGCGGTTCCGCTGCCTTGATCGCTCCGGAGGAGCTCTCCAGTATTCGCCGGACCGGGTCTCCCAATTTGTGGTGGTTTGCTGCATGCTACACAACCTGGCTATCCGCAGGACTCAGGCACTGCCACCTGACGTTGGACCAGCACCTCAGGAGGAGGAGCAGGAGGAGCATGAGGAGGAGGAGGAGGAGGAGGAGGAGGAGCAGGAGTACATTCCCAGGAGGGAGCGACCAGGGCCAAGGGCCGCACGACGCCACCTTATTACACGGTACTTCTAAGCCCCCTGTCAGGGAATGGCCAGGGGCCATGAGGGAAGATGAATGCAGCCGCTCCGCAAGCCCTCAGCCGGCGAAGCCAACAAACACTAAGAAGAACAACCATGGAGACTGCATGAATAAAGATAATTTTTTATTAAACAAAAATGAAAAGCCCTTCCCACATGAATCCCCAAAAACAATAAACGGGCCCCACAAAAAGCCCAACAAACGACTCACTCCCACAAACTGGGGAGGAGCCACTCCACCTTTATTGAAACCGGGCCTCAACGTCGGCCTAACGCAAAAAAAAAGCCCTCCAAAAGCACAACCATGGGCAAAATAAAGATGGCCACCGCCATATTAAAGGAAAGCTGGCCACACCCTCTACTGAGTGGCCCGCGAGGGCGAGACCTTGGCCAGCATTTTGCCTCCCCTGCCCTGCCTGCTGCTCCTTCGCAAGCTCTGCCCAGTGGCTGCTGCAAGGCTGGGGGAAGGCGCCTGAGGCTCAGATGCCCTTCCGCCAGATGCCGCTGGGGGGCGGCCTACACGGCGTTTGGGCCTCGAGGGGCCGTCTCCTGAGTGGCGCGCCTGAGCCTGGCCACCATCAGCTGCAGCCGCTTGCCCTTGACGCCCCAGAGGGGGAATGGCGGCGACGGATGGTGCAATGTGGGCCAGCTGGCGTCTGGGATGCGCTGGCTGGTGCTGTGGCGCGGTGGCACTCGGCCGGGCCCGCACTGCAGGATCCGCAGCAATCAGCCGACGGCCGGCTTGCTGGGATGGTCCAGCGCGGCGCCTGCCCTGGCGATGCCTGCCTGAGACAGCGCGTGTGGCAGCAGTGAGTGGCCCTGTGGTCCTGGTGTGCGCGTGCATCACATCCGCCAGGGTCTTGACGGCATCAGTTAGCATGCGGCCAGTCGCGGCAGTTGCTGCCCCGAACTCGCGCACACTGGTCGCCAGCGACTCGATGGCCTCAGGCATGCGCCCCACCACGCTCATGAGCTCCGTGTGGCGCCGGTCCGAGTCGTCGGCCATCTGATCGAGCTTCCGCACCTCCTCCGAAGTGAAGGTGTCCGGACTGGAGTCGCGACTCTCCCGCTGGGGAGGAGGGGGCCGAACTAGGGGACCCTTGCCGCGTTGGTGACGGCGAGTGTGCCGAGCAGCAGCACTCCCCTCTGATCCTTCCCCCCTTTGGGGGGAAGGCCGCGGGCCACGCGCACGGCTGCTGGGTGGCTGGATGCCACTGGTCCCAGAAGCTGCATTGCCCTGCGACAGTTCCTCCAGGCACTCGTCCAGTGAGGAGGTGTCGAGCATTTCCTCCTCTCCTGCGGGACGTGACTGTTCCCCCGAAGGTCCGGCTTGCTCCTCCTCCTCCTCCTGGTTGGAGGTGCTGTCACTGGCAGCCTCAGGGTCCTGGTCGTCACCAGCTGAAAGCAGGAATGCACAAGAGTAGCTTCAGAGTGAGGAGACGGCGTCAGCGAGGGAGTTAGGACTGGTGGGATTCAGCGCATTGGTGGGACAGTGGCAAAGGAGGTAGCTCGGATGGGCCAGTGCGACGCGAGAGGGCCAAAAGGCGAGGTCCTTACCATTGCCGGGCAGTGGAGGGTCGGATACACCGCACGCTGTGGGGACAATCACACGTGCTCCCATGAGCACACACACGCGCTCCTCCAGCCGAGTGAGCTTCTGCAGCTTGGCGCGGCCACCCCTGGCACGGGCCTGGCGATTAAACGCTACTTTAGCCTGCAAGAGAAAGGACGGGCTGTAAGTGCGCAGTGAAGCCCTGATGTAGTGTGCACTGCCTCCCATGGTGGAATAGCTTGGACAGAGTGAAGCCCTGATGTAGTGAGCACTGCCTCCCATGGTGGAATAGCTTGGACAGAGTGAAGCCCTGATGTAGTGTGCACTGCCTCCCATGGTGGAATAGCTTGGACAGAGTGAAGCCCTGATGTAGTATGCACTGCCTCCCATGGTGGAATAGCTTGGCCAAAGTGTAGAGTGCCGAATGGCCATTTGATGCTCATGACTGTCCCAATGCTGCTGGCTGAGGGCTGGCCAAAAGGACTTTCAGGTCCCTTTGCCCATCATGTCAGGTGTACATGCAAGAATGAGGAGGAGACTGGAAAGGCTACTCACCCTCACAATCCTGGTCAGATCGTTGTACTTCTTACGGCATTGTGTGTGGGTCCTGGGGGCCTCGCCGGTGAACGTCACCCTCTGGGCGATCTGCTTCCAGGCTTTGGTGTAGTCGTGGTGGGTTGGATTCCTCCCACTGTCTGGAAACAAGATCTTGCGCCTCACCTCCAGAGCTGTGAGCATGATGTCCAGATCACCCTCTGAGAAGCGCAGGGCACGCTGACGGGCCTTCTCTGGCGTTGCCATGACTCCCTGGGGCTGAGCAGTAGTGTTGAGGCCTCTTTGCAAGGCTGCAGTGTGCAGGGCGTGGCAGCAGACCAATTCGTCCCTTCCCCCTTTAAGAGCTGGTCGGCACCACGGGGTCTGCTGTCAGTGCAAAAATGACCGCACCCGTGCTGCGCCCCGCCTGGGCGCTATCCCTCTGGACCGCCGGCTTAGCGCCTAAAGAGAGTAGTGGAACGCCTCTTTTAGCGCTCCACCAACCTCTTAGGGCGAAGCCACTGAATTCCCGGCAACGGGGCGCTACTTTGGGGCGGGCGCTAACTTCGGGCGGGCGCTAAGGTTAGCGCCCCAAAACTGCCTATACTGAAAATCTAGCCCTTAGTCCTTTCAGAATTATTATTTACTGTGGCCCTGATTGATTTACACCCTTGATTTCTCTGCCTTCCACTTTTGCTTTTCTCCTTCCTGTCTTTTGCTTCTATCCTTGCTTCCCTTTCCTCTGTCTCCCTGCACAGGTTCCCAACCCCCTGCCATTTTAGTTTAAACCCTCCCCAACAGCACTAGCAAACACTCCCCCTTGGACATTGGTCCCGGTCCTGCCCAGGTGCAAACCGTCCAGTTTGTATTTGTCCCACCTCCCCCAGAATCGGTTCCAATGTCCCAGGAATTTAATGGCACATGATACAAGAAAACAGAAGTCTCAGAATTTACAAGCCTTGGTTCCACTGGCTCAGGCCATTTAGTTGAATCCGCAACTAAAGAAATTCCTACAGCTTGGTATTAACACTAAACTGGCATTCTCTTTCAAAGAGAGCTTAGATAAGAAAGCTTGGTATTGGAAAAGTGAGGGAAAAAATCACACTGATGCAGTGAGGATATATTTTTGAGGCTACATTGTTGCAGCAGAACATAGGAATGTTGAATTTGCATCTTGCCTGTGCTGTCGCTGACCTGGGAGTACTTGTTGCTGAAGAATGGGTGACAACAATGGAAAAGTGTTCAATTCAAAAGTACTGACATTCCTCACCTCAATGAACATAGTGGTTTTCCCTGCCACTATATTTTCCAAAGAAATCCCCATAATCTGCTCAAACAATTCCATATCAATTTTATTACTTTTCCGCAGTGGTTTTATAACACTGCCCTGTTATTAGATTTGTAACCTTTCTGTCGTAGATTTCTACCCAAATGGACACTTGGAGGATATATCTGCTCTTTCATTGTCTGTCAATTTACTCTCCTAAATTACAGCTTCCCTATTTTATTTCTCCTGCATCCTCAGAATAGGTGAGTTGTAAAAAAAACTTGTGTTCGTCTTAAAGGGTTAATCCATCTCTTTTTATTATGCTCTCCTTTTCAATCTACGTATAATGGTCAAGATACGGGGGATCTTTGACCATGTTAAACTCTCCATCTGGTTTTAATGATGTGCAGATTTGAGTTTTGCTTAATATTCTACCAGTCTGTATTATTCACCCTGCATTCAACTAGATAGAAATATTTTAGGGAGCAAATCCAGTCCACTACAGGCTTTATACAAATCTACAAAAATTCTACAAATGAAACATGGTCAAAATATCACATCACCTGCAAAGAAAAGTAGAAAAAATATTATTCTTTAAAATATAAAATAGAACGTAAAGAAACAATGTACACAATAGTATTTCAACATTACATACCACAGTAGGGCTAAATCAGTGTCTCTAGTATACACTGCTGGATACACTAGTTTTATAACGTGAACTACCTTAATGCTATACTGAACTGTATGGAAAGAACATCATTGCAAGTGCTTGTGAAAATGTCTATTCATAACAAATATTGTATTTATATTTGTGAAATGATATATTGATCTATAAATCAAGGTAGGGTTCACAGAATATCTCCTTCTCTTCGTAGGCAGTCCCTCGGAACCGAGGATGACTTACTTCCACATTAAAAATGAGTTCTCAGGTGACTGATGAGTCCAATGCGGGACCTACAGTTTCTGTCACAGGTGGGGCAGACTGTGATTGAAGGGGCGGGTGGGTGGGATGCTTGGGTTGATGTGCACTGCTTGCGCTTGGCTTCTGCTTGCTCCCGGCGAAGAGACTCGAAGTGTTCGGCGTCTTCTCGGATGCTTCTTCTCCACTTTGCGCGATCTTGGGCCAGGGATTCCCAGGTGTCAGTGGGGATGTTACACTTTTTCAAGGAGGTTTTGAGGGTGTGCTTGAAGCGTTACCTCTGCCCACCTGGGGCTCTCTTGCCGTGCCGGAGCTCTGAGTAGAACGCTTGTTTTGGGAGTCTCGTATCGGACATGCGGACGATGTGACCCGTCCATCGGAGCTGATCGAGCGTGGTCAAAGCTTCGATGCTGGGGATGTTGGCCTGAACAAGAACACTGATGTTGGTGCACCTATCCTGCCAATGAATTTGCAGGATCTTGCGGAGGCAGCGTTGGTGGTACCTCTCCAGTGCTTTGAGGTGCCTGCTGTACATGGTCACAGAATATAAGGTGACAACATGTGACAGATGTTTATAGAAGCTCTTCCGCAATTATATCTCTGCCAAGGTGGGACTCAATTGTTCAAAGGGGTACACGACAAAGTAGATATTGCAAAGTACCCAAAAGAACTGGCGGCAAAATGTAAAGCTAACATGTCTAAATTGATACTGATACAAAGTTACATGAAGTTCTATTTACTACCTCACTTTTGATCATCAAAGTTAACAGATGAGTAGAAACAGCAGTCGATGTGTGCAGTAAATTGTGTAAAGTACACAAGTAATGCAACATGCAGTCGGGCACAGCCGTTCTAAAAATATGAATTGCAGATTTACATGTCAAACTGTAAGCTCCCTACGGTTCAGCAGCTTTTGACAGTGAGTGACTGAGCCATATAGACCTGGAGGGTCCCAAGGTCACTTGAAGTCAGGATCAAGCTTGGCTGTGATACCCCAGAGTCGAAGAGCTGTTAATATTAGCTGTCAAGGCAAACACATGTATAATAGTGACTTGGGTGAGTACTGAAAGATAACAGGTGGAACTGTACCCCTAGAACAAGTCAGTGCCTTCAAAACAGGAGATGAGACGGGGGTTGGGGCGGGGGTGGGGGGGCGTGGGGGGAAGAAACTGTCAGAAAAGAATTGATGAGTGAAAAAAATAATAGAGAAGAAATGTCAAACAGTAAAGTTTTGAGGTATATCAGAGCATAATTACATTTTACTGAAACTATGTATATGCCACTGTTTTTCAGATGGGATATACTAGATGTTTATTGCTGTGTGAAGAGCATTTGGAGGAACCAAGAAACCCTCCATAGGGTCACCCTTGGGATGGGTAACATATCAGCCGCAGTGCCACAACAGGTGGCACCAGTTTTATTTCAGGTGTTCACTACATTAAACTGGTATGGATACTTGGAGATCGCAGAAAGAGTGCCTTTGACTGATCCAGAGCTAGAGGCACGCTTTAAAGAATTTGCTATTGCAGGCACAATGTGGGGAAATAAGTCCGGTCCAAATCTATATGATTAAGCGTACAGATCAGAAACAAACACTTAACAACTTCTTTGATGGGATATGTTTTCACAATGCTACTCTTTGAAGTCTTTCATTAACACAAGTCTGTTTAACAGTACAGGTTCAAATTCATCCTTCTTATTTTCAGTACAGGTCTGCCCAATGTGTTCTACACCAGATGCATTTCAACAAACTTGCAGTCAGTGGATTAACGCTATGAATACAATGGAGCAACTTAAAAATAAATCAGATTTTCAGTTTAGTCAAATAATATAATGCTACTCATTCAGAAATGTTTTTAAAAATGTGTTTTCATTGCCCCTCCTCCATTTAGCAGTCCCCATACCTGCTGAGAGCAGGGATGGTTTCTGTTGTGGGCCTACATAAGGCCCAGCAATGTATTTCAACAAAAGTAATTGCGGGTTGCCTGCTCCGATTGTTCTCATGACTCCATCCCTGTGATTTAGGAGGGCGTTCTGGTGAGTCCAAAGCACCATCATACTTCCTCCCCGGATGGGTGTGTGAAATTCTAGGCTAATATTTCCAAATACTATCTATGATCATCCTGCAGATTCCTTCCCTCTCTCTCCTTTACCCACTCTTGTTCAGCAAGAAGCCAAATTTCTAACACGATTTCCGAGCTTACATGTCAAAGCTTTGATATTGTATTCTCTAAACTATTACCCTTCTGCTGTCAAGACATTCTTCTTTATTGCCTCCTCGACTTTAGTCCACATCCAAATATAAATTTTCATTCTCTACTAGTTTTGGATACAATTATTTCTAGATGTGCAGTGTCCATAAATACACTCACTACATCTGAATCTTCTGCAACTGCACAGTGATACAATCTGTCAACAGGATAGCAAGGAGAATGGCACATTTGCCCTTTCTCAAAATCTGTTCCTTCAACGTTTATGCAAAAGAATATTAAATCCAAATGAAACAATCAGCTATAATCCTAAGTTAACTAGGTTAATTCCTGAGATGAAGAGGTTGTCTTATGAAGAAAGGTTGAGCAGGTTGGGCCTATACTCATTGGAGTTTAGAAGAATGAGAGGTGATGTTATTGAAACGTATAAGATTCTAAGGGGGCTTGACAGGGTAGATGCAGAAAGGATGTTTTCCCTCGTGGGGGAATCTAGAATTAGGGGGCATAGTTTCAGGATAAGGGGTCGCTCATTTAAAATGGAGATGAGGAGGAATTTCTTTTCTCAGAGGGTCGTGAATCTTTGGAATTCTCTTCCCCAGAGAGCTGTGGAGGCTGGGTCATTGAATATATTTAAGGTGGAGATAGACAGATTTTTGAACGATAAGGGAGTAAAGGGTTATGGGGAGCGGGCGGGAAAGTGGAGTTGAGTCCAAGACCAGATCAGCCATGATCTTATTGAATGGCGGAGCAGGCTCGAGGGGCCAAATGGCCTACTCCTGCTCCTATTTCTTCTGTTCTTATGTTCTTATGTTCTAACTCAATAAATGTGCCTAATATCTTTGATATCCCTTTGTATACTACATATACAATAACACCAGTTGGCACGTATTTCAAGAATGCAAAGTAAATATGATATTGATAAACTGCCTGAGTTTTATTCTCATGGATTACAATACTTTTGAACTGTCAATATGTTGCTGCCTTACAATGGGCCAGAATTTACTGTAACCCGCCGTTCCTTACACTTGCTCTTGTCCATTTAATTTCCATGAGCTTTTGCACAGCAAGTTGCTGTCAGCAGGATAGCCAAATGTGCAGCACCCTCTACAGGGCATCTGGGACTGGTATCTCCTTAACCAATCAGATTGATGAGTCTTTGATGAGCAGCACAGAGTCTGAACCAGGAAGTGTCAGTTAGAATAGTGAATTCAATGTCAAATCAGGTACAGAAAGTGAAATAAAGAGAGAGAAAGAACATAAGAACATAAGAAATAGGAGCAGGAGTAGGCCAATCGGCCCCTCGAGCCTGCTCCGCCATTCAATAAGATCATGGCTGATCTGATCCTAACCGCCAATCCACTATCACAGAACCATCTCCTGAATCTAACAGAATTAGACACACGAAATAGGAGCAGGATCAGGCTACACGGCCCCTGGGCCCGCTCCGCTACCCACAAGGCCATGACCGATCCGAACCTAGACTCATGTCCAAATTCCTGCCCGCTCCCCGTAACCCTTAATTCCCTTTACTTCTAGGAAACTGTCTATTTCTGTTTTAAATTTATGTAATGATGTAGCTTCTACAGCTTTTTGGGGCAGCATATTCCATGGACCTACCACCCTCTGAGTGAAGTAGTTCCTCCTCATCTCAGTTTTGAAAGAGCAGCCCCTTATTCTAAGACTATGCCCCCTAGTTCTAGTTTCACCCATCATCGGGAACATCCTCCCCGCATCCACCCGATCCAACCCCTTCACAATCTTATATGTTTCAATAAGATCGCCTCTCATTCTTCTGAACTCCAATGAGTAGAGACCCAATCTACTCAACCTCTCCTCATATGTCCATCCCCTCATCCCCGGGATTAACCGAGTGAACCTTCTTTGTACTGACTCGAGAGCAAGTATGTCCTTTCTTAAGTATGGACACCAAAACTGTACGCAGTATTCCAGGTGCGGTCTCACCAATACCTTGTACAACTGAAGCAATACCTCCCTATTTTTATATTCTATCCCCCTAGCAATGAAAGCCAACATTCCATTGGCCTTCTTAATCACTTGCTGCACCTGCATACTAACCTTTTGAGTTTCGTGCACCAGCACCCCCAGATCCCTTTGTACTTCAGTACTTTCCAGTTTCTTGCCATTAAGATAATAACTTGCTCTACGATTTTTCCTGCCAAAGTGCATAACCTCACACTTTCCAGTATTGTATTCCATCTGCCAAATCTCTGCCCACCTACTTAGCCTGTCTATGTCCCCTTGCAGGTTTTTTATGTCCTCCTCACTCACTACTTTCCCTCCCATCTTAGTATCATCTGCAAACTTTGATATGTTACACTCGGTCCCCTCCTCCAAATCGTTAATATAGATTGTAAAGAGTTGGGGACCCAGCACTGACCCCTGCGGAACACCACTAGTTACTGATTGCCAGTCTGAGAATGAACCATTTATCCCAACTCTCTGCCTTCTGTTAGATAGCCAATCCTCTATCCATGCCAGAATATTACCCCCAATCCCGTGATTTTTTATCTTAAGCAATAATCTTTTGTGTGGCACCTTGTCAAATGCCTTTTGGAAGTCTAAATACACTATGTCCACTGGTTCCCCTTTATCCACCCTATATGTTACTTCCTCAAAGAACTCCAGCAAATTTGTCAAACATGACTTCCCCTTCATAAAACCATGCTGACTTTGTCCTATTAAATTATGATTGTCCAAATGTCCTGTTACTGTCTCCTTAATAATGGACTCCAAAATTTTACCTACCACAGATGTTAGGCTAACCGGTCTATAGTTTCCAGCCTTCTGTCTACTGCCCTTTTTAAATAAGGGTGTTACATTAGCAGTTTTCCAGTCTGCCGGGACCTTTGCCGAGTCCAGGGAGTTTGGGAAAATTATTACCAATACATCCACACTCCCTACCGCCACTTCCCTCAAGACCCTAGGATGTAAGCCATCAGGTCCAGGTGATTTATCCGCCTTGAGTCCCATTATTTTACCGAGTACCACTTCCTTAGTGATTTTGATCGTGTTTAGCTCCTCCCCCCCTTTAGCCCCCTGTTTGTCCAGTGTTGGGATATTCTTAGTGTCTTCTACTGTAAAGACTGATACAAAATAGTCATTCAGTGTTTTTGCCATCTCCATATTTCCCACCATTAATTTCCCGGTCTCATCCTCTAAGGGACCAACATTTACTTTAGCCACCCTTTTTCTTTTTATATAACTATAAAAACTCTTACTATCTGTTTTTATATTTTTTGCTAATTTACTTTCATAATCTATCTTCCCTTTCTTAATCAATCTTTTTGTTATTTTTTGCTGTCTTTTAAAGTTTTCCCAATCCTCTATCCTCCCACTAGATTTGGCTACCTTATATGCCCTTGTTTTTAGTCAAATACTATCCTTATTTTTTTTACTTAGCCACGGATGGCTGTCTTTTCTTTTACACCCTTTTCTTCTCAGTGGAATATATATTTTTTGGCAGTTGTAAAATAACTCCTCAAATGTACACCACTGATCATGTATCGTCTTACCCTTTAATCTATTTTCGCAATCCACTCTACTCAATTCCGCTCTCATACCTTCATAGTCTCCTTTATTCAAGCTTAGCACGCTTGTTTGAGATCCTACCTTCACACCCTCTAATTGAATATGGAATTCAACCATGTTATGGTCACTCATTCCAAGGGGATCCTTTACTAGGACATTTTTAATTAATCCTGTCTGGTTACACAGGACCAGATCTAAGGTTGCTTGCCCCCTGGTCGGTTCAGTTACATACTGCTCAAGAAACCCATCCCTAATACACTCAATGAACTCATCCTCAAGGCAGCCCTGCCCAATTTGATTTGTCCAATTAATATGATAGTTAAAATCCCCCATAATTATAGATGTTCCTTTATTACAAGCCTCAACTATTTCCTGATTGATACTCCGTCCAACAGAGTTGCAACTGTTCGGAGGCCTATAGACTACGCCCACTAGTATTTGTTTCCCCTTATTATTCCTTATCTCCACCCAAACTGTTTCATTATCCTGATCTTTTGACCCAATATCATTTCTCTGTATTACAGTGATTCCTTCCTTTATTAACATAGCCACCCCACCTCCCCTTCCTTCCTGCCTGTCCTTCCTGATCGTTAAATAACCTGGTATGTTTAATTCCCAGGCATTGTCACCCTGCAGCCATGTTTCTGTAATGGCCACAAGATCATACCCATATGTAGTTATTTGTGCCATTAACTCGTCTATTTTGTTACGAATGCTACGTGCATTCAGATAGAGAACTTTCAAATATGTTTTGTGACATTTAGTTCCTGCTTTTGCCCTTTTTATTACTTTACCTTTTACTCCATACCTTCTGCCCCTTCCTGACACGCTCTGGTTTATAATTTCCCCACTGCTACCTAAGTCTATGACCTTCTCTGTTGTCATTTTTATTATTTGCTCTCTAGGAACCTCCCCCCCACTAGTTAGTTTAAAGCCCTCTCTACAGCCCTAGTTATATGATCTGCCAGGACTCTAGTCCCAGCACTGGCCAAGTGAAGCCCATCCCAATGGAACAGCTCCCTCCTGCCCCAGTACTGGTGCCATTTCTCCCACACCAGCCTTTGAGCCACGTATTTAACTCTCTAATTTTATTTGTCCTAGCCAAATTTGCTCGTGGCTCAGGTAATAATCCAGAGATTATTACCCTTGTGGTTCTGCTTTTTAATTTGGCGCCTAGCTGCTCAAACTCCCGCAGCAGAACCTCCTTCCTTGTCCTATCTATGTTGTTGGTACCAACATGGACCACGACAAATGGATCCTCCCCCTCCCACTCCAAGTTTCTCTCCAGTCCAGAAGAGATGTCCTTAACCCTGGCACCGGGCAGGCAACACAGCCTTCGGGACTCTCGCTCTCGGCTGCAAAGAACTCTATCTATCCCCCTAACGATACTATCCCCTACCACTACAACATTTCTTTTAACTCCCCCCACTTGAATGGCCCCCCGCTCCACGGTGCTGTGGCCAGGTTGCTCATCCTCCCCGCAGTCCCTGTTCCCATCCTCACAGGGAGTAAGAGCCTCGAACCTGTTGGACAAGTGCAAGGGCTGCGGCTCCTCCAACACTACCTCCTGGATCCCCGTACCTGCCTCACTTCTAGTCACACCATCCTGACCCTGGCCACGGACTACATCTGAATTAATTAATCTAATTGGTGTGAATACCTTGTGATACACAGAGTCCAGGTAACTCTCCCCCTCCCTGATGTGTCTCAGTGTTTGAAGCTCGGACTCCAGCTCTTCAACACGGAGCTGGAATTCCTCGAGCAGCCAACACTTACTGCAAATGTGATCACCGTGAGCATCAATGGTGTCCACCAGCTCCCACATATTGCAGCAGCAACACATCACCTGATCTCCCATTCTATGTAATTAATTAAATGTATTAATATTATTCTTAAATACCCTCTGCCCCAATTCTAGATGGTGAATATCACACCTTAGAAATTATAAAACAAAGAGATTTAAGCTTAAAAAGGGAGAAATACTTACCAACCAAATCACTTACCCGCTTTCTGGTGACGTCACACTTGGATTACTTTTTACCTCTCTCCTTCCCTCCGAGTTCCCAGAGTGGAGACTGGTACGCCTTACCTGGTCTCTGGGACTTTTATAGCCCCGCTCTGCCGCTCGAGTTTCCCGCCGACGCTGTGAGGCCTTACCTGGTCTCTGGGGCCTTTTATAGCCCCGCTCTGCCGCTCGAGTTTCCCGCCGACGCTGTGAGGCCTTACCTCGTCTCTGGGGCCTTTTATAGCCCCGCTCTGCCGCTCGAGTTTCCCGCCGACGCTGTGAGGCTTTACCTGGTCTCTGGGGCCTTTTATAGCCCCGCTCTGCCGCTCGAGTTTCCCGCCGACGCTGTGAGGCTTTACCTGGTCTCTGGGGCCTTTTATAGCCCCGCTCTGCCGCTCGAGTTTCCCACCAACGCTGTGAGGCCTTACCTGGTCTCTGGGGCCTTTTATTGCCCCGCTCTGCTGCTCGAGATTGCCGCCGATGCTGTGAGGCCTTACCTGGTCTGTGGGGCCTTTTATAGCCCCGCTCTGCCACTCGAGTTTCCCGCCGACGCTGTGAGGCCTTACTGGTCTCTGGGGCCTTTTATAACCCCGCTCTGCCGCTCGAGTTTCCCGCCGATTCTGTGAGGCCTTACCTGGTCTCTGGGACTTTTATAGCCCCGCTCTGCCGCTCGAGATTCCCGCCGACGCTGTGAGGCCTTACCTGGTCTCTGGGACTTTTATAGCCCCGCTCTGCCGCTCGAGATTCCCGCCAACGCTGTGAGGCCTTACCTGGTCTCTGGGACTTTTATAGCCCCGCTCTGCCGCTCGAGATTCCTGCCGACGCTGTGAGGACTTACCTGGTCTCTGGGACTTTTATAGCCCCGCTCTGCCGCTCGAGATTCCCGCCGACGCTGTGAGGCCTTATCTGGTCTCTGGGACTTTTATAGCCCCACTCTGCTGCTCGAGATTCCAAAGAAGTATTGGATTAAGAGCGAGAGAAAAAGAGATCGAAAGAAAAAGTTTTTAAAAATTTAATTTAAAAAAATGTAAATCTCCAACAGCAATTAAAAGCTGAAGGAATAAAACTCCACACTTATAAAAGTTAATTTTCAGTTCCAGGGAGGTTGTTTGGCAGTAATTAAGACTTATCATGCCATTAAAAGGGTACTTAGACTGGAATGGGCAAGCCCTAACTTTCTGTGGCGAGTTTAGTCCGCATCTACAATGCAAGTACAGGAACTTCACGGCGTTCAAATAGGCAGCCAGATGGCGAGATGCCGTTTTCGTGCAGCTTATGGCAGAGTAGCACATCTCGGACAGAAACCTCCGGATTTTTGCGTTTAGCTGCGAATCTGTGTGCACCTGAAGTTGCTGTCCGTTTTGCACATGAGTAACAGTGAGCGCCGTTCACCTCACCGCTATTTTTACAGTAAATTCTGACCTAATACGTTCCACCATTTGTGTTATGCTGCAGGCAACATATATATGTTGGTCTCTATGGGGTTGATTTTGCGATTCTGCTTAGTGGCGGTGGACCACTATTCTTCACACAGAGCATCACCAGTGCACTGATCTAGCCTCACCAAAGTATGAACAATAAGGATGTAATTTTTCCACTATGCACTGGTGGCAGGGAACCTTGCCTGCTGCTGGAGTATATTGGAAAAGAGCAAGCAGAATGCCTGCGATCTTTTGATATGCGTTGGTAACAGGGAAGGTTCCATGCTGCCATGCATATGCAGAAAATTGACCCTTTGATGTATTTGTATCAAATTCCTTTCTTCACTAAATTAACAGCGGAGATAAGCCCTTTAAATAAACAGGTCACGGCCTCTGTTAAAATAACAGAGGAATTTGATAGAAATTTGTTAAGCACCCATATGATGATAGCACGTAAGTTAATTCTTGAAGTGCCTTTGTCACAGATGTCAGTTTGTGACAAATAACATTCAAAGGGCTAAGCTAAAAATAATGAAATAAGGCCTAGAAATTCGGTGGGCTGCGCCACCAGTTAGCGCCCAAAGAGGGCACATAGTGGGTTTAGTGCCACTGGCCACGCCTCCCGTGAAATTTAGCAGGGCGCTAATGCCGGCGCTAGCCGTTAGCGCTGCGCCGCCACCGATGACGTCATCGGTGTGCGCAGCGCCCCGCTACCGCCCCGATCGCGAAATTTGGTAGCGCCCCCTGCTGTAACGCTGGTCGCAATTTGCGACCGGTTCAGGGGGGCCTACCTGCGGCGGTAGAGGCGCTGAGGTGTGGGGTGGCCATTTTTTTTGCTGACTGCCTGCCAGCACCTCTTCGCACAGCCGTCCCCGGCCTCCTGAGCCCCCCCCTCCCCCGCGTTGTGCCAGCTGTCTCCCAAGAGCCCGGCACTTCTCCTCGGTGCCGGGCTCTTTTGCCGGCACTCGCGACCTTAGATCGTGTTGCAGCAGGGAGGAAGGCCTGCAGTACTGCAGCGCACCGTGCCGCAGCGTGTGGCGCTGCGGCACGTTGCGCTGCGAACTTCAGTTGCAGCGCCCCAAGACGGATGCGGGGTGCCTCGAGTAGCGCCGCGCTTCCGTTTGGGGCGCTCAAACTGAATTTCCGGCGGGCGCTCGCGACTCCTACTGGGCGGTACTTCTGGCGCCCTGGCGAGGGGCGCCACCGAATTTCTCGGCCTTATCTTTTAAGGCATGGATTTCAAGTTGGTCATTGGTAGCTTTTAGAAAGGGCTGACATTGCTGCACAAAGCCTTACTAATGGTGAGCGCACGTTGGATAATCAGGACTACAGTGTTCTAGTTCTGTTTCTAACCTGCCCTCATGTCTAGCAAAGCTCTCTGTGTAGAATGTTGCAATTTAACTTTCTCATGTCAGTGGGTCAGTATCTTGGAATTCCCAACTTAACACCAATGTGGGAGCACCTTCACCACAAGGACTGCAGCAGTTCAAGAAGAATACCCACCACCACCTTCTCAGGCAACGAGTGATGGGCAATACATGTGGCCATGCCAGTGTTACCCACATCCTGAGAACAAACAAAAATACTAGAGCACAGAGTTAACGAGAAGAATTTTTGCCTCATACAATTTAATTGAGAGAAAAATCTCATCAACTAACTTAAAATTTGGGGCTGGAATTTGCTGAAAAATAATGACGCATGCAGTTGTTAATGTGCAAATTGGCCAGCAGCTTGTGGCGAGGAAGAGATACCCCATGAATTGCGAATCGCCACAAGTTGCTGGACAATTTGCGCTACTCCGCTGTTAGCTTCACGAAAATGGCATCTTGCACTTAACCTCCCGTGAGTTTCATGAAGTTACTACATTTGCACATTACTTGCTCATTAATTAACAACGTACATGTCCTTTTATCAATGTGATAATTGTTTATGACTGCCAATCAACCTCTCTGGCCCAGAAAGTGAGCAATTAAAAGTGTGGAGTTTCATTCCTTCAGGTAGTGAATTGTTGTTGGAGATTTTTAAAATGTCATTTTTAATTTTAATTTTTTTCTGACTTTTCCTTTCTGTCTTTTTTTCTCTCTCTGTTAATCCCATTTTTTTTTACCTCTTTATTTCTTTTTCTGCACCTGATTTGACATTGAATTCACCCACTCTAATTCACCCTCCTTCTCAGTCCTTCCTCTGTTTATTTCTCAATCCTTAAGTCTCATTGGGTAGAGAGATACCCTGTTGGTCCCGTCATTCACCAAGGTCCCAGATATCCTGTTGCCCGTTATCAGCTTGCACTTCCAGCAATTTAGAGGGCAAAACCTTTTTTTGAGTTGAAGGGTGCAGGAAAAAGTCTAACTATCTGGGCACGCTGTGAGATGCCCCCCTGCTCCAGCAAATTGTGGGCCATAATGCTTGAGGTATATATTTTGCTGTAAGATTTTATCCCCATATACAAATATGCTGAGCTGTATTATTAGTGTATTGAAAACTTCAGAGACACATCTACATTAAACTTGAAAGACAAATAAGTTCTGGTGTATTTAAAGAATAGCGTGAATCAAGGAATCTTCTCTAGCTCTGAATGTTTCTTCAGTTCTACTTGTATTATATTTTACATTATGTCATATATTATTCAGGAACAAAATGCAGAAGGCTTAGGGCTGGATGTTGCCAGTGCTCAGGGTGCAGGTTTGGAGGCGGGTCCGCGGTCAAAATAGCAAAGGTTGACAGCGGGTAGGAAACCCGCTGTTAACCTGCCTCCACGCGAGTCTCCCAGGTGTCGGGTCTGTCAGCGGAGAACTGGCCCGACACCAAGCGGCAGGGGAGACAATTTAGATCATTAAA
The DNA here is from genome assembly GCF_052327205.1 of Somniosus microcephalus. Classification (NCBI taxonomy): domain Eukaryota; kingdom Metazoa; phylum Chordata; class Chondrichthyes; order Squaliformes; family Somniosidae; genus Somniosus; species Somniosus microcephalus. The sequence continues at coordinate 28,623,990 of NC_140994.1, forward strand.
TGGCTTGTTAACAGCCAATTTAATGCTATTTTGAGCCTACCTTGTAATTTTACGTTCTCCTCCACTGGTTACCCACTGCTCGGGGAACACGCCAGCTTACCCTGACGTGAGTTGAGTCTGCTTTGATTTATCTGATAACCCGATAGCTGCAGAAGTGGTGTAAAGGAGGCCATGTTGCAGCTGTTCAGTTTCAGAGCTCAGAAACTGTTGTTAACTGCATCTGTAAGACACATAGGCCTAGAAATTGGGTATAGCCCCGCTTGGGGCGTTAGAATTGGCGCAGCGCAAAGTTTATAGCCAGACGCAACTTATCGCCACCTGGCGCGATATTGGGTTGCATCGCCCCTAAAGGTGATTGAGGCGCGAATTCAGGTGTTACACGGGACTCCTAAGGCGCTAAATTTCCGGCGCAACCCAATATCGGAGCGGACGGGCGCAGCGCAGGTGCTCTCAATTACCGATGACCACGAGACTTCCAGGTGCCGGCCAGCTCTTAAAGGGGTGGTTCAGTCAGCTTCAGCATCCACACTCTGCGCCTTGCAGGCCTCAGAATCGGCGCAGGCCCTTCTCTGGCGCTAAAAACTTGGACCAGATGGAGAAGGTGAGACAGAGAGCAGAGCGCTTCACCAATGAGGCTCTGGAGCAATTGGTGGCCGCAGTGGAGCGCCGGCGAGATGTTCTCTACCCAGACAATGGCAGGAGGCCGAATCATAAGGACTACCGACGAGCTTGGAGGGATGTATGCCAGAGGGTCAACTCCAGCAGCATGGTGACCAGGAGCCCTGACCAATGCAGAAAGAAATTCAACGACCTCACTCGGGTCGTGAGGGTGGGTGTTGTTTCTGCAAACTTCTGCATCCCTTCATTTGCACCTGACTTTATGGCTACAGGGTGGCCTGTGCCCCATTGGCCATCTGCCAGCAAGCACCCATGGCCCTTTCTGGGCACACACATGCACATTTGACTCAAAGCGTCATGTAAGGGCTCTTGCACCATGGGGGGCATGAGATGATCACTCAGGGCATCATGTAAGGGCTCTTCCACCATGGGGGGCATGAGATGATCACTCAGAGCATCAGGTAACATAACTTCCCCTCCTTTCCCCTGTAGTCCAAGCTGACGAGGATTGGCAAAGACCAGCTTCGCACCGGTGGAGGACCTCCACAAGTGGTCACTCTCACGGATCTCGAGGAGACAGTCCACCAGATTCTTGGAGGACGTCTGAGTGGTCGTGTAACCACTGCAGCTGCCGACCCCATTGTCGACAGCGATGGTAAGGTTCTCACCTTTTACAACTGTCTCCTTCCACTTGTTCCCCCCGCCAGCATGCTTTCTCACTGTGGACCCATGTCATAGCCTTGCCGCAATCTGGCATCCCTTGCTGCCAAGCTGTTCTTTTGCTAAAGCCACTCTTCCACCTCCCTGCTTTCAGATGCTGTATCACCAGCTCGGGAGCCAGGCCCTCAAGCTGCCAGTGCCAGTGCCTCCGAAGGCTCAATGAGAAAAGTACTGTCCAACAGAAGGTCAGCAACTCTCTCCAGCAACAATCAGAATGGCCAGGCCAAATGGCTGCAGCTTTTATACTAGTGCTGTCCCCTTTAAATAGCGCCCCCCGAGTCCGAGAAGGGCCTGGGAACGCTCCATCCAACTGTCACTCATAGCGCCAGGCGGAAAGGTTGCGGGCGCCACCGAATATCTGGTCCGGGGCGCCAAAAAGGCGTTGCACACTGAAATGACGTCATGATCTGCCTGCACCCATGGGCGCCCGCAAAGAGTTAGCGCCAGCGCTAAAAGGATACTCAATATGGGAGGGGGCGTTATATTCACTGCGCCCGCCCGAAAATTGGTTAACGCCCCTATTCTCGGGCTCTTTAGGCGCTAATCACTGGCGCTACCAACCGAATTTCTAGACCATAGAGATTTCTTTAGCTTGCAAGTGTTTAGAGCCAACTGTATATCCAGTGACACCTCATTGGAACAACCTCTCTCACCATTGACAGATCGCACCTTGGTCCTCTGAATCCTTCCACAATCAGCCGCGACACCAACATCACCAGGCACACCAACAACACCAACCTTCTCCGCCATCATCTGATGCTGCACAGCACACAAGGCATCAGCACCTGACAACATTGCTGCCCGGGAGGCCAGCGATGGCATCACCATGGCCAGATAGACTTCACTTGATGCTGTAAACCCTGGCTGCCACATGATGCGCCAGGTTGACACCATCTCACAACAGCATCATAAAGCATCCCTATAATGTCCAAGCCATTCCTTTCACACTCATTACAGAGCGGGGTGTGGGGGGTGGTGGGTGTGTGGGGGGTGGTGGGTGGTGGGCAGTTATGTCTCAACATTCACTGGAACTCACGAAGACACTTCTCACGGCGTGCACAGATCTTTACAGTAAGGTGAAGTGCTCAAAATATAGATTTCAATGGATGTCAACACATTAACAGAAACTTCACATGAACATTGGCTAAACCTCTTAAGTGCCTACCCTTGTGTGTTGTTAGTTGATATGCTTGCAGTAGGATGAGGGTGAGTATGAGGGGTGGCTAGTGAGATGGGGAAGTGATCATTTAGATAGAGAGGGATGGGTGGAGGTGCAAGGTAAGTTGGTGTGAGTAAGGATGTGCAGGAGTAGGTTAGGGAAGGCAGATGGGGATGTGATGAGTGGCACAGCAGGATGAGGTTGAGTGTGGCTTTGCAGTAACACCTCGTGATCTATTGAGATCATTGAAAGGTTTGCGCCACTGTAGCCAGGGACTCCTGACGACATCCCTGCTTGTGTCCTCCTGTGCAATGTGCAACCAGACTGCATTGATCTCCTGGGGAGGTCTCTTCCGCCCAAGGGAAGGGAAGAGAAGCTCCGTGCGTGCTGTGACTCCTTTCATAAGCACATGGAGGGAGTCATGCGTGAGCCTGGGTGCAGACGTGCACCTTTGTGCAGTGATTGTCAGTGTTTGCAGCACCTCAATGCTGTAGAACACTGACAGCACAACTGTCAAACTCAATGTGGCCGTGGTCCCTTTAAGGAAACCGGCTGATGACGCGCCATCAAATGATGTCATCAGAACCGCTTCCTGTTAATTGGCCAGGAACCCCGCAGGGCGGGCTTAACAAGGCCAATCTACGGAATTTTCAGAGAGCGGCCACAGACGTGAGCGGGACTGGAACCCGCCAGCCAGCTCTCCCGAAGCCATCCGCCTCCGCAGGGAAAATCCAGCCCTTAATATTTTGTTTATTTCTAACTCCCTGCCAGTTAGCCTTCCACATCCATACTATCATTGAGTGACAGAAGAATGTGGGCATGGACATAGACAGTGCCTTTCCTTGATCACCTAACAGGACGTGTGCAACAAGGCTTTTTATTCAACTAAAACTGACCAAATGCTCCCCATTGAGAAAGTCTGAGTGTGAATTTCAGCCAAAATAAGAACTTGAATCTGGACCTGCTTACTGAGAATCAGTGCAAAGCTTCTGTGCTGCCTGAAAACTGCTTCAGGAGATATTACAGAATCAAAAACAAATACATATTTTGACAGCTGAAGAGAACATCCAAAGGACTGCTGAATTTCTAATGACCACAGATAAGGAAGGCAAACAGATATGAAATGGAACTGAAATCCCCACCTCCAGCATCAGCATAAGTACTTATATCAGCAACATGATGGCACTACTGCAAATGATATTAACTTGGACTAGTTGAAGATATGATGGAAATTCACGCAGTTGCTTCAGTGCAAATCTGGTGCAACAGCTTGCACTGATGGTCTTTTTGTGAATCAATCAAATTAAAATTATGTAAATTCAAAGCAAGCTATGGTTGGATGCCCAAATGTGTTGTGACAGACTGATGGGATCACAGAATATGCAATCTGAAAGAGGTAAGGATTTCTCCTTTCATCTTAATTGGGCCTGTGAACTGGCCTGGTCACTGGGATTTGGTAAAACTCATGTCTGCTATAGTTTCACCGAAAATCCCCTAGTCATCTTATGTTAATGGGCTACAGATAGGAACGCATCTGGGGTACCTGAGAGTAATTAATTTCCCCAAGAGGGACGATATACGTTATTTGCAAAATCTTTAAAGAAGATTAATAGCCCAAGCAACATGCTGAATGACCTATATATACAATTTGTGTCCTTTGTGTGCTTACAACCCAATCTAGAAATATACTTTTTTCCTCTCCAATGATCTCTCCTTTCCTGAGCGTGGTGACTGAGCTATGGTTCTGCAAACAGCAGTCACCCACCCATACCTTGACCAAGTAGTTACTAAAGCTTTGTATTGCTGACAAAACTAAGTAAAATCCAGCTAATGCATTTTTGTGCAAAACACTAAATATTCTTGTTTGGTGATTAGCGAGCACCCAGTTTTAATATGATTACAAATGAGCTGAGCAAACTCTTGACAAAATCCTGACAGTACAACAATAGCTAGCATTTATATCATGTTCCTCATATTAGAAAAACATCTCAGAACATTTTGCAGTGTGGAGAAGAAAAATGAACACCTAGCGGAAGAGAGGAACAGTAGGCAGAATTAAATGATGGTCTGAAAGAGCAAATGGAGGTAAATGTTTTGGGAAGCCTTTGAAAGCAGGAAGGAATGAGATAATGCAGGGGGACTTAGGGAACGAGGGCCAGGGCCAAGGTGGCGGAGAGAACGGCCACCAGTGGTGGAGATTCCTATTCATAGATCTATAATGGGGGTGGCCATTTTAAGACCAGCTGTAAAGGAATGCTGGGAGTAGAATCCTCACCCTCTTTGATATGTGGCTTGGAGAAAACTGAAGGGAGAAAATAGAAACATAGAAGACAGGAGCAGGAGTAGGCCATTCGGCCCCTCAAGCCTGCTCCGCCATTCAATGAGATCATGGCTGATCATCCAAACTCAGTACCCTGTCCCTGCCTTCTCCCCATATCCCTTGATCCCTTTAGCCTTAAGAAATATATCTAACTCCTTCTTGAATATATTTAATGAATTGGCCTCAACTGCCTTCTGTGGTAGAGAATTCTATAGGTTCACCACTCTCTGGGTGAAGAAATTCCTCCTCTTCTCTGTCCTAAATGGCTTACCCCTTATCTTTAGACTGTGACCCCTGGTTCTGGACTCCCCCGCCATCGGGAACATCCTTCCTGCATCTAGTCTGTCTAGTCCTGTTAGAATTTTATAAGTTTCAATGAGATCCCCTCTCATTCTTCTAAACCCCAGCGAGTATAAGCCCAGTCGACCCAATCTCTCTTCATACGTCAGTCCTGCCATCCCAGGTATCAGTCTGGTGAATCTTCGCTGCACTCCCTCCATGGCAAGAACATCCTTCCTCAGATAAGGCGACCAAAACTGCACACAATACTCAAGGTGTAGTCTCACCAAGGTAGCAAACCTTCGAAAGTAATTTAAAGGAGCTACATACACCACATGGAACCCTTACATCCTTTGGGAAATACAATTTCAAGCACCGTTGAAGAGTTTATTGCAAAAACGCCTACAGAATGGGATTTCCATTACTTTTCCAGATGAGATATTGCTAAGTTGAATGTTGATGTCAAGGTTAAAAAAAATACTGCGGATGCTGCAAATCAGAAACAAAATCAGAAAGTGCTGGAAACACTCAGCAAGTCAGGCAGTATCGGTAACGATATTAGCAAATATCTTCCAGTTCTGATGAAGGGTTATACTTGAAACATTCATTTTTACCTTTCTGTACAGATGCTGCCTGTCTTGCCGAGTGTTGCCAGCATATTCTGGTTTTGTTATTAGTGTTACGGTGTAGACCAGCAACAGTTTAGTTAAAATAAATTAAACTGGGATTTCTTTCTACTCTTGGTTTTACATTCTGTCAGTATTTTCCATTAGCTGAGTACTTTTTTCTGTTATTTTATAAATCATGATTTTTAAAGATATAAATGCAGGTTATTGTAGATATATTGGGGGGAAAATTCAGTTGATTTGTGCCTCCCATTAGCACCTCCAGGGCGTATGAGGAGAGATTGGGTCGATTGGGCTTATACTCGCTGGAGTTTAGAAGAATGAGAGGGGATCTCATTGAAACTTATAAAATTCTAACAGGACTGGACAGACTAGATGCAGGAAGGATGTTCCTGATGGCGGGTGAGTCCAGAACCAGGGGTCACAGTCTAAGGATAAGGGGTAAGCCATTTAGGACAGAAATGAGGAGGAATTTCTTCAACCAGAGAGTGGTGAACCTGTGGAATTCTCTACCACAGAAGGCAGTAGAGGCCAATTCATTAAATATATTGAAGAAGGAGTTGGATATATTTCTTAAGGCTAAAGGGATCAAGGGATATGGGGAGAAGGCAGGGACAGGGTACTGAATTCAGATGATCAGCCATGATCTCATTGAATGGCGGAGCAGGCTCGAGGGGCCGAATGGCCTACTCCTGCTCCTATCTTCTATGTTTCTATGTTTCTATGCAAAGCAACTAGTGCTTGGGCACGGCGCCGCTAACGCCTCCCAGCGAAATTCAGCGGGAGGTTAGCAGTGGCGGTAACCGTTAGCGTCCAGCAGCGCTGCGCCTCCGGCAATGATGTCATCACCATGCGCAGCACCCCACTCATGTCCCGGCCGCGATTATCGGTAGCGCCCCCTGACTTACCACCAGACGCTATGTCCGACAGGGTGAAGGGGGCCTACCTGCGGCTGGGGCGGCGCAAATTAAAGGGGAGGTGCCGGGCAGCAATTTTTGTTGCTGGCCGCCTGCCAGCACCTGCCCCCGTTGCCGTCCCCGGCCTCCTCTGCAGTTCCCCCGCGGGGTGCCGGCTGCCTTCTGTGAGCCCAGCACTTCTCTTGAGTGCCAGGCTCTTTTGCCAGCATCCCGATCCCTGGTGGCCCAGCTGGGCCCCGGGTCGTGCTGTGCTAGGCCCCTCCCCTTTAATAAGGGGAGGAAGGCCTGCAGTACCGCGGCGCTACGTGCCACAGTGCATGGTGCTGCTGCATGTGGCGCCGCGATATACACTCGCAGCACCCCAAGAGGGAGGCGGGGTGCTTCCAGTAGTGCCCCACTTCCCTCTTGGGGCACTACCAGTGAATTTCGGACGCGGGGGCGCTAACTTTTTCGGGGAACTAAAAGTAGCGTCCCGGCGAAGTCAACGCCCCAGAGGGGGCGCGACCCAATTTTGCCCCCATTAAGTTATAGACTCAAGTCTTGGACACAAGCCATGTTAAGACTGGAAATTCAAATTCCAGATCTACACACCCAGCAAGGTCGGGATGATTAGCCGGAAAATCCTGGGGTTCTGATGTTCATGTTTAAGTTAGGAAATTGACAGCTATATCTACATAATATTGATCATTGTTCACTCTTATATGTGGAACTGGTAAGTTTGAACAAATATTATACATCTTAGTAAATATTTAGCACTAAATCTTTGGCCGAAATTTTGCCTACCTGGGGGGGTCAGTGCGGGCGGTGGCCATGGCGGGTCGCGACCCCGCTGCTGGCTCCATCCTGCTGCTGAAAACAAATTTACTTAATGGGGCCTATTAAATCTGCCCAGCGCGTTACCCAATTAAATCGAGTGGGTCTGGTGACATCATCCATGACACGTTTTTAGCCGGGATCTTTAAAGGGACTATGGCCACATTACATTTGAAGTTTAATCTAACATAGAGCTGTCAGTGCACTACAGCATTGGAGTGCTACAAACACTGACAATGACTACTCAGAGGCAGAGGGCTGCACCCAGGTTCTCCGATGACTCCCTCCATATGCCTATGGAGGGAGTCAGAGCATGCAGGGAGGTCCCCTTCCCTTCCCATGGGTGGAAGAGACCTCCACAGGCTGGTTGCAGATTGCAGAGGAGGTCACAAGCAGGGATGTGGTCAGGAGGACCTGGGTGCAGTGCTGCAAAGGTTTCAATGATCTCATTAGATCAGGAAATGTTAGTACAAAGCCACACTCAACCTCACCCTGCTGTGCCATCCACCATATCCCCATCACTCTGCTTTCCCTACCCTACTCCTGCACATCCTTACTCACACCAACTTACCTTGCACCTCCACCCATCCCTCTCTATCTATATTATCACATCCCCATCTCACTAGCCACCCCTCACACTCACCCTCATCCTAGTGCAATCATACCAACTAACAACACACAAGGGTAGCAACTTGGGTGTTTTATCCAATGTTTATGTAAAGTTTCCGTTAGTGTGGTGTCAAAAATAAAAATCTTTATTTTCAACACTTTCCAGTCTTGGACAGATTTGTGTGCACCTTTGGAAGTGGCAGTGAATGGTGAGATATAACGGTACCTCCCACAATGTTGATGAGTGTGAAAGGAATGGCTTGGACATTGTAGGGATGCTTTATGGTGTTGGTGTGGGGTGGTGCCAACCTGGCACATCATGTGGCAGCCATATGGGTGTACAGCATAAAGTGAAGTAAATCTGGCCATGGTGAAGCCATCCCTGGCCTCCTGGGCAGCAATGTGGTCGGGTGCTGATGCCCTCTGTCCTTTCCAGCATCAGGTGATTGTGGAGAAGGTTGGTGTTGTTGTTGGTGCTGCTGGTGTGCCTGGTGCTGCTGGTATTGGGGCTCATCGTGGTCCGATTCTGAGGACCAAGGTGAGACAGTATAAACAACACCCATATTGATGGAATAGATGGCAGGTGACAGAAGCATTCTGTCAATGGTGAGAGAGTTCTTCCAATGAGGTGAGACTGGATGGAGACTTTGCTGGAAACACTTGCAGCCTGCAGAATCTGTGCTGGAAATGGACTGAGCAACAGCTTCTGCCTGAGGAAAGTGATCATCTGTCAGGTAGGAGCATTTACTGTACATTTAATGCTGTCAAGTAATCAGCTGGAGCAATGACCACTGAACTCCCACCTCAGGTTGACAGACGTGGTTCCCGAGCTGCTTGAATCCCGTGGCCATGCAGGGAAATTTAAAATGTAGGGGGGAAAAGGCTCTTAAGTGCCTGTAAAGTACCTGATAATCATCTCAATTGGGTCACCCGCCGCTGCCGGTCGGGTTGGGTCCGTGATGGCAGACACACCTGGGGGAAAGGCGCGTGGGAGTGGGATGACAGCGGGTTCCCAACCTGCTGTCAAAAATAACAACTTCCCCAACCAACCTGCCAATGATCGTGCCCGCTACCACCCCAGAAAATTCAGGCCTTTGTCTTGAGACTTTTTGACTCTCATTCTTCTGAACACAAACCTTTTTGAAAAAATTCTGTCCATGCACATACACAGGAGTCAGAGCAAATAAAGACAACCCTTTGTGACCAATTAAACCTACTTTAAATTTAAAGCGTAACTTTGGTTCAGTATTAGTAATATTTAGCTCTCTGTTACAGATGGTTTTACTCCAACATTAGGTTATCTGATCCCTGTGATATATAAAAGAACCAACAGAGTGCACTGTTTCACAGACATTTGTGTCCTCTTTCTGTATGAAGTAAAAGGTATTGTTAAGCACGACTAATGTCTTGGCACTTCTGCTTTGTTTCTGTTCAAACTCGATCTGCTAAGTAGTTTGCTTGCATTTAATTTGATTGTGATTCAAAGTGAACTAAAATGCATAAATGGTACAAATGTATTTATTCCTTTCTTACTTTTAGGTAAAAAAAATTCTAACTTTAAAGAGGAAATGTTGTTTCACTGGGGATTTTTTTGGGGGCAGTTTCTAGACTGGCTGGAAACTGTCTGTTCCCAAGAGTGAGCTGTAACACCAGGGGCAGTTAGTACTGCAACAGATAGCACATTTACTGTGGCATAATATTTTACACTGTGCTTTCACTTTCTAATGTTAACTTGACTTTTTTGCCAATACCCCTCCCTTCCCCTTTTCTCCTGAAGGTGTTGACTCCTTTTTGGGGTACGTTTCCATGGGTACTGTTCGAGTACTTTACCAAAGTGGGTGTTATATACATATGTAAGCCTTGAGGTTCATCACAGCCGAGCCTGATGTTATCCTCACATGGTGTCCACACATGCACTTTGTTTTATTTCACCATTTTCTCTGTTCCTATGCTAAAGGCACTAAATCTTATTGGGATACAGTCTCGGCTCTTTAGACCCAATTTTCCTCGACTCCAACGGTTGCCTTGTTGATGGTGCCTCAGGTTGGAAAGTTTGGCCCAATCTCCTGTTCCCAATTCACCTTGTAATGCATTATTTTGGCGGGGAAAATGAGGTTACGTTACAGACTTCTACAAGCCTCCAGTAGCACGGAATATTCATTTAAATTTGGTCCTACAGCAAATACCACGTTTTTGGGCTCTACTCATAGTGGGCACTTTGCTCATATTGAGTGGCATTGGGAGTCCTGAGACCTGGTCTGCTCAAGTAGACAATCTAAAGGGAGATTGTTGTTAAGTGTTTTTTTTGTGGGGAGAAAGTGTTGGCAATAAAATTTTGCTGCAATTTTCTTTATGCGTTAGTTGGTTTTGCTATGCGGTCTGCCATTTTTGCAATTTTTTCCCAGTACTTTCCTTCATTAATTTATTTAAATAGTACTATACAAGGTAGTGATGATGGGAATTCCTTTTGGGGGTTTCCATAGCACTGCCTGATTTAAATGAGGTAGGTGAATTAATCTCAGACCAGCAAATGCATATGCAACAACACCTGTGGGTTCTATCTGCTCTTGTCACTGTGCCAGGATCTGTATTTATAGACTGCTCTGCACATACATGGTCATATTAGGGAAGACTCACCTTCAGTGCCTTTGCTTCTAAAGGTTGGCTGTCGCACAGTTGTACCATCTGCTGCAGGATGACCTGCAGACAACAGCTGGAGCAGGGACCACTCTTGCTATAGTATTGAAGGTTACCGAAGCATGAAGCTTTTGTGCTACCAGACCCTTCCAACCCACTGCATGGGACATCCATCACATCAGGCAGTCTGTTGCGCACACGTGCGTCAAACAAGCACATTTGCAGGAGGCAATGCCTTCATCACTTTCCCTGTGGAAAAAAGACGTGTGGGATAGGATGAAGCATTTTCATTGAATGGCATGGTTCCCTCGAGTGCAAGGTGGTGAAAATGGCATCTTTGTGGGCATGACAACCCCGTGGACAGAAAGGGTGTGCACTCAAATAAGGTGCTATCTGACTGCAAAAAGATAATTATGTATGTCTATGGCGGTTATCTAAGAAGTAGCCATAAGGTCTTCATTAGACAGCAGTCCACGGTGCTTGCATTTTTTTTTTGAAGAAACACGGGAACAATGGTTCGGGAATAATTTCTGCACCCTTGGCTGCTGACTCCACTGAGAAATCTCCGAAATAGCAGAGGAGTAGCTCAGGCTGGAAGTCTGAATGTCTTTTGCTGTCCCTCGGCTAACACATCTGCAAGAAAAGTGTGCCATCCAGCTTAGGCACAATGGAAAAGCGTATGTAAAAGACAGTTGTTGTGCACTGTGTTTAAATTGTACTTCCTAGAGGATTCAAGAGTTCCCAATGCAGATTTGTGCCATTGCTGATGTATCCCACAAGAAATAGGTGCAAAAAACAACAAGCACACTTTCCTTCACCTTCCTCCAGATACCAGCAAACCTCTTGCTCATTTGCAGCCAGATATGAGGGATTTAGGTGATACAGTGGCTTTGTCCTTGCAGTTTGCTCCTGTCATTTTATTCAATCTGGAGATTCTTGCTACTGAATTGGAAGAACTCCCAGGTTTTGATGCTTTAAAGGGCAAAGTCTTCATTTCTTTTTAAAAATGTTCAATCAACACTTTGCTTGGCGGGAGAAGGGGAGGAATAACCATATATCATTTTCATCACAATAATGTCACCAACGAGTAACAGTGATGCATTTCTACATGATTTACATTATAGCAATGCATTTACAAATGAAGTCAAGTGTAAAAGCAGTGCCCCATTACTTTTATAAATTACAAATGAACTGCAGACAAGATCAATAAAAAAATTACGTTATCGAATCTGTTTATTAACTGTACCATTGACTAGAAGGGAATGCCTGCTTTAAACCAGCTGCAAATTAAAATGAATGATTTTAGTTAGACTTATCTGAGATTCAAATCCTTGTGGGTTTCTGTCCTTTTACAACACACCGTAGGTACTTAAGTGAAATGTGATCCATCTCAAAAAAAGGCTTTAAGTATCAGAAAAACATTAAGAGATAAAAGGCTAGAAATTATTGTTTGTGATATTGGCACACAGGTGCTTAATGGGTTGTATTAAATTCCTACATTTACTATTTTGATAGAGGCATTAACTTTAAAAAAAAAAGTTTTCATTTCTGTTAAAACAACAAAGTAATGTCATGTACGTGTGTTAAACATTCATACCTTAACATTGTCATCATACACAGTAATTTCTAATCTATAGACTCAAAATGAATTTAATCTCCAATGTAAATGCAACAGCAACAGACAAAGTAAGCCTTAGACCACTAGGAGTTAGTGGAAGAGAACAGTGGGTGGGAGCAAAACTTTGGTAAAAACACAACATGTTACAATATTGAATATACAATTAAGGAGCCAAGAAGCTTCAAAGATTGTTTCCTAGCTGCAAAAAAAAACAAAATAATTGTGTCTATGTTAAAGTTGAAGAGGATGTGATTGCTGGAGAATGTCAGTCCTGAACTGCAATACAAAAGAATAATAGCACTGCACCATTTTAGTTGAAATCACCATGAAATCAGGTGCTCATTGACAGCAGGTAATCATAGGGATGTGCAGATTTAAAGCACGCAACACTGAGAGTAACGAGATGGAAATGGTTTCCAGAATAGGATTTCTTCAGGTGGTTTGATCTAAGATTAGACACCCTGCAATTGAAATTGGTTTTGCAATCACAATATTGCTGCGTAGTTCATAACAGCTTCAATGGTACAAAAATTTTCATAAGGTGGTTCTGTGTAAGTAGCATAATGTTTACCCATTTTGGGGCTGCAGCAGCATATTTGATTGCATCCAGAAAATTAAATAAGACAAAAGTTGTTTTTTTTTCTATTCCGAACGTTATTGTAAAAAATGTATTCACAATATAGCTGCGTTTCATGCACACTTGGGGCTAGATTTTCAGTTGCTTGCGCCAGCAGTTAGCGCCTTAAGAGAAGTGATTTCCGGGCGCTATGCGTGTAGCGCCCGGGCGCAGCGCAGTTTGCGCCCCGCCCCAAATTAAGTTGCCCGTTAGCGCCGGCGCAAAGTTTAGCGCCCGCCCGGATGCGCGCGCAGAAAATGACGTCACATCCTCGTGCAACGCCCTTTGGCCGCCCCGATTGCAAACTTCAGTCGGACCGCCCCATTGTGCGGCGGGCGGCCGGAGCGTTTGGAAAAAGGAACGCAACACAACCAGCGCGGGCCCCGGGGGGCGCTAATTAAAGGGAACGTCCTCTCCAGTATAAAGGCCATCCATTATTTCAGAAAACAGTCTTGTGCAACGCATTTCTGGAGACACAACAAGGAGGATAGCTAACTGGTTTCAAGCAGCAAGAGCCAGGTATTTTTGGACTCAGGCAACAGCGCTGCAAGTGGCCATTTGGAAATTAGAGTGTTTGCCAGGATTTGATGGGGGTTGCATGGGGTGCCAACGCGGAGCTGCAGCTCCATGTCCGTAGGGCTCGCAGACGCATTGTGAGAGGGGCAGCCCTGGCTAGAGGCAGAGGGGGCTACAGGCGTCGGCCACGTAGGCCTTACCCAGTCAGGCTATACCGCCAGCAGCGCTCCTACCTAAACATGAGTGCCGCGCGATGTGTTAAAAGGCTCCGATTCCGGAAGGGGGTGATTGCAGAGATCTGCCACCTGCTTCGCCGAGATCTGCGGCCAAAGCTCAGGTGCAGGACGTCTCTGTCGGTGGAAGTGAAGGTGACAGTGGCATTGAACTTCTATGCCACCGGCTCCTTCCAATACGCTGCTGGGGACATAGCAAACATCTCCCAGTACGGCGCGCATCGCTGCATCCGCCAGGTGACCGAAGCACTGTTCAGAAGGAGAAGCCAATTCATCTCCTTCCCCATGGCCCTGGAGAGCCAGCATCAGCGCGCATTGGGATTTTCCAGACTCGGGGAATTCCCCTTGGTGCAGGGCGCCATTGACTGTACGCATGTGGCTTTGCGGGCCCCTCTGGAGCATGGCGAGCAGTATCGCAACAGGAAGGGCTACCATTCTCTGAATGTGCAGCTGGTCTGTGACCACAAGCAGCGCATCATGGCAGTCAATGCCAGCTTCCCAGGCAGCAGCCACGATGCCTTTATCCTGCGGCAGAGTACTGTGCATGACATGTTCCAGGCACAGCCTCCCCCAAGAGGATGGCTACTCGGGGACAAAGGCTATCCTTTGTGCACCTGGCTCATGACCCCGCTCCGCGCGCCCAGGACCGCTGCTGAAGAGGCCTACAACGAGAGCCATCAAACCACCCGCAACATCATCGAGCTAACTATTGGGGTCCTCAAGCAGCGGTTCCGCTGCCTTGATCGCTCCGGAGGAGCTCTCCAGTATTCGCCGGACCGGGTCTCCCAATTTGTGGTGGTTTGCTGCATGCTACACAACCTGGCTATCCGCAGGACTCAGGCACTGCCACCTGACGTTGGACCAGCACCTCAGGAGGAGGAGCAGGAGGAGCATGAGGAGGAGGAGGAGGAGGAGGAGGAGGAGCAGGAGTACGTTCCCAGGAGGGAGCGACCAGGGCCAAGGGCCGCACGACGCCACCTTATTACACGGTACTTCTAAGCCCCCTGTCAGGGAATGGCCAGGGGCCATGAGGGAAGATGAATGCAGCCGCTCCGCAAGCCCTCAGCCGGCGAAGCCAACAAACACTAAGAAGAACAACCATGGAGACTGCATGAATAAAGATAATTTTTTATTAAACAAAAATGAAAAGCCCTTCCCACATGAATCCCCAAAAACAATAAACGGGCCCCACAAAAAGCCCAACAAACGACTCACTCCCACAAACTGGGGAGGAGCCACTCCACCTTTATTGAAACCGGGCCTCAACGTCGGCCTAACGCAAAAAAAAAGCCCTCCAAAAGCACAACCATGGGCAAAATAAAGATGGCCACCGCCATATTAAAGGAAAGCTGGCCACACCCTCTACTGAGTGGCCCGCGAGGGCGAGACCTTGGCCAGCATTTTGCCTCCCCTGCCCTGCCTGCTGCTCCTTCGCAAGCTCTGCCCAGTGGCTGCTGCGAGGCTGGGGGAAGGCGCCTGAGGCTCAGATGCCCTTCCGCCAGATGCCGCTGGGGGGCGGCCTACACGGCGTTTGGGCCTCGAGGGGCCGTCTCCTGAGTGGCGCACCTGAGCCTGGCCACCATCAGCTGCAGCCGCTTGCCCTTGACGGCCCAGAGGGGGAATGGCGGCGACGGATGGCGCAATGTGGGCCAGCAGGCGTCTGGGATGCGCTGGCTGGTGCTGTGGCGCGGTGGCACTCGGCCGGGCCCGCACTGCAGGATCCGCAGCAATCAGCCGACGGCCGGCTTGCTGGGATGGTCCAGCGCGGCGCCTGCCCTGGCGATGCCTGCCTGAGACAGCGCGTGTGGCAGCAGTGAGTGGCCCTGTGGTCCTGGTGTGCGCGCGCATCACATCCGCCAGGGTCTTGACGGCATCAGTTAGCATGCGGCCAGTCGCGGCAGTTGCTGCCCCGAACTCGCGCACACTGGTCGCCAGCGACTCGATGGCCTCAGGCATGCGCCCCACCACGCTCATGAGCTCCGTGTGGCGCCGGTCCGAGTCGTCGGCCATCTGATCGAGCTTCCGCACCTCCTCCGAAGTGAAGGTGTCCGGACTGGAGTCGCGACTCTCCCGCTGGGGAGGAGGGGGCCGAACTAGGGGACCCTTGCCGCGTTGGTGACGGCGAGTGTGCCGAGCAGCAGCACTCCCCTCTGATCCTTCCCCCCTTTGGGGGGAAGGCCGCGGGCCACGCGCACGGCTGCTGGGTGGCTGGATGCCACTGGTCCCAGAAGCTGCATTGCCCTGCGACAGTTCCTCCAGGCACTCGTCCAGTGAGGAGGTGTCGAGCATTTCCTCCTCTCCTGCGGGACGTGACTGTTCCCCCGAAGGTCCGGCTTGCTCCTCCTCCTCCTCCTGGTTGGAGGTGCTGTCACTGGCAGCCTCAGGGTCCTGGTCGTCACCAGCTGAAAGCAGGAATGCACAAGAGTAGCTTCAGAGTGAGGAGACGGCGTCAGCGAGGGAGTTAGGACTGGTGGGATTCAGCGCATTGGTGGGACAGTGGCAAAGGAGGTAGCTCGGATGGGCCAGTGCGACGCGAGAGGGCCAAAAGGCGAGGTCCTTACCATTGCCGGGCAGTGGAGGGTCGGATACACCGCACGCTGTGGGGACAATCACACGTGCTCCCATGAGCACACACACGCGCTCCTCCAGCTGAGTGAGCTTCTGCAGCTTGGCGCGGCCACCCCTGGCACGGGCCTGGCGATTAAACGCTACTTTAGCCTGCAAGAGAAAGGACGGGCTGTAAGTGCGCAGTGAAGCCCTGATGTAGTGTGCACTGCCTCCCATGGTGGAATAGCTTGGACAGAGTGAAGCCCTGATGTAGTGTGCACTGCCTCCCATGGTGGAATAGCTTGGACAGAGTGAAGCCCTGATGTAGTGTGCACTGCCTCCCATGGTGGAATAGCTTGGACAGAGTGAAGCCCTGATGTAGTGTGCACTGCCTCCCATGGTGGAATAGCTTGGACAGAGTGAAGCCCTGATGTAGTGTGCACTGCCTCCCATGGTGGAATAGCTTGGACAGAGTGAAGCCCTGATGTAGTGAGCACTGCCTCCCATGGTGGAATAGCTTGGACAGAGTGAAGCCCTGATGTAGTGAGCACTGCCTCCCATGGTGGAATAGCTTGGACAGAGTGAAGCCCTGATGTACTGTCCACTGCCTCCCATGGTGGAATAGCTTGGCCAAAGTGTAGAGTGCCGAATGGCCATTTGATGCTCATGACTGTCCCAATGCTGCTGGCTGAGGGCTGGCCAAAAGGACTTTCAGGTCCCTTTGCCCATCATGTCAGGTGTACATGCAAGAATGAGGAGGAGACTGGAAAGGCTACTCACCCTCACAATCCTGGTCAGATCGTTGTATTTCTTACGGCATTGTGTGTGGGTCCTGGGGGCCTCGCCGGTGAACGTCACCCTCTGGGCGATCTGCTTCCAGGCTTTGGTGTAGTCGTGGTGGGTTGGATTCCTCCCACTGTCTGGAAACAAGATCTTGCGCCTCACCTCCAGAGCTGTGACCATGATGTCCAGATCACCCTCTGAGAAGCGCAGGGCACGCTGACGGGCCTTCTCTGGCGTTGCCATGACTCCCTGGGGCTGAGCAGTAGTGTTGAGGCCTCTTTGCAAGGCTGCAGTGTGCAGGGCGTGGCAGCAGACCAATTCGTCCCTTCCCCCTTTAAGAGCTGGTCGGCACCACGGGGTCTGCTGTCAGTGCAAAAATGACCGCACCCGTGCTGCGCCCCGCCTGGGCGCTATCCCTCTGGACCGCCGGCTTAGCGCCTAAAGAGAGTAGTGGAACGCCTCTTTTAGCGCTCCACCAACCTCTTAGGGCGAAGCCACTGAATTCCCGGCAACGGGGCGCTACTTTGGGGCGGGCGCTAACTTCGGGCGGGCGCTAAGGTTAGCGCCCCAAAACTGCCTATACTGAAAATCTAGCCCTTAGTTCTTACTAAATTCTGTATTGATTGTGTTGGCTAACCAGTGGGCTGAAGGCCAAAGCTTTTATACAGTCGCAGAGGCTTTTATGTCAAGTACTATACCACGTAACACAATGGATAGCTGTTCTAATATATCTCAGATCGCAGATTACTGGGAAATTAGTTGTGTTTTTTTTTCAAAATCTGGTAATACTTGTTTAAAAATATTCTGTTACATCTTTCAAAATAGCAAGGCTTACCTGCTAAAATCAGTGTTACATTTTGTCTTGCATTGTATTAATTTCAACCTCGGAATGTTATTGTAAAAAATCTATATCAAAGAAATGAAATGGAATTTAAAATCTATGTATAGATATAGAATGCTCTCTGTACGGATAACCGTAGCTGTCGTAAAGACAGCGGGGTTTGATTGACAGCTGGTTGACGGATGACGTCATATCCGGGGGCGGGATCCAATGCCATCTTGGCCATGCTTGAAGTACTGTACTACGAGAGACAGAGTCAGGACTGAATAAATGGCACTCCACTACAACTGCTTGGGAGACTCGTAATTTCATTATTAAGATAACATTACATGGTACCAGGATTTATAGAACTCACGATGAGGACATACTACAACAATGGAAGGAATAAAACCTCCGGCTAGCCTGCAACTAGAAGGAAATGTGGATGAAAATTGGCGTGTCTTCAAGCAACGCTTTCTTCTCTACCTCACAGCGATTGACGCTTCGACTAGCTTTGTTGCTAACAGTGGCTGGCTCGCAGGCAATCGAGCTGTTTAATACATTTACGTTTGCAGCCAAAGATGATAAAAATGATCTGGACAAGGTGATAGAACGGTTTGACAAATACTGTACTCCAAAAAAGAATGAAACGTATGAGAGATTCGTGTTTTGCTCCCGCGTGCAAAAGCAAGGAGAATCCTTTGATTTTTTTTGACGGACTTGAAAATAAAAGCACAAACATTCAACTTTAGGGACCTGAAGGAATCGATGATACGCGATCAAGTCGTTTTTGGAATACTCGACAAGAAGGTGAGGGAGAGAATGCTTAGAGACAATGACCTAAATTTGGATGCAGCAGTGAAAATATGTCATGCTAGTGAACTCTCAGCCATGCACATGAAAACTTTCAAAGGGAGCAGCACAGCAGCGGACGGGAGTGCCCTGGGGCTGAAAAACCCGCCGGTGGATGTGGTACACAAAAGGGACACAAGAGGGCCCACGGAGTTCAAGACAATGACGCCTTACGAATGCAGACGGTGCAGTAATAAACACGTAGCCAGACAGTGTCCTGCTTATGGGAAGAACTGTGCAAAATGTAAAGGCAGGAATCACTTTGCCAAGATGTGTTTTTGGGAAGAGAAAACTGAAGGTAAAAAGAGAGTGCATGTTATTGAGATTGAAGAGACAGGAGCAGAGACTTTGTTTGTTGGAATGGTGCAAAATGAGTCAAAACAGGGCAAAAATGCTAATGAAGTGCACTCTGTAGGACCAAAGACTGAAGTTTGGATAGCTCCCTTGCTGGTAAATGGCACCATTGTTCCCTTTAAGCTAGATACAGGTGCTAAGGCAAACCTCATAAGTTGGAGTGATGCACGGAATCTCAAAGTGCGACCTAAAATACTGAACAAGACAGTGTCTTTGAAGGCATACAATGGACAAAGCATTGAAACAAAAGGAACGTGTAGGCTGAATGTTAAGGTAAAAAATCACATTCACCCTTTGATCTTTGTTATAATGCCTGAAGGACATGAGTCACTGTTGGGGGATAAGGCCTGTGTGGATTTGGGCTTGGTAAAGCGAGTCTATACTATCAATGAACTGAACTGCGTGCAGAGTACCCCCCAAGATAGTACAAATCTGACTCATGAGACTATAGCATACAAATATGCAGATGTATTTCAGGGTTTTGGAGCACTGCCCTTTACATACTCCATCAAACTGAGAGAGGGTGCACAACCTGTGATTCACGCACCCAGGAGAGTTCCAGTGGCTCTCCGTGAAAAACTGAGGAAAGAGCTAGACCGCATGGAGGGACTAGCTGTCATAAAGAAGATTGAGGAACCGACTGACTGGGTAAATTCCATGGTCTGCGTCAATTCAAAGAAAACTGATAAATTGCGTGTCTGCATGGATCCCAAGGACCTTAACACCAATATCAAAAGAGAGCACTACCAAATTCCAAAGAGAGAGGAAATAGTCAGCGAAATGACAGAAACGAAAGTCTTCTCCAAGATGGACGCCTCGCATGGTTTCTGGCAGTTGAAACTTGATGAAGAAAGTGCTAAGCTGTGCACTTTTAACACCCCGTTTGGCCTATACTCCTACCAGCGTCTGCCCTTTGGTATTAGCTCCGCCCCACAAATCTTTCACAGAACAATGGAGCAAATCATCGAGGGCCTGGAGGGAGTGCGGGTGTACGTGGATGATCTGGTAGTATGGGGCTCCACTCAGGGGGAGCACGACACCAGACTGGAGAAAACACTTCAGAGAATACAGCAGTATGGACTCAAACTAAATAAAGACAAATGTCAGTTCAGTGTCAATGAAATCACATTCCTCGGAGACAAGATCTCTACAGAGGGGATTCAGCCAGACAAGTCAAAGGTAAAGGCTATACATGACATGGAGAAACCAAAGGACAAGAAAGGGGTTTAGCGGGCCCTTGGCATGGTTAACTACCTAGGAAAATTCATTCCAAATCTAGCAGTGAAAACTGTTCATCTGAGAAAACTGCTGCACCAAGAGACAGAGTTCCAATGGGGACATGAACATGAGAGAGAATGGAAGGGGCTGCTACACATTCTAGCAAGTGAACCCCTACTGAAGTTCTTCTGCCCTAAAAAGAGGACAAAAATGTCCACAGATGCCTCTAAGAATGGATTAGGGGCTGTCCTTCTACAGGAAGATGAAGGAGAATAGCGACCAGTGGCGTATGCGTCACGCTCCATGACGGCTACAGAGTGCTGGTACGCGCAAATCGAGAAGGAGTGCCTTGGCTTGGCATTTGGGTGTGAAAAATTTCATACCTACATCTATGGTCTTCCCAAGGTTATCCTAGAAACGGACCATAAGCCACTGCTAGGGATCGCAAAGAAGAATCTGTGTGACATGTCACCACGGATACAACGCCTAATGATGAGACTACAACGTTACGATTTTGAACTAACATATGTGCCTGGGACACAAATGTTCATTGCAGACACTCTATCCAGGGCTGCGCCTTACGCCACACAAAACAGTGAATCAGAAGAGGATGTGGCTCTTCATGTGGATATGGTCTATGCAGCATTGCCCGCCACACAGGAACAACTATCCGTGATAGTCACAGAGACATCAAAGGACCCAGTCCTGAGTAAAGTAATGAGAAATCTTCAAGAGGGCTGGAAGAAAGGGTCATGTAAACAATATTATCACATTCAGTCTGAGCTCTCTGTGGTCAATGGACTACTGCTTAAGTGTGACAGGATAGTAGTGCCCACCTCTATGCGACGAGAAATGCTCAACAGGATACATGAAGGGCACCTGGGTGCAGAAAAGTCAAAAAGGAGAGCACGTGAGGCACTCTACTGGCCAAACATGAACTCTGATATTGACCAGTTGATCAGCGAGTGTGCTACATGTCAGGAGTATCACTACAAGCAAACAAAAGAGCTCTTCATTACCACAGAGCTCCCATCACAATCTTGGGAAAAGGTCGGAACTGATATATTTCCCTTTGAAGGAAAAGACTATTTGTTAGTTATTGATTATTATTCCAATTATCTGGAGATGGCTCTCTTGTCCAGTACCACATCAAGAGCTGTGATAACTCACCTGAAGTCAATCTTTGCCAGGCAGGGCATCCCTCTAACCCTGGTCTCTGATAATGGCCCTCCCTATGCCAGTCATGAGTTTCAGTCATTTGCTTCAGAGTATGAGTTTAATCATGTAACCTCCAGTCCGCTCTATCCTCAGGCTAATGGAAAAGCGGAGAAAGGGGTACAGATTGTGAAAAGACTATTAAAGAAAGCAGCACACAGCAACACTGACCCATATCTGGCCCTGATGTCGTACAGGGCGGGCCCACTAGCAAGTGGCAAGTCTCCAGCTGAGCTCTTACTGGGTCTGAAAATCCGTACACGACTTCCCAGTTATGTCACACCTGACCACAGAGATGAGGTGTGGGCAGACAAGACTCGGAAACTACAACAGAAACAAAAAACACTTCATGACCGCACAGCCACTACACTAGTGCCTCTACAGGAGAAAGATATAGGCCTAGAAATTCATTAAGGCGCTGCCAGCTTTGCGGCCAGTTACCGCCTAAAGAGGGCTTCTGCGCCAAAAAGGAGTTTGCGCTGATATTCAGCGCAGCGGTATTGGCGGCGGTAGCCGTTAGCGCTGCGCCGGCACCGATGACGTCATCGGTGTGCGCAGTGCTCCGGTTCCGCCCCGAAACCGGCCCGATCCCCATATTTAGTTGCGGCCGCCTCCTCCGCAGCGGCCGCAAACAGCGACCAGAAAACAGGGCCGTACTGTAGCCTTAGTGGGGCGCTTTAAGGTGGAGGTGCGGCCGGCCGCTTTTTTGGCGGCCGCCTGCCCGCACCTCCTTCCCCGGCCTCCTCCACCCCCCCCCCCCCGCGGCATTGCCGGCTGCTTTCCGCGAACCCGGCACTTCTCTGTGGTGCCGGGCTCATTTGCCGGCACTATCCAGCGGCGATCTCCCCGTTGCAGGCAGCTCCCCCTTAAGAGAAGGAGGAGGCCTGCAGTACCACAGCCTGCCGCTCCGCAGCGGCTGGCGCAGCGGCGCCAAGAGCGCTGAAATTCAGTTTCAGCGCCCCAAGCGGAGGCGGGCACACCCTGGAATAGCGCCCGGTTCCGAATTGGGGCGCAAAAACTGAATATCTGACAATCGCAAATGGCTCCCCGCCCAGCGCTAACTTTTGGGCTCTAGCCAGCTGGCGGGGCCATAATGAATTTCTAGGCCATCGTTCGCATTGAAGGGCCTGAGTCATGGCCTAAAAGAGCCACCGTTCTACAACAGGTCGCCCCCAGGTCATACAGTGTCATGACAGAGAACGGCAATGTGTTTCGCAGAAACAGGAGGCACCTACTGAAAACCACAGAGACCTTTCAGCCTCAGGAGGACAGAGAGGATGACGAGATGAGGGAAATGCCACAAAGAGATGAGATGAGGGAAATGCCACAAAGAGACGAGATGAGGGAAATGCCACAAAGTGACGAAGGACACAGTAGTGATAATGTGACAAGGGACCTGTGTGGTACAGACATGAACTTAAGGGATACAACTGGGGTGGTTCAGCAAACACCCATTCAGTCACGCAGGTCACAGCGCACCAGAAAGCCTGTAGTTAAACTTGACCTGTAGACAGGGATTGATAAGACTGTAAACAGTTAATGGACTCCTGGGTGTGGGTAAGGTATATACCTACCTGCAATTAGCTCAACGGTGTAGTTACACTGACTGTTTCTATATGATGTTAACAAATGTTCTATGTGTTATGTTATGTTATGTTGTTACTGTGTTATGTCTTCATTGAAGGGGGAAGATGTACGGATAACTGTAGCTGTCGTAAAGACAGCAGGGTTTGATTGACAGCTGGTTGACGGCTGACATCATATCCGGGGGCGGGATCCGACGCCATCTTGGCCATGCTTGAAGTACTGTACTACGAGAGACAGAGTCAGGACTGAATAAATGGCACTCCACTACAACTGCTTGGGAGACTCGTAATTACGTTATTAAGATAACATTACACTCTCTCAACTTGATAATGAGAATAGTGGAAAATACATACAATGATTTTAGCTCTTCCAAGTTGTTTGTATATTTTGTTGGGTGCATAATACAAATATATCCATCTTCAAGTCATTTGTAGCACATGCCTCTCCTTCTTCCTATTGGGTAATATGTCAGAGCACCGGGGTTGAATTCTCCTCCCATTGGTGGGTTAGTGGTGGGGCGGAATTTCTGCCAGGCCACATGACTGTTGCTAAGCGCTGAACTCTCCTCCCAGGGCTCTGATTATCAAAGATGGGCAAGTTGGGAGTGGCAATGCCACCCCTCATTGTGTTAGCACTGCTGTGGGAGGCAAATTGAGTACTGTTGCAACCTTAAAAAGACTGCAGCTAGTTAAAGGGGACAACAACTTTTCAACAGCAGGAATGACAAGTGCTCTGTAAGCCTTATACAGGAAACTTCGTGATATCTGGCACCGACGGGACCAAGCTGGTGCCGTTAGATCAAAACTTCCGGATAGACCAGCGCTAATGTTGAAGGATACAGAGGTTTTCATCTCCGTATCTGACAACAAACACTGTTGCTTAGCAACAGCTTGTAAACACTCGGCCCGTACCTTGGAAGCGTCTCTGAAGCTGTTGCTAAGCTACAGAGACGCTTTCCACAGCCTGACTGTTTAAAAAAGTGCTAGGGGAAGAAAAAGAACCTAACAAAACGGCTGCTGATTTCTGCCGTTAGATCGAGGTTTCCGGACATACAACCTCCGGATAAACCAAAGTTTCCTGTAATGAGAACATTGGAAAATATAGGTGTATATTAATGGAATGAAAGCCTTTCCTGTACATTAAATTGAGGGGGTTGTCAGAAGGGACTTTGAGTGCCACATGCATTCCATCAATTGCTCTTTGCACCTGTGGGAACTCTACTTGTGTGTAGAATTGGATGGCTCATTCTCTTTCTTTCTCTGGTTCCATTGGGTAGGATATGAGCTGTGCAGCCTGCCTGAAGACAGCGACAGTGACCTTCTTTATGCAACGGTGAACTGCTGCCTGCTTAATGTGGCAACGATCACCAGACGCTGCCGGGAAGGATCCAATAGCAAAGAAATTCAAGGCAGTGGTGACTTTGATTGGTTCAGACAAGGCTGTTCTCCCGATGGAAGTGGGCTACAGGTCTTCAGCCAATAGTTGACTTACCTCCTCAATAGCCTCCTAGAGAAAGCGCAGCCTTCTGAAGCACAGAAGACCTTCTTGGTCTATAAATCTTGGTAAGTGGATATCTGCATGTTGGAAACAAAAAACATTTTGTTGAGATACCTCACTTTAAATGTTTCCAATTTAGCCTCTTCAATTTCCTCCTCCTTTTCATAACATAGGAATAGAGGGATTCCCATAGGGCATTCCGTGCCCCCAGTCTAAAACTGTACTCTTTGCAGAACAACAAACAGCGAAGCTGGCAAAATAAAACCAACCTGTAGATCCAGCAAATAAAATGGCCTCCTCAATTAGGTACCTGGCCCAGGGACACTGCTGTGTTCCTCATACCACCACTTATAGAGGCTGGGAATAATTTGGGTCAGATTTGGGGTGGAAGTTGGAGAAAGTGGAGTGGGAGAGTTAGCCACTCCCCTTTGATCCCATTTAAATGTGGCAGGATGGACTCCAAGCAGGTGTTAAGGTGCAATGGCACTATTGCTGGGGAAGAATTCTGGTGCTATTTTTTTTACCAACAGAGTTGAGGTTAAGGCAGTAGCCATTATTGCCTTGTTTTATGGAGTTTATTGCCCCAAACTGCCTGAAAATAGATGGTACATCGAAGGAAAATACAGCCCCTGATGTTTTGAATAGCTGATGATTGACACCCCTCCTGAGGGTTGTGATTCTTTGCAGAGACCCAATGAACATAGACCTCCAGGACATAATCCTGATTAAGGTGGCCACGTGAGGTGAGACGTTAGAATTTGCAATGGGTGCAGGTCACGTATAAATGCTTAACATGCTTGTACTGCATTCTTGTGCGTGCTACAAAATAAATGGGTTTACGCCTGCATAAAAATAGCACAGCAGCAGCAAAGGGCAGTCCTATAGTGGGCCCATCCTACAAGAGAAAGCTACCTGCTGTCCTGACCAGGTCTGACGAAAGATCATCGACCTGAAACGTTAACTCTGTTTCTCGCTCCACAGATGCTGCCTGAGCTGCTGAGTATTTCCAGCATTTTCTGTTTTTACTTCAGATTCCTAGCATCCGCAGTATTTTGCTTTTGTATGAGAAAGTACTGAATTCTATTTAGTATATATATATTGGCCCGGAATCTGCGGTCAGCGGTGAAGCAAAGGTGTTTGCCTGCCGCTGGCCCCGAAGTAAGCTTCACACAAAGATCTCGCCATCCCTGTGGCGAAACGTTCAGCTTTTCCGCCGCATAATTGAAATCAACGCAAGTTAATGGGGATTCCCAGCGAAGAGCTGCTGTGACATCAACAAGCTGTCTAAGCAGCCAATCAAAAGGCAGAATTCTCACAGACAGTGAACCAGGAAGTGGGTAAGCTCCTTTGACTCTAACTTTTTAAAAATGTTAGAGAGAGCAAAACAAAGATTGGAGCTTTCATGGGGAAAAGGCAAACCTGAAATAAAGATGAACAAATTGAATTTTTTTTTTAAAGTTTCTTAAATTTTTTAAACTTTTATTAAAATGGATAAATTTGACACTCCACAAAATTAAAATTAGTTTTTCAGGGCCATAACATTTGTTTAGCAGTCAATACGCTGTTAAAACCCCAGTTACACCTAATCCAAAAGGGTCCAACTTTTAATGGGGTATTTATCAGCGGTATTTCCACAGTTTCCATGATTTGGCAGATTACACCGATTGCCGGCTCTGTGGGGTCAGGACGGGGCGGTGGGGGAGGGGGCGGGCACCTGTGGAGGAGCAGTGAATGACAGACCGCAACTTCAGGATTTCCACGTTAAGCTGCACATGGCGCTAAATCCTGAAGTTGTGGTTGGTTTCGAAGGCGAAATGACAGCGACCGCTGCCACTTCGCCGTCATCAGGACTGCAAATCCCAGACCAATATGAAAACACTCTAAACGTTCCTCCAACGGCTCATTAGGTAAATGCCGCATGTATGGCACTGAGCCATTCAGGCAAGCTCCCTGCCACCAGCGCTGGTAAATAAAGATATAGGCCCAGAAATTGGTGTCGGGGGCTTCCCGTGGGTGTAAGCCCCCGACCTACACTTACATAACGCGCTGACAGTTGAAGCCTGGCCCTGCGTGGATTTCCTGTCAGTGGCCCGGTTCAGCTCCCGGCGCGCTGTGCTTGCATGATCCAGCGGCGTAGTTAGTTCGATGAGCCGGCTGGGATCACATGAGCACTGGGCAACCAATCGGAGGTTGCAAAAGTTCATTCATGAGTTTGATAGTAAGAACTGTCAAACTCATGAAAACTCCGGGTGCCCAAAACAGTACTTAAACTTCAAATAAAAGTTTTAAAAAATCCCACTAATTAAATGAACTATTAATAACTGTAAAAAACTAATTTAAACAATTACTCAAATTTTTGAAAAAAATAATTTTTTAACAAATCGGGTCTAAAAATACACTTACCTTACTGTAAAGTCTTTAAAAATAATAAACCTGTGGAAAAAAAATTCTAACTTTAATTGATAGACCACTTACCTTTTAAAACGAAGTACTTACGTCTGCTTTTTTCTCGCGTAAAAACTGGAGGCCTTATCGCACGGGCAACCCTGTAAAAAAAAAAGGAATTTCAGCACGCACGCGCAGACTCCTGTGCGCACGCGTTCGACCTCTGAACCCCTTGGTTCAGAGGAAAGGAAATGCCGGTTTTCCACGCATGCACTGTGCATGCTGAAAACCGGCACTTCCATCGGGCCCACGCGTGAGTACACGGTGCTTACTCACGCATTGAGACCTGAATTACTGGGCCATAACATTTTTTTTAAATGTTGTGCTGTTATATTTTATACCAACAGAAAGATATAATACAGGAGCTGCCTATCTGGAAAATAAGTTCAAGCAGGGTAAGTTATGACTTGTGACTCACTCAAAATGCTTGTGAGCTACAATTTTCCTGTTCCAACAGTTTCTGGAAGGAACAGACTGAACAGATTGTGCTCCAAGCATATAGCTAAGGACAGGTCAGTGACAGAGCATGTTATTAACTGAGCAACCTCTCAAATAAATATGATTCATATTAGTAACACTTGACAACAAGTGACCACTATGAGAACGATGTATAAGCAGGATTGGAAAACGCCTCTATTTAACTAACAAAAGCCGAGTTACTTTCCAGCTACTCTGAGCTGAGCAACAAAAGGAGAGCTCCCCAGGTTGCAAGCAAAGGTTTCTTTATTCCTCTGTTTCCAATCCCTTGTTGCTTTTATTCTGCTTTCCCACTGCATCTGATCCTTTGTGGCCTGTCACAGCTCTTGCATGTTGGCTTGCCTCTCTGTACAAGAAATTATATCTTATTCCTTTTTAGGATTTCTTTGGTTAGCGGATCAAGTAATAGACATTTGATAATTGAAGAATGAATTTAGATTTATTGCGGAAATTCCAGCTTACTTACATATTGGCCTAGGCTTTCTGATTGGGGCGCATCTCCAGTTGGGCATGATTTCTGCCTGTGCCCCCTGATGCCCCCTCGAACCTGGCCATATTTACGGCCACCGGATCATTTGCATGCTGGAGGTGGCCTCTCCAGCCTCTGTCGGGGAACCGTGCCAGACTGCGGGAGGAGACTAACAAGAGGCTTCATGGGCACACCGCAGTGCGAGGAAGAAGGCAGCTTGAAGAGAATGGCGTTTTTGTGCTGAAATTTTTTTTTACTGCTGTTGCTGCGACGTATGCACGGCTGCTCTCGGAGAGTAGTTACACAGGTCCCTTTGTGATTATTGCTGTACGCCCACAACTTCCTGACAAACCACCTGCTGCACATAGGTTTATACCAGTCATGTAGGGTCTTGAATCTTAATTTACTCTTGCATACATATTAATGATTATTATTGAATATGCATATTGCATGCTGTATATATGTATATTGCAATCAAGGATGTCAAGCAGAATGATGCCTCATTAGTCAAGAATAATAGCTATTTAAAGAGATAGAAATAAACCACCACAGCTTAATATTTTATCAGCTGTGGCTCAGTGGGTAGCACTCTCGCCTCTGAGTCAGAAGGTTGTGGGTTCAAGTCCCACTCCAGGGACCTGAGCACAAAAATCTAGTCTGACACACCAGTGCAATACTGAGGGAGTGCTGCACTGTCGGAGGTGCCGTCTTTCGGATGAGACGTTAAACTGAGGCCCCGTCTGCTTCTCAGGTGGACGTAAAAGCTCCCATGGCACTATATCGAAGAAGAGCAGGGGAGTTATCCCCGGTGTCCTGGCCAATATTTATCCCTCAATCAACATCACTAAAACAGATTATCTGGTCATTATCACATTGTTGTTTGTGGGAGCTTGCTGTGCGCAACTTGGCAGCCACGTTTCCTACATTACAACAGTGACTGCACTCCAGAAGTACTTCATTGGCTGTAAAGTGCTTTAGGACATCCTGAGGTCATGAAAGGCGCTATATAAATGCAAGTCTTTCTTTCTTTATCCCAAAAGCTTGCCGATCTTATAGTACATTGTAGGGTAGATCCTTTCGATCGGTTCACATACAAACACTTAACACACTCACACTACATTCCTGTGTCCACTATTTTTATGCTGGTGTTAAGCTGTTTCTTTTAATTAAATGGGTTTACATGGTTTAAATTAAATGGGGGTGGGGGGTGGAGGAATCAGCCTGGAATCTTGAAGATGAGGAATTTTTTTTCCCAGAATTATTTTGTATTAGCCCTTTTACACAGATAGCGAAAGGGGAAGGCATGGTATCGCTCGATGGGTCTGGGCACACTCCCCCCCCCAGATGGTATCTGGGCACTGGAGTTGGGGCAGCACCTGAGATGCGCTTGCAGTGTCACGGGCACGTGCCAGCCCCATGTAAACCGCCCTCCACTGATCCTGCAAACACCAG
Source organism: Somniosus microcephalus (assembly GCF_052327205.1). Classification (NCBI taxonomy): domain Eukaryota; kingdom Metazoa; phylum Chordata; class Chondrichthyes; order Squaliformes; family Somniosidae; genus Somniosus; species Somniosus microcephalus. The sequence continues at coordinate 28,653,387 of NC_140994.1, forward strand.
CGGGTCAGCACTGGAGGCCACCAGTGTACCTGCTGTGATCGTACCCCGCACGTTTTCACTGGGATGGCCGCGCTTGTAAATTTACAGAGTTTGGGTTTGAACTGATGAACTATAAAAATATGGCACAATGTGTGATAGCTGTGAAGGTAAGAATCAGATCAAGCCACTTATTGTATTTGAGAGCTGTTATGTGATGATTTCAATCTTTTTTTTAAACCGCATTTATGGAGCAATTTTGTTTTAAATATTTTATATATGTATACAATTGCAATATTACAAACTACAGGTATATTTGGTAAATAAAATGTAGTGGCTAGCCATGATTAATAGTATAAGAACAATATATAATACATTACAGAGGAAAGGAGCCGTTAATTCTATTTCATATTATAGTTAAATAAAGCTAAATTCTGTACATAGTGTCTCTGTATAGAATGGCTCATTTTTTTGTTCACAATACTGCAGCGATTTCTTGTCTTATAGTAAAATGCAATATTCTTACATGTTGGGTGTTGCTCTAATGAGTTATACTAGACTATGAATGTGAGGGCTGGTTAGGCCAAATGGGCTTTTCCTTCTCTTAAAATTTCCTATATCCACTCTCCATCTGGCCTATGTTGTATCTGACCTGGGAGTGTTCTCGATGCTGAAATGTATCTATTCCATTCCCAACATTGATGCCTTTAAACCTGATGAACACAAAAATTCACTAAAATATAAATTTAAGCAAAATTATATTTTGAGAAATCTAAAACACCCCAAAAGTATAAGGGGGAAAAATTGGGTTGCTTTGCACCTCACGTTAGCGCCCCCCACCCCCCCAGGCGCTATTGGGGCGCAAAACACCTAGCGCCCAGGTGCGGCGCTGCTAACACCTCCCGCGAAATTCAGCAGGAGGCTAGTGGCGGCCGTAGCGCCCTGCAGCGCTGCACCTCTGGCGATGATGTCATCGCCATGTGCAGCGCCCCGGCCGCAAACTTCAGTTGCGCCCCCTGACCTACCGCCGAACAATATGTCTGACAGGGTCAGGGTGGTGTTTTTGCAGCCGCGGCGGCGCTAACTAAAGGGCAGTTGCTGGGCGGCCATTTTCTTTGGGCCCCATGCCAACACCTGCCGCCTTTCCATTCCCTCATGCGGGGTGCTGACCGCGATTGGTCAGCCCGGCACTCCTCTCGAGTGCCGGGCTGTTTTCCTGGCACCCCACTCCCTGGTGGTCCAGCAGGGCCCCAGTGCACACTGCGCTAGGCCCCTCCTCTTTAATCAGGGGACGGAGGCCTGTAATACCGCGGCGCTACATGCCGATGCGCGTGGCGCTGTTGCATGTAGCACCGCGATATTGAATGATACCGCCCCAGGAAGGAGAGGGAACGCTTCCAGTGGTGTTCCGCCTCCTGCTTAGGGCGCTACTCAGTTTAAGGCGCAGGGGCACTAACTTTTTCAGGGCGCTAAATGTAGCACCCTGGCAAAGTTAGCGCCCCAAAGGGGGCGCGACCCAACTTTTCCCCCTAAATCTTAAAAGATCTGGATGATCTGAGCTAAAATATTTCAGAACTAAGAAAAGTGCTTTGTTTCTTTTTGCACTGCCATGCTTTCTCTCTTTGGTCTCTGGGTTAATAACCCTGTTCCTGTGATCTGCAGTAAATTCTGCAACTTTTCTTTGCACCTTGCAACCACTCATTATTGTTCATTCCAAAAGACCAGTAAAACTATACCACCAAAGACTGTGAAAGAGTGAAATAAATGTAAAACGTGCAAAGCTTTTTACAGATTACTTTGCTGTGGTGGTCATTAGATGATTCTTGCTTTTTAATTCTTGCACACAATAAAATATGAAATGCAAACTGGAACAAAAGAAAAGATGGAAAAGTAAAGTAACAAAGGTTGGGGAAGCAGTAATGTATGAATACATACAGTGTTCATATGCAGTTCCTTTGTCTACTATTTTAATGGTGTTATTAACCATCTTAAAATTACCTTGCCATCTTTAAAAGCCTTCTGGAAACCTAATTTTTTGACCACACCTTTTATTTACCTCCCCCAACTCTTCCTCTAGCCGGTGTCCAATCCCTCACTCTTTGTGAATTGTCTTGGGACGTTTTGTTTTATTGAAGGTGTTCTGTAAGTGCAAGTTATTGCTTGTTGCTGATAAGAAAGAGGTAACATTCATCTGCAGATTGGGTGACCCATTAACACTGCTGCTGGTATGGGTGTCCACTCCTAATATGACCTGCTTCCCCAAGATTTGGGATTAGGTCATGGTGGGGACGGGGTGGAACTTCCGCCCTGTCACATTTTCCGAACTGCAACAGCACTACTGAAATTCCTCAAATACAAATATTATGGCCGGAATTTTTTGGGGTCCACACGGGCACGATTGGAGGCGAGCCAGGTGGGAAATTTGAAATATTTTGCAGTGGGTCAGGAACCCACCGTCATCCAGCCCCCATGCACCTTTCCCTTGGGTGTGTTTGCCGGCACGGCAGCGACCCAACCGGCAGAGGCGGGTGACCTAGTTCAAATCATTAAGAGGTAGTTGTCAGACCCTTAAGCGCCTTTTTCAGCCTACTTTTCAAATTTCCCTGGCTGTCCATGGGATTCACACAGCTCAGGAACCACGTCTATCAGCCTGAGGCGGGAGTTGAGTGACCATTGATCCAGCTGATTAGTTGACAGCATGAAATGTACTATAAAAGCTCCCACCTCACAGCTGATCACTTTCCTCAGGCAGAAGCTGTTGCTGACTGCATTCCCAGCACACCTTTAGCTTTCTACAGGCTGCAAGTGTTTCCAGCAAATTCACCATCCAGTCTCACCTCATTGTTACAAACTATCACACCATTGACAGCTTGTTCATTTGATCTCTTCTTGACCTGCCATCTATTCCATCAGCATGGGTGCCGTTTATATTATCTCACCTTGGACCTCAGAATCATACCATGATGAGCCACAACACCAGCAGCACCAGGCGCACCAGCAGCACCAACAACAACACCACCAACCTTCTCCTCAACCACCTGATGCTGCACAGGTCAGAGAGCATCAGGGCAGGGCTGCACCGCGCCAGAGGCAAAACCCCCAACACAGGGTATACTGGCAGAGGATGAGCTTCCTCAACATGGCTGAGCAGCAGTGCCAAAGGAGGCTTAGGCTATCATGCCAGGTCGTCGCAGACATTTGCACCATGCTCAAGCAAGGCTTGCAGCCCAGAGGATTGGGTGGACACACCTTACCAGTGGTTGTCAAAGTCACCAGCGCCCTCAACTTCTTCGCCTAAGGCTCCTTCCAGGGATCTGCAATAGACATTTGTAGGATCTCGCAGTCGGCCGCCCACAGATGCATCACAAAGGTCACTGATGCCATGTTTGACAAGTCAGCCAATTATATCAACTTTGCTACTGATGAAGCCAGTGTTACTGAGCAGGCATTTGGCTTTGCCACTCTGGCTGGCTTCCCATGGGTGCAGGGCGATATCGATTGCAAACACGTGGCCACCAGGGCATCCCATCATCACCCAGGAGTCTTTGTCAACTGCAAGGGCTTCCACACCCTCAGTGTGCAGCTGGCCTGCAACCATAGGAAGATCATCATGCATGTGTGCGCCAAATTCCCTGGCAGCTGCCATGACTCTTTCGTCCTTCATCAATCCACCCTCCCTCAGCTCTTCACTCCTCCAAACAGACATTCCAGCTGGCTGCTTGGAGACAAGGGCTAACCACTGAAGATGTGGCTCATTACACCCTTGAGGAGACCAAGTACTGAGGCCCAGGAGAGATACAATGAAAGCCACATTTCCACCAGATGTGTCATAGAGCAGACAATAGGCATGCTCAAAATGCGCTTCAGATGCCTTGACAAATCTGGAGGAACCCTTCAGTACGTACCAGCGAGGGTCTCCAGAATCGTCGTGGTCTGCTGCATCCTGCACAACATAGTGCAGCAGCAAAGGTTAGTGCTGCATAAGGAGCAAGGCACTGAGCGCACAGCCTCTTCAGAGGAGGAGGAGCAGGAGGAGGTGAAGGAGCATCAGCTGGAAGATGAGGAGGAGCAGGAGCTGAAGGAACCTGCGGGTCAGATCCCACCAGCACCTGAGCACATTGCTGCCCGGGAAGCTAGTGATGACCTCATCATGGCCAGATATACTCAACTTTACGTAGTTGGCTGCCATATGCTGCACCAGGTTGGCACCACCCCACAGCAACATCATAAAGGATCCCTACAATGACTAAGCCATTCCTTTCACACTCATCACCATTGCTGGAGGTACCGTTATGTCTCACCATTCACTGCAACTCACATAGCCACTTCCAAAGGTGCACACAAATTTGTCCAATGCTGGAAAGTGATGAAAATAAAGATTTTTATGGTTGACAATACATTAACGGAAATTTGACATTAACATTGAATAAAACACCCAAGTGGCTATCCTTGTGATTTTACCTGTGTGTTATCTTTCTCTTACGCGTGCTTCTACGAGGTGCTACCCCTGTGGCTTCAGCAGAGGTAGAGGCAGCCTGTTCACTTCCCTGCTGCAACTGCTTAGACACTCTTGGCGGACGTCCTCTGGGTTTTGGAGCCTGTGATGGCCCCGCCAAAGTCTGCTCCTCCTGCAACTGTGCAGGGGCAGACTTGACCATCGCTGTCCGAGGAGGCATCTGGGGCTCAGACTGAGGGGCTGGCAATGGGGGAGAAGTGTAAGTGCTTTGAGAGGAGGCCACACTTCCATGTCCCCTCTCACCATCATCTCTCTCATGGGCCACCTACACTTCCCTGCTAGCAAGGGGCTGGAGAGCACCTTGCTGCACAGCAGTGGGGCCATGAGGACCCACGTCTATGCTGACATCCTTCCTAGAGAGGAGGTCTATGAGCTTCTGCCATCTCTTCTCCATAGATAGCATGTGCTCCTGTGAGTGGCGCATTGGCTGCTCCATGCAGGTGGCCACCCTTTCCATGGAAGAGCCTACAGTCGCCATCGCCTGCGACATGGTGGTGCTCATGTTGGAGCTGGACTCCTCCATTCTCTGAACATTTGCAGACATCGCGGTCGCAAAACCTGTCAGAGCCTCCTGCACTTCTTGCTGCACCTCCAGGATCGCCTTCTTTCTGGATGGCCCCCCGAGAGTCAGCGTCTGCATGCAGCTGAGCAGAGCTGGGAGTTTCCTACACACTCCTGCTAGGAGTCTCCACTGCTGTCCCTGTCTCTACCATCTGCTCTTGCCCACTTGTGACTTGTGACGGACCCGGTGACAACATTACTCTATCTCGTGTGGGACCCACCGAGGTGTGCGTCTCTGCACTGGTGCTGGGTGCGCTCATGTCTGGTGACGCTGCCCCCTCAGAGGCTGGAGGCTCTTCTGAGGAGTCGTCACAATGAGGGAGTCATCGGAGAACCTGGGTGCAGCCCTCTGCCTCTGTGCAGTCATGTCTTCAACTGTTTGGAGCAATGAAAGTCTCCAATGCAATGCCTGCACACTCCTAGATGAACCTTCAAATGCAATGTGGCCATGGCTCCTTTAAATATCTCGGTTGAAAACGTTTCATCGATGATGTCATCAGACCGCACTTTTTAATAGGGCCGGGTAACACGTAGGGCGGGCTTAATAGGCCCATGAGCGCAAAGTCGATTTCTGCAATGGGGTGGAAGCAACAACGGGGTCGCGGCCCGCCATGCCGACTGCCTGCACCCAACCCGCCCAGCTAAAGAAAATTCAAGCCTATGTTGCAAATGAATTATTTCTGCATGCAATCATTTCAATTTTTGATGGTCCAAAATGTGGATGGCCTATTAAGGACACATCCAGCGACATTTTTAGTGCCAGTTGTAATTGCCTCTTTTCTGTGACCTCCGCAGAGTTCAGAACGAATTGATGGGTGTGTCTATATAATTATAGGTAGTAGAATTCAAAAAAACACTGGAATGTAAAAACTATCGCAATTTGCAAGTATTACAATAGATGGTTTTTCTTCAATTTTCTCTCCTTTTCTCCCAAGGGCACTGATTCATCCTGGGTATGGTTCTCATGAAGTGTCGACCTCCTTGCACCTTCAGTGGGTTGAAAATCAGGCAGTTTCTACAACGGGCAAAGAGTTACAGTTTCTGTTTTGTGCTGTGCCTCCACATCCACCAGTAACTGTGCTTAGATTAGTTAGCCAGAGAGAGAGAAGACTTTCGTTCAGTTTAGGCTGAGCTAAGCCTTGTCCCATAGGTGAAATGATAATTGTTAACTCACTCCCCTACCTAGCTCCATAAGTGGCAGTAGGGTATAGAGAGCAGGCAAAAAGAAAATACTGAAATAACAACAGAAAATGCTAGAAATACTCAGCAGGCCAGGCAGCATCCGTGGAGAGAGAAACAGAGTTAATGTTTCAGGTCTGGGACCCTTCATCAGAACTGGAAAAAGCTGGAGATGTAACAAATATTAAGCAGGTGCAGAAACAGGGGGGATTGGGGTTAGGAGGGGAGGAAGGAATAGAAAGAATACCCTGTGCTTTTGTAAGAGGCAGGAAAGATAAAATGTTGCAAATGGGAATGGCAAAAATCATACTGCATGAAAAATGGGGGCAGGGATAATTATCTGAAATTGTTAAACTCAATGTTGAGTCCGGCAGGCTGCAAAGTGCCCAATCGAAAGATGAGGTGCTGTTCCTCGAGCTTACGTTGAGCTTCATTGCAGCAATGCAATAGCCCGAGGACAGAGAGATCAGAGTGGGAGTGAAGCGGTGAATTAAAGTGACAGGCGACCGGAAGCTCAGGGTCACCCTTACGGACTGAACGGAGGTGTTCCGCAAAGCGGTCACCCAATCTGCGTTTGGTCTCCCCAGTGTCGAGGAGACCGCATCGTGAGCAGCAAATACAGTATATTAAATTGCAAGAAGTACACGTAAATCGCTGTTTCACCTGGAAGGGGTGTTTGGGGCCCTGGACAGTGGGAAGGGAGGAGGTAAAAGGGCATGTGTTGCATCTCCTGCGCTTGCACGGGAAGGTGCTAGGTGAAGGAGAAGGGCTGTTAGGGGTGATTGAGGAGTGGACCAGGGTGTCGCGGAGGGAGCGGTCCCTTCGAATGCTGAAAGGGGAGGTGAGGGGAAGATGTGTTTGGTGGTGGGATGCACCTCATCTTTCGATTGGGCACTTTGCAGCCTGCCGGACTCAACGTTGAGTTTAACAATTTCAGATAATTATCCCTGCCCCCATTTTTCATGCAGTATGATTTTTGCCATTCCCATTTGCAACATTTTATCTTTCCTGCCTCTTACAAAAGCACAGGATGTTCTTTCTACTCCTTCCTCCCCTCCTAACCCACCCCCTCCCCCTGTCTCTGCACCTGCTTAATATCTGTTACATCTCCAGCTTTTTCCAGTTCTGATGAAGGGTCCCAGACCTGAAACGTTAACTCTGTTTCTCTCTCCACGGATGCTGCCTGGCCTGCTGAGTATTTCCAGCATTTTCTGTTGTTATTTCAGATTTCCAGCATCCGCAGTATTTTGCTATTACAAAAAGAAAATACTGTTTGGCCCATCAAGCCTGCTTCCTCCACAGACCAGATACAATCAGTGCTATCATGTCCCGACCCCGACCCATCCAATCCAACTCAGCCTTCTGAAGAAAGGAAAAACTATAATCCTCAAATGGAATCAAGCAAAACTTTGACATGTTTATCTATCCCCACCATTTCTATTTAAAGAAACACATTTTAAAAGGGAAATATTTAAAATTCAGAGGTGGGTCTCCTGATTGTCTGCCATAACTTCAGCAGAAGATTCCTGGAAACCCTGAAGAAATGGCTTTCCATGGATGCTCCACTTAAGTTACGGTAATGATCAGGAAATTCAACCCTGCGGTCACTTCAAGAAATACCCAAGTCATTGAACTTTAGCAGGAGTTAGTAACCAGGAATGTCGACATGTAGTGGAGATTTTGGGGGAAAAATTCGATTGCTTTGTGCCTCCCGTTAGCGCACAAGAGGGTGCTAATGGGGCGCAAAGCAACTAGCGCACGGGCGCAGCAATGTTTGATCCGCTTGTGAAATTGACCAGACATTTTGCAGCGGCGCAAAACACTACCGCCACAATCTCCTGTGCCTGCAGATTGTGACGTCAGTCGAGCGTGCAACGCCCCGATAGCACCCCAGACCGGATATTGAGTGGCGCCCCCTGCCTTACCGCCTGCCGCTAGCAATGACAGGTTGCGGGGAGCAGTCGGGAAGGGACTGGGGGAGCGCTATTTAAAGGCGGCCGCTTCCTGCCTTTTTTTTGTCAGCGACATTTTTACACCACGCATACTGAGAGAGAGAGAGAGAGAGACTTCTGGAGAGATTCAACGCTGTGTGAAGGAGTTTTGGGTACTGAGCGGCACTTTGCAGGTTCATTTTGATTTGACCTTCCTTGCATCGATTTAGAAGAGAGTGTGGGGGCTGCACTCTGAGCTCTTTCCCTGGGCCTCTCCATTGTTCTTTCCAGCAGATTTGATGTACAGGTCTCTCCAGGCCGAGATTCAAGGCTGCAATGAGCAGGGTGTGGGTGGAGAGCAAGATCGACCCTCCCCTTTAAGAACTGGCCGGCGCCAGTGTGTCTGTGTTCCATTGTTGACTGACATCACATGAGCTTCGCCAGCGCTCTGAGGTAGCGCCTCGCTCCTCGGTGTTAGCACCTTAAGAGAGGTGTGCAATGCCTGATTTAGCTCTCCAATCACCTCCAGGAGCGATAGAAGCCAAATTTGCACCCAGCCGATAATTGCGCCCCAAACGGGGTGATACCGAATTGATCCCCCTTTGGCTTCACTCCTGTGGGGCAAAGCTTCAATATTAGATGAACACGTACTAAACTCAAGTTGTAAACGGGACTGTACAAATCACGATAAACCCAAGAACAAATTTTCTTAAAGATGGTTTTTAAACTATGTAAAACACTTTCAATATTGTTCTGTTCAAAAGTTGACTGTCACCTAAAAATTGATCTGAAATGCCAGACAATAATCCAACACCACTGAAACATACTATTGGAAAAAAATAGCTCTATCATTCTGATTCACATGTATTGATTTATTTATTTCACCGCCCATCAATTTTTTTCTCCTCTGAAAGTACTGACTTTTGCTGGGATACAGTTGTACAAGTGCTAGGCAACTTCCTGTACCTCACCCATGTGAGCACTCTTCATGCTGAGTCCAGTTAGTGAGTCTGGTAGTCAAACCAGAGCATCACAAACAAACCCAATCTTGTCCCCGCCTGATGTACGTGTACACGCGCACATGCACACACACGCACACACACGCACACTTCCAATAGGAGTCAGGAGTGAGAACCCTGACTATTTTTGGCTGGTTGGATTACCAAGTTATCTAACTGTTGATTTAGAAGAACACGTTAATAAGACTTAAGCAGAGAGTTAACATAGTGTGGTTCATTGTTTCTGCGCACGGATCACAACAACAATTTGCATTTATGTTTAGCTCCTTTAACGTAAAGAAACATTCCAATGGGCTGCACAAATAGTTGTAAGGAAAACAAAGCCCCTGAAATTGCTCAGAGGTTCTTGCAGTCTCCCTCCAGAGTAATAGAGATCATAGCTGCTGTTTGGAATGTCAACCTTAAGGCATCCATAGAAGCAGTGGGATCATTTATAAGCACCATTCTTGCTACTGTGTCTGTTATCACTGCAGTTGTCACTATTGTTGCTGACTGCTCAATGGCAGACCGTAGTTATTATGTCCGTGTGTAATTGAGACACGGACTGCAGGAGTTGGTTACAACAGGTGTTTACTGAGTGGAGACAAAACTGGAACTACTATGCAAAGTTACTACACAGGCTTATATACAGGGGTGGTCACTACTGGTACTGCAGTATACAGGGGCTGCAGAATATAGTTCCTTCTGCAAAGTACATACACTACAATTCCTCCCCTTTTAGCTAAACAGTACATAACATTCGATTAATAATTAAATAACATATTTATAATTACAGTTGTTGCTATATACATTAGCTGATGTTAAGCAATTATAAGTTCAGTCTTTGAGGAGGCTTCCTGATTCTGTCTGGATAACGCCTCGTTGGGGTATCAGGTTCTTCTGGCAAAGTTGATTCGGAATCAACGTCGTTGTTTGGTTCGTCTGCTTCCAATATCACCGATTCTGAGGTAGATGCAATTGGTACTTCGGTTTCATCACCAGGTGTATCGGATCATGGTGTGGAATTGACGTTTTCCAGTGACTCTAGAATCTGGTCAGCATGGCGTCTTACAATGCTCACTCCAACGTCCACGGTATACATTAGAGGTCCTTGCCGTGTGCAGATCGTTCCTGGCTGCCATTTCTCTGTGCGGTAGTCCCGGGCCAAAACTGGTTGACCTATCTTAAAACTCCTGGTCAGCCTTTCATTCATATTCTGAAACTGCCTGTTCTCCACATCTCTTCTGATGTTTGGCTTAACCAAATCCAAGCGGCATCGTAGTCTTCGATTGAAGAACATCATGGCTGGAGTTTGGTTGGTAACCGCATGTGTCGCATTCCGGTAGGCAAACAAGAAGTTATCCACCTTGTGTTGTAGGTGTATGTCTTCATTACACATTGCCTTGATAGCCTTCTTGAATGTTTGAACGAACTTCTCAGCCAATCCATTGGTGGCTGGATGATATGGGGCGGATGTGTAATGCTTAACACCATTGTTCTTTAAGAACCTCCGGAACTCTTCAGACACAAACTGTGGTCCATTGTCGGATCAAATCTGTTCAGGCAGCCCATTTCTGGCGAATATGGTTCGTAAGACTGTGATAGTTTTTTCTGTGGTGGACATTTTTATTACCTCTGGCCACTTTGAATGTGCATCCACCGCAATTAAAAACATCGAGTCCATAAATGGACCAGCAAAATCAATGTGCACCCTTTGCCATGGGGATGAGGGCCACTCCCATGGATGTAGAGGGGCTTGTGGTGGGGCGTTTTGGACCTTCTGGCATCCTGTACAGCTCTTGGTCATACATAGATACATAGATACATAGAAGATAGGAGCAGGAGTAGGCCATTCGGCCCTTCGTGCCTGCTCCGCCATTTAATGAGATCATGGCTGATCCTTTAATTCAGTATCCCGTCCCCGCCTTCTCTCCGTAACCCTTAACCCCTTTTGCCCGTAGAAATATATCTAATTCCCTCTTAAATATATTTAATGAGCTGGCGTACACTGCCCTCTGTGGCAATGAGTTCCACAGGTTCACCACTCTCTGAGTGAAGAAATTCCCCCTCATCTCTGTCCTAAATGGTTTAGCCCTTATCCTTAAATTATGTCCTCTAGTTCTGTTTTCACCCGCCAAGGGAAACATTCCTTCTGCATCCAGTCTGTCTAGACCTGTCAGAATTTTATACACTTCTATGAGGTCCCCTCTCAATCTTCTAAACTCCAGTGTGTACATCCCTAAACTACATAGTCTCTCCTCATAGGTCATTCCCGCCATTCCTGGTATCAGCCTGGTGAATCGCCGCTGCACCCCCTCCATGGCAAGAACATCCTTCCTCAGATGAGGCGACCAAAACTGTACACAGTACTCGAGGTGTGGTCTCACCAGTGCCCTGTACAGCTGCAGCAAGGTATCCCTGTTCCTGTATTCTAACCCTTTTGCTATGAAGGCCAGCATACCGTTTGCCTTCTTGACCGCCTGTTGCACCTGCATGCTCGCCTTCAGTGACTGGTGTACAAGAACACCCAGGTCTCTCTGTACTTCCCCCTCTCCCAATCTATTGCCATTTAAATAATAATTTGCCCTCCCGTTCCTGCACCCAAGGTGGATAACTTCGCACTTGTCCACATTATAGTGCATCTGCCATTTATCCGCCCAATCTCCCAGTCTGTCCAAATCGCTCTGGAGCTTCCTGGTCTCTTCCTCTGAGCCCACCCCACCTCCTAGTTTAGTGTCGTCTGCAAATTTGGAAATGCTGCATCCGACTCCCTGATCCAGGTCATTAATGTAAATTGTGAACAGCTGGGGGCCCAGGACAGATCCCTGTGGTACCCCACTTGTTACTGCCTGCCATTCAGAAAATGAGCCGTTTATTCCAACTCTCTGTTTTCTATCTGACAGCCAGTTCCCTATCCACGCCAAAACTTTCCCCTTTATCCCATGAGCCTCAATTTTCCATGCTAATCTTTTATGTGGGACCTTATCGAAGGCCTTTTGGAAGTCCAGGTACACCACATCTACTGGCTCTCCCCCATCTATTCTACCAGTTACTCCCTCAAAAAATTCCAATAGATTAGTCAAGCACGATTTACCCTTTGTAAATCCATGTTGACTCTGTCCTATCCTGTCCCCATTTGCTAAGTGCTCCGCTATTTCATCCTTAATGATGGACTCCAGCATTTTGCCCACAACTGATGTAAGGCTTACAGGTCTGTAATTACCTGCTTTTTCCCTACCCCCCTTTTTGAATAGTGGGGTAACGTTAGCTACCCTCCAATCCATCGGCACTGTTCCCGAGTCTCTTCGATTTCTCTATCGATTCCCAGCCACCACACAAACGCTCTGGCTAAGTTCTTCATTTTTACCCCTCCCAGATGACCCTCATGAAGCTCATTGAGCACTCTATCCTTCAATTTGGGTGGAATTACTACTCTGGATCCACACATCAAGGTTCCTCTGCACACTGACAGCTGTTCTCTTCTCGGCGAGAATGCTGGCAACAGTGGTTCGCCATGTGCTGGCCATCCCTTCACCATTAAATCATAGGCCCTGGAGAGTGTCGGGTCATTTCGTGTTTCCTTTTCTATGTTTGCATTCGTCACAGGTAGACATTCGACTATGGTCGAGTGGAATATCTCCACAGGATCCACTGCAGGTGCTTCTTCCACCGTCGGCAATGGTAGGCGCGACAATCCATCAGCATTCCCATGCTGTTTAGTTCCTTTGTACTCGATGTCATATTGGTGTGCCCCTAGGAAAAGGGACCACCTCGGTAGCCGTTGTGCTGTCATTATCGGGATGCCCTTCTGAGGGTTGGAAATGGAGACAAGAGGTTGATGATCAGTTAGTAGAGTAAATTTCTGACCGTGCAGGTAGTGATTGAACTTCTTCACCCCCCACACCAGGCTGAGGGCCTCTCTGTCAATCTGGGCGTAGTTACGCTCGGCTGAAGTTAACGAGTGTGACGTAAAAGCTATCGGCCTCTCTGAACCATCAAGGAATTTATGTGACAGTACCGCTCCAATGCCGTAGGGAGACGCATCACACGCCAGTCTTATCGGTAGTGGTGGGTTATAGTGAGCCAATACTTCTCTTGAAGTGATTAGGTCTTTACTCTTCTGAAAGGCCCGCTTACATTCATCGCTCCATTTCCATGCTACTCCAGTTTGTAGTAGGGCGTTCAGTGGGTGCAGAATTGTGGACAAATTCGGCAAAAACTTATGGTAGTAATTCACCAATCCGAGGAATGACCTCAGTTGCGACACATTTTCAGGCGCTGGAGCCTTAACTACCGCTTCAATTTTGTCAGGGGACTTATGTAACCCCTCTTCATCAATCACGTGGCCACAATACGATATCTGTTTCTTAAAAAACTCGCACTTGGGGCGATTGGCTCATAGCCCATGTTCTCTTAGTCTAGTGAGCACCTGCTCTAGGTTGGCAAGGTGTTCACTGTCAACTTCACCTGTCACTAGGATGTCGTCCAAGTAACACTGAGTCCCCGGAATCCCTTGCAGGACTTGTTCCATCGCTCTTTGCCATATCGCCGGAGCTGATGCTACTCCGAATACCAGTCGATTATACTGGTAAAGACCTTTGTGAGTGTTTATCGTGAGATACTTCCTAGAGGATTCTTCAACCTCCATCTGCAAATATGCTTGTGCTAGGTCAATTTTTGTAAAACACTTCCCTCCAGATAGTGAGGCGAAAATATCTTCTATCCTCGGGAGAGGATACTGTACTGTGTGAAGGACTGGGTTCACTGTCACCTTGAAGTCCCCACAGATGCGAACCTTCCTTGGCTCCTCAGACTTATTGTTTAATGTTTTCTTCATGACAGGAACGGTGGGTGTCGCCCACTCGCTCCAGTCTACCTTAGATAACATGCCTGCATTCTCCAGATTCTCCAGCTCTGCCTCGACGGCTGGGTGAATTGCATACGGTACCGGTCTTGCTTTGAAAAACTTGGGAATTGCATTCTCTTCTATTTTTATCGAGGCGGTAACGCCTTTAAGAGTTCCCAGTTCTTGTTGAAATACCTCTTTGGCGTTAGCTAAGATTGTTGACAATCGTCCAGGTGTGACGTCGTCATCCTTTTTACCAGCCACAGTCAGTGCCTGAATGGAGTGCCAGTCTAAACTTATCTTTCTGATCCATTCACGTCCCAATAACGGTGGTCCACCATCTTGCAGTATGTACAGATACAATTTCTGTATTTCCTTGCCGTTGTATTCGACAGGCACCCTTATTTTCCCTCTGGGGTATACTTTCTGCCCCGTATACGTCTTCAACACAATGGATGTCTCTTTTAAGGGTATGTGTGAGAATAGCCGCTCGTAGTCTCGTCGATTCATGACGGTCAGGGCTGATCCTGTATCCAATTCCATTTTGACTTGGGACCCTGCTATCGTGAGGGTGACCCAAATGGTTCGGTGATCCTCTTTCGCGATTACGTTGTGAAGTTTGAGACAGCTTAGTCTCTTGTTCCTGGATTCACTATCGCTCTTCTGGTCTTCGGAACTACTGTCCGTCATCTTTTGTACTTTCCTGTACTGTTCCTTAGTAGCCTTTTTGTTGTCGTTAGTCTTCTTCCCAGACCTGCAAACTCGTGCAATGTGTCCCATCTTTCCGCATTGCCTGCATATTTTGTCCTTGGACCAGCAGTCCTTCTGGTCATGGGCTGTTCTGCCGCAGCGATAACATTTTTCAAATCCCCGTGTCATTTCATGGGTGCCGTATTCCTGTGGCTTTTGCAGTATTTCCGCAGCTCCCCTTGCTGCTGCTTCGTACGATACTGCCACGCTGAAAGCCTTATCTAGCGTCAGCTCTTTCTCTGAGAGTAACCTCTTCTGGGTTCCTTCACTCAGGAGTCCACAGACAAATTTGTCCCAAAGGGTGTCTGCCAGTCCTGCTCCGAACTGGCAGTGCTTTGATAGCTTGCGTAGTTCCGTAAGGTAATCAGCATTGCTCTCATCTTTATGCTGATTTCTCTTGTGGAATTTAAATCTTTCTGCTATCACCAGCGGTGTAGGATTTAAGTGTTCCTGTAGGATATCAACAATTTCGTTAAAACTCTTCGCCATCGGTTTGGCTGGAGTGATCAGGTTCCGCAATAGGCCGTACATTCTTGCGCCCATTAAGTTTAGTAGTACCGATGCCTTTTTCTCATCGGCTACTTCGTTTGCCTTGCAATATACTTCGACTCTTTCCACATACGTGGTCCAGTCTTCTATTGCATTATCGAAGGCAGTGATATTGCCAGTCTTCGGCATCTTGGAAATCTAAGATGGTGCCTTCCGTGCTTTGCCTTCTTCCCCGATTGAACAAAATGGCGCCTCCCGTGCTTTGCCTTCTTCCCCGCTGGATTAAGATGGCGCCTTCCACGCTTCCTGTCTTCTCTGCTGCTGCTAGCGCTGTTGCTGGCGTTTTTATGCCTTGATGGCGACGCCCTATGGTCTTCGCGCACTTCCCCCCCCCGTGCTGCTGCTAACGCCGCTCTCCGCGGTCCCCGTGGCAAACTGCAGCTCCTCGCGGCTTTCTGCGCTTCTAATTTCTTTTATTTTCTCGTCGTCAGAGCAAACCCTACGGGACACTTTCCTCCCTCTTCTCGGGTCTGTACGCTGCCCGGCTTCGTAGCACCGGCCGCGCCCTGTGTGCTCCACCCTCTCTCTCTCTCCTCTTCCCGACAACGCTGCTCGGCCCCGTTGAAAAGCCACCTGATCGAGCTCTAGCCCGTCGCAGCCCAAGAAGGATCAGTGTACTACCTGCCACCAGCCCGATTAGCTGGAACACCATAGACAGGATAACCAAGCCCCGCTCTCGACAGCCTCTCCTGCAAATCTTCAAATCCGATGAATCAGAGGCGGTTGCCCACCGTCGACGCCCGTTTCTTCTGTTTGTTTTTTTTTCTTTCTTCCTTCTGGCCTCGACCTCTAACAACTTCGCTTCAGGGATGGATCCCCATGAGGTGGTGCAGAACCGTAGGTAAGTTCGGATCTGCTCGTCGCCAGTATTATGTCCGTGTGTAATTGAGACACGGACTGCAGGAGTTGGTTACAACAGGTGTTTACTGAGTGGAGACAAAACTGAAACTACTATGCAAAGTTACTACACAGGCTTATATACAGGGGTGGTCACTACTGGTACTGCAGTATACAGGGGCTGCAGAATATAGTTCCTTCTGCAAAGTACATACACTACAGTAGTGCAGACTAATATATATCCATTTTAATTAAACCACCTTCTATTGTTGGGTGTATAAGGGCAAAGAACCAATCTGTTGGCAATCAAGCCCACTAAGGTCTGTCTAGGTGTTCTACCATTATCAATGAATGTATGAGAATCTATGTAACCCCAACTTAGGAGAGGCAGTTAAAGAAAGGATGAAAGAAAGAACTTGCATTTATGTAGCATCTTTCATGACTTTAGGACGCCCCAAAGTGTTTACAGCCAATGAAGTACTTTTGAAATGTAGTCACTGTTGTAATATAGGGAAGTAATGTAGATAGCATGGCAGACATCTGCCCTATACCATCTTGGTGGCCACTCATCACCCACCACTACTGGTACTCTTTCATCCCTAGCTAATTGTCACAAAATGTCTGTATCTGTCCTGATACAAGTGTGGGTGGTGATTATTGGTATTGTGGCAGCTTGGTTCTCCTTGTTCTGTGAAGAGCGCAGTTTGAACATTATGAATACAGAGTATGCTTATCCATATGGGCACGCTACTGTCATCACATTACATGCATTATTATATATTTATATATACAATCATTGCGTAAGTGCATATTGATGTAATATATTAAGAAAATCACAGAATATATGATTTATGAATATTTGTGTACACCCCACCAGCCTTTTTAAGCCCAATGCCTTTGAGAGCTTCCTCAAAATTAATCAACTATTCTCTTCTCATATTTTGTGCAAGGTTTCTACTGGCAGTGTATACCACCTGATCGGCTTTGATTATGAGATTTATCATTAAATATAAGAGCTGTGTGGATTGAGACAGGGTAGTTTAGTATGGAAATTCCTCCTTGCAGTATATTCTCTACAATCATGGTGTGCGTAAAGTAATTTCTATTTACACTTGTACTACTTGCCTTGTTCCATCTTATTAACATTTCTCTGTATGAGCGCAGCATTTTTGCTTGCCATTTTAACAGCTGCAATTTGTCAGTATTGTGGTTCCACTTTTATTAGCTATTTGATAGGAGGGAACAATGACATGAATTATGGTAAGTGTATTCATGTAACATGTACATTAATCAGTGAAGTACTCATTATTGTACATTAACTATAGACACAAGCCCTTCAATATAAATTGCTTACCAAAATGTTAGCAACAAGACTTAGCAGGGTTATTAGGAAGGTCATCCACCTCAACTAAGCTTATTCTGCTGACAATACATATTCAACAGAGAACGTATCGTGATTTTATTGCATCCAGATTGCAGTCTTGGCATCTCAGAAATGATTACATCCTTTCTCAGTATCTATACTTCGTCTTTAAACCTGCAATTCTAGCCTGTAAGATTAATTGAACAAAGGCAATATTTATTTCACTGTTCAAAATGCATTTCCAACCTGTGGGTAAGTCATTCACCCTTCAGATGGGTAACAGAAGCTGCACTAGAAGTATTTTTTTACACAAGCTGGTCTGTTATTGTCAGGTAGAACATAATTAGGGCACTGCCACAAATAAAAGAAAAGCTGAACAGATGGGTTTCCCTTGTGCTTCACATTGGGTCGAATTAGACAGCACTATGGAGTAGCCTGATGGATCAGAATGCCACTTGTGATTTCTCATGAGTGGCCAACCTCAACCATGTCATTGTAGGAAGCATTGAGGACAATGCCCCATAACGAGAAAAGGAAAACCAGAGGATTGGTTGCCCTGGCTGGCCTGTGCGCCTCCTAGCGACCAACTGTAGAGTCGTATTGAGCTTCCCTCAGGAAATGTGTGGTAATTGGAGACTGACAGAAAAAAATAAAATTACCAAAAAAAAATAATGTTCTGCTGGTGATATCACTGCATAAATCAGGTATTTTCCAAAACAACTCATTGTGTGATTTTAGAATTAGGGTTAGAAAGCATTCTGCAGTTCATAGAGTTCCTGGAAATGAATGTAAGGACAGTATGAATTTAAATTTCATATAAACAGGAGGTGGAACTAGCATGACTCTTTAATTACAAAAAAAAATTAAAAAAATTATCTGTTAAGTATTATTTTTCCATTTCCTCTCTTGCCATTAGGTCAGTTCTCAGGCTTTCTATCAATCCTGTTTTTTAACCAGCCACTAAGGTAAACAACATCAGTGACCAGTGCTCCAGTTTCCCCACCAGCCTTGCAAGGAGCTCCTAACTTGTGCTTGGTGCCGGCCCATGACAGCATTACTGAAATTGGGAACCTGTGCATGATCAACATGAACCAACATTCATTCAGTGGCGCAACAAATTGGATCTCTAATCTCTCACAAAAAATATTTTTAATTAATTAAGTAATGAGGAGTCATTAAATATGTACAGCAATGAATTCCTGTAGCCGCTATGAATTACATGGTCAGACATGAATTCTGAGAGACATAGGTTTCCAGTACTGAAAGTTATTACTGGACCTATGACCACACCAATGCATTTTATTAATGCTTGATCACTGCTGACAGTACACCTTAAAAGAACATAAGAACAGAAGAAATAGGAGCAGGAGTAGGCCATTCGGCCCCTTGAGCCTGCTCTGCCATTCAATAAGATCATGGCTGATCTTCTACCTCATCTCCACTTTCCTGCACTAGCCCCATATCTCTTGATTTCCTTAATATCCAAAAATCTATCGATCTCTGCCTTGAATATACTCAACAACTGAGCCTCCACAGAGAATTCCAAAGATTCACCACCCTCTGAGTGAAGAAACTTCTCCTCATCTCAGTCCTAAATGGCCGACCCCTTACTCTGAGACTGTGACCCCTGGTTCGAGACTCCCCAGCCAGGGGAAACATCCTCCCTGCATCTATCCTGTCAAGCCCTGTAAGAATTTTGTATGTTTCAATGAGATTACCTCTCATTCTTCTGAACTCTAGAGAATATAGGCCTAGTCTATATTCTCCCATCCCAGGAATCAGTCTGGTGAACCTTCGTTGCACTCCCTCTATGGTAAATATATCCGTCCTTAGCTAAGGAGACCAAAACTGTACACAATACTCCAGGTGTGGTCTCACCAGGGCCCTATATAATTGCAGTAAGACGTCTTTACTGTTATACTTAAATCCTCTTGTAATAAAGGCCAACATACCATTTGCTTTCCTAATTGCTTGCTGTACCTGCATGTTAACTTTCAGTGATTCATGCATAAGGACACCCAGGTCCCTCTGAACACCAACATTTCCCAATCTCTCACTATTTAAAAAATATTCTGCTTTTCTATTTTTCCTACCAAAGTGGATAATTTCACATTTCTCCACATTATACTCCATTTGCTGTGTTCTTGCCCACTCACTTAGCCTATCTATATCCCCTTGAAGCCCCTTTGCATGCTCCTCGCAACTTACATTCCCACCCAGCATTGTATCATCAGCAAATTTGGATATATTATGTTTGGTCCCCTCATCCAAATCATTGATGTAGATTGTGAATAGCTGAGACCCAAGCACTGATCCTTGCGGTACCCCACTAGTTACAGCCTGCCAACCCGAAAATGACCCATTTATTCCTACTCTCTGTTTTCTGTCCATTAACCAATCCTCAATCCATGCTAGTATATTACCCCCAATCCCATGAGCCCTAATTTTGTTTAATAACCTCTTGTGTGGCACCTTATCGAATGTCTGCTGAAAATCCAAATACACCACATCCACTGGTTCCCCACTTATCTATTCTGCTAGTTACAACCTCACAAAACTCTAACAGCTAAATGCTAATTATTTGTAGAAAGAAACTATTTTTAAAATTATCATTTTAATTGTTTTCCCTTCAATTTAGATCTTCTTAAGCCACGCACCATTGTCGAGGCAAGAAATCGGGCAAGTGCTTTACCACCAATGCTCTGCAACCACCATTCTTGACCTAGCTGTTATGTCCGTGTATCTTAATGTTGTGTCCTTCAATAATCAGACAACAGACTGCAGGGAACGATTCAACAGGTGTTTACTGAATGAGGGTTACTCTAGAACGAACTATACAGATCACTACTCAGGGTTTATATACAGGTGTGGTCACTGCCGGTACTACAGTATACAGGAGCTGTAAAAAGTAGTTCTCTCCCTTACATTACATACATTACAATTCCTCCCCTTTTAGATTAACAGTACCATAATACTCATTTAACAATTAACATTTTTAATATACAATGTTATATGAAAATAGTCCATTCATATATTCAGTCTCTGGGGAGGCTTCCTGATTCTTTCTGGATAACGCCTTTCCCGAGTGTCTCACTCTTGGTGCGGAGGCGATTCTAGCACCCTGTCGTCAGTTGAGTCATCAGCTTCCAATGCTATTGTTTCTGAGGTAGATGCGA
Source organism: Somniosus microcephalus (assembly GCF_052327205.1). Lineage (NCBI taxonomy): Eukaryota > Metazoa > Chordata > Chondrichthyes > Squaliformes > Somniosidae > Somniosus > Somniosus microcephalus. Next base: position 28,674,069 of record NC_140994.1, read on the forward strand.
CCTGTACGTTGGGTTCCTCACCAGGTACGTATGGCCGAGACATGGGGTTGACTCGTTCCTGTGACTCTAGGATCTGGTCAGCATGGCGTCTCACAATGTTCTCCGCAACATCCACTGTGTACATTAGTGGCCCCTGCCGTGTGCCTATCGTTCCTGGTTGCCATTTCTCTGTTCGGTAGTCGCGGGCCAAGACTGGTTGCCCTACATTGAAGCTCCTTGTCGGCTTCTCATTGATGTGCTGGAATTGCTTACTCTCAACATCTCTTCGTACATTTGGTCTGAGCAAATCCAGACGAGGTCTCAACCTTCGGTTAAAGAACATCATGGCCGGGGCCTGGTTGGTGACTGCATGTGTCGCATTTCTGTAGGCTAACAGGAAATTGTCCACCTTATGCTGCAGTGGAATGTCGTCATCGCACATGGCCTTTACAACTTTTTTAAAGGTTTGTACAAACCTCTCAGCCAATCTATTTGTGGCTGGATGATACGGGGAGGATGTGTAATGCCTTACCCCATTCCTTTTCATAAATCTTCGAAACTCTTCAGACACAAACTGTGGTCCGTTATCAGAGCAAACCTGCTCTGGCAAGCCGTTCCTGGCAAAAATGGTCCGTAGGACTGCAATAGTTTTCTCCGTGGTGGTGGAGGACATTTTGATCACCTCAGGCCATTTCGAGTGCGCATCCACGGCTATTAAAAACATTGAGTCCATGAATGGACCAGCAAAACCAATATGCACCCGTTGCCATGGAGATGAGGGCCACTCCCATGGGTGTAGAGGGGCATGTGGTGGTGCATTTTGGACCTTCTGGCATCCTGAGCAGCTCTTTGTCAGGTCCTCGATTTGCTCATCGATCCCCGGCCACCACACATAAGCCCTAGCAAGGCTTTTCATTTTCACCCCTCCCAGATGACCTTCGTGAAGCTCATTGAGCACTCTCTCCCTTAATTTGGGTGGAATTACCACTCGGGACCCACACATCAAGGTCCCCTGGCATACTGACAGCTGTTCTCTTCTGGATGAGAATGCTGGCAACAGTGAGTCGCCATGGGCTGGCCATCCCTTCACCGTCAAATCATATACCCGAGACAGTGTCGGGTCATTTCGGGTCTCCTTCTCTATACCAGCGTTAGTTACTGGCAAGCATTCAATTATAGTCGAATGAAATATTTCGACAGGATCCACTGCTGGTGCTTCCTCCGCAGTAGGCAGTGGCAGGCGGGATAGCCCATCAGCGTTTCCATGCTGTTTCGTGCCCTTATACTCGATTTCATATTGGTGCGCCCCTAGAAAAAGGGACCATCTTTGTAGCCGTTGCGCAGTCATCACCGGAACGCCCTTCTTTGGATTAAAGATGGAGACAAGTGGTTGGTGGTCAGTCAGCAAGGTGAACTTCTGCCCATGCAGATAGTGATTGAACTTTTTCACTCCCCACACTAGGCTGAGGGCCTCCCTGTCAATCTGGGCGTAGTTACGCTCGGCTGAGGTTAGTGACCGAGACGCAAAGGCTACTGGCCTCTCCGAGCCGTCCAGGAATTTGTGCGACAGCACCGCTCCAATGCCATAGGGTGATGCATCACACGCCAACCGAATTGGTAGTGCTGGGTTGAAATGAGCCAACACCTCTTTTGATGTGATCAATGCTTTGCTCTTCTGGAAAGCTCGTTTACATTCATCACTCCACTTCCATGGTACCCCCATTTGCAGTAGGGTGTTCAGTGGGTGTAGTACGGTAGACAAATTCGGCAAGAACTTATGGTAGTAGTTCACCAGCCCGAGGAACGACCTCAGTTGTGACACATTTTCCGGTGCTGGAGCCTTGACTACTGCCTCAATCTTTTCAGGGGACTTATGTAACCCCTCTTTATCAATAACGTGACCACAATACGAGATCTGCTTCTGGAAAAACTCGCATTTGTGGCGATTAGCTCGGAGCCCATATTCCTTCAATCTAGTGAGCACCTGCTCCAGGTTGGCGAGGTGATCACTGTCATTTTCGACCGTGACCAGGATGTCGTCCAAATAACACTGGGTCCCTGGAATCCCTTGCAGGACTTGTTCCATTGCCCTTTGCCAAATAGCCGGAGCTGATGCTACCCCGAACACCAGCCGGTTGTATTGGTAGAGACCTTTATGAGTGTTGATCGTGAGGTACTGTTTCGAGGCTTCTTTTACCTCCATTTGCAGGTACGCCTGGGCCAGATCAATCTTAGTGAAGCGTTTCCCTCCAGATAGTGAGGCGAAAATATCTTCAATCCACGGAAGCAGATATTGTACAGTGTGAAGGACTGGGTTCACTGTCACCTTAAAGTCCCCACAGATGCGAACCTTCTTTGGTTCCCCAGGCGTATTACTCAACGACCTCTTCATTACAGGAGCGATGGGTGTAGCCCACTCGCTCCAGTCCACTTTGGACAGTACTCCTGAACGTTCCAAACCTTCCAGCTCTGCTTCGACGGCTGGGCGGATCGCATAAGGTACTGGTCTGGCCTTAAAAAACTTTGGGCTTGCATTTTCCTCTATTTTGATCATCGCTGTTATGCCTTTTAGTGTTCCGAGTCCCTGCTGGAACACTTCTTGTACGTCAGTTAGCATTTTTGACAGTCGTCCAGGTGTGACGTCGTCATCCTTTTTGGCATCTACAGTCAGTGCTTGTATGGAATGCCAATCTAGCTGTATCTTCTGGATCCATTCACGTCCTAGTAGTGGTGGTCCTCCATCTGGCAATACATATAGGTCCATTTTTGGTGTTTCCTTGCCGTTATATATAACGTTCACCCTTATTTTTCCTTTGGGGTAGACCTTTTGCCCCGTGTACGTCTTCAAGACAATCTTTGTATCTCTCAAGGGTATATGTGAGAATAGCCGCTTGTAGTCCCTTCGATTTATGACTGTTAGGGCTGATCCTGTGTCCAATTCCATTTTCACTTGGACTCCTGCTATCTTGAGCATGACCCAGATAGTTTGGTGATCCTCCGTTTTGATCACATTATGTAGTTTCAGACAACCCAGCTCCTTGCTTCCGGAGTCTGTATCACTCTTCTGTTCGTCTGAACTACTCTCCGTCACCTTATGTACCTTCTTGTACTTCTCCTGTGGAGATTTCTTGCTGCTGGTTTTTGTAGTGTATGTAACCTGTACCACCTTAAGAGGATACCTTAAGGTGATGGACTACTTTTTGATGGCTCCTGTACATTGTAGTACCGGTGGTGACCACACCGGTATATAAACCCTGCGGAGCAAAGTGTATCTCAGTTCAGCCCTGACCCTCAATCACTAAAGACCTGTTTACTTACTTCTGTAGTCTGTGTCCTGTTATTCAGTATAACTGCAATTGAAAACACAGACTCAACAGTGGCGACGAGTCTGATCTTACCTAGCGGCAGTTTTGCATCAAAGGAAGCTTCGTCCTCAGAAACGGGCGTCGAACAAGGGCATCCGCCCTCAACATTCTGCTGAGCACTGCATCGCACGGGAGGCCATCGGGAACCCGGGTTGGTTTCTGGCCACGAAGTCAAACATCAGTGAGCATCCCTTCAACGACAGCGGCGGGTAAGCCCGATCGAGCGGCACGGGGGAGAAGTCGGCCGAGTTGTCAGTGGGAGAAGGGGAGGGAAAACAATGAAAAGGGTGGAGAACACGACCGCAGCCAGTGTCAGGGGCCGGACTGCAATCGGGACAGAGACGCGCAGCAGCCAGAAAAGCGTTTGTGGCCACAAGGACCGCGGGAGCGGCGGGGAACAAGAGCGGCAGCGCAGGGGAAAATGAAGGACCGCTGGGAGGCGTGGAAGGCAACAGCGTGGGAATCGCCATTTTGAGTCAGCGGGGGAAGAAGACAAGCGCGGGAAAAGCCGCCAAGCGCGGGAAAAGCCGCCATCTTAAATAGAAAAAAATAAATAATAATAATATCCGAAGGGAAAGGTGAAACTCAGCAAGGATGCCAAAAACGGGAAACATCACCGCTTTTGATAACGATGTGGAAGATTGGGCCACTTATGTGGAATGCATCGAAGTTTACTGTACAACGAATGAGGTACCGGATGATAAGAAAGCACTAACCCTATTAAACTCAATGGGTGCGAAGACGTACGGGTTATTAAGGAACCTTGTAACACCAGACAAACCGGTAGGGAAGAGTTTCGCGGATATTGTTACTATCCTGCAGGAGCATTTAAACCCCACGCCGCTGCTGATAGCGGAACGATTTAAATTCTACAAAAGAATTCAACTTAAAGAAGAAAGCAACGCTGAATTCCTAACAGAACTGCGCAAGTTATCAAAGTACTGCCAGTTCGGAACAGGACTAGCAGATGCACTGAGAGATAAGTTTGTGTGTGGGCTCCTAAGGGAAGGAACCCAGAAGCGACTGCGAGAGGAAAAGGACCTTACGCTGGACAAAGCTTTCAGCATTGCAGCATCCCACGAGGCAGCAGCACGGGGCACTGCAGAGATACAGCAAAGGCCATTGGAATTCAGCACCAATGAAATGGCATTGGGCACAGTAAAGTGCTATCGTTGTGGAAGGACAACACATGACCAGAACCAGTGCTGGTTCAAAGATAAAGAATGCAGGCAATGTGGCAAACTTGGTCACATAGCAAGAGTATGCCGGTCAGGAAAGAAGACCAGCAGCAAAAAGTCACCGCTGGAGAAGTACAAAAAAGTATACAAGGTGACAGAGAACAGTTCGGATGAACAGAAGACGGATTCAGACTCCAGCAGTAAGCAACTGGGTTGTCTGAAAATACATAATGTGGGTAACACAGCAGACCACCAAACTATCTGGGTCATGCTTCGGATAGCAGGAGTCCAAGTAAAGATGGAATTGGACACTGGGCGGCATTAACGGTCATGAATAAGCAAGATTACAAAAGGTTATTCTCGCACATTCCCCTGAGGGATACGGAGATTGTATTGAAAACATACACGGGGCAAATAGTATACCCCAAAGGAAAGATAAAAGTAAACGTGGTCTACAATGGTAGAAAGTCAGAAAATGGACTTGTATGTGTTACCTGATGGAGGTCCGCCACTACTGGGACGGGAATGGGTTGCCGGAGCAAATATGTTCAGACAATGGACCACAGTTCGTGTCAGAAGAATTCCAGAAATTCATGAAAAAGAATGGGGTGAAACACCATACATCTGCCCCATATCATCCGGCTACAAATGGGTTGGCCGAGTGATTTGTACAAACGTTCAAAAAGGCGATAAAGGCCATGAGTGAAGACCATATTCCACTACAACACAAGGTGGACAATTTCCTGATGGCGTATCGAAACGCCACGCATGCAGTGACAAATCAAAGCCCTGCCATAATGTTCTATAACAGAAGGTTGCGGTCCTGGTTGGATTTGTTAAAACCCAATGTGCAATGGGAAGTCAAAAACAAGCAATTCCAGCATGTAAATAACAAGGCCACTCATAGTTTCGAAATAGGACAACCAGTGTTGGCCAGGGACTATAGGGATGATAAATGGCAACCTGGAACAATTCGTGCACGACAAGGACCTTTGATGTACACGGTAGACGTTGGAGAAAATGTAATACGACGCCATGCTGACCAACTTGTGGAATCGAGAACAAGGGTCGACCCCATGTCTACGGCAGAAACACCAGTTGAAGAATTTATTGAGCCTGTAGCATCTACCTCAGACTCGAACGTACATGATGATGTTCAATCCATAGGAGATCAAGTGGATGAGTCACCCCAGCAACGAGAACCAGAGACCCCTGAAAGGCGTTATCCGGGCCGGATCAGGAGGCCTCCTCAGAGACTGAACCGTTGAACAGTTTTGTGTGTAAATTGTATATATGTTATCCATGTAATGTTTAATTTGGGGTGTACACTGTTAAGCTAAAAGGGGAGGAATTGTAGTGTATGTAACCTGTACCACCTTAAGAGGATACCTTAAGGTGATGGACTACTTTTTGATGGCTCCTGTACATTGTAGTACCGGTGGTGACCACACCGGTATATAAACCCTGCGGAGCAAAGTGTATCTCAGTTCAGCCCTGACCCTCAATCACTAAAGACCTATTTACTTACTTCTGTAGTCTGTGTCCTGTTATTCAGTATAACTGCAATTGAAAACACAGACTCAACAGTTTTCTTTCCCGACCTGCAGACTCTTGCTATGTGTCCTACTTTTCCACACTGTCTGCACACTTTGTCCTTGAACCAGCAATCATTATGGTCGTGTGTTGTTCTGCCGCAGCGATAGCACTTCACTGTTCCGTATGACATTTCATTTGTGCCATATTCTTGCGGTCTCCGTTGTATCTCTGCAGCGCCCCGTGCTGCTGCTTCGTGTGATACTGTAATGCTGAAAGCCTTGTCCAGCGTAAGATCCTTTTCTGATAGAAGCCTTTTCTGGGTTCCTTCACTTTGAAGCCCACACACAAACTTGTCCCTTAAAGTATTTGCTAGTCCCATTCCAAACTGGCAGTGTTTCGATAGCTTGCGCAGTTCCGTTAAATACTCAGCATTACTTTCATCTTTATGCTGGTTCCTTTTGTGAAACTTAAATCTTTCTGCTATCAGCAGCGGTGTGGGGTTTAAGTGGTCCTGTAGGATTGACACTATGTTTTCAAAATCCTTTTCTACTGGCTTCTCTGGGGTTACTAGGTTTCGTAGTAAGCCATACGTTTTTGCACCCATTGAATTCAACAATACCAGCGCTTTCTTGTCATCTGGCACTTCATTCGCCTTGCAGTATACTTCTATGCGTTCGACATATGTCGTCCAATCTTCGACTTCATTGTCGAACGCTGTGATACTGCCACTCTTTGGCATTTTTGGGTGTGGTTAGACTGGCTTAAAATGGCATCTCCCGCGCTTTCCTTTCTTCCCTGCTGCGGCTTAAAATGGCGTCTCCCGCGCTGCTGCCAACGCCGCTCTTGGCGGTCCTCGTGGCAAATGGTGACGCCCTGTGGGTTTCGTGCGCTGCTCCTGCGCTGCTGCCAATGCCGCTCTCTGCGGTCCTCGTGGCAATGGCAGCGCCTCGCATTTTCCTGCGCGCCTCTCTCCCCCGTTGACGCTGCTCGGCCCTTGACCACTGGCTGCGCTCTGCTCTCTCTCGTCTCTCTCCCCCGTTGACGCCGCTCGGTCCTGAACACCGGCTGCGCCCTGTGCGCTCTGCCCTCTCTCTCTCCCCCGTCGACGCTGCTCGGCCTTTTTCTGTGCCGCTCGGTTGGGCTCTAGCCCGTCGCTGTCCGGGAAGGGTCTGCGCAGTACCTGTTGCCAGCCTGTTTCGCTGGACCACCGTGACTGGAAAGCCAAGCCTGGCTCTCGACAGCCTCCCCTGCGATGCTCAAATCTCCGCTGGATGACTGGGCGGTTGCCCGTGGTCGACCCCCGTGCTTCTGGACTCGACCTTCTTCCACTGTTCTCCAGGAGCGAATCCCTGGGAGGTGATGCAGAGTTGCAGGTAGGTTCGAACTTGCTCGTCGCCACTGTTACGTCCGTGTAATAATAAGAAAAGGACTGCAGAGAATGGTACAACAGGTGTTTACTCAACGTGGTTCAAACTGCAACTGAAACAACAGATTACTACTCAGCATTATATACAGGTGTGGTCACTGCCGGTACTACAGTATACATGAGCTGTAGAAAGTAGTTCCCCCCTTAAAGGTACATACATTACAGTTACAACCTCAAAAAACTCTAACAGCTAAATGCTAATTATTTGTAGAAAGAAACTATTTTTAAAATTATCATTTTAATTGTTTTCCCTTCAATTTAGATCTTGTTAAGCCATGCACCATTGTCGAGGCAAGAAATCGGGCAAGTGCTTTACCACCAATGCTCTGCAACCGCCATTCTTGATCTAGCCACTAGGAGTAAACAAGAGCAGCCTAGAATTGCCTTCTGAGTTCCTCTCTCCCCTACTTTCCCGGACACCATCTGGCTTCTGAATAGAAAACAGTGAACAGTAAAATAAAGCAGAAAACGATTGTATTAAATAAAATACAGTTAAGTTCTCAAAAGTGCCTTTACTATCAGGTATGCCAGTCATAACTGAGTTCCTGTCCCTGAAGCTGGGTGAGGATTAAAAGACAATTTAATTAGGAAAGCATGGAATGCTTTTGAGTTGTTTCTCTTGAATTTAGATGCAGACACAGAATTCCAAATGATGGCAGAAGACAGCGCATTTTAATTTATCTGCATTGTCATTTTAATTGTCAGTGACAGGTGAAAAGGAACACGTTGCAGATAAAAAGGAACAGGTTGCATAAAAAAGGAAGACGCTGCAGAAAAATCCTGAAGAAAATTTTTAGCACAAGGTAAGCACAAGGAATATTGTGCACTTGGCTCTACCTCAATATTCACACTTAAAAAAAAAAAATCACACATGGGACAGTACAAATCCTTTGTTTTCAGTTTATTTGGCCCTCTGATCATTCTCTGGTTCCTGGCCTGCCTACAGTCGAGAGTGCAAATAGATCGTAAACTTTATGAACCTACTATTAAAGTGACTTTGATGGAATATTGTGTGCAGTTTTGGTCACCTTATCTGAGGAAGGGTGTTCTTGCCATGGAAGGAGTTCAGCGAAGATTCACCAGGCTGATACCTGGGATGGCAGGAATGACGTATGAGGAGAGATTGGGTCGATTGGGCTTGTACTCGCTGGAGTTTAGAAGAATGAGAGGGGATCTTATTGAAACTTATAAAATTCTGACATGACTGGACAGACTAGATGTAGGAAGGATGTTCCCGATGACGGGGGAGTCCAGACCAGGGGTCACAGTCTAAGGATAAGGAGTAGGCCATTTAGGATAGAAATGAGGAGGAATTTCTTCACCCAGAGAGTGGTGAACCTGTGGAATTCTCTACCACAGAAGGCAGTAGAGGCCAATTCATTAAATATATTCAAGAAGGAGTTGGATATATTTCTTAAGGCTAAAGGGATCAAGGGGTATGGGGAGAAAGCAGGGACCGGGTACTGAAATTGGATGATCAGCCATGATCGCATTGAATGGCGGAGCAGGCTCGAGGGGCCGAATGGCCTATTCCTGCTCCTATCTTCTATGTTTCTATGTTTCTATGAATCTGCATGCCCTACCTACCTCCATACTGCCACGGACATCTATAATTGTGGTTATTTTTTTGGAATGGTAAGCATATCAACTGTGTTGTGATTTTACATGAAAGTTATTAGAGGTTGGCATCATAAATATAACATTAAGTTATGATCACAGTTTTGCCGCATCATAACGCATGAATTGCAGTGGCTAGTCTATTTCCATTTATATTGCCTGTGATCTGCAGCATTTGCAGGCTCCTTGTGTAACTCACACTAATTTCAGCGCCTCATGCAGTTTCTTGAATAGGAAATCCACTGTAAAGCTAATCAATGCTGCTAAATTACAAGGCTTGTATAAATCCAACTAGGACCTTTTTGTTCACTTCATTCTTTTTATACCTCAAGGTTACAGGACAATTTATTTTATACCATTGCATTGTCTGTGCCAGTTCAGATAGGTTTCAAGGGGATATTGGGTTCTCCCAATACAGACAATGGAAGCATATTTTAGATATCCTGAGGAGGATGATCAAGATATACTTGGATCTATTCATTCAATTAATTGAGTTTTGAAAACATATTACTCTGCTTTGGTCAGCAAAATGAATCTTTAATAAGCATAAAGCATAGCCTCTAAACTGGTCTGCTACCGATCGCTGTCTGACTTAGGCTGCTAAAAATGATTGCTCTGTTTTTGCAGCAGAGATCATAAATAATTCATTTGTCTAGTCATGGATCAGATGTACATACTCAATTTCTTAGCATGTCCCAGTCTTCTCATTCGAATGAAGTTCACCTGCATAAAGCTGACAGAATACTTTATTTTCTTACCTGAATGTTATCGGGTATCAGTCTACTCATGACGTTTCCCTCTACCTCAAGGTGCAAGGTTCAGGAGGAAATCCTAATCCGCGTGGGTAATGCACCATTTCACGCTCTCGAGCTGCTTTGCTTCTCTTGTGAGCTAACCCTGTTGGAGATTGTGCAACTGCGACCATGCCCTTCAGGATCTCTCTTCCTCCAGCTATGTAATCTCTTACAATTTGCTTCAACATTGCAATGTAACACTACCACAATTTATGCGGCACCACTGACGTAAAAGAACTTCTCAGAACAGTTTACAATGCAGAGAGGTAGCTGCCAACCAGGAAAATTATGATTTTAGAGACCAAAGATAGGGTGAAAGAGATGTGTTTTTTTGGACTAAAAACAGAAAATGCTGCAAATACTCAGCAGGTCAGGCGACATCTGAGGAGAGAGAAAGGGGTGACCTTTCATCAGAACCTCCGATCTGAAACATTGGGCTCGATTTTGCCAAGCCTGAGGAGGTGGGATTGGAGGCATGTGAATTGTTAAAATTGCCCAAAATAGCGGGCGGGCCCAATCCCATCTCCATCCCACCTCTGAGCAATTTCCTCAAATGTGTGTTTTCTGACCCCCTTGTAAGGGGTTTTCCTCTCTGAGATCACCGAGGTTTCTCTCGCCAGAGGCCTCTCTCTCTCTTTTGCACAGTAAAACCTTGAGTGGTTCGACCCACTCGCCCCTTAGATTCTAGACACTGGACTTAGGTGCAGGAACTACAATGCAGAGAAGACTCTGATAGACCAAGTTTAATGAATCAAAATGGAATTTTATTGCATATGGAAAAACAAATCAAATGCAAGCAAATGAGAGGGTACATAGGAGGGAAAAACAAATCATAACAATACAGTACTGACTAAAATAGATACAGGCATTTTGGCCTAGAAATTCAGTTGGCTGCGCCAGCCGTTAGCGCCTTAGGAGGAGTAGATGTCGGGCGCTAGGCGGGTTGCGCCCGGGCGCAGCGCGAACTGCGCCTCGCCCCAACTTCACTAGAGATTTAGCGCCGGCGCAAAGTCTTTGCGCGCGCTCAGCTGCGCGCGCAGATCATGACGTCATTTCCTCGTGCAACGCCCTTTGTGCGCCCCCAACCAGAACTTCAGTCGCGCCGCCCCATTGTGCGCCTGGCGCCCCAGCGACTGTGAAGTGGAACGGTGCTCAGCCGATGCGGGGCGCAAATTAAAGGGCACTCATCCTGCAATATAAAAGGCTGCCATTTTGCAGCACACCTTCTTGCGAAACGGATCTTTGGCGAGAGACCAAGGTAGATAGCTTTCTGCTTTGGCCCAACACTCGGACAAGTACTTCTAGGCTTCAGGCCACAGCTTTCAAAAAGTTTTTGCCTTCATTGACATCTCATTGTTTGCCAGCATATTATGGGGGCTGCAATGGGTGTCAACGCAGGCTTTCTCAATTACATCCAAAGGGCTCACAGACGCCGTGAGAGAGTGGCAGCTCTGGTTAGACGGAGAGGGGGCAACAGGCGTCGGCAAAGGAGGCCTTACCCACCCAGGGTATACCGCCAGCAGTTCTCCTATCTCCAGATGTCTGAGGAGCAGTGTGTTCGGAGGCTGCGATTCAGAAGGGAGGTGATCACAGAGATCTGCCAGCTGCTTGCCGTTGATCTGCAGCCACAGCTGAGGAGCAGGACGTCTCTGTCGGTGGCAGTGAAGGTGACGGTGGCTCTCAACTTTTATGCCACCGGCTCCTTCCAATCCGCTACTGGGGACATTGCCAACATCTCCCAGTTCGCCGTGCATTGCTGCATCCGCCAGGTGACCAATGCCCTTTTCAAAAGGAGACGTCAGTTCATCTCCTTCTCCATGGCCCTTGACAAGCAGCAACAGCGTGCAATGGGCTTTGCAGCATTCGCGAGCTTCCCCATGGTGCAGGGCGCCATTGACTGCACGCATGTGGCTTTGCAGGCACCTCTGGAGAATGCCGAGGATTACCGCAACCGGAAGGGCTACCATTCGCTGAATGTACAGCTGGTGTGTGACCACAGGCAGCTCATCCTAGCTGTCAATGCCCGCTTTCCAGGCAGCAGCCACGATGCCTTCATCCTGCGACAGACTTCTGTGGCAGACATGTTCCAGGCACAGCCTCGCCCACGAGGATGGCTTATCGGGGACAAAGGCTATCCTTTGTGTACCTGGCTGATGACCCCGCTCCGTGCGCCCAGCACCCCTGCTGAAGAGCGATACAACGAGAGCCATCAAGCGACCAGGAACATCATCGAACAAACAATCGGCGTCCTGAAGCAACGGTTCCGCTGTCTCGATCGTTCCGGTAGAGCCCTGCAGTATTCTCCGGAGCGAGTCTCCCATTTCGTGGTCGTTTGCTGCATGCTGCACAACCTGGCTATCCGCAGGACTCAGCCACTGCCACCACAGATTGGAGGACCACCTCAGGAGGAGGAGCAGGAGGAGGAGGAGGAGGACCAGCACAGGAGGGAGGCACAAAGTGCAAGGGCCGCCCGTCGCCGGCTTATTGAACGTCGGTTCTAGGCCCCCTCTCAGGGACTGGCTTGTGCCAATGTCAGCAGATGAATGTAGCCGCTCCACAAGCCCTCAGCCGAGCAGGGCAACCAGGACTTAACCAAAAAACCATGCACACTGCAATTTAACAACAAAAATTTATTGAACACCTCTGCCCTTCCCACATTACATGCTCATGTGGAGAAGCCCCCTCCAAAAACACAAAACTACCAGTCTCGGCCTTACACAAATAAAGAAAGACACCAGTCTCGGCCTTACACAAATAAAGAAAGACACCAGTCTCGGCCTTCATATATCAAAAAACACAACAGCCTCGGCCTTCATATATAAAAAAACCTTCTCGGCCTCATATATAAAAAAAACACATGGCCACACCTTCTACTTTTTCTCCTGCGAGGGTGATCCACCTCGCTTCCGCGAGTGGCCCCTTCCTGCCCTGCAGCTCCTCCTCAATGAGACCCCAGCGACTGCAGCAAGGCTGGGGGAAGGCTGCTGAGGGGCAGGTGGCGAGACGGCAGATGCCCTTGGGGGTCGGCCTGCACCAGCTCTGGCCTTGGAGTGGCCGGCTGCTGACTGCTCCAACTCTGGCTGGGCGGCAGCAGTGTGTCCAGCAGCTCCTGGCAGCTGCAATGGCGGAGTGGCAGTGTCGGCTGCAGGAATGGTGGCAACCTGGCAGATCGCAGGTGCTCGCTGGTCGCCTGACACATTGGCACTCGCACGGGCCAGCACTGCAGCATGCGCAGCAAATAGCTGAAGGACAGACTGCTGGGCTGCTGCTGCGCGGCGAGTGCCCTGGCGATGCCTGGCTGATCCAGCGAGGGTGGCAGCAGTTAGTGCCCATGTGGCCCTGGTCTGTGTCCGCATCACACCAGCCAGCGAATGGACGGCACGACTGAGCACTTGGCTAGAAGCCGACTGTGCTGCCGCGAAGTCCTGCAGACTCCTGGCCTGTGCTGCCGCGATGTCCTGCAGACTGCTGGCCTGTGCTGCATTGATATCCTGCAGACTCCTGGCCTGTGCTGCATTGAACTGTTCCAGACTCCTGGCCTGTGCTGCACTGAATTGTTGCAGACTCCTGGCCTGTGCTGCCCCGAATTCCTGGACACTCCTTGCCAGTGACTCTATGGAGTCAGGCATCCCTCCCACTGCAGCCATGAGCTCAGTGTGCCTGCGCTCAGCCTGGACGGCCATTTCCTCTAGGAGGCGCACCTCCTCTGCGCTCACCGTCGCAGGACTGGAGGCCGCACTCACCCTCTGGGGAGAAGTCCGCCGAGCTTCCCCACCCCTCCCGCGTTGCTGCAGGCCGCTGGGCTCCGGAGCTTCACTCTCCTCCGACCCTTCCCCCCGGCTCCCCTCCAGGGAAGACGTGTCCCCTACATCGCCATGGGCTGGCACGGCTGAGGGTGGCACTGATGGGCCGGCTTCCTCTTCCTCCTCCTCGTCTTCCGAAGGGCTGACAGTGGCAGCTTGAGGGCCCGCCTCCTCACCTGGCGATTCACCATCTGAAAGCAGGAAGGCACAAGAGTAGCTTTAGAGTGAGGACAGGGCAGCAGCGAGGGAGGCATGAGTGGTGCCATTCACCGCATTGGTCGGACAGTGGCAAAGGATGCTGATCTGATGCGCAAGTGGAACGAGAGAGGTCCAAAAGGTGATGCCCTTACCATTGGTGCCCAGAACAGGGTCGGCATCTCCAGTGGCGACGGGGCCAATCAGCCGGCCTCCCATAATGCGCTCCACACGCTGGTCGAGGCCGGAGAGCTCTTTGAGGTCAGGGCGGCCTCCCCCGGTCTCAGTTTGGTTGCGCCGGTTGTGCGCAACCTTGGCCTGCAAGAGAAAGGACGGCCTCTAAGTACAGTGTGTAGCCCTGATCTTGTCTGCACTGCCTCACATGGTCGAATAGCTTGGACAGTGTGTAGCCCTGATCTTGTCTGCAATGTCTCCCATGGTCGAATAGCTTGGACAGTGTGTAGCCCTGATCTTGTCTGCAATGCCTCCCATGGTCGAATAGCTTGGACAGTGTGTAAAGTGCTGAATGTGCAATTGATTTTCATGCCAGGCCCATAGCTGCTGGATGAGGGCTGGCCATTAGGGCTTTCAGGTCCCTTTGCCCATAATGTGAGGTGCACATGCAAGGATGAGGAGGACACTGGAAAGGGTACTCACCCTGACAATCCGAGTGAGGTCGTTGAACTTCTTCCGGCATTGTACAGGAGTCCTGGCAACCACGCTGTTGGAAGACACCCTGTTGGACACCTCCCTCCAGGCTTTCCGGTAGGCGCTGGGCAGCGGCCTTTTGCCTCCTTCTGGGTACAAAACATGGCGCCTGCGCTCCACTGCGCCAACCAGCAGCCTCAGGTCACCATCACTGAAGCGCTGCGCTCTCTCCCTGGCCTTCTCCATAGTCCTGGGCGTTGTACGGGTGAAGCTGAAGTGGTCAGGCCTAGGTTGAGGGCTTCAGTGTGCAGGGCGTGGCAGGCAAACAAATACACCCTCCCCCTTTAAGAGATGACCGGCGCCAGAGTGTCTGCCGTCAATCAAGAACTCGCCGCACCTGCGCTGTGCCCGGCCTCGGGGGTATCGCTCAGCACCGCCGGCTTAGCGTCTAAAGATAGTCATGCATCGCCTGTTTTTGCGCAGCAGCAACCTCTTGGGGCGATGCGACTGAATATCGGCGAACGGGGCGCGACTTTGCGCCGGGCGCAAACTTTAGCGGCCGCCCGACTTTACCGCCCCAAAAGTGGCTATACTGAATTTCTAGGCCCAAGTCACTGAATATATTTAAGAAGGAGACAGATAGATTTCTAGACACAAAAGGCATCAAGGGGTATGGGGAGAGAGCGGGAATATGGTATTAAGATAGAGAATCAGCCATGATCATGTTGAATGGCAGAGCAGGCTCGAAGGGCCGAATGGCATACTCCTGTTCCTATTTTTCTATGTTTCTATGAATAGTTCCATGGGCTCTTTTGCATCCACCTGAGAGAGCAGACAGAGCCTTGGTTTAACATCTCATCCAAAAGATGGCATCGCCGACAGTGCAGCATTCCCTCAGTACTACACTGAAGGGTCAACCTGGGGGTAGCAAGGTAGTAGTAAACTATTGTAATATTATAGTAATAAAGCTACTTAGATGTCAGGAGTGACCTTATTACAATAATATTAACCCAAACTAAAATAAATACTTAAAAGCAATTTTAGTTAAAATCAAGCATTTGAATGTGCTTTGCACAGACTTGTGGCATGGAGAAGTCCATTGAAATGTCCTGTGTAAACGAGTTCAATTACATCCTTCTCCTTTAGAAACACGGTGGC
Source organism: Somniosus microcephalus (assembly GCF_052327205.1). Lineage (NCBI taxonomy): Eukaryota > Metazoa > Chordata > Chondrichthyes > Squaliformes > Somniosidae > Somniosus > Somniosus microcephalus. The sequence goes on from NC_140994.1 coordinate 28,689,768, forward strand.
ATAGTGGTTAGCACTGTTGCCTCACAGCGCCAGGGACCCGGGTTCAAATCTGGCTTTGGGCGACTGTCTGTGTGGAGTTTGCACATTCTCCCCGTGTCTGCGTGGGTTTCCTCCGGGTACTCCGGTTTCCTCCCACAGTCCAAAGATGTGCAGGTTAGGTTGATTTGGCTATGATAAATTGACCCTTAGTGTTAGGGGATTAAATACGTGGGGTTACGGGGATAGGGTGGGATATGTGTCGGTGCAGGCTCGATGGGCCGAAATGGCCTCTATCTGCACTGTAGATTCTGTGATTCTGTGAATAACTAAAGTTCACTCATTTCTGTTCACCATGATTGCCTGTCCTTCAAACTGACAGCTACGTTGGGGTTTCCTCAGGCTTTGAGGAAGGCCTCAGCTGGAGTATTGTGCACAATTCTGGACACCACACTTTAGGAAGGATGTCAAGGCCCTGGAGAGGGTACAGAGGAGGTTTACCAGGATGATGCCAGGGATGAGGGAATTCAGTTATGTGGAAAGATTGGAGAAGCTGGGATTGTTTTCCTTAGAACAGAGAAGGTTAAGGGAGACCTAATACTGTAGAAGTATTCAAAGTTATGCAGGGTTGTGATAGAGCAAGTAGGGAGAAACTATTTCCTTGACAAGGGGGTCAGTAACCAGAGGTCATAATTGGCAAAAGAGCTAGAGGGGAAATGAGGAGAAATTTCTTCACACAGAGGGTTGTTATGATCTGGAATGCACTACTTGAAAGGGTGGTGGAAGCAGATTCCATAGGAACTTGGCAATTGTACAAAGCAATTATACATGCACTTGAAAAGAACTCATTTGCAGGGTTATGGAGAAAAAGCTGGGAAGTGGGACTAAATTGGACAGCTCTTTCAAAGAGCCGGCACAGGCATGATGGCCTGAATGGCCTCCTTCTGTGCTGTATGAATCTATGATTCTATGACCGGAATCTTTACCTTGGAGCCAGATTTTGTACTCGCGGGGCGCGTAGTGGGTCGGAAACATGATGTCATGAGTGTTGTGTATGTACCTTTAAGAGAGAACTGATTTTATACTGTAGTACTGGCAGTGACCACACCTGTATATAAAGCCATAGCAGGCTTCTGTACTTTCAGTTTTCAGCATACACTCTGTTCAGTAAATACCTGTTATTATTGTTCTCCTGCAGTCCATGTGTTATTGATACGCGGACACTACACTGGCGACGAGCAGGTTCGAACTCACCTGCAGTACTGCATCACCTTACGGGGATCCTTCCCTGAAAAGAAGCTTCTTGGAGGTCGAGGTCAGAGCAAAGAGCGTCGACCGTGGGCAACTGCCCAGTGATCCATCGGAGTTCGGAGAATCGCAGGGGAGGCGCTGGAGAGCTGGGCTTGGTCAAGGTGTTCCAGCAAATCGTGCTGGTAGCAGGTAGTGCGCTGACCCTTCCGGACTGCGGCGGGCTAGAGCTCGATCGAGCGGCTCTGCAAAGGGGCCGTGCAGCGTCGTCAGGAGGAAAAGAGAGAGAGAGAGGGTTGAGCGCACAGGGCGCGGTTGGTGCTCAAGAACCGGGCATAGTAGAGAAAATAAAATGAGGGGAAGGAAAAGAGAGATGCGCCGAAGCCGCGGGGCACCGCCATTACTCTGTAGAATGCTAGGAGCAGCGTTGGCAGCAAGGGGAAGAAGGAAAAGCACGGGAGGCGCCATTTTATTCCATTGGGGAAGAAGGAAAAGCGCGGGAGGCGCCATTTTAATCCATTGGGGAAGAAGGAAAAGCGCGGGAGGCGCCATTTTAAACCACCCAAGATGCCGAAGAGTGGCAGTATCACTGCTTTCGACAACGAAATAGAAGACTGGACCACGTATGTGGAAAGAATTGAAGTGTACTGCAAGGCAAATGAGGTGGCCGATGGAAAGAAGGCGTCGGTATTATTAAATTTGATGGGCGCGAGAACGTACGGCCTATTGCGGAATTTAATTACCCCAGCTAAACCAATGGAGAAAAGTTTTGAAGAGATTGTTAATATCTTACAGGAACACCTAAACCCTACACCGCTGCTGATAGCAGAAAGATTCAAGTTCCATAAAAGAAACCAGCACAAAGATGAGAGCAATGCTGACTATCTTACGGAACTACGCAAGTTATCGAAGCACTGCCAGTTCGGAGCAGGACTGGCAGATACCTTAAGGGATAAGTTTGTCTGCGGGCTCCAGAGTGAAGGATCCCAGAAACGACTACTTTCGGAAAAGGACCTGATGCTAGAACAGGCTTTCAGCGTGGCAGTATCCTACGAAGCAGCAGCACGGGGAGCTGCGGAAATACAACAGAAACCACAAGAATATAGCGCTAACGAAATGGCATATGGAGCAGAAAAGTGCTATCGCTGCGGCAGAACAACCCATGACCAGAAGGACTGCTGGTTTAAGGACAAAGTATGCAGGCAATGTGGGAAAGTGGGACACATAGCAAGAGTCTGCAAGTTGGGAACGAAAACCAACACTAAAAGAACTACTAAGGAAAAGTACAAGAAAGTAAAAAAAATGACAGACAGTAGTTCAGAAGATCAGGAGAGTGATAATGACTCCGGGAGCAGGAGACTAAGTTGTCCAAAGTTACACAACGTGATCGCAAAGGAGGATCACCGAGCCATTTGGGTCACCCTCATGATAGCAGGGTCCCAAGTAAAGATGGAATTGGACACAGGATCAGCCCTAACTGTCATGAATCGACGAGACTATGAGCGGCTATTCTCACACATACCCTTGAAGGACACATCCATTGTATTGAAGACATACACGGGGCAAAAAGTCTACCCCAGAGGAAAAATAAGGGTGCCAGTTAAATACAACGGCAAGGAACCACAGAAACTGTATCTATATATACTACAAGATGGAGGACCACCATTATTGGGACGTGAATGGATCCGAAAAATACAATTGGATTGGCATTCCATTCAGGCACTAACTGTGGCTGACAAAAAGGATGACGATGTCACACCTGGACGACTGTCAAAAATTCTAACTGACGCAAAAGAGGTGTTCCAACAAGGACTTGGGACTCTAAAAGGAGTAACGGCAATGATAAAAATCGAAGATAATGCAAACCCAAAATTTTTTAAGGCCAGACCGGTACCGTACGCGATCTGCCCAGCCATTGAAGCAGAGCTGGAGAGTCTGGAGCATTCGGGTGTGCTGTCCAAGGTGGACTGGAGCGAGTGGGCCACACCCATCGTTCCTGTAATGAAGAAATCATTGAGCAGCACACCTGGGGAGCCGAAGAAGGTTCGCATCTGTGGGGACTTTAAGGTAACTGTGAACCCAGTCCTGCACACAGTACAATATCCACTTCCACGGATAGAAGATATTTTCACCTCACTATCTGGAGGGAAATGCTTTACGAAGATTGATCTGGCCCAGGCGTATCTACAAATGGAGGTGGAAGAAGCATCTAGGAAATACCTCACGATAAACACTCACAAAGGTCTTTACCAGTACAATCGACTGGTATTCGGGGTAGCATCAGCCCCGGCTATTTGGCAGAGGGCGATGGAACAAGTCCTGCAAGGGATCCCGGGGACCCAGTGTTATTTGGACGACATCCTGGTTACGGGCAAAAATGACAGTGAAACACCTTGCCAACCTGGAGCAGGTGCTCACTAGATTACAAGAATATGGGCTACGAGCCAACCGCCCCAAATGCGAGTTCTTCAGGAGACAAATCTCGTATTGTGGCCACATGATTGATGAGGAGGGGTTGCATAAGTCCCCAGACGAGATTGAGGCAGTAGTCAAGGCTCCAGCGCCGGAAAATGTGTCGCAACTGAGGTCGTTCCTCGGGTTGGTGAACTACTACCATAAGTTCTTGCCGAATTTATCTACAATTCTGCACCCACTGAACGCCCTGCTGCAAACTGGAGTAACATGGAAATGGAGTGATGAGTGTAAGCGTGCCTTTCAGAAATGTAAATGCCTAATCACTTCAAAAGAAGTATTGGCCCACTACAATCCAACACTACTGATTCGGTTGGCATGTAATACGCCTCCCTACGGCATTGGAGCGGTGCTGTCACACAAATTCCATGACGGTTCAGAGAGGCCAATAGCCTTTGCATCGCGCTTGTTAACCTCAGCCGAGCGTAACTATGCCCAGATTGACAGGGAGGCCCTCAGTCTGGTGTGGGGGGTGAAGAAGTTCAATCACTATCTGCATGGGCAGAAATTCACCCTACTGACTGATCATCAGCCTCTGGTCTCCATTTTTAACCCAAAGAAGGGTGTTCCGGTGATGACGGCGCAACGGCTGCAAAGATGGTCCCATTTTCTAGGGGCACAGCAATACGACATAGAGTACAAGGGCACGAAACAGCATGGAAATGCTGATGGGCTGTCGCACCTACCGTTGCCTACGGTGGAGGAAGCACCTGCAGTGGACCCTGTTGAGATATTCCATTCGACCATAGTCGAATGTCTACCTGTTACAAACTCAAGTATAGAGAAGGAAACCCGAAATGACCCGACACTCTCTCGGGTCTATGATTTGACAGTGAAGGGATGGCCAGCACATGGCGACTCACTGTTGCCAGCATTCTCGCCAAGGAGAGAACAGCTGTCAGTGTGCCGGGGGACCTTGATGTGTGGATCCCGAGTGGTAATTCCACCCAAGTTGAGAGATAGAGTGCTCAATGAGCTTCATGAGGGTCATCTGGGAGGGGTAAAAATGAAGAGCCTAGCCAGGGCGTTTGTGTGGTGGCTGGGAATCGATAAAGAAATCGAGGATATGACCAAGAGATGCACAGTATGCCAGAAGGTCCAAAACGCTCCACCACAGGCCCCGCTACACCCATGGGAGTGGCCCTCATCTCCATGGCAACGGGTACACATTGATTTTGCTGGTCCATTTATGGACTCAATGTTTTTAATCGCTGTGGATGCACATTCGAAATGGCCAGAGGTCATCAAAATGTCCTCCACCACCACGGAGAAAACTATTGCAGTCCTACGGACCATCTTCACCAGGAATGGCTTGCCAGAACAGATTTGCTCCGACAATGGACCACAGTTTGTGTCCGAGGATTTCCGGAGGTTTCTGAGGAATAATGGGGTAAAACATTACACATCTGCCCCATATCATCCAGCCACAAATGGATTGGCTGAGAGGTTTGTTTAGACCTTCAAAAAGGCAATAAAGGCGATGTATAACGACGACATACCACTACAACACAAGGTGGATAATTTCTTGTTTGCTTACCGGAATGCGACACATGCAGTCACCAACCAAGCTCCAGCCATAATGTTCTTCAACCGAAGGCTAAGATGTCGCCTGGATTTGCTCAAACCAAACATAAGACGGGGCACGGTGGCATAGTGGTTAGCACTGTTGCCTCACAGCGCCAGGGACCCGGGTTCAAATCCGGCCTCGGGCGACTGTCTGTGTGGAGTTTGCACATTCTCCCTGTGTCTGCGTGGGTTTTCTCCGGGTGCTCCGGTTTCCTCCCACAGTCCAAAGATGTGCAGGTTAGGTTGATTTGGCTATGATAAATTGACCCTTAGTGTTAGGGGGTTAAATACGTGGGGTTACGGGGATAGGGTGGGATATGTGTCGGTGCAGGCTCGATGGGCCGAAATGGCCTCTATCTGCACTGTAGATTCTGTGATTCTGTGATTCTGTGAGATGTTGAGGATAAGCAATTCCAGCACATCAATGAGAAGCCAACCAGGAGCTTCAAGATAGGGCAACCAGTCTTGGCCCGCGACTACCGAACAGAAAAATGGCAGCCAGGAACGATATGTACACAGCAGGGACCACTAATGTACACAGTGGACGTTGGAGAGAGCATCGTGAGACGCCATGCTGACCAGATTCTAGAGTCACAGGAACAAGCCAAACCCATACCACGAGCATGCGCACCTGGAAATGAACCTGAAGTACAGATTGCGTCTACCTCAGAATCAGTGGTGTTGGAAGCTGATGAACCAACCAATGACAATGAGCCAGAATCGACTCCACCGCAAGAACAGGATACTCGAGAAAGGCGCTATCCAGTCAGGATCAGGAAGCCTCCTCAAAGACTGAATTTATAAATGATTACTTCAGTTGATGTATATAGTACAGAGAAAATTGTAATTGTAATTAGTTATTATTTAATTGTTAAATGAATGTTATGTACTGTTTATCTAAAAGTGGAGGAATTGTTGTGTATGTACCTTTAAGAGAGAACTGATTTTATACTGTAGTACCGGCAGTGACCACACCTGTATATAAAGCCGTAGCAGGCTTCTGTACTTTCAGTTTTCAGCATACCCTCTGTTCAGTAAATACCTGTTATTATTGTTCTCCTGCAGTCCGTGTGTTATTGATACGCGGACACTACAATGAGCAGCTGGTTGTTCAGTGCGACTTTTACTTAATGGCCCCAATTAAATCAGTCATGCTCATTTCATGGCCCAATTAAAAAGAACGGATCTGATGACGTCATCCAGTGCCGATATTTAAAGCAGCCTTGCACACATCTCATTTGAAGGTTCATGAAGGAGTGTGCAAGGTCATTTCCAGAGCTTTGGCTACTATTACAAAGGTGATAAAAGTGCCGCTCACGGATACACCAAGGCAGAGGGTAACACCAAGATTTAATGATGCATCCCTCGATGTTTTGGTGCAGGCAGTGAGAGCACGCAGGGTGGTCCTCTTCCCTGCTGATAGGCGTAAAAGACCACCCAAAGACACCAAAAGAGCATAGTTGGAGATCGCAGAGGAGGTCAGTGTCAGGGATGTTGTCAGGAGGACATGGATCCAGTGCAGGAAAAGATTCAATGAACTCGTGAGGTCAGGAAAGGTGAATGCAAAGCCACACTCGCCTTCATCCTAATGTGCTGGTCACCACATCCCCATCACTCTGCATTCCCAAGCCTACTCCTGCACGTCACTCCTCACACCAACATACCTTGCACATCCACCCATCCCTCTCACCCTATGCACCTACTCACATCCCCATCTGACGAACCACCACTGACACTCACCCTCATTCTAATGCAAGTAACACCGCAGAAGGAGGTCATTGGCAATGTCATGCCACCCCCTCATAGTCACCCTCTACAGATGTAACCCATCCATTCCTTACACTCATTCCATCACTCTCACTCAAAGTTCTCTTCCTTCCCTCCTTGCAGGAGTAGAGAGCCCACAACAATAGGGAGAGACAGAGAACCGGAGGTGGCCCTCCAATATTCACTCAATTGACTCCAGCAGTGGAGGAGACCCTGGAGATATCTTGCATTGCAGAGCTGCTGGTGGTGGGAGATGGAGAGAGGGTGACATCCCTGCAACCTGGTGACAGAATTACATTTCATACAGCCACATGACATATAGCAGTCACTCATATGGTGACTGATGTCAGCAGCCAGTGAATTTTCGTGTGCATAATGGTAATGTTACCCATTCTCCCCCGTTGCCTCCTCCTCAGTCAGAGCCCCAGATGCTTCCTCAGATCCCAATGGCTGAGTCTGCCCCTGCACAGTTGCAGTAGGAGCAGTCTTTGGCGGGGTCCTCACAGGCTCCAAAACCCAGAGGATGTCCGCCAGAAGTGTCTAACCAGACGCAGCAGGGAAGTGAGCAGGGTGGCTCTAGCTCTGCTGAAGCCACAGGGGTTGCACCTCGTAGAAGCACTCAGAAAAGAAAAAAAACACGATCCTAGATGCAAACGGGTATGCACATGGGTGTATGAACAAGTGTTAGTGTTAAGTTTCAGTTATTTTTATGACACAGATAAATGTATTTCTTTGCACCACTTTCCGGTCTTGTCCATTTTTGCCTGCTACCCGGGAAGTGGCTTTGTCACTTGGAGTGAATGGTGAGACATTACATAACCTCGAGCAATGGGGGTTTGGGTGACAGGGATGGCTTGATCATTGTAGGGATGCTTTATGGTGTTGTTGAGGGGGTGGGGAAACTTAGTACAACATATGGCAACCATATGGGTGCATTGGAGCAAGTTAAGTAAATCTGGCCATGATGAGGCCATCCCTGGCCTCCTGGGCAGCAATGTGCGTCGCTGTTGGTGCCATCTCCACCTCAGGTTCCTTCTCCTCCTCATCATCACCTTCCACCTGCTCCTCTTTCTCCTCCTCTGAAGAGGCTGTGCGTGCTGCGCCTTGCTCCTCCTGCAGCTCCAATCCTCGCTGCTGCGCTCTGTCAAGGCATCTGAAGCGCCTCTTCAGCATGCCTATACTTGCTCTATAACACATCTGGTGGACATGTGGCTCTCATTATAATGCTCCTCGGCCTCAGTACTTGGTGTCCTCAAGGGTGTCATGAGCCATGTCGTCAGTGGATAGCCCTTGTCGCCAAGCAGTCAGTCAGTAAGTCTGTTTGAAGGTTCGAGGAGCTGAGGGAGGATGGACTGGCACAGAACGAAAGAGTCATGACAGCTGCCAAGGAATCTGGCGCACGCATGCATGATGATCTTTTTATGGTTGCAGGCGAGCTGTACATTAAGGGAGTGGAAGCCCTTGTGGTTCACAAACACTCCTGGGTGATGATGGGGTGCCTTGATGGCCACATGTGTACAGTCGATGACGCCCTGCACCTGTGGAAAGTCAGTCAGAGCCACAAAGCCGAGCGCCGCTCAGCAACACTGGCTTCATAAGTGGCAAAGTTGACATAAGTGACTGACTTGTGAAACATGGCATCGGTCACCTGGGTGATGCATCTGTGGGTGGCCGACTGCGAGATCCCGCAAATGTCTACTGCAGATCCCTGGATGGAGCCTGAGGTGAAGAATTTGAGGGCGGAGGTGACTTTGACAGCCACTGGTAAGGCATGTCCACCAGGTCCTCTGGGCAGCAGGTCTTGTTCCAGCGACGACCAGGTGCGATAGCCTGAGCCTCCTGAAGCACTGCTGCTCAGTCATGTCCAGGAAGCTCATCCTCTGCCTGTATACCCTGTGTTGGGGGGTATCACCTGTGGCGTGGTGCAGCCCGGTGCTGACCCCCTCTCTCCTGTGGAGCATCAGGTCGCTGAGGGGAAAGCTGCTGTTGTGGCTGCTGCTGCTGCTGGTGTGGCCGGTGCTATTGGTGCTGGGGCTCATCTTGGTCTGATTCTGAGGTCCAATGTGAGACAGCATAAGCGGCACCCATGCTGATCAAATAAATGGCATGTAAAGTAGAGGTCAGAGGCCCAATCCCTCAATGTTGTGTTAGTGACTAGCAATGTAGTGAGAGTGGCTTCCGAGGTTGCAGAAATGACCTGCAAACTGCTGACAACTAAATCTCTGCACAAAATGGAGTCAGCAAGATCCTTTCCATTAACCAAGTAATCAGGTTTAATGTGGGAGTACTTATGTGTTTTTCCCACCTGTCAATTAATGGACTCACACAATGGCCACTGAGCTTCCGCCTCCCCTTCACAGACGAGGTTCCCGGGCTGCATGATACCCGTGCTCCTGAAGTTAAAGCCAAAAGCTGCTGTTAAAAACCCTCTTAAGGGTCTCTCAACAAGCATTTAATTACTTGAATGAAGTCGCCCGCCTCTCCCGATCGGGTCCATGTAACACCCCCAAATGCGTCCGAGTTAAATGTGGGAGTCGGTGGGATGACGGCGGGTTCCCGACGCACTCACAATTTCGGCGATTTTTCTGCCGGCCCGCCCACAAACCCGCACACTCGGCAATGGGAAAATTCCAGCCTTCGATTCCTCTGAACAGGTTTACCTCTCATGAATTTGAGAATCTCGACCTGTCAAAACCAATCTGCATTGATAGTCATCTTTTTTGCTTCTTAAGCGTGTAACGATCCAATAAATTACTATTACTTAGGAACAGTTTGTAAGTACAGCCGTCCAGGGAGGATATCTGAATGTTGAAGCCAGGCTGCTCTCAGTATTGGAAAACCCAATTTTCCCACCATGATCTCCCTGTCCCTTTTGAACGGTTTCATGAAAAACATATTGGCCCAGAAATTCGGGTCTCCACGGGTGAGTACGCACGGGGTACTCACCCGTAGGCCCAATGGAAGTGCTGGTTTCCTGCATGCACTGCGCATGCGTGGGAAACCGGCACTTCCGTTCCCCTGAAAGAAGGGGTTCAGAGTGTTAGATCCATGATTCTGAGAGTATGATGTTTTTCAATAACTACACGGATGCTGTAACTTAACAATCAACAGGTGTTTACTGGAGTAGGGTAGTCTCAAGACTGGGGGTACAGAGGCATGCTCAAGGCTTATATACAGGTGTGGTCACTGCTGGTACTACAGTATACAGGAGCTGTAAAAGTAGTTCTCTCTTAAAGGTACATACAATACAATTCCTCCCCTTTTAGATTAGCAGTACCCATAATATTCAAATAACAATTAACACTTTAACATGCACATTAAACAACAATAGTCCATTTATAGATTCAGTCTTTGGGGCGGCTTCCTGATCCTTTCGGGATAGCGCCTTTCCTGAGGTTCTTGTTCTTGGTGCGGAGGCGATTCTGGCCCCTTTTCATCGGGTAGTTCATCAGTTTCCACTGCTATTGGTTCTGAGGTAGATGCTACCGGTATGTCGGGTTCATCCCCAGGTACGCGAGACATGGGGTTGACTCGTTCCTGTGACGCTAAGATCTGATCGACGTGGCATCTCACAATGTTCTCCCCGATATCCACTGTGTACATTAATGGCCCCTGCCTTGTGCATATCGTTCCGGGTTGCCATTTCTCTGTTCGGTAGTCACGGGCCAAGACTGGTTGTCCTACGTTGAAGCTCCTTGTCGGCTTCTCATTGATGTGCTGGAATTGTTTATCCTCAACATTTCTTCGCACATTTGGTCTGAGCAAATCCAGACGAGATCTCAACCTTCGGTTAAAGAACATCATGGCCGGGGTCTGGTTGGTAACTGCATGTGTCGCACTTCTGTAGGCTAATAAGAAATTGTCCACCTTATGCTGTAGTGGAATTTTATCGTCGCACATGGCCTTTATCGCCTTTTTAAAGGTTTGTACGAACCTCTCAGCCAATCCATTTGTGGCTGGATGATACGGGGCGGATGTGTAATGCCTTACCCCATTCCTTCTCATAAATTTCTGAAATTCTTCGGACACAAACTGTGGTCCATTATCAGAGCAAATCTGCTCTGGCAAGCCGTTCCTGGCAAATATGGTCCGTAGGACTGCAATAGTTTTCTCTGTAGTGGTTGAGGACATTTTTATCACCTCAGGCCATTTTGAGTGAGCATCCACTGCTATTAAGAACATTGAGTCCATGAATGGACCAGCAAAATCAATATGCACCCGTTGCCATGGAGAGGAGGGCCACTCCCATGGGTGTAGAGGGGCATGTGGTGGTGCATTTTGGACCTTCTGGCATCCTGAGCAGCTCTTGGTTAGGTCCTCGATTTGTTGATCGATTCCCGGTCACCACACATAAGCCCTAGCAAGGCTTTTCATTTTCACCCCTCCCAGATGACCTTCATGAAGCTCATTTAGCACTCTCTCCCTTAACTTGGGTGGAATCACCACTCTGGATCCACACATCACTGTCCCCTGGCATACTGACAGCTGTTCTCTTCTGGATGAGAATGCTGGCAACAGTGAGTCGCCATGTGTTGGCCATCCCCTCACCGTCAAATCATATACCCGAGACAGCGTCGGATCATTGCGGGTCTCCTTCTCTATATCCGCGTTAGTTACTGGCAATCGTTCAATTATTGACGAATAAAATATCTCGATAGGGTCCACTGCTGGTGCTTCCTCCACAGTAGGCAGTGGCAGGCGTGATAGCCCATCAGCGTTTCCATGCTGTTTCGTGCCTTTATATTCTATTTCATATTGATTCGCCCCTAGAAAAAGGGACCATCTTTGTAACCGTTGTGCAGTCATCACCGGAACGCCCTTCTTTGGATTAAGTGGTTGGTGGTCAGTCAGCAAGGTGAACTTCTGCCCATGCAGATAGTGGTTGAATTTTTTTACTCCCCATACTAGGCTGAGGGCCTCCCTGTCAATCTGGGCATAGTTGCGCTCGGCTGAGGTTAGTGACCGAGACGCAAAGGCTACTGGCCTCTCCAACCCGTCTGGGAATTTGTGCGACAGCAGCGCTCCAATACCATAGGGTGATGCATCACATGCCAAACGAATTGGTAGTGCTGGGTTGAAATGGGCCAACACCGCTTTTGATGTGATCAATTCTTTGCACTTCTGGAAAGCTCGTTTACGTTCGTCATTCCACTTCCATGGTACCCCTATTTGCAGTAGGGTGTTCAGTGGGTGTAATACTGTAGACAAATTTGGTAAGAACTTATGGTAGTAGTTCACCAGCCCGAGGAACGACCTCAGTTGTGACACATTTTCCGGTGCTGGAGCCTTGACTACTGCCTCAATCTTTTCAGGGGACTTATGTAACCCCTCTTCATCGATAACGTGGCCACAATACGAGATCTGCCTCTGGAAAAACTCACACTTGTGGCGATTAGCTCATGGCCCATATTCCTTTAATCTAGTGAGCACCTTCTCCAAGTTGGCGAGGTGATCACTGTCATTTTCGCCCGTGACCAGGATGTCGTCCAAATAACACTGGGTCCCTGGAATCCCTCGCAGGACTTGATCCATCGCCCTTTGCCAAATAGCCGGAGCTGATGCTACCCCAAACACCAGCCGGTTGTATTGGTAGAGACCTTTATAAGTGTTGATCGTGAGGTATTGTTTCGAGGCTTCTTCTACCTCCATTTGCAAGTACGCCTGGGCTAGATCAATTTTGGTGAAGCGTTTACCTCCAGATAGCAAGGCGAAAATATCCTCAATTCGTGGAAGCGGATATTATACCGTGTGAAGGACTGGGTTCACTGTCACCTTAAAATCCCCACAGATGCGGACCTTCTTTGGTTCCCCAGGCGTATTACTCAACGACCTCTTCATTACAGGAACGATGGGTGTAGCCCACTCGCTCCAGTCTACTTTGGACAGTACTCCTGCACATTCCAACCCTTCCTGCTCTGCTTCGACGGCTGGTCGGATCGCATAAGGCACTGGCCTGGCCTTAAGAAATTTTGGGCTTGCATTTTCCTCTATTTTAATCGTTGCTGTTATGCCTTTTAGTGTTCCGAGTCCCTCCTGGAGCACTTCTTTTGCGTCAGTTAGCATTTTTGACAGTCGTTCAGGTGTGACGTCGTCATCCTTTTTGGCCTCAACCTTCAGTGCCTGTGTGGAATGCCAATCTAATTGTATCTTCCGGATCCATTCACTTCCTAGTAGTGGTGGTCCTCCATCTGGCAATACATATAGGTCTATTTTAGGTATTTCCTGGCCTTTGTATATCACTTTCACCCTTATTTTTCCTTTGGGGTAGACTTTTTGCCCCGTGTACGTCTTCAAGACAATCTCTGTAGCTTTCAAGGGTATATGTGAAAATAGCCGCTTGTAGTCCCTTTGGTTTATGACTGTTAGGGCTGATCCTGTGTCCAATTCCATTTTCACTTGGACTCCGTCTATCTTGAGTGTAGCCCAGATAGTCTGGTGATCCTCCATTTTGGTTACCTTATGTAGTTTCAGACAACCCAGCTCCTTGCTTCCGGAGTCTGTATCACTTTTCTGTTCATCTGAACTACTGTCCATCACCTTATGTACCTTTTTGTACTTCCCCTGTGGAGATTTCTTGCTGTTGGTTTTCTTCCCAGACCTGCAGACTCTTGCTGTGTGTCCTGCTTTTCCACACTGTCTGCACACTTGGTCCTTGAACCAACAATCCTTCTGGTCGTGTGTTGTTCTGCCGCAGCGATAACACTTCCCTGTTCCATAGGACATTTCATTGGTGCCATATTCTTGCGGCCTCCGTTGTATCTCTGCAGCGCCCCTTGCGGCTGCTTCGTGTGATACTGCCATGCTGAAAGCCTTGTCCAGCGTAAGATCCTTTTCTGATAGAAGCCGTTTCTGGGTTCCTTCACTTTGAAGCCCACACACCAACTTGTCCCTTAACGTATCTGCTAGTCCCACTCCAAACTGGCAGTGTTTCGATAGCTTGCGCAGTTCCGTTAAGTACTCAGCATTGCTTTCGTCTTTATGTTGGTTCCTTTTGTGGAACTTAAATCTTTCTGCTATCAGCAGCGGCGTGGGGTTTAAGTGGTCCTGTAGGATTTCTACTATGCTTTCGGAATTCCTATTCACGGGCTTCTCTGGGGTTATTAGGTTTCGCAGTAACCCATAAGTTTTTGCACCCATGGAATTTAACAAAACCAGTGCTTTCCTAGCATCTGGCACTTCATTTGCCCTGCAGTACACCTCAATACGTTCCACATATGTCACCCAATCTTCGACTTCATTGTCGAACGTAGAGATACTGCCACTCTTCAGCACCCCTGGGTGTGATTTAACTGTCAAAAATGGCGTCTCCCGTGCTCTCCCTTCTTCTCCGCTGGCACAAAATGGCGTCTCCTGTGCTTTCCTTTCTTCCCGCGCTCGCCCTTCTTCTCCGCTGTGGCTTCTAAAAATGGCGTCTCCCGCACTCTTCCTTCTTCTCCGCGGCTCAATGGCGTCTCCCACGCTCTCCCTTCTTCTCCCTGCGGACACTGTTCAGCCCTTGAGCCCTGGCTGTGCTCTGTGCATTTTTTGTCTGTGCGCCTTTCCCATTTCCGCTGCTCGGTCCTGAACCCGGCTGCTGCTTTACCCTCTCTCTCTCCGTTTTGTTTTTCCTCGACGCCGCTCGGTTTTCAACCCCCGGCTGCACCCTGTGCGCTTCACCCTCTCTCTTACCCCGTCGACGCTGCTCGGCTTTTTCTCTGCTGTCGGTCGGCTCCAGCCGCCGCTGTCCGGGAACGGTCTGCGCTGTACCTGTTGTCAGTCTGTTGCTGATCATCGTGGCTGGGGAACCAAGCCCGGCTCTCCACAGCCTCCCCTGCGATGTTCACTCTCTGCCGGACGACTGGGCAGTTGCTCGTGGTCGACGCCCGTGCTTCTGGCCTCGACTTTCTTCCACCGCCCTCCCGGAGCGAATCCTCGAAGGGAAATGCAGAGTTGCAGGTAGATTCGAATCAACGCTCTTCACCACTGTTAGATCCGTGATTCTGAGAGTATGATGTTTTTCAGTAACTACACGGATGCTGTAACTTAACAATCAACAGGTGTTTACTGGAGTAGGGTAGTCTCAAGACTGGGGGTACAGAGGCATGCTCAAGGCTTATATACAGGTGTGGTCACTGCCGGTACTACAGTATACAGGAGCTGTAAAAGTAGTTCTCTCTTAAAGGTACATACACTACACAGAGGTCGAACGCGTGTGCAGGAGAGGCTGCGCGTGCGCATCGAACTTACATTTTTTTTGCAGGTTTTCCCGAGAGGGTAAGTCTCCAGAAGTTAGACATGTAAAAAGCAGTCGCAAGGCCTGCTTTTTACAAGGTAAGTGGTGAATTAATTAAAATTAAAACATTTTTTCCACAGGTTTATTATTTTTAAATACTTTAAATAAAGGTAAGTTTATTTTTAGCCCTGTTAGAAAATAAAATTATTTTTTTCAAAAATTTAAATTATTGTTTAAAATAGTTATTTCATGTAATTTATAGTTTATTTAAAAAATGTGATGTTTTTTTTAAATTTATTTGTAGATTTAGTGATGTTTTGGGGCTTATAGTATTTATAAGTTTGACAGCCCTTCCTGTCAAACTTATGAATGAAGCATTCCCTGCTCCGATTGGCTCCCCATGGCCCACGTGATCCCAGGGGACGCATCGAACTAACTGCGCCCCTGGGATACGCAAGCGCTGTGCGCCGGCAGTTGGAGGAAGTCCAGGATCAAAATTCCACGGGGCCCCACAGCACAACGGACGCGCGCAAGGTAAGTGCAGGTCGGGGGCTTACACCCGCAGGAAGCCCCCGACCCGAATTTCTGTGTTTTTATGGACCAGAGGTATTCCCCTGGATCTAGGCTGTCTGGAGACATTGTTGAGTGTCTGCAATAATACATGACTCAAGAAAACAAAAGGTCCTGGAAGGACGCTAGGAAGATAGCTACCAAGGTAATGCAAAAGATGGAACCACAAATGCTGCAGCTGATTATGTACCCTATGCAAATAGCACATATTTGAATGCGATAGCTAAAGCATTGTAACTGTTGTCATCGGAAGTGAAACCTAGCTTTGTATAGAGACAGATTTACGTGTGCAGGTGTGTCCTAATATGTGCAAATATGTGCTTTTTTAAAAAGGGTGTCATCACATTTGCACAGTGCATGCCAGGATAGTACATGAAATGTAATGCAATATTACTCTGAATGGACCATGTCAATAATGTTATTTTCACAGAGAATTTGACGATGGCAATGGAGGAATTGGTGGTCTGCAGTGAGAACCAGAGCAGCACGGTACCTAGAACACCCAGCCTTCAGCACTGACACTTACATTAAGCACCTGCCCAGAAATGGGCATTTTGAGATTCACAAAGAGTGAGGGGCATGAGAAAGCACTGGACATTGCACAGCACAGTAAGTGAGAAAAGGACAGAAGAGGGATAAACCCAGCAACTACAGGCTACTTAGCCTAAATGTGGTGGTGAGGAAACCTCTAGAGACAATAATCCGGGACTAAATGAATTATGACTTGGATAAACATGGGTTAATAAATGACAGCCAGCACGGATTTGTTAAAGGCAAATCATGTCTGACAAACTTGATTGAGTTCTTTGACGAAGTAACAGAGGGTTGATGAGGGTAGTGTGGTTGATGTTGTGTATATGGACTTTCAAAAGGTGTTTGATAAAGTGCCACATAATAGACTTGTTAGCAAAATTGGGGCCCATGGGATTAAAGGGGCAGTGGCAGCTGTCTTGTTTTGCACACTTTGTACAAAAATAATAAATTGCAGGACAACGGAGTATTACAGTTTAAACTATTTTACTGAAGCATCAGGTCTGTGATCTCAATCATACAGCACAGTACAGCACCGTGTGGACCAGATGGACGGACCCCCTGGGTCTTCCAAACAATAGCAGGCCTTACAGATGCCTGCAGGCCAATGATAAATCAATATGCAAATGTTACAGCAGCGTGGATATGAATTTGGCTAAGGGATAGAAAACAGAGAGTAGTGGTGAACGGTTGTTTTTCAGACTGGAGGGAAGTGTACAGTGGTGCCCCCCAAGGGTCAGGATTAGAACCACTGTTCTTTTTGATATATATTAATGACCTGGACTTGGGTATACATGGCATTATTTCAAAGTTTGCAGATGACACGAAACTCGGAAATGTAATAAACAGTGAATAGGATAGTAGCAGACATCAGGAGGACAGAGACAGATTGGTGAAATGTGCAGACACATTGCAGATGAAACTTAATCCAGAGAAGTGTGAAGTGATGGATCTTGGAAGAAATAATGAGGAGAGGCAATATAAATTAAATGGTACAATTTTAAAGGGAATGCCAGAACAGAGAGAAATGGGGGTTTATGTATACAAATCTTTGAAGGTGGCAGGACAAGTTGATATGGCTGTTAAAAAAGCACACGTGTTCCTTGGCTTTATAAATAGAGACGTAGGGCTCGATTTTGTCAATGGGGAACTTTTGGAGGCAGGACTCCCACTTTTTGGGTTATAATCCCGCCTCTATCGACTTGTGGCCAACCCACGCTATTTTCCCTTGATTGACCTTGTTAAGCCTGCCCAGCGGTTCTGCAGCACAAGGCCGCAGCTGGGGAGCAGGAGGGAGGGAGAGATGGTGGGGAGGGGGAGATTTTGAGGTTTAATGGGGGATCGTGGTTGGTGGGGAGAACATGGAGGTCGGGGGGGGGGATTGTGGTTGAGAGGGAGAGCGTGGAGGAGGGAGAGGTCGGGGGGGAGTCGGAGATCGTGGGCGGAGGGGGTCGGGGGAGATCCTAGGTGTTGGAGATCGTGGAGGTGGGGGGGTGAGGTCGGTGATCACGGAGGTGAGGGGGGGGTTCGATGATCACGGAGGTGGGGGGCGGAGGTTGGCTGATCACGGGGAGGGAAGCAGGTAGGCTTGTTAGACCTGGAGGAAACACTCCAGCCCACAAGCAGTGCTGTAAATGCACTTACTTTATGGGTCCGGCCCTTCACACCTCCTTTTACCTGCTGGGCTTCCAGAGGCTTGGGAAACCCAGTTGAAAAGGGTTAAAAGGTAAAAAGCCTGTTAAAATTGAGACACGCAGCCTCCTTAAAAGATTTTACCGACCGACCCGCCTCCTGAGAACAGATTGGTCACCTGACCCCTGACCCGCCTCTGTTAAAATTGGAAGTGGGCAGGTTAGGGTCGGGTAGGGGTCCAATTTGAGATTGAAAAAATTATTACTTCTCACCTGCCCCCAACCCACCCATTCTTGAGGTTAAAATTCCCCCTATTGACACTGTGGCGAAGTCTGTTAACTCCATTCCTGTGAGAATGGGAAGGGCGGATGGCTGATAGTATAAAGTTTACTATTGCTGAGGTCCCAGCACTATTTGCAATTGTATTGGCCACTTCAGTAATCCAAAGCATTGTGCCCGTCAAAGCGAAATTCAAGCATCAGCTGGGGAGGGATTAGAGATGTTCACTGTTCTGAGTCGACCTCTTGGGGGAGGCTATCCAGCCTCGGACTCTGTGCACAGACACAAGAACTGTTGAGTGACAGAGATGCCAGTGTGAATTCTGTGCTAGCACCACGCCTTTCATAGTGAACTAAAGCTTTTGCCAGTCTAATAGCTGAACTGTCTTAAGCACCGCACAGTCTTGACTGGATTCAATACAATGTACGAGATGGAGTCTGTGATTGAAGGCCAGACTGCAGTTAGGAGAGGTTTTACTGTTGTCAGTGTAAATCCACTCCACCTTCCCTTCAGGGGAAGCCCTGGAGATCTTGGAAAGACACAAAGGTGGTAGAGATCTAGCTTAATGGATCTCTGTACATTTCCCCCTGCTGAGCACCACAAAAATAAATGCATTTAGGGTACAGTTCAGAAAATCAGCCCCTGAATATCAACAGGCTATTTGTACTCTGGGGCACTGCAGCTGTGCCTCATCCTCTCTTCACCCAACATCCACATATATGCATTTTTAGCATGAGTCATTAGATATTGATCAAGAATAGTGGCTGATTTCCCCCTGCTCCCTTTCTAGCCCAGTAACGCCCTGCCTGAGATCAGCTGGCTCATCACTGGGCACGATTCGAACCCAGGACCCTTCTGCTTTACAACAACAACTTGCATTTATACAGCGCCTTTAACATAGTAAAACGTCCCAAGGTGCTTCACAGGAACGGTATCAATCAAAATTTGACAGCGAGCCGCATAAGGAGATATCGAGACAGGTAAATTTTAAAGAGCGCCTTCAAGGAGGAGAGCGAGGTAAAGAGACGGAGAGGTTTAGGGAGGGAGTTCCAGAGCTTCGGGCCTAGGCAGCCGAAGGCACGGCCACCAATGGTGGAGCGATGAAAATCGCGGCTGCTCAAGAGGGCAGAATTGGAGGAGCACAGAGATTTCAGAGGGTTGTGGAGCTGGAGGAGGTTACAGAGATAGATAGGGAGGGGCAAGGTTGTGGAGAGATTTGATCACAATGATGAGAATTTTCAAATCTAGGCATTTCTGGACTGGGAGCTCGGTGGTATGCTGAGCAACGCACCTGCCAACCGAGCCATCAGAAGCATGAAACATCGAAATCTTGATGCATTTAGGCTTTTAAATATTGAATCCATTGATGTTGTTCCTGATCAGCGTTTGAGCTTTCAGTACATAGGGCTAAAAATTCAGTTTGGGGCGCCAAGCTCGCCTGGGCGCCGGAATTACCGCTGCGCGCGGAGCCACTTGTGCCATCGGGATATTCAGTTTCTGCGCCCCAAATGGAAGCCGGCCGCTAAACGAGGCTTCCCGCGCCCCGCTTGGGGCGCTGAAACTGAATATCAGCGCGCAAAGTGCCGCAGCGCCACCCGCTGCGGCACGGCACGCTGCGGTACTGCAGGCCTTCCTCCCACTGTTAAGGGGGAGGTGCCTGCAACAGCGCGATCCCCGCTCGCAAGTGCCGGCAAATGAGCCCGGCACCAAGGAGAAGTGCCGGGCTCTCGGGAAACAGCCGGCAATGCCGCGGGGGGGTGGTGTAGGAGGCCGGGGATGGAGGTGCGGGCAGGCGGCCGCCGAAAAAGCGGCCGGCCGCACCTCCATCTTAACTCGCGCCACTACCGCCACAGGTTGGCCCCTGTGTACCGGTCGCTATTTGCGGCCGGCGCGGAAGAGGCGGGCGCGACCTAATATGGCGTTCGGGGCAGTAGTGGGGCGCTGCGCACACCGATGACGTCATCGGTGGCGGCGCAGCGCTACAGGCTAACGCCGCCATTAGCGCCCCGCTAAATATCGCGGTGGTTGTGGCCAGTGGCGCTAAAGCCTCTGAGTGGCCTCTTTGGGCGCAAACTGGTGGCGCAAGCAACTGAATTTCTAGGCCATAATCTCTAATTTGTAGCAGTTACACCCATAGCAGAATAAAAGCGGCTTCTTGTTATTTTCATGAGGCTTGAGAGGTGGTTTGGAAGTGAAACCCACTGGAAAATGATATGAATGTTAACTGAATAACATATGGGGCAGGAAGGGCTGGGAGCATTTAACTGAAGACCAACAGGACTTGGAGCAGCTGTGTATACACCACTGTTGTTTCACCCAGTCTCTGCATTAGACATGTTTCCTGTACAGTTAAATATAGGGAATAACTGTTCCTGCATAGTGTACAGCACTTTATATATAAGACTAAAGGCATGATTAAGCTACGGTCAATATAACTAAGAGTCTTGCTGCAGCGTGTTCCTGCAATTAAACTTGCTTGTGCATAAAACTATGGCTTGTGCACATTTCAAGGGGAACTGAATTAAGATTGACAAGCACCGCACTAGATAATGAAATCGAGAAGATTTAAAAATAATCTGATCAATCTTGTGCAGTTACTTTGAGATTTTAATTATTTCTCTCGCTGTGGTCCACCCTGCCAGACTGCTGCTGCCGCTCAGTCATTTACTGCAGCATAGGAAGCCCTTCCCTGCAAGTGCTGACACTGTGTATGAGCATATTCAGGAGGCGGAGCTCTGCAGAAACATGAGGAGCTAGAGTGCAAGCAGCTCATTTCTACCCTTACGTTTGGGCTAATTTCAACAAGAAAGTCTTTTTAGCATGGTGGAGGCGGGGGTCAAAGACTGAGGCTTCACTGGCCTATCTGTCGAAAAGACATTTGTGGGGAGAGAGAGAGAGAGAGGGGTTAAAAAGGAAAAGCTTGTTTTAGTAGATTAGAGACAAACTGCAATTCAGCCAGATTGCAATTATTCAATGGCAGAGGTTGCACAGTGAGCTAGAGCTTCTGCCAGCCTGATGGTTAAAAGGTTTTAGGCACTGCAGGTTTTGACTGGATTCACTACAATGTCTGAGAAGGAGTCTGTGACTGAAGGCCAGACTGCAGGTAGGAGCGATTTTACTGTTGTCGGCTTCAATCCATGCTGCAGTGGCCTGGTAATACTGTCAGGATCAGAGCAGCGCTCGCTGTCTTTTTCATTCACTGCTAGTTTTTTTTTATCTGTAGGATCCTGACTGGATGTAATATCCTGTTAAGTCTTTCTGGCTTCACTGCGGAGCCCAGCCATTGTAATAGTCACATGGATGTGGACTTGTGGGACTCGATGCAGCATAAAATTACAACAAACTGATTTGTTCCAGGTGAAGAAACCCTGTAGCATAATCTGTTTCATTTGGCTTTTCCTCTCTTAGTTGCTTACCCTGTGCCTCTAGTTCTCACTCCTAGTGTGAGAGCAATCTATTTTTGCCATGGCCTATGTTTTAATCTCAAAAATCTGATTTGCTTTTTTATTTCCTTTGGAAAATCTTTAACTGCAGTTGTCTTTACTAAAATGTGCTGGCTAAGCTTTCAGCATTGCTGACCGGCCTATCGTTAATAACAGGATATTACATCCAGTCAGTGACAGCGATGATGATAATGATTTCAATCAAGGTTACTTTAAAGTTATCCCTTAGATAAAACAAATTGAAATTTAGGACACCAAATATGAGGAGATTCAAATGATGGTTTCAGTCTTTTTCTTGCAGGACATGCTTTTAACTGCTATTAAATAATGTTGGTCTCCTGAATGACCTGATTAGAGCTGCAATGGAGTAAAGAAGTGGCTCACTGTCAAAAGGAAATTTATCAATAATTTGTGAAAATATGTTTAGAAAGTCCCAGGTGGATATTTTAACTTTGTCTTCTCGTTTACTGAGGCCCCATTAAGCACCCTTACAGTTTTGATATCGTTAATAGTCATCCGCATTAGATTGCGCCCAACTAAGAAGGCTTTCTGCAACATGCTTAGTCTCCAGAGATACCTAATGCTGCTTTACATCAATGTCTAGACGCCATGCCTTCTACCCCAGGGCCTCCTGAAAGAATGTAGCTGCACTCAAGGAGGAACAGTTACTTAGACTTTGATGGGTCTGCCTGCACCCTAGAGATCACAAAAAAATGCATCATGTTGACTCTTGATGCAGAAAGATAAAATCATCGTGTATATTCAGCGAGAAAGATAAAAAGAGACGGCACTGAGCAAAAATAGCTTAATAAACTTTAATTTGCTTTTCCCTTAACACTTCAAAGTAATTCCACGTTTGACTGAAAATTTAGAGGAATAATTATAGTACTATGGTGACTGAACAGTGGATTTAGTGGATTTTACACTTCATTTTATAGTATTCAGAAGGTCAAGTGCGTGTTCTTTCTGAATTATGTAATGGCTGATGGTGCTGTGATTTATTTTGTTACCTGACTAGCTTTATAGACTTGCATCATAATAATCAATGGACAAAATGCAGCAAGCACTGCCTATTCTGTTACTTCATGAGTAAAAGCTCACACTACCCCAGGCGTGAATACAGTAATACTGGTGCAGCAGATATCTTGCTGTAACATAGCAAGAATGACCACGGAAAAGTAAGTAGATAAATGGTATAATTCAATAGAAGGAAGAGTGTGAGATTCCCAAAGATTGTTAGGTGGGCCTTTCACTATACTTTTTCTGATATATTTTCACCCATGTGCAATGTCCATCAGATAGTGGACATCAAGTGAGCACAGGGTTGAGCTTTGGTGTGGTGGCCTCACAGCTGAGCAACACTCAAGGAGGAAAAGACTCAGGGGGAAAAATTCAGTATCGCCCCGTTTGGGGCGCCATTATCGGCCGTGCGCAAAGTTTAGCGCCTGCCGCTAATTATCGCCTCCGACGGCAAACTTGGCTTTTATCGCCCCTGGAGGTGATTGGAGCGCTAAATCAGGCACTTCATACCTGTCTTAAGGCGCAAAGGCCGAGGAGCGAGGCGCTACCTCAGAGTGCTGGCGAAGCAAGGAAGGGCAAATCAAAATGAACCTGCAAAATGCTGCTCAGTACTCAAAACTCCTTCACACAGCGTTGAATCTCTCCAGAAGTCTCTCTCTCTCTCTCTCAGAATGCGTGGTGCAAAAATGTCACCAACAAAAAAAGGCAGGAAGCAGTCGCCTTTAAATAGCGCTCCCCCAGTCCCTTTCTGACTGCAAAACTCTCCCCTCAACCTGTCGTTGCTAGCGGCAGGTGGTAAGGCAAGGGGCGCCACTCAATATCCAGTCTGGGGCGTTGCGCACTCAACTGA
Source organism: Somniosus microcephalus (assembly GCF_052327205.1). Lineage (NCBI taxonomy): Eukaryota > Metazoa > Chordata > Chondrichthyes > Squaliformes > Somniosidae > Somniosus > Somniosus microcephalus. Next base: position 28,713,334 of record NC_140994.1, read on the forward strand.
CATCACGATCTGCCGGCGCAGGAGATCGTGGCAGTAGTGTTTAGCGCTGCCGCAAAATGTCTAGTTAATTTCGCGAGCGGCGCAAACAGCGCCGCGCCCGGGCGCTAGTTGCTTTGCGCCCCATTAGCGCCCTCTTAAGGCGTTAACGGGAGGCACAAACAACTGAGTTTTTCCCCCTCAGGGTGGGGGGGATGTAAAATTCCACTTTGGCAGGGGCACCTATTAGACACCCTGCCCAAATTTTCCTTTCCAAGTAAACCTATTTTGCGCCCCGACAAAGTTGGAATTGATCCTGTCACTGTCCAAAATCACACACGAAGAATGTCCACTAGGGTAAGGTACCAGGGACCACCTGGTACCCTTGGAACTACACCCTGACAAGGTGTCAGGATCTTCAGGAGAGAAGGAAGAGAATTAGAGGTTGAGAGTTTCAAAAAGCTAGTCACAGCAAATATTTTAACTTATTTGTATTTTGGTAAAATCTATTTCATACCTTCAGCTAAAAGGTTGTGTAACATTTATCTTGTGAAGCCTTATTCATGGGAGTGCAAACTGTTAAAATTGCCTGTCGGATGCACTTCGCATATGGATGGAAATGATTTTGTTGTTGAGAGCAAGAATTCCTTTTTTGTATGACATTTTCTCCTTTACCCTTTCATAGTGCATTCCACACCATGCAGTAACCCCCACCAAATAGATGGGCAGATGATTTGGTCCCAGTTATCTGCTAGTGCCCGTCAAACTGATTGCTACAAGCTTACAAAAGCAGTATGGGATAACTCTTGCCCTCTGATGTTTCTTGCTCTTTATGAGGAAGTGCTTCTCCACATGATGTAAGCAAGACTGGGCACGCGGAGCATTATGGCACAGACGTGTACCGATTATCGTGTGACGTAGTGGGCCGCAGTTTCCTCGATCCAACTTCATTCCGGTTTCTACGCCGATCTTTCTGATGGCAACTTGGCAACTTACACTGAAGTTTCCTGAGAATCTCACGAGCACATGGCGGAACGTAAAAACCAATGTAAAGCAAACGAAAATCAGCGGAAATAATCAGGGCCCAAGGAACGTACGCCATGTTCTCTCTTTACCTTATAGATGTTATGAAAATTAAAGATTGAAGCCATCAAACCATCATTTATGCACATTAAGCACAGCATGTTTAAGCAAATGCAATTGTGGAAGCTTTTCCCTTTTTAATGTAACAGATTCAGATGCCATGAGGAATAATTCAAAGATGCAGAGAATACAATGTGGGTCTCAGTATGGAGAAATTTAAAACCATTCGTTGAAAGATCACTACCAAATATCAGAAATAGTGACTTTGGGTCCTGCCGTGCCTAAAATTTTAGTTGTAAGCTTACGCCCATTTAGAACGGACGCAAGTGCAGGAAACTTGCGTTCTCTTGTCTTTTACATGGGGGAGGAACCATGTTAATCAGCTAAGTAGGGTTTTGGCAAATGTAACTTGGGAGCAACGCTAATGATCGAGGAAATTCGGGCATAGCAATGTTTCGGCGTAAAATTGGCTTAAGTCGCTTGCGTAAATTTTCTTGCAAGAAATGGAGCAACTTCGCTTTTATGCCGAAACATTCCAAGAAATTCCGAGCCAGTATATTGCAATCACAGTGTGTTCCACTGTGGTTCAGCTTGGATGGAAACAATTTTAAATAATGACATATTTTAGCAGAGAATGGTTTAGATCATCTATTGGTTGGTGCAGCCTTGCAATTGACTATGAAACTCGATTACTCTGTTACTCCCAGTGACAGCACACTGTATAAATTCAAGTAATGCCGCACTTGACTTTTGATGGGTGCATTTTTAATATAGCTTGTAATGTGCATAACACTCCTCATTTAAATTAAGACCAATGGTAAACTTAATGGGCTATAATGCCTATTCATGGATGCAATTAGTCAACAACAACTCATTTTGTTCACCTTGCACTTACGAACATATTGGCCCAGAAGTTCGGGTCGGGGGCTTCCCGCGAGTGCAAGCCCCCGACCTGCACTTACCTTGCGCGCTGGCCGTTGAGCTGTGGGCCCCCGTGGAATTCCGATCCGGGGCCTGGTGTAGCTGCCAGCGCGCAGTGCTTACGTATCCCAGGGGCGCAGTTAGTTCGATGCGTCCCCTGGGATCACGTGGGCCATGGGGAGCCAATTGGAGCAGGGAATGCTTCATTCATAAGTCTGACAGGAAGTGCTGTCAAACTTAGAAATACTACGGGCCCCTTCTTCTTACAAAACATCACTAAATCTTCAAATAAATTTTTTAAAAACCACATTTTTTAAATAAACTATAAATTACATGAAATAACTATTTTAAACAATAATTTAAATTTTTGAAAAAAATAATTTTATTTTCTAACAGGGCTAAAAATAAACTTACCTTGCTTTAAAGTATTTAAAAATAATAAACCTGTTGGAAAAATGTTTTAATTTTAATTAATTCACCACTTACCTTGTAAAAAGCAGGCCTTACGCCTGCTTTTTACATTTCTAACTTCTGCAGGTTTACCTTCCTGGGAAAACCTGTAAAAAAAAAATGAAGTTCGATGCGCACGCGCAGCCTCCCCCGCGCACGTGTTCGACCTCTGAACCCCTGCTTTCAGGGGAACGGAAGTGCCGGTTTCCCGCGCATGCGCAGTGCATGCAGGAAACCGGCACTTCCATTGGGCTTACGGGTGAGTACCCTGTGCGTACTCACCCGTGGAGACCCGAATTTCTGGGCCATTAATATTTTGACCTCAGAGGACCTCATTTAGGGAGAGGAAAGATCAGACAGATTTTTTTCTTAATTCATGTATGGGCATCAGGTAAGGATTGAACCAGACAGCCGACACTCACTATATAGCCTCAGACATGAAGAATGGTCAATTGGTTGAGATGCTAGACAGTCCCTGATGCTCACGGAACCATACCACAGTGAGGGGTCAGTACCCTCAAAAGAGGAAGGAAGAACATTAGAGGATGAATAACCTTGCTTTTAAAAAGCTACTGATATTAGCCAGTCTGCATTTGAATTCAGCTCCTCTGATATGAAGGTCACCTTCCAGTGGTGGTTAATAAGAGTCATCAGTCATGAACGTCACTATTCTGAGATCATTGTATTCCCCTGATGCAAAGCCAATTCAGCAATCTCAGCACTAACTCAGAGCACTTGGACTGAACGTGTTTAGAATGGAAATATCACCTGGTGCAGACCCAGTGCAGAAAGAACAATTTATTCTCTCGTGCTGTCAACATCAGGGAAATATTAAAATAATCAAAACAAAGGCCTAGTAAAAGTAATTAAAACAAATTTAACTCTTTGAGGCTGACCGATGAAGATTTTTATTATATTTTAAATTAATTTGTTTGTTTTCAATTTGTTTGCCAGAAGAATTTTTTTTCTTTTTACAAATGGGCAAGTCTTTGTTAAAAAGGAATAACTGGATCAATTCAGTTGCAAAAAGCACGAAAAACAAAACTGAAGGAGCTGTACACAACAGAAGTAACTTCTCCAGAGAAATCAGTGCTCGGAAGTGTTCAAAATGTTGAAGCAGTAGGCTTTGGCTTTCAGTGTTTTGTGGAAAACAGCCAGAGTTTATATGAGTGGAGTTATTAATCAAGCTTATAGGAGTTTAACCTTTCAATGAAATGTACACAGTTGTAGAACATGTACACTATAGTAGTGATCTTATCAGTCCATGCTGCTAGGGTGGGTCCTTGCCTGCTAGCAGGACCTATCAGAAATTCAGGCATGCACTGCGCCCATGATTTTTTGACTATTAACGGCTGAAAGATTGTGGGCAGCGTGCAACCAAAGTTCCGACATGGTGGGCGAGGCAGTGCGGACTTATACAATCACACTTGATATGAGGCTAAAAATTACTATTATTGTGTGAACGCTTAACACACTCGTATCAAATTCCCCTCTCTGCTATTTTCACAGAGGTGTTAGCCCATTTACAATGTTATGGTATAATATTGCTGAAGGTAATTTCCTGCATTTAGCATTTTAAAAAGCTGGTGATAGAGGCAGCAGGTGGCTCTAATAGTATAGTATTAGCATTTCATTCAAACACAGGTTTAAACCCCAGCCTTGACTCCCACTGCGTTTGATGGCCTTCAGCTGGTGGTGCGAGCCAATTCTTGAGCTGGCTTGCATGTGGAGCCCAGGGGAGGACAAGTCCTACACTTTGAAGCACAAATGCTGTGAGCAGACTGTGGCGTGCTGCTGTGAGCAGCAGTAGAGAAGTCAGCATTCTACTGCCCCACCCTTTTCACTGACGGAGAAAGCTATCAAAAAACAGTGGTGAGGCCCAACAGGAGATGAATTCTAATGAGAGACCGGAAGAAGGAGACAGTGACAAATTATACTTTGCTGTACATATCTCCCTGGTTCTTTGAGCAATCAAATCCATCATAGAAATTCCAATCCCCAATAGTTAAAAAAATCAATCGCAATCCATTTAATCCAAATGTTGATTTAGAGGAATGTGAAAGGTGCTGGCAATAATCCCACGTAATGTAGTGTCATGCTATAATATATGCTGCTCATATCTGGAACATAAATTTGCTTAAAAGCACTTATCTATTACCAAAAATCAATGACACTGAGAGTATGCGGCTGCATTCAGATGCTTTTGTGTGTTTCGTTTTGAAGCTATACTAAAGATCAGTAAACGTGGTGGATTGGACTATACTAGCGAGCAGTTTCCTTACTTGGTATTCCAGCCATTGAAAGAGGAATTAATAGAAGGGAGGAAAATAATTTAAAAGTGGAGTAAAGTTTTCTTCTGATAGATGTTCCATGCTGGGGAATGTAGAAGGAACACGCATCTTCTCAGTGCTATTTAATGAGATTTCAACCATTCAGTCAACACAGTATATACATAGAAAAACACCAAAGTTACAACACGGAAACAAGCCATTCGGTCCAACCAGTCCATGTTGGCATTTACCCTGAATATGAGTAAAAAATCCTAATCACATTTACCCACCCTGATCCCATATCACTTCCTCCCCTTTTCCTCCATCCACCTATCCAATCTAATATTGAATGTCTTCCACGAACCCTGGAAGTGAATTCCACAGCCTCGCAAAGAAGTTTATCTTACTTTCTGGTCTAAATCCCTTACATTTAATCTTGTATCTATGGCCCTTGTTCTAGACATCTCAACTACTGGAAACAGTCTACTTCTATCTACCCTGGCCCATCCTTTCATAATTTTAAATGCTTCCATCATATCACCCCATAATCTGAGTTGTTCTAATGTAAATAGGGACAGCAGTCAATGTGATAAAGTAGGGAGCAAGTGAGAGTTGTGAACTATTGCACTAGTCATAGTAATGCTTTCAAAAGAACCTTGTCCATAATTAGTGGTTGCTTGTTAGGAGTCCATTGGGTTGATATTGTTTTGTGATATTAGTAACAAAAGCACATGCATTTGTATGAACTTCCTTTGATATTTTAACAAAAGGTGTTAACGCATTTAGAATTTTTAAAAAACGCATCAAGGCTCTTTGTTAAAATAGCGGATGGAAGAATTTCACATGTTAATGCTTTTTTTTACTAATACTACACAACAGAATTCTATCCCATAGATATAAAAAACGACATATGACAAATAGCATGTTTCCTTCACAAGAACACCAGCTAACAGTAGGAAGAATCCAGTGCTGGGGCACAGTTTGCATCATCAAAGGGTGTTTCAGGTCACAAGGAAGTTGAAATGTTGAATGAAAACACAAATGCCAAATTTTGCTGTAGCAGGCCATCTAACAGCCGTTAGTTAGACGTGCCCTTGCACGTTTAGTTTTTTAAATGTTTTGCATGGCAAGTTGCTGAAAGTGCGAGTTGATAATGTCACAGCGAGGGAACCAGGCCACCAGGACCTGAGTGAACAGGTCAAGCAACTGCGTATCTCCATAACCAATCAGATTGAAGGATTGCGAAATAAACAGCGCAAGGACTGAGAAGGAAGTGTAAGTTAGAGAGGGTGAATTCAATGTCAAATCAGGCCGAGAAAGAGAAATAAAGAGGGAAAGTAGGATTGCATAAGAGTGAGAAAAAAAAGAAACGAAAAGTTAAACTAAAGTAAATATTTTTAAATTTTACGGCCTAGAAATTGGGTATAGCCCCGCTTGGGGCGGTAGAATTGGCGCAGCGCGAAGTTTATAGCCAGACGTAACTTATCGCCACCTGGCGCGATATTGGGTTGCATCGCCCCTAAAGGTGATTGAGGCGCGAATTCAGGCATTACACGGGACTCCTAAGGCGCTAAACTTCCGGCGCAACCCAATATCAGAGCGGACGGGCGCAGCGCAGGTGCTCTCAATTACCGATGACCACGAGACTTCCAGGCGCCGGCCAGCTCTTAAAGGGGTGGGTCAGTCAGCTTCAGCATCCACACTCTGCGCCTTGCAGGCCTCAGAATCAGCGCAGGCCCTTCTCTGGTGCTAAAATCTTGGACCAGATGGAGAAGGTGAGACAGAGAGCAGAGCGCTTCACCAATGAGGCTCTGGAGCAATTGGTGGCCGCAGTGGAGCGCCGGCGAGATGTTCTCTACCCAGACAATGGCAGGAGGCCGAATCATAAGGACTACCGACGAGCTTGGAGGGATGTATGCCAGAGGGTCAACTCCAGCAGCATGGTGACCAGGAGCTCTGTCCAATGCAGAAAGAAATTCAATGACCTCACTCGGGTCGTGAGGGTGGGTGTTGTTTCTGCAAACTTCTGCATCCCTTCATTTGCACCTGACTTTATGGCTATAGGGTGGCCTGTGCCCCATTGGCCATCTGCCAGCAAGCACCCATGGCCCTTTCTGGGCACACACATGCACATTTGACTCAAGGCGTCATGTAAGGGCTCTTGCACCATGGGGGGCATGAGATGATCACTCAGGGCATCAGGTAACATAACTTCCCCTCCTTTCCCCTGCAGTCCAAGCTGGCGAGGGTTGGCAAAGACCAGCTTCGCACCGGTGGAGGACCTCCACAAGTGGTCACCCTCACGGATCTCGAGGAGACAGTCCACCAGATTCTTGGAGGACGTCTGAGTGGTCCTGTAACCACTGCAGCTGCTGACCCCATTGTCGACAGCGATGGTAAGGTTCTCACCTTTTACAGCTGTCTCCTTCCACTTGTTCCCCCAGCCAGCATGCTTTCTCACTGTGGACCCATGTCATAGCCTTGCTGCAATCTGGCATCCCTTGCTGCCAAGCTGTCCTTTTGCTAAAGCCACTCTTCCACCTCCCTGCTTTCAGATGCTGCATCACCAGCTCGGGAGCCGGGCCCTCAAGCTGCCAGTGCCAGTGCCTCCAAAGGCTCAATGAGAAAAGTTCTGTCCAACAGAAGGTCAGCAACTCTCTCCAGCAACGATCAGAATGGCCAGCCCAAATGGCTGCAGCTTTTATACTAGTGCTGTCCCCTTTAAGTAGCGCTCCCCGAGTCCGAGAAGGGCCTGTCACTAATAGCGCCAGGCGGAAAGGTTGCGGGCGCTACCGAATATCCGGTCTGGGGCGCCAAAAAGGCGTTGCACACTGAAATGACGTCATGATCTGCCTGCGCCCGTGGGCGCGTGCAAAGAGTTAGCGCCGGCGCTAAAAGGATACTCAATATGGGAGGTGGCGCTATATTCACAGCGCCCGCCCGAAAATTGGGTAACGCTCCAATTCTCGGGCTCTTTAGGCGCTAATCGCTGGTGCTACCAACTGAATTTCTAGGCCTACATCTTTTAAATCTCCAATAATTAAAATCTGAAGGAATGAGACTCTGCACTTGTAATTTTCAGTGCCAGAGAGGTTGATTGGCAGTAATTAGCACTTAATACATCGTAAAAAGAGTACTTAGACTTGAAATGACTTGACTTAACTTTCTGTGCCGAGCTTAGTTTGTATCTACCGCGCAAATACAGCAACTTCACGTCATTCACTGCATTTCAATGGTGAGGCAGACGGCGCAATGCTGTTTTCGTGAAGCTAACAGCAGAGCAGCACTACTCGGGCAGCAACCTACCCGCGTTTAACGGTGCAACTGCCCCTCGCCTGAAGTTGCTGTAGCATATACGCATAAATAACGGCAACGCCGTTAGCCTCACCTTTACTTAGACAGCAAAATCTAGGCCACAACAAAAAAAAAGAAAATGAAGCCTCTTGACCAATGGATAGGAATGATTTAATATCAAGGGCAATATGCCATTATTTTTGTGGCATCAAATTTAATTAAACCTATTCCATACTCAGTGAATTGTGCTGCTGGATGTAATGTTCAGCCACCATAGAGGGAATGCGACAGTGAAACAATGAGTGACGTTGGCCGTGATTTTACCACAGGCGGCGGGTTGGAGTCGGGTTGGGTGGTCGGCGGGTTCCAGTCCCGCTGCTGGTTTCAGCCACTCTGAAATAACTATTTTGCCTTAACTGGGCCTATTAAGCCCACTGTGCGCGTTACCCGGCCCAATCAGTGGGTTCGGGTCTGCTGCTCGCCTCTGCTGACGTCTTCCATTCAGCTGCATTCAAGGGGCCCCTGCAGCGTTGTTTTGTTTCATTCACATTCTGCTGCTTCTCAGTGTTGCAGATAGTGAGATGACTGCTTCAAGAGCCAAGGCTTCTCCCAGATTCGATGATGACTCCCTCCATACTCTTGTAGAGGGAGTGAGAGGGCGCAAGGAGGTTCTGTTTCCCTCCAATGGACGGAGGAAGCCTCCTCAGCAAACCAAGACAGCCTGGCTGCAAATTGCTGAGGAGGTTAGCGCCAGGTCTTTGTGCTCACGCACCTGGGTTCAGTGCAGGAAAAGGTTCAATGACCTGCTACACTCAGCAAATGTGAGTATAACATCACACTTACCTTCAATCTGCTCCCCATCTCTTCTCATCGCCAGCACTCTGCATTGTCAACCTACTCCTGCACGTCCCAACTTACCCTTACATCCCTTGCACCCTTAACCATCCCTCTCTCTCTATGTACAGACTCACTCCACCATTCTACTATGCACCCCTCACACTCGCTATCACTGTTATGCAATGGCAACAACTAACAACGCACAGGGAGGGCCCTTGGTATTGGCACTTCACTCCATCTTTGTCTCCCTCTAAGCATCTATGCTATGGATTCTCTACATTCACTCCAACATTCTCACTCAAACTCCACTTGTGCCCCTCATTGCAGGAAAAGAGAGCCCACAATAAGAGGGAGAGGGGGCGGACAGGAGGAGGGCCACCTTCCATGGTGCACTTAACCACCGCTGAGGAGGCTGCTATCGACATTGTCGGAGGTGCAGAGGAGCCGGAAGTGGGGGACAGAGAGACGGGTGCAGTAGAGCAAGCTGGTGACAAAATAGATTTGCAACCCTCTCATTTAGATTTCATGAGTGACTGATATGGCATCTGATGTTTGTGATGAAATATGCCTTCATCAGACCTGCTTGTATTTTACCTGCTTGTATTGTGTGAACAACACCCTTTTGTTCCTATTGTGTGTATTGGCTACGCCCCTGTCTTTTGCCATATAAAGGTCTCAGGAGCTGTATGAGTCACTCACTACCAGATGAACCCGATGTGGGAAGACCTGCTATGCTGCTATGTTCTTAGTGATTAAAAGCCTTCAGTTGAATCCTTGTCTTTGAGTCATTGATGGCATATCAATTTTAATCACTAAAACACCAAGATGGATCGACTCCTGAAACCAGAGCGCTTGGATCTGGACCCCCATGCCTCAGACGCAGCCACACAGTTCGGACGCTGGTTCCAATGCTTCGAATTTTTCATTGCAAACTCATCCACTGCCATAGCCGCAGCCGAAACCGCTACTGGAGACATGAAACTGGGAATCCTGCGAAACTGGATGAGCCATCGGGTCTCCCCTCTCATCCAAGATGCCACCAGCTACGAGGAGGCCTGCACCATCCTGAAGGCCCACTACGCGCGGCCAATAAACGTGGTGTACGCCAGGCATCTTCTGACTACTCGCACGCAGCGGCATGGTGAGTCACTAGAGGACTTTATACTAAACCTAAAAGTACTGGGCAGAGACTGTAACTGTAAGGCCGTGTCTGCTATCGTGTACACGGAGGAGCTGATTCGAGACTCCCTTATTGCGGGCCTCAGTTCAAATTATATTCGGCAGAAACTGTTTGAAAAGGAGGGACTGGACTTAAAACAGGCTATAGATATAGCGCGATCGCTGGATATGGCCCAGAGGAACTCTGAATCCTGTTCCCCAGGCCACGCGGCCCACTCCGCCTCGTGCGCGCCGTGGGGGCCGCCATCTTGGAAGCCATCTTCACCTCCCAGGTCTCAGGCCAGCCCAGCACCATCGGAGCCCCAGCCTCCACCCAGGAGCCCCACTACTGCCGCAATGCATCGGGGCCCAAAATGCTACTTCTGCGGTCAGGACAAACACTCCAGGCATCTGTGCCCAGCGAAGGGCACCACCTGTTTTAAATGCGGGAAGAAAGGACATTTCAGCAAAGTCTGCAGAGGGAACCCCGCCTCCAACTCCACCACTGCCGCATGCGCGCCGTGGGAGCGGCCATCTTGGAAGCCATCTTGTCCACCCTCATGGAGTCCACCATCTTGCCCCGACTACACGGACCTCCAGGACCCACTGGTGGCCTCGATCACAGTGGATCAATCCAGGCCACATCCGTTGTCTAAATCGATGATGGACATAGAGGTAAACGGGAACAAGGTTAAATGCTTGATTGACTGCAGGAGCACCGAAAGCTTTATTCATCCTAGCCTGGTAAAACGACTTTCTCTAACGATAGTCCCCACACAGGGCAAAATCGCCATGGCCGATAAGACTCATACCTCAAAAATTACAGGTTTCTGCGCGGTTATGTTGTCGGTAAAAGGCAATGATTACAGAGATTTTAAACTACTGATAATGCCAGATCTCTGTGTGAGTGTGATCTTGGGTCTGGACTTCCAGTGCCACCACCAAAGTATCACGCTTACCTACGCTGGGTCCCAGCCGCCCCTCACAGTGTGCGGTCTGGCTACCCTGAAGGTCAAGCCGCCCTCTCTGTTCGCCAACCTCGCACCCAACTGTCGACCCATAGCGACCAAGAGTAGGCGGTACAGCTGGGAGGATAGACGGTTCATTGCGTCGGAAGTAGAAAGACTCAAGCGGGAGGGTATCATCGAATGCAGTACCAGCCCGTGGCGCACCCAGGTAGTAGTAGTTAAGGGTAGCGAAAAGAAGCGGATGGTGATAGATTATAGCCAGACGGTTAATCTATACACCCAGCTAGACGCCTACCCTCTGCCCCGCATAGCGGATATGGTTAACCAAATCGCGCAATACCAGGTGTTTTCCACCATCGACCTAAAATCAGCATACCACCAGCTCCCCATTAGGCCGGAGGACCGTCCATACACCGCCTTCGAGGCGAACGGACGTCTCTACCACTTCCTCAGAGTCCCCTTTGGGGTAACGAACGGGGTCTCGGTCTTCCAGCGGGAGATGGACCGCATGGTCGATGAGAACCAGTTAACAGCCACCTACCCATACCTAGACAACGTCACCATCTGCGGCCACGACCAGCAAGACCACGACTCGAACCTTGCGAGATTTCTGAAAACCGCCCTCAGACTCAATCTCACCTACAACGAGGATAAGTGTGTCTTTAGCACCACGCACCTCTGTATCCTGGGCTGCGTGGTGGAAAACGGGGAAATCGGTCCGGACCCCGACCGATTGCGCCCCCTACGGGAGCTACCCCTACCAAACACTCCCAAGGCCCTGAAAAGGTGCCTGGGGTTCTTCTCCTATTACGTCCAATGGGTCCCCAATTATTCCGACAAGGCCCGTCCCCTCCTGAAATCAACGTCCTTCCCGCTCACAGCCGAGGCCCACGCCGCCTTCAACAGCATTAAACACGACATTGAGAAGGCCGCGCTGCGGGCAGTGGACGAAAACATCCCTTTCCAGGTCGAAAGCGATGCGTCCGACTTCGCTTTAGCAGCTACCCTCAACCAGGATGGGCGGCCCGTAGCCTTTTTCTCAAGAACCCTCCAAGGGCCCGAGATCAGGCACTCCTCGGTAGAGAAGGAGGCCCAGGCCATAGTGGAGGCAGTGCGGCACTGGAGGCACTACCTAGCCGGCAAACGCTTCACCCTGCTTAGCGACCAGCGGTCGGTAGCCTTCATGTTTAACAACAAACAGAGGGGGAAGATCAAGAACGACAAAATTCTCAGGTGGCGGATCGAACTCTCCACGTTTGAGTACGACACAATATATAGGCCGGGGGCCCTCAACGAATCCCCCGACGCCCTATCACGAGGGATGTGTACCAGCATCCAGGGGGACAGGCTACAGGGCCTCCACAATGGCCTCTGCCACCCGGGGGTCACCCGGCTATTCCACTTTATAAAATCCCGTAACCTGCCCTATTCCATCGAGGAGGTCCGGTCTATGACCAGGGACTGCCGCACCTGTGCGGAATGCAAGCCCCGTTTTTTCAGACCCGACCGAGCCCACCTGATCAAAGCTACACGGCCATTCGAGTGCCTGAGCTTAGATTTCAAGGGACCACTCCCCTCCACCGACCGCAATGTGTACTTTCTCAACATTGTGGACAAGTACTCCCGCTTCCCATTCGCCTACCCCTGCCCAGATATGACCAGTGCCACGGTCATCAAGTGCCTCGGCAACCTGTTTTGCACGTTCGGCATGCCTAACTACATCCACACTGACGGGGGCGTCGTTCATGAGCGATGAACTGCGCCAATACCTGCTGTCAAAGGGGATAGCCACGAGTCGGACCACTAGTTATAACCCCCGGGGTAATGGGCAAGTGGAGAGGGAGAACGCGACAGTGTGGAAGGCGGTCACCTTAGCACTAAGGTCTAAAGGCCTCCCCACCTCCCGCTGGCAGGAGGTCCTCCCAGACGTACTCCACTCGATAAGGTCGCTACTGTGTACTGCTACTAACGCCACTCCTCATGAGAAGATGTTCGTTTTTCCCCGCATATCAACCTCAGGAGTATCCCTACCCTCGTGGCTTTCCACCCCAGGGACAGTCCGTTACGGAAGCATGTGAGGGGCCACAAAACGGATCCCCTCGTGGAAGCAGTACACCTACTCCACGCAAACCCACAGTACGCGTACGTCAAGCACGCCGACGGGCGTGAAGACACCGTGTCCATAAAGGACCTCGCCTCGGCAGGAAGCGACGACGACGACCCATCACCACCACTCCCAGAAGAACCTCCACCATCCCCAGAGGTATCCTCACCACCCCCAGAAGTACCTGCAACACCCCCGGCACACGGGTATGCCCAGGAGGGCACCATGGACTCCCGGTTGGAACCCGAGGTACTGTTGCGACGTTCAGGAAGGACTATCACACCCCCGGACAGACTAAATCTGTAGAAGGGGTGAATGTGATGAAATATGCCTTCATCAGACCTGCTTGTATTTTACCTGCTTGTATTGTGTGAACCACACCCTTTTGTTCCTATTGTGTGTATTGGCTACGCCCCTGTCTTTTGCCATATAAAGGTCTCAGGAGCTGTATGAGTCACTCACTACCAGATGAACCCGATGTGGGAAGACCTGCTATGCTGCTATGTTCTTAGTGATCAAAAGCCTTCAGTTGAATCCTTGTCTTTGAGTCATTGATGGCATATCAATGTTCATATAGATTGAGCTCTGATCATCTGCACAATGGGATGTGTCTGCTACGTTAATATCACACGTCTAACTCATGCCTTTACTCCCCCACAGGACCATCCAGAGCCCCCCTCCCCACTGTCCAGGAGGAAGAGCCGGAAGACTCCTCCGAGGAAGCTGCAGCCTCTGAGGGAGCAGTGTCAGCAGAATTGAGTGCACCCAGCACCAGATACGCACACCTCGGTAGGTTATTCACGAGATAGAGTAGTGTTGTCACCTGGTGTATCACAGCTAACAAGTGAGCATCAGCAGATGGCGACAGTGACAGCAGTGGAAAGTCATCATCAGAGGGCGCGGGATGCTCCTCGCTCTGCTCAGCTGCATGTGGACGCTGTGCCTCTGGGGCCATCTAGAAAGAGAGCGGTGCTGGAACTCCAGGAACAAGTGCAGGAGGCTCTGACAGGGTTTGCAACCACTGTAACTGTGAGTGTGCAGAGAATGGAGGAGTCCATCTCAAACATGAACAATGCCGTGGTGCACACAATGGCGAATGTAGGTGCCGCCATGGAAAGGATGGCAACCTCCATGGAGGACATAAATCGCCAGACTCAAATCAACATGGTGACTCTTCTAACTAGATGGTCTGCTATGGAGGATATATGGGCATCTATTGAGGAGAGGAACCAAAGGTACATGGACGTCCCCGTTATGTGGACTGTCAGTACAGAGATGGCCCCATTGATGTGCAGCAAGGCGCTCTCCAGCTACTTGCTAGCAGTGAAGCGCGGGCAACCCATGAGAGGGATGTTGGTGGTCGACAACAAGGAAGTGTGGGCTCCTCTCCAAGCTTTCACACTCCCATGCCACTGTGGAGCCCTTGGTCAGAGCCCCAGATTCCTCACGCAACTGAGATGGCCGTCTTAGCCCCTGTACAGCCGCAGGAGGAGCAGACTGTTGCGGAGCCCTCCCAGGCTCCCAAACCCAGGGGACGCCTGCCAAAGGCATCTAAGCAGGCGCAGCATAGAAATGAGCAAGGTGCCTCTACATCTGCTGGAGCCACAAGGGAAGCATCACATAGAAGCATGCGTAAGAGAAAGTTAACACACAAATAGTCACAAGGTTAGTCACTTGGGTGTTTTGATCTAATACTAAGTTACGTTTCTCATCGTTATTTCAATTATATTAAAGAAATGCGATGGCAAACATTCAAAGAGTTGGCCTATGTATGCTCAGAAATGGAAGTTGCACAGTGAGGGGTCAGGGCACCTTTCATCTGTAATGATGGTGGTGAGAGTGATAGGAAACCACAGTTTATTGTACAGATGCTGTATGGTGTGTTAAGAAGGTTGACCAGACACTCATTTCCATGGGCCAGACATTCATTTCCGTATGCCAGCCACATGTGTTTGCTGCGTAAACTTACGCGAATCTGGCATGGATAAGTGTATCACTTGCCTCACGGCCAGGAATGTGCTCACGAGCTGGTGAAACTGGCACATGCGCCTCCGCAAGGTCTTCCTCATCTGTCGCCTCCTCCTCTGAGGAGGAGGAGGAGGCTGTGCGCTGTGCCACTTGTTCCTCAGGCAGTGCTAAGCCACACTGCTGTGCGATGTTGTGCAGTGCACAGCATACCACGATGATTCTGGAGACCCTGGCTGGTGCGTATTGTAGGGCCCCACCAGATCTGCCGAGGCATCTGAAATGCATTTTGAGAAAGCTGATAGTTTGCTCTATGATGCTTCTGGTGGAAATGTGGCTCACATTGTAACACTCCACAGCTTTGTTTGATGGCCTTTTCATCGGTGTCATTAGTCAAGCCTTCAGGGGATAGCCCTCGTCTCCAAGTAGCCATCCGGAAAGTTGGGTTGGCGGATTGAACAGCTGAGGCACAGTGGACTGCTGCAGGCTGAACGAGTCATGGCAACTGCCAGGGAACTTGGCGCAAACATGCATAATGTTCTTCCTGTGGTTACATACCAGCTGGACGTTAAGGGAGTGGAAGCCCTTGCGGTTCACAACTGCAGCTGGGTTGTGATGGGCTGCCCTAATGGCCACATGTGTGCAGTCTATGACGCCCTGCACTCTTGTGAAGCCTGCCATATTTGCAAAGCCAACTGCACGCACGGTTACACTTGCTTCATCCGTGGAGAAGTGGATGTAATTGTATGACTTTACAAAGAGGGTATTTGTAACTTGCGTGATGCAAGTGTGTGCGGCCGACTGGGAGATGCTGTTGATGTCTGCTGCTGATCCCCGGAAGGACCCTGAAGCAAAGAAGTTGAGTGCGCTGGTGACTTTGACAGCCACTGGTAAGGAGTGTCCACCCGCTCCTCTGGGCTCCAGATGTTGGTGCAGTATTGCGCAGATGTCAGCCTCCTTTGGCACGGCTGCTCACTCATGTTGAGGAAGCTCATCATTTACCTGTAAACCCTGTGTTGGGGGTATCTCCTGCGGTGCGGTGCAGCCCTGCACTGACGCCCTCTGCCCTGTGCAGAATCAGATTATTGAGGATAAGGTTGGCGCTCTTGTTGTTGCTGCTGCTGGTGTGCCTGGTCCTGCTGCTGCCGCGGCTGCTCTTCCTCCGATTCTGAGGACCAGGATGAGAAGGTATAAATGGTTCCCATTCCACTGGTATATATCTCAGTTGAGGAAGAGATGTTATAAGCGCTCAATCAATGTGGGGAGAGGGTTTTCCAAGGAGGTCACAGTGCATATGGATCTCAGATTAAACACTTACAAGCTCAATAAACCTGCAAAATATGTTCCAAAACCTCAAAACACAAAGTCTGGCATCTGAAAGTGAACTAATGTTCAGATCCGCTTTTATGCTGCAGGAGCAGCTGTCAACTATTCAGTTCGTTGCTGAACCCGGCACAATCAGCTGGCGTGTTTGTCGCATGACATGGAACACGCTAAAAATATAGTAAAATGGGAAGAGCCTCGCAAAATAGGATTACCCAGGCAGTTAACAAGCTATTAACTGCCTTACGTGGCTCTCCCACCGCTTGGTGTCGGGTCTGATCGGGCCTCGCAGACCCGACACTTTGTAAAGTTGCGTGGAGGCGGGTTCGCAACCCGCCATCAATCATTTTGATGTTAGCTCCAGACCCGCCTGCCAACCCGCCCTCTGAGCGCCAGCAAAATCGCGGCCATTGTGTCAAGTAGTGGCACAATACTTGATTCAGAAATTGATGCTATACAGATCCTGCTCAATGGCAATCATCCAATATGCCACTGCTTTTCTTGTTGTTCCTTCGATAAAAAGGCAGTCAAAGAAGGATAACATTCCTGATGGATCACAGTCCAGAAAGATATCGGTTCAATTTTCAAAGAAGTCTTTGCTTTGAAAGAACGCCAACACCACAAATCCCTGATTTTAATCGCTCTACCATAGGCAGCCGTGCCTTCAGCTGCCAAGGACCTGAGCTCTGGAATTCCCTGCCTAAACCTCTCCGCCTCTCTACCTCTCTCTCCTCCTTTAAGATGCTCCTTAAAACCTACCTCTTTGACCAAGCTTTTGGTCACCTGCCCTAATATCTCCTTATGTGGCTCGGTGTGAAATTTTGTTTGATGACGCACCTGTGAAGCACCGTGGGATGTTTTACTGTGTTAAAGGCTCTATATAAATTAAAGTTGTTGTTGTTGGAGGAGAGGAGCTCAGGTTCAAGGGGGCACAAAACGCCCTGAAGATCAAAACCACATTTTATGAAAATAGCTGAGCAGAAGCCAATATTGCTGCTGCTGGCAGAGTGAGAGCAGGAGAGAGAGAGAGAGAGAGAGAGGCGGCCAAAACCAGATCCTCCCCCTCTATCACACGATTTGGCACTCTACCCGCCATCCGTCTTCCAGTAGGTCAGTGGTACTTTCAGTAGGAAGACAGGGAAATCAGATGGTTTCCCTAGCCCTGCCTCCTTGCTGTCACTTAAAAGTGAAGGGATGGACAAAGGTGGGGGGGGGGGCTGGGTTGGTGGGCGGTAGGTAGTGAAATCCCTATCCAGAGGGGCTGGGGTGAGAAACATTTCTATTGCTGGAACCATCAGTAGAGATTTGGTAGCAGTCCCTCCTTCCTATCTTCCCAACTGTACCCCCGCTATACTGCTTGAATTCAGACAGGATAGTGGAGGAAAATCTAGCCCTATGCGTCACAGTGAGTGAAAAGAGCTGAAAGTATTGAGGGGATGGGTAACATCCCTGAAAAATACTTAATGGTGCATCGTCTTCTTTTAAATCTGTTTCGTAACTTTTTTGGGCAGTTGGAATAAACTGGTTGCCAAATAGTTTCTCAAGATGAGAGTGGTAATTTTACAATTGAGCCCTTTCAAAAAATTGGCAGCTTCCAAAATCCACATCATCTTTCTTGCTTTCATCTAGCAGATTGAATTCAAGCATTCTTAAAAATGGAATGTTAAGAAACAGCATCAGAGAAATGCACAGCACCAAAGTAGAGTTCTTGATTCAAAATATTCTTAGAATAAATAAAACAAAAAATAAGCTTGGTGCCCTGTTTAATTTTGGTGTTTAGATGTTTCTGCAGTCCTTCAAAGTGTTACGAGGTACTATGAGAGAGGATAAGACTGGAGGGTCATTCGGTTTTATTATATTTTATATAAGTGATTACGTTTCTCAGAGAAAATAAGATTCATTGACTTTATTTTCCATTAAGGTTGCAATTCAATGTATTTAATGGCCCAGTATTAAATTAGCAGGATGAGATCAGCTCTTTTGGCAATTTTTCTCTTGGGATCAGCGAAACAGTTCTTCAATAAAATGAATAATGGTTGAATAACTCATTTTGTCACCTTGCAGCCATTGTTGGCTCATTAACTTGTTAGGAAAGTGCTTGGTACCACAGCCTTGTGAATACTACCTCCTCCTGCTTATTTGATCATTCCTGAAAGAAGCAAATAAATGTTTTTTACCCTGCAATTTTAATTGCATGTTGATGTAGCAGATCCTTTATCGTATATACAATGGGCTCCTGTTATGCACAAAGGTTGCAATGGACTAAAGATCTGCATATAACCAGACCTGTGTGTGACAAGACTGAGTACATCATTGCCAGATTATACCACTCCCTTCGCAAAATGTTTGTGTGAAAAGCTGCTTATATTTACACTTGCTGTTTTTATTTCCAGTGCTTGTTGTATCCTCCAATTCTGGCCTCTTGCGCATCTCCGATTTTCATCGCACCACCATTGGCGGTTGTGTCTTCAGCTCCATCCCTAAACCTCTCCGCCTCTCTACCTCTCTCTCCTCCGTTAAGACGCTCCTGAAAAACCTACAACTTTGACCAAGTTTTTGGTCACCTGTCCTAATATCTTTATCCGATGAGGCTCCTGTCAAGCTCCTTGGGATGTTTTACTATGTTAAAGGCACTACATAAATGCAAGTTGTTGTTGTTGTTTGAGAAGTACTCAGGAGTTCAGTTTAAATTCACAGTAAGCAAGGGTGGGTTGTTAAAGAGACGCAAAGTTTTTTTTAGCAACACTAACGAGACAGGGAATGCAACTCGACTGAATGGAGCTGTGAGTCCAGTATTTGCAGCTTCAATCATGAGCTTTTTAAGCTTGCACATTACAGGATCAAAATAAAATGATGACTAGGTTTTTCAGAACATTGGTTGCTCAGTTTTTTTTTCACATTTTCTTTTGAACATTTACTGTAGGGATTCTGAGTTTATGTTGTTCAATGTCTGTTTTCATTTAACAGATTAAATTGTAGACTTTGTCAGCAGTTGAGCAGTGATGTGAAATAATGAATGGAACACAAGCGGCCTACAACGCTAACCAGTACCACAAGTTTGGGATTTTTTTTTCTGCAAAAGTGGATGGAATCTTGAGAAATTATTCCAAAATATCAGTAAAAATCCTAGTAAATCAAAAATGCCATATAATAAAACCAGAATTTGTCTTACATCGATTCTACAGCACAGAAACAGGCCATTGGCCCTCTTATGTTCATTAATAAATAGACATTCTTATTATGAACACAGCTAGCTTTTGCTAGACACTTTTATTGAGCACATGTGGACTAGGTACTGTATCTGTAGAGGCATCCATCTTGACTGCTGCCTTGTGGGTAGCCTAGTGCCTCATGGGTAATGTAGTCTTAATATACATACAGCTGGGTAGTGTAGTCTTATACATACAGCTATATACAGCTCTACACAGCTCTACGGCTCCACCTAGTGTCCACTATAGAATGACATGTTATTGATCATTACATCCCCCTTTCTTTGAGGTTTAACAAAATCAATATCAATCAACTTTCAAGAAAACAATAAAGATAATATCAGTAACACTTTTGTTAGTGCTCTATAAACATAAACATTTTCAAAACAGTCAACACATTTTCAAAGCTTTACATTGTACTCAAAGATTAAGTCTATCAGGCTTTTTTACTTCACGTGTGGATCTTCTCAACACGGGTAAGTCTGATGTGTCTTCATGAGATTGTTCTGGCGGTGAATGACAAGATGCAGTTGCGGCATTGTCATCGATCTGCTCTTGTATAGATCGAGGTCTCCTTGCGACCTTTGCTTGGAGAGGGTTTCAGTGTTTCCTTCACTCTTCATGCCATAACTCTCAATGTAGTCAATGCACTCTCGAAAAACTGCTGGCAGCTGGATCCCATCATACAGCATAGTCCTCTCAGCAGCCTCGGCTAATGGAACACCAAAGATTGGCCTGAGGGAAGAAGGAGTATCCACCGGAACTGCTTCCTGCTCTGGTGCAGGCTTCTTCTTTTTCTTTTTCTCTTTCCACTGCTTAACAACATCTGCTGCGGTTATATCTTTGGACTTTTTCTCCTTGTGTTTTTCCTCTTTGTGCTTTTCTTCCTTTGGCTTCTCTTTGACCTTAAAGTCTTTTTCTTTCTTCTTGGAGAAACTAGGCTTTTTGAAGACATGGTTACCCTTTGGCCTTTTCATCCTTGATGGGCTCTCTGCTTCATCACCTGAGTCATCTGGTCTGCTTATGGCACAGTTTATACGGTAGACTCTCTTGACCAGTTCTAAGTCTTCACAAGCTTTGTCACCTAGTATCGAATCAAGTCTTTCAGCCACAACAGAAAACATGAGATGATGCACTTTGTCTTTGACTGTCACTTTAAGTCTGCATACACCTAAGCTATCTATTTTCTGTCCATTATAGCTCTTCAGTAGTACTGACTTTTTCTGTATTTTGGGCTTTTCTTTCATATTTTTTATGTCACTCATACTGATTAAGTTTGCTTTTGCCCCAGTGTCCAGTTTCAACGTAACTAATGCTCCATTTATCTGCAGTGGGATCATCCATTTGTCCACTTTTACTGCATTGACTTTATGTTCAGCATTGTCCATTTCTGAGGGCTGCACATTTTCTGTGTCTTTTTTGATATCGTCACATGACACCATTCCTACAAAAAATGTCTCACTTAAATCAGTGTCCTCAATTACATTAACTTGTTGCCCTTTCTTAGTTTTTACTTTTGAAAAGCATTGTTTGGCAAAGTGATTCTTTCCATTACACTTTGTGCACATTTTTCCAAATGCTGGGCATTGTCTTAACTGGTGTTTGTAACCACAGCGTTTACAATTAAATATTTCATCCTCCGATTGCTTTTCATTTCTGTTCTGCCCACATTTCTTCCCCTTGTAGGACACAGCACCGACAGCAGCATTATCACTCATTACAATCGCATCATTATTGATTTCACTGAAAGTCTTCGCGTGCTTTCGAGCTAACTCGCTGGCTTGGCATATTTTCACTGCTTTTTCCAAATTTAGTTCGGTTTCTCTCAACAGACGTTCCCTGACTTTTTTATCATGAATACCAAACACAATCTGGTCACGAATCATGGATGATTTCAGCTCAGAGAAATTACATGTCTGTGCTTTCAGTTTCAGATCAGTTATAAAGCTATCAAACGTCTCATTTTGTTGCTGTGTCCGAGAACGGAAGATGTATCTTTCATACGTCTCATTCTTTTTGGGAGAGCAATGTGCATCAAATTTTTTTAGCACAACTTCTAATTTTTCTCTGTTCTCCTCTGGATTAAATACAAATGTATTAAATACCTCTATTGCCTGTGGGCCTGCAACCGTAAGCAGCAACGCTATCTTCCTTGCGTCTGCCTTCGTACCGAATCCGATGGCTGCAATGTAGAGTTCGAATTGTTGTTTAAAAGTCTGCCAATTGTAGTCGATTTTTTCTGTGAGTTTCAAACGCTCTGGTGGCTTCAAATTCTCCATGTCGCTTTTCACAATTTTCAGCAGATCTTCACCATCCTGGTACCATCTTATGTTCATTAATAAATAGACATTCTTATTATGAACACAGCTAGCTTTTGCTAGTTACTTTATTGAGCACATGTGGACTCAGTACTGTATCTGTAGAGGCATCCATCTTGACTGCTGCCTTGTGGGTAGCCTAGTGCCTCATGGGTAATGTAGTCTTAATATACATACAACTGGGTAGTGTAGTCTTATACATACAGCTATATACAGCTCTACACAGCTCTACGGCTCCACCTAGTGTCCACTATAGAATGACATGTTATTGATCATTACAGGCCCAACTGGTCTATGCCAGCGTTGATGTTCCTTAAAGCCTCTTCTCACCCCTCTTCATTTAACCCTATCAGCATTTTGGTCCTTATTGTAAGCGGATGGAATTGTGTAATGAGATTCCCAAAACAGCAGTAAACATCCTGGAATCCTACGTGATAACAAAATATGACCTATTCAGTCATTGTAAACTAATAGCCCTGATAACAACTTGCACTTTATTTAGTGGCAGTGTGATGGATGGAGGGAAGACTCAGAGGTGTTTGAGAATGCATGTTGATGCAAAAAAAAGGGGGGGAGGAAGTGTGACACAAATGGAATTCGATACAAGAATTCCAGAAAAATGCAAATAATTTAGAATCGGGTCCAAGAGGCAGCAGGAATCTGTTCAGGTCAATGTTTTCTACAAATGAATTCCAATATTTCTCCTGTCAGTGTAAACCACTTCAGTTGGCACTATAGTTATTACCGAATTAAGAAAACAACAACAAAAAATTGATTCCTTTTCCTTTCATTCTGGAATATTCAGGAATATGCTGTAGGAGATTGTATAAAACAAACAGATGTACTTGGAAAGTTACGAGGAGCAGTCAGTATTTGGCACGTTAAAGAATGAATGAGAAATGAAACAGCTACTTTGGACACGAATTTAATGGAGGAGGCGGGATGGGGGCGGGATAGCTGGTTTCCAGGTTCTGGTCCCGCTCCCGGCTGCCTCCGCTCTGTAAATGTGATTTTCCCTTGATTGGCCTTGTTAAGCCCGCCCTGTGGGCTTCCCGGCCAATTAACAGGAAGCGGGTCTGATGATGTCATTTGATGAAGTGTCATCAGCCGGTTTCCTTAAAGGGACCACGGTCACATGGAGTTTAATAGTTGTTCTGTCAGTGTTTGACAGCATTGAGGTGCTGCAAACACTGACAATCGCTGCACAAAGGTGGACACTTTCACCCAGGCTCTCCAATGACTCTCTCCATATGCTTATGGAGGGAGTCACAGCACGCAGGGAGGTCTCTTCCCTTCCAAAGGTGGAAGAGACCTCCCCAGGACACCAACATAGCTTGCACCTCCACCCAACCCTCTCTATCTACTTTATCACTTCCCCATCTCACTAGCCATCCCTCACACTCACCCTCAACCTACTGCAAGCATACCAACTAACAATGCACAAGGGTAGGCACTTGAGAGGTTAGCCAATGTCCATGTGAAGTTTCTGGCAATGTGTTGTCATACGGTGAAATCTATTTTTCAAAAAGTGCCCCATATTGGACAGATCTGTGCGCACCTTGAGAAGTGTCTTCCTGAGTTCCAGTGAATGTTGAGACATAACTACCACCACCCCCCCCCCACCCCCCCTATAGTGACGAGTGTGCATGGAATGGCTTGGACATTAAAAGGATGCTACCCGGTGCTGGTGTGGGATGGTGCCAACCTGGCGCCTCATGTGGCAGCCAGGGTTTACAGCGTCAAGTGAAGAAAACCTGGCCATGGTGATGCCATCACTGGCCTCCCGGGTGGCAATGTTGTCAGGGGCTGATGCCCTGTGTCCTGTGAAGCATCAGGTGATGGCGGAGAAGGTTGGTGATGTTGTTAGTGATGTTGGTGTGCCTGGTGATGTTGGTGTTGAGGCTGATCGTGGAAGGATTCAGAGGACCAAGGTCTAATTGTTTCAATGGCTCCAATGTTGCTGGAATAGATGGCAGCTGCAGGTGAGATGACAGAAGCGATCTGTCAGTGGTGAGAGAGGTTTTCCCAATGAGGTGGCACTGGACATGCAGTTGGACCTGAAAACTTGTAAGCTAGAGAAATCTCTATATGTATTAAAAATGCAATAACCAACATTTTCTGCGCTCTGAAACTCACCATCTGCAATATAGCATCCTTGACACCACTTCTGCAGCTGTCAGCTTATCAGAAACATCAAAGCAGACTCAAATCACGGCTGCTTGAGCTGGCGTGTGCCCCGAACAGCGGGTAACCCATGGGGGGAACGTAAAATTTGAAGGAAGCCTCAAAATAGTCTTAAATAGGCTCTTAACAAGACATTTAACAAGCTGAAATATCTCCCCCGCTGCTTGGTGTCGGGTCAGTTCTCCGCTGACAGACCCGACACCTGGGAGACTTGAGTGGAGGCAGGTTAACAACGGTTTCCTACCCGCTGTCAACCTTTGCTATTTGGACAGCGGACCCACCTCCAAAACCGCCCTCTGAGCACAATTAAATTCGTGGCCTTTGTGTCTGTCTTCATGGAAGAAGATGCAAAAACTTCCCGGAAATAGTGGAGAACCAAGGCTCTAGTGAGAATGAGGAACTGAACAAAATTAGTATTAGTAAAAAAATAGCACTGGAGAAATGAATGGGACTGAAAGTCGATAAATCCCCTGGACCTGATGGCCTACATACCAGGGTTTTGAAAGAGGTAGCTATAGAGATAGTGGATGCATTGGTTGTCATCTTCCAAAATTCCATAGATTCTAGAACAGTTCCCGTGGATTGAAAGGTGACAAATGTAACCCCACTATTTAAGAAAGGAGGGAGAGAGAAAACAGGGAACTACAGACCAGTTAGCCTGACATCAGTAGTAGGGAAAATGCTAGAATCTATTATTAAGGATGTGGTAACAGGGCACTTAGAAAATAATAATAGGATTGGGCAGAGTCAACATGGATTTATGAAAGGGAAATCATGTTTGACAAATCTGTTAGTGCTTTTTGAGGTTGTAACTAGCAGAATAGATAAGGGGGAACCAGTGGATGTGGTGTATTTGGATTTTCAGAAGGCATTCGATAAGATGTAACACAAGAGGTTATTAAACAAAATTAGGGCTCATGGTAATTGGGGTAATATAATAGCATGGATTGAGAATTGGTTAACGGACAGAAAACAGAGAGTAGGAATAAACGGGTCATTTTCGGGTTGGCAGGCTGTAACTAGTGGGGTACCGCAAGGATCAGTGCTTGGGCCTCAGCTATTCACAATCTATATCAATGATTTGGATGAGGGGACCAAATGTAATATATCCAAGCTTGCTGATGATACAAAGATGGGTGGGAATGTAAGTTGTGAGGAGGATGCAAGGAGGCTTCAGGGGGATGTAGACAGGCTAAGTGAGTGGGCAAGAACATGGCAAATGGAATATAATGCGGAGAAATGTGAAGTTATCCACTTTAGTAGGAAAAATGGAAAAGCAGAGTATTTTTTAAATGGTGACAGATTGGAAATGTTGGTGTTCAGAGAGACCTGGGTGTCCTTGTCCACGAAACACTGAAAGTTAACATGCAGGTACAGCAAGCAATTAGGAAAGCAAATGGTATGTTGGCCTTTATTACAAGAGGATTTGAGTATAAGAGCAAAGACGTCTTACTGCAATTATATAGGGCCCTGGTGATACCACACCTGGAGTATTGTGTACAGTTTTGGTCTCCTTACCTAAGGAAGGATATACTTGCCATAGAGCGAGTGCAATGAAGGTTCACCAGACTGGGATGGGGGGATTGTCCTAAGGAGAGATTGAGTAGACTAGGCCTATATTCTCTGGAGTTTAGAAGAATGAGAGGTGATCTCATTGAAACATACAAAATTCTTACAGGGCTTGACAAGGTAGATACAGGGAGGATGTTTTCCCTGGCTGGGGTCACAGTCTCAGAATAAGGGGTCAGCCATTTAGGACTGAGATGAGGAGAAATTTCTTCACTCAGAGGGTGATGAATCTTTGGAATTCTCTACCCCAGAGGACTGTGGAGGCTCAGTTGTTGAGTATATTCAAGACAGAGATCGATAGATTTTTGAATATTAAGGGTATCAAGGGATATGGGGATAATGCAGGAAAGTGGAGATGAGGTAGGAGATCAGCCATGATCTTATTGGATGGCGGAGCAGGCTCGAGGGGCCAAATGGCTGACTCCTGCTCCTATTTCTTATGTTCTTATGTTCTTATGAATGCCCTTATCATAGCCTGAAGATTCACCAGTCTTAGCCAAGTTAATCTGTTTTAGATCTTGTATTGTGTAATGAGACAGGGTTAATTAGCAATCTCATAGTAAAGCATCCTCTGGGGCAGAGTGATCATAATATGATAGAATTTCACATTAAGTTTGAGAGTGACTTGCCTAAGTCCAAAACTAGAGTCTTAAACTTAAATAAAGCCAATTACATAGGTATGAGGGGTGAGTTGGCTAAGGTAGATTGAAAAAATAGATTAAAAGGTATGGCGGTAGATAAGCAGTGGCTAGCATTTAAAGAAATATTTCATAATTCTCATCAAAAATACATTCCATTGAGAAACAAAAACTCCACGGGAAAACTGATCCAACCGTGGCTAACTAATGAAGTTAAGGATAGCATTAGATTGAAAGTAAAAGCTTATAATGTTGCAAAGAATAATAGTAAGCCTGAGGATTGGGAGAGTTTCAGAAACCAGCAACGGTTGACCAAAAAATTGATAAAAAGGGAAAGAATAGAATATAAGAGAAAACTAGTAAGAAATATAAAAGCAGATTATAAGAGTTTCTACAAGTATGTAAAAAGGAAAAGAGTAGCAAAAGTAAACGTTGGTCTCTTAGAGACTGAGACAGGAGAAATTATTATGGGGAATAAAGAAATGGCAGAAATGTTAAACAAATATTTTGTATCTGTCTTCACACAAAAAGCATACCAAAAATGATGGGGAAGGGTCTAACGAGAATGAGGAACTTAACGTAATTAATATAAGTAGAGAAAAAGTACTAGAGAAATGAATGGGACTAAAAGCCGACAAATCCCCTGGACCTGATGACCTACATCCTAGGGTTCTAAAAGAGGTGACTGAAGAGATAGTGGATGCATTGGTTTTGATTTTCCAAAATTCCCTAGATTCTGGAATGGTCCCAGCAGATTGGAAGGTAGCAAATGTAACACCACTATTCAAGAAAGGAGGGAGAAAAAAGCCAGGGAACTACAGGCCAGTTAGCCTGACATCAGTCATCAGGAAAATGCTGGAATCCATTGTTAAGGAAGTGGTATCAAGTCATTTAGAAAATCATAACATGATTAGGCAGAGTCAACATGGTTTTATGAAAGGGAAATCGTGTTTAACAAATTTATTAGAGTTTTTTGAGGATCTAAGAAGCAGGGTAGATAAAGGGGAACCAGTGGATGTAGTATATTTGGATTTCCAAAGGGCATTCGATAAGGTGCCACATAAAAGATTATTACACAAGATTAGGGCTCATGGGGTTGGGGGTAATATAGTAGCATGGATAGAGGATTGGTTAACGGACAGAAAACAGAGACTAGGGATAAACGGATCTTTTTCAGGTTGGCAGGCTGTAACTAGTGGGGTGCCGCAAGGATCAGTGTTGGGGCCTCAACTATTTACAATCTATGTTAATGACCTAGATGAAGGGACCGAGTGTAATGTATCCAAGTTTGCTGATAATACAAAGCTAGGTGGGACCGTAACTTGTGAGGAGAACAGAAAGGGCTGGATTTTCCCAGTCCTGAGGAGGCGGGACTGCTGGGAAAATGGGAAAAATTGGGAGCGGGTCCCAACCCCGCTCCCAACCCACCTCCGAACCATCTTCCTAGGAGGCGGGTCCCCAACTCGTGCAGGGACCCGTCACCTAGCGGCGGGAAAGGGATTAGAGCCAATTAACTGCCTGTTAACAGATATTAACAGGCAGTTTAGGGGCTTTTCCCCATTTTCAGCCTGCTGATGTGGGCTTCCCAACGGCAGGAAACATCGCCAGGATCAGCGAGGCGAGCTGTCGGTCTGCTGCAGTGTAAGTGTGCAAATGACAGCTGCACAGGTAGTGTGATGGGTGCAATGGTGCACAGGTAAGTATGACAGGTGAGAGAATGTAGTGAGAAATATTTTTATTCTGTTTATATGTATCTGCAGGTGACAAGATTTGATGCTTCTCTGAAGCCTCATCTGATCGGGAGAATTGACAGATGGCTTCTGCAATCTCACATACAGCTGCCATCTGTTTTCTCCTAAGGAAAGAGTCATTGGTGAGCCTGGGGGCAATGGCTCACCTTTGGACAGTGATTGTCAGTGTTTGACAGCACCTCAATGCTGTCAAACACTGACAATTCATCTGTCAAAAAATTATGGTGCCTGTCCCTTTAAGAAAACCGGCAGATGAAACGTCATGCACTGACGTCATCTGACACCGGCTTTCCCTTAATTGACCGGCAAGCCCGCAGGGCAGACTTAACAAGGCCAATCAGGGCAAAATAGCATTTGTTCATCAGACGTCGCTGGGGGCGGGACTAGAACCCGGAAGGCAGCAGTCCCGCCTCAACTTGTCTCGGCTGGCAAAATCCAGCCCAAGGTAGTCTGCAAAGGGATATATAGACTAAGTGAGTGGGCAGTAAAGTGGCAGATGGAGTATAATGTAGGGAAATGTGAGGTTATTCACTTTGGTACGAAGAATAGAAAAACAGCATTTTTTAAATGGTGAGAAACTTTCAAATGTTGGTGTTCAGTGAGATTTGGGTGTCCTCGTGCAAGAAACATAGAAAGCTAACATGCAGGTACAGCAAGCAATAAGGAAGGCAAATGGCATGTTGGCCTTTATTGCAAGGGGGTTGGAGTATAAGAGAAAGGAAGTCTTGCTGCAATTGTACAGGGCCTTGGTGAGACCACACCTGGAGTACTGTGCACAGTTTTGTTCTTATCTAAGGAAGGTGGTGCAATGAAGGTTCACTAGATTGATTCCTGGGATGAGAGGGCTCTCCTATGATGAGAGATTGTGTAGAATGGGTCTATACTCTCTGGAGTTTAGAAGAATGAGAGGTGATCTCATTGAAACATACAAGATTCTGAAGGGGATTGACAGGGTAGATGCTGAGAGGTTGTTTCCCCTGGCTGGAGTGTCTAGAACTGGGGGGCATAGTCCCAGGATAAGGGCTAGGACATTTAAGACTGAGATGAGGAAGAATTTCTTCACTCAGAGGGTTGTGAATCTTTGGAATTCTCTGCCCCAGAGGGTTGTGAATGCTGAGTCTTTGAGTATATTCAAGGCTGAGATAGATAGATTTTTGGACTCTAGGGGAATCAAGGGATATGGAGACCGGGTGGGAAAGTGGAGTTGAGGTCAATGATCAGCCATGATCTTATTGAATGGCAGAACAGACTCGAGAGGCCTCATGGCCTACTCCTGCTCTTACTTCTTATGTTCTTATGTTCTAGACCAAAGTGATGAATAGAAACTTTGTATATTTGAATATTTCACAACAGAGGAACTTTTCCTCAGGCATAGATTCATTCCATGTACATTTGAATAGAAATAATGCTGCCATTATACTTGAGAACAGCTTAGATGATGGTTCATGATTTATAAGCAAGATATGTGATCATCACTGCAATTGTACAATTACTGCACTATTGGAAAAGAAAACCATTAAAAATTATTTTGTTAAGAAAAAATGTATTTTGTCACATAATATTTGAGGAAAAATACATTGGTACATGAGGATTATCAGCACAGGCAATGACGATCAATTGGTGATGATCTCTGGGCTTTGGCTGGGCTGGAATGATAGGCTTTTGGGATTGTGTCATTGCCCTTTGTGGAGCTTTGGGAACGTGAACAGTTGTTAACTTGCTCTCTTGATCTGAGTTGGCCTTCTCCTCTCTTCTCTGAGTTTGTCTGGCCTCACGGGAGAGGAGGAGACTTTCATCAAGTAGTCGTCCCGATTGCTTGTTATTTCCCAAACTCCAGAAGGAGTCAGTTTTTTACTTTTCTAGCTGCCATATATATCCCAAGGGGGAAAAATTCAGTGTCGCCCCATTTGGGGCACCATTATTGCCGTGCGCAAAGTTTAGCGCCTGGCGCTAATTATCGCCTCCAAAGGCAAACTTGGCTTTTATCACCCCGGGAGGTGATTGGAGCGCTAAATCAGGCGCTTCACACCTGTCTTAAGGTGCAAAGGCCAAGGAGAGAGGCGCTACCTCAGAGCGCTGGTGAAGCAAAGAAGGGCAAATCAAAATGAACCTGCAAAGTGCTGCTCAGTACCCAAAACTCCTTCACACAGCGTTGAATCTCCCCAGAAGTCTCTCTCTCTCTCTCTCAAAATGCGTGGTGCAAAAATGTCACCAACAAAAAAAGGCAGGAAACGGTCTCCTTTAAATAGCGCTCCCCCAGGCCCTTTCTGACTGCAAAACGCTCCCCTCAACCTGACGTTGCTAGCGGCAGGCGGTAAGGCAGGGGGCGCCACTCAATATCTGGTCTGGGGCACTACCGGGGCATTGCGCACTCGACTGACGTCACGATCTGCCAGCGCAGGAGATCGTGGCGGTAGTATTTAGTGCCACTGCAAAATGTCTAGTTAATTTCGCGAGCAGCGCAAACATCACCGCGCCCGGGCGCTAGTTGCTTTGCGCCCCATTAGCGCCCTCTTAAGGCGCTAACAGGAGGCGCAAACAATGGAATTTTCCCCCCATATGTTTTAACCACATTATGCAGGTATAACTTACACAGCTGTTCGTGTAGACATATATATAATACATATATATTTTTTACGGACCAGGCCTTATTACCATAATGTGGAGATGCCGGAGTTGGACTGGGGTGGACAAATGTAAGAAGTCACACAACACCAGGTTATAGTCAAATAAAGCTGTTGGACTATAACCTGGTGTTGTGTGACTTCTTACATTATTACCCTAAGAACATAAGAACATAAGAAATAGGAGCAGGAGTAGGCCATTTGGCCCTTCGAGCCTGCTCCGCCATTCAATGAGATCATGGCTGATCTTCTGCCTCAACTCCATTCACCGGCCCTATCACCATGTCCCTTGATGCCCTTATTAGTCAGAAATCTATCGACTTCTGTTTTGAATATACCCAATGACTGAGCCTCCACAGCCCTCTGGGGTAGAGAATTCCAAAGATCCACCACCCTCTGTGTGAAGAAATTTCTTCTCATCTCAGTCCTGCCAGCAGACTTGCGCCCTTCAACAGGCACCGAGCTGGTGCAATATCAGCCCATGCCCGCATGCAGCAAGACCTGGACAACATTCAGACTTGGGCTGATAAGTGGCAATTGACATTCGTCCCACACAAGTGCCATGCAATGACCATCTCCAACAAGAGAGAGTCTAACCACCGCCCCTTGACATTCAATGGCATTACAATCACCGAATCCCCCACCATCAATATCCTGGGGGTCACCATTGACCAGAAACGTAACTGGATCAGCCACATAAATACTGTGGTAACAAGAGCAGGTCAGAGGCTGGGTGTTCTGTGGCGAGTCTCTCACCTCCTGACTCCCCAAAGCTCTTCCACCATCTACACGGCACAAGTAAGGAGTGTGATGGAATACTCTCCACTTGCCTGGATGAGTGCAGCTCCAACAACACTCAAGAAGCTCAACACCATCCAGGACAAAGCAGCCCGCTTGATTGGCACCCCATCCACCACCTTAAGTATTCACTCCCTCCACCACCGGCGGACCGTGGCTGCAGTGTGTACCATCTACAAGATGCACTGCTGCAACTCGCCAAGGCTTCTTCGACAGCACCTCCCAAACCCACGACATATACCACCTAGAAGTACAAGGGCAGCAGGCGCATGGGAACACCATCACCTCCAAGTTCTCCTCCAAGTCACACACCATCCTAACTTGGGAATATATTGTAGTTCCTTCATAGCCGCCACAAACTTCGTTCCCTAGCCACTGACTCCATCCCTCTCCCTAACATCTGTCTGAGGCTGTTTGCAATCTTTGTGTCATATTTGACCCTGAAATGAGCTTCCGACCACATATCCGCAGCATAACAAAGAACGCTTACTTCCACCCCCATAACATCGCCTGTCTCTGCCCTTGCCTCAGCTCATCCGCTGCTGAAACCCTCACCCATGCCTTTGTTACCTCTAGACTTGACTATTCCAACTCACTCCTGGCTGGCCTTCCACATTCCACCCTATGTAAAATTGAGGTCATTCAAAACTCGGCTGCCCATGTCCTAACTCGCACCAAGTCACGTTCCCCCATCTCCCTTGTGCTCGCTGACCTACATTGGCTCCCGGTTAAGCAGCGCCTCGATTTCAAAATTATCATCCCCATTTTCAAATCCCTCCATGGCCTCACCCCTCCTTATATCTGTAATCTCCTTCAGCCCCACAACCCCCCGAGATATCTGCGCATGCTCTAATTCTGCCCTCTTGAGCATCCCTGATTATAATCACTCCACCTTTGGTGGCCGAGTCTTTTGTTGCCTAGGCCCTAAGTTCTGGAATTCCCTGCCTAAACCTGTCCGCCTCACTACCTCTCTTTTCTCCTTTAAAATGCTCCTTAAAACCTACCTCTTTGTCCAAGCTTTTGGTCACCTGCCCTAATTTATCTTTATGTGGATCGGTGTCAATTTTTTTGTCCTAAAATACTCCTGTGCAGTGCCTTGGGCTGTTTTACTACGTTAAAGGCGCTATATAAATACAAGTTGTTGTTGTTGTTGAATCAAAACTGTGGAACTCCCTCCCTAACAGCACTGTGGAAGTACCTTCACCATGCGGACTGCAGCGGTTCAAGAAGGCAGCCCACCACCACCTTCTCAAGGACAATTGGGGATGGGCAATAAATGCTGGCCTTGCCAGCGATGGCCACATCCCAGGAATGAATAAAAAAAATGGGTGGCCCAGAGGCCGACCTGGCCAGCAGCAAGGTAGGTCCGGAGGGATGATCATGGACAAGGGGAAGCCCAGGGTGGCAGGGGCCCACGTTATTCTTGTGGAGCCTGGAGGACCACTTCGGCTCTTCCTTGCCTCACAAAAATGATTTTAAACTTACCATTTTTTGGTCATCATCGGCTGTACCACTGCGTATAAACTGGGCAGAGTGTGCCCAGCATATGCTCCACCCAGTTGTCTCCCAAAATGACAGTTGCTGTCCTATTTACAGCATAGGACCCTTATTTGCATATAAAAAGGGCCTACTACCTGAAACAGGCAGGCTCTGTGGCTACTTCAGGATGGCGTTGGCCAGATCAGGAGAGGGATGTGGGGGGGGGGGAAGGGGCAGAGGGAGGGTTGGGCGGGGTGGGTGGTGTAGGTTTTTCCCAATTTCCATCTGGTGGAGCCAGTGAAAATCTCCCCCCAAAAGGGCTGGATTTTACCAGCCCTGAGGAAGCGGGTTTGGAGGTGGGACTGCTTGGAAAAAAAGAATGGGAGTGGGTCCTGAACCGGCTCCCAACCCACCTCCAAACAATCTTCCCGGGAGTCGGGTCCTCGATTTGCGCAAGGACCCGACTCCTAGCGGCAGGAAGAGGATTATAGCCACTTAACTGCTTGTTAACAGGCAGTTAAGAGGCTTTTCCCATTTTGAGACTTCTGCTGCGGGCTTCCCGATGTTGGGGAACCCTGCCATGGAAAGTGAGGCGTGCTGTGGGTCTGTTGTAATGTTTGTGTATAGATGACAGCTGCAGAAGTGGTGTGAGGGATCCAATGGGACACTGGTGAGTATCAGAGGTAAGGAGATGTTGGGAAAGTAATTTTTAATGTGTTTAGATTTTTCTGTAGGTGACAAGCTTTGAAGTGTTTGTATGGCCTCACCTCATTGGGAGAAGTGACAGATTGCTTCTGTAACCTCACTTGCAGCTGCCCTCTGTTTTATCCTAAGGACAAATGTAAGAAATCACACAACACCAGGTTATAGTCCAACAGCTTTATTTGAAATCACAAGCTTTCGGAGCGCTGCTCCTTCGTCAGGTGAAGTGGAGAGATGCATAAAAACACAGCTTATATAGTCAGAGAATAATGTCAGATGTTTACAGGTAATCTTTCTAACTGCCATTTATCACACCTTGGCAGAGAGATAATCACAGCAATCAAAGGTGTAAATGGTGTCCAAACAGGTCAGTCAGGAAAACATTACATCAAAGAACAATGAGGTGGGGTCACAAGGGGTCAAATGTTGCAGATGCTGGGGTCTGTATGAAAAACAAAAGAACAGACAAAAAACATTTTTTTTGCTGGAAATCACAGCAGGTCCGGCCGCATCTGTGTGGAGAGAACAAGCCAACAACGACTCGAGTCTGGATGACCCTACGTCAGGTGGGGTTACATGTAGCGTGACATGAACCCAAGATCCCGGTTGAGGCCGTCCTCATGGGTGCGGAACTTAGCTATCAGTTTCTGCTCGACGATTTTGCGTTGTCGTGTGTCTCGAAGGCCGCCTTGGAGAATGCTTACCCAAAGATCGGAGGCTGAATGTCCTTGACTGCTGAAGTGTTCCCCGACTGGGAGGGAACACTCCTGCCTGCCGATTGTTGCGCGGTGTCCGTTCATCCGTTGTCGCAGTGTCTGCATGGTCTCGCCAATGTACCATGCTCCGGGGCATCCTTTCCTGCAACGTATGAGGTAGACAACGTTGGCCGAGTCACATGAGTATGTACCATGTACCTGGTGGGTGGTGCCCTCACGTGTGATGATGGTATCTGTGTTGATGATCTGGCATGTCTTGCAGAAGTTGCTGTGGCAGGGTTGTGTGGTGTCGTGGTCGCTGTTCTCCTGAAAGCTGGGTAATTTGCTGCGAACGATGGTCTGTTTGAGGTTAGGTGGCTGTTTGAAGGCGAGTAGTGGAGGCATGGGGATGGCCTTAGCGAGGTGTTCGTCATCATCGATGACATGTTGAAGGCTGCGAAGAACATGGCGTAGTTTCTCCGCTCCGGGGAAGTACTGGATGACGAAGGGTACTCTGTTGGTTGTGTCCCGTGTTTGTCTTCTGAGAAGGTCTATGCAATTTTTCGCTGTGGCCCGTCAGAACTGTTGGTCGACGAGTCAAGCGTCATATCCTGTTCTTACGAGGGCATCTTTCAGCGTTTGTGGGTGTCCATCGCGTTCCTCCTCGTCTGAGCAAATCCTGTGTATTCGCAGGGCTTGTCCATAGGGGATGGCTTCTTTAACGTGGTTAGGGTGGAAGCTGGAGAAGTGGAGCATCGTGAGGTTGTCTGTGGGCTTGCGGTAGAGTGAAGTGCTGAGGTGTCCGTCTTTGATGGAGATTCGTGTGTCCAAGAATGAAACCGATTCTGAGGAGTAGTCCATGGTGAGTTTGATGGTGGGA
Source organism: Somniosus microcephalus (assembly GCF_052327205.1). Lineage (NCBI taxonomy): Eukaryota > Metazoa > Chordata > Chondrichthyes > Squaliformes > Somniosidae > Somniosus > Somniosus microcephalus. The sequence goes on from NC_140994.1 coordinate 28,748,530, forward strand.
TGGAACTTGTTGATGTTATCGTGTAGTCTTTTCCGTGATTCTTCACCGTGGGTCCATAGGAAGAAAATGTCGTCGATGTATCTGGTGTATGGCGTTGGTTGGAGGTCCTGTGCAGCGAAGAAGTCTTGCTCGAACTTGTGCATGAAGATGTTGGCGTATTGGGGTGCGAATTTGGTCCCCATGGCTGTTCCGTGTGTTTGGGTAAAGAACTGGTTGTCGAAGGTGAAGACATTGTGGTCAAGGACTTGAATTTTCATACAGACCCCAGCATCTGCAACATTTGACCCCTTGTGACCCCACCTCATTGTTCTTTGATGTAATGTTTTCCTGACTGACCTGTTTGGACACCATTTACACCTTTGATTGCTGTGATTATCTCTCTGCCGAGGTGTGATAAATGGCAGTTAGAAAGATTACCTGTAAACATCTGACATTATTCTCTGACTATATAAGCTGTGTTTTTATGCATCTCTCCACTTCACCTGACGAAGGAGCAGCGCTCCGAAAGCTTGTGATTTCAAATAAAGCTATTGGACTATAACCTGGTGTTGTGTGATTTCCTACATTTGTCCACCCCAGTCCAACACTGGCATCTCCACACCATGGCCATTATCCTAAGGAGAGAGTCATTGGAGAGCCTGGGTGCAAGGGCTCACCTTTGTACAGTGATTGTCAGTGTTTGACAGCACCTCAACATTGTCAAACACTGACAAATCATCAGTCAAAAATAAATGCTACATGTCCCTCCACCCTGTAACCAAGTTTCACCTGAAGACCATATTTGTTCTTGACTTGAATTTTCATAGGCATTCTTTCACTTGTCCACTGTAACTTCAGCAGAAGATTCGCAGAAACTTTGAAACACCGATGTAAACGGCCAAAATCACGGTGGATGAGCAGGACAACCCTTGTGGAAAGTCACATGTAGCCCACCCCGTGTGCAATGTTTTGAGCAGAAATCCATTCATCTAGCCTACCCTTCAAAATCTGCCTTCAGTTTTCTTACAATGATTCTGAAATTTCCGATTTCCTAAAAGGAATTCATCCAGTTCTTTTTTAAAACATGTCATGGTTTCTATCCACCACCCAACTTGTGATTTCTTCCGTTGTTCTAACACCCTCTTACTAAAATATTTTGGCCTAAATTTCCAATTTTCTTTTTACGTCCTTATCTTTAAACTGTGTCCCCTAGACTTTGGAGGTGGAAATTGATCATCATTTTGCCCATTTTGGGGGCCACTGTGCCATATTGGGCACAGACGATTTTCAGGCATCTGCATTGGCCATCTAAAACAGATGTTGGGCCCTTTGCCTATGCTAATTATCTCTGTAACCTCCTCCAGCCCTACAACCCACCGAGATTTCTGCATTCCTCCAATTCTGGCCTCTTGCACATCCCCTAGTTTAATCACTGCACCATTGGCGGCCCTGCTTTCAGCTGCCTTGGCCCTAAACTCTGGCATTCCCTCCCTAAACCTCTCACTCCTCCTTGAACATGCTCCTTAAAACCTACCTCTTTGACCAAGGTTTTGGTCATCTGCCCTAACACCTCCTTAAGTGGCTCGGTGTCAAATTTTGTTTGATAATCGCTCCTGTGAAGCGCCGTGGGACGTTTTACTACATTAAAAGTGCTATATAAATACAAGTTGTTGTTAGCAAGCACCTCCGCCAAAATGGTGGGTAATCTTTTTTTAAGGTGGATGTGGAGCCAGGAAGAGCAGGAGTGAGCAAGAGCCATCCTGCTCCATTCTGACCTACAAAGAATCCTCAGAAAAGTCCAATAAAGAGACTTACCATGGCCTCCTCTGGCCACTTAGCTGTCTGCTGCCAGGTCTGCCTGTCAAGTTTGGCTCCATGCGGGCCTCCCAAATATTTGAGTTAAAATGCATTGCAGAGCTGTGTCGCAACTTTTGAATGTTTTGATGTGAGTTAAGTTGCGGGGGTGGGGGGTTTGGTTGTTGAGAATATCCCACTAAGAGTGTCACTATGGGAGATTCCCCAGTAACACCATGCATTATAATAGACCCAGTCCTATGGAGCTCTGAGGGTCAGTTTCACAGCATCTTGTAACCTAATACAAACCTGCTGTTATAGCTTATTGACTTATTACATAACAGCCTAAGTACTTATTTAATTAATATAGTCTGACTCCATCATTATTGCAACATGTTCCTTGGGAATCACACATCTTGCTTGTTATAATGAGGTCTGAATGTTTCATACGACAGTGTAAATGTAACATGAAATATTCAGGAGCCATGATTCAGTAACAACACAGCAAATATATTGGCATAATAATGAAGCATCTCATACTGAGTATTTCTTCAAGAGGCTGATGATATTTGGCAATGTAAAGACATTTCTGTATTCTTTTACTTATTTATTGGTTCTTGGTTCCTATCTGTTTTGCACTGTCTTCATCTTGAGCTTAGCAGAGTTATCTATTCATTCATTGTATATGTTTTGTATGTTAAAGGCAAGTTTGCGATTTGGCTTTCTAAATAAGAACAGACCCATTACACATGTTTACTATAGAGCCTGTAAAGAAATTATTAGCTGCCTTGATGGATATCTGAAAACAATGAGCTTTGAAAACAAACAATTATAGGCAATTAGTTTCTAACCCTCAATATTTTTAGAGTTTGCTGAAGCAGTAAGAATGTTTGCCTTTCTGGTTCCTTTAACACTCTACTGACAGATAACAAGATTAGCAAGCCAACAGGAACAAATTAAATTGAATTCTGGTGTCTGCCCTGTTCTCAAGAGAAGAGCTACAATTAATAATGGTCCAGGGTGTTAAAGGCTATCTGAAAGTGCAGCACTGGGAATCTACAAGTTCTGAAGTCAGCTTTAACTAGCATTGGACTGCCACCTATCAGGGCAGCGACCAATTGTGATATCATTGTGTTTCCATGGAAAAGAGCTCAATCCTATAGATCGCAAACTTCCCATGTAATCCAAAGAAAAGGAAGTAGTATTTGCATACACTTTACAACCGGACACAAGTCTGTTTTAACTATTTAGTCTACAGTAGTATCTCTCACCATAGGCAAATGGCATTGCACTAAGTCAACATATTCTACTGACAGCTATTAACCAAATTCGTCATAATGTATGTTGATCGGAGTTGAAGTGGACAGCGCATTTTTTTGTTTACAGCTACACTAATCTTCAAAGGAGGAATTATGCTCCAATTAGCTCAGCCTAATGCCTAACATTCCCTGATGATACCTTCTGGACTGCCTGGAAACAGGGAACTGGCCAGCTCACCTACTTTAGTTAATTAGGTAGTCTCACATTGCTTCAACTTTGTACTGGTTGCAATTAACTGTAACCCAGTGTGAAGCTAAGTTCCAAAATTCCCCATTGGACTACCTGGCAAGTTTAAACATTTTTTTTAACCTTTTAATGCTGAGCTTCACACCAAAATTACATCACACAGTTTACATAGATATGAGGCTGAAGCCACTTTCCATTGAAGTAAACTGCAATGCAGCGAGCCCCTTAGATTCTCCGAATTCAAACTTCTGGGTTTTCAGAGAGTGCAGCTTCTGTTGAGCAAATGAGTGGATGCCTTTTGTGGAATATTCAGGCCTGTGACGTGACTGCAGATCTTTGCCAAAGCACTTGCATCACAAGACCGTATGCACAATAACAGTTACAACAACATATCATTCAAAAGATGTCAATGAAACATAAATGGAAAATAGTGAAAAGTAAATTTAGAACAATATCAGGAAGAACCGCTATAGTCAATGGCTGCTAAATGTTTGGAGTAATGTTCCAGACACAAACATTGGTCGTGTCCAAAATACAATTGGGCGTTTCTCACCTTTCAAGTATTATTGACCATTTTTCCACCGAAAAGATTTGGAAAAAGTGTTACTTTTGTTGTTGGGTTTTTTGACAGCAGGTTGTACTCTCATGAGTTTTAAAAAGAAATGCCACCTAGATGACGGGCGGCTAATATTACTGCATCGCTACCTCTGGAGTCTTCTAACCTTGGCCCCCTCCTATTTCTCAGCTACATACGAGCCCTCGGCGACCTTATCTAATGAAATAACATCAACAACAACAACTTGTATTTATATAGCGCCTTTAACGTAGTAAAACGTCCCAAGGTGCTGCACATGAGTATTGTAAGACAAAAAATTTGACACCGAGCCAGATAAGGATAAAGTAGGGCAGGTGACCAAAAGCTTGGTCAAAGAGGTAGGTTTTAAGGAGTGTCTTAAAGGAGGAAAGAGAGGTAGCGAGGTGGAGAGGTTTAGGCAGGGAATTCCAGAGCTTAGGGCCTAGGCAACAGAAGGCAAGGCCACCAAAGGTTGAGCGATTATAAACAGGGATGCTCAAGAGGGCAGAATTAGAGGAGCGTAGATATCTCGGGGGGTTGTGCGGCTGAAGGAGATTACAGAGATAGGAAGGGGCGAGGCCACGGAGGGATTTGAGATCAAGGACGAGAATTTTGAAATCGAGGCGTTGCTTAACCGGGAGCCAATGTAGGTCAGCGAGCACAGGGGTGATGGGTGAACGGGACTTGGTGCGAGTTAGGACTCGGGCAGCCGAGTTTTGGATGACCTCAAGTTTACGTAGGGTGGAATGTGGGAGGCCAGTCAGGAGTGCGTTGGAATAGTCAAGTCTAGAGGTAACAAAGGCATGGATGAGGGTTTCAGCAGCAGATGAGCTGAGGCAAGGGCGGAGACGGGTGATGTTACAGAGGTGGAAGTAGGCGGCCTTTGTTATGCTGCGGATATGTGGTCGGAAGCTCATTTTAGGGTCAAATATGACACTATGGTTGCGAACAGTGTGGTTCAGCCTCAGACAGATGTTAGGGGGAGGGATGGAGTTAGTGACTAGAGAACAGGGTTTGTGGCAGGGACCGAAAACAATGGGGTCGATTTTCCCGAAGCTGTCGGGAAGAAGGCGGGACGACAACTTTCGGGTTTTAGACCCGCCTACATCGATGTCCGGCCAATCCACGCGATTTTCCCTTGATTGACCTTGTTGAGCCCGCCCAGCAGGCTCAGCAGGCCAATTAAGGGCCACCCAGCAACAGGTGACGTCACAGACTGCAATTTCATCTGTCAAGAGTTCTTGACAGATGAAATATCAGTGTTTCACAGCTGTTTGAAGCTGCTAAACACTGACAGTCTGAGTTCTAACATGAGTCCTTCTACGCAGACTCAGTTAGAACTCTCAGCAGCACTCAAAGCTGAAGGCTGTCACTTTTCACAGATCGCAACCATTCAGCTTTAAGTGTCGGCTGAGTGATGTGCTCCCGACGCCTACAGGACGAAAGGCTGTTAAGGTAAATACAGGTAAGTAAAAGTTCTTTACACACTTTAGACACACCAAACACACTTACCTTTGCACTCATGCACCCATCACTCACCTGAACACCGACATCGCGACCCCTCCAACTCCTTCAACCCGACGGCCCGCATGCTCTAACCTGGCGTGGTTTGGAGCCATCGGGAATCCCACACGACACCCCTCAAAATAGGGATTAGGCTAAAAACTGCCTGTTAACTACCTGTTAACAGGCAGTTAATTGGCACGAATCCCTTCCCGCCTGGGGTCGGCGGGTCCCAGTGCGGGGCGGTTACCCGCCGCCTCTGAAACTTGCGTGGAGTGAGGTTTTGGGCGGGATGGTGTCAGGACCCCCGAATTCGGGATTTCCCCCCCCCCACACGCCTGAAACCCTGCCTGACGGCTCCAGGAAAATCGACCCCAATGTATTCGGTCTTCCCAATATTTAATTGTAGAAAATTTTTGCTCATCCAGAATTGTATGTCGGACAAGCCGTCTGACAATTTAGAGATCGTGGAGGGGTCAAGAGAAGAGGTAGTGAGGTAGAGCTGGGTGTCGTCAGCGTGCAAGTGGAAACTGATGCTGTGTTTTCGGATGATGTCGCCAAGGGGCAACACGTAGATGAGAAATAGGAGGGGGCCACAGATAGATCCTTGGGGGACACCAGAGGTAATGATGTAGGAGTGGGAAGAGAAGCCATTGCAGGTGATTCTCTGGCTACGATTAGATAGATAAGAATGGAACCAGGCGAGTGCAGTCCCACCCAGCTGGACGACGGTGGAGAGGCGTTGGAGAAGGATGGAGTGGTCAACCGTGTCACAGGCTGCAGACAAGTCAAGAAGGATGAGGAGGGATAGTTTACCTTTGTCATAGTCACAAAGGATGTCATTTATGAGAGCCGTTTTGGTACTGTGGCAAGGACGGAAACCTGATTGGAGGGATTCAAACATGGAATTGCAGGAAAGATGGGCACGGATTCGGGAGGCGACAATACGTTCAAGGACTTTGGAGAGGAAAGGGAGGTTGGAGATGGGGCAGTAGTTTGCAAGGACGGAGGGATCAAGGGTTGGTTTTTTGAGGAGAGGGGTAATGACGGCAGATTTGAGAGAGAGGGGCACAGTACCTGAGGAGAGAGAACTGTTAACAATATCAGCTAACATGGGAGCCAGAAAAGAAAATTGGGTGGTCAGCAGTTTGGTGGGAATAGGGTCGAGGGAGCAGGAAGTGGGACCTCATGGACAAGATGAGCGCAGAGAGGTCATGAGGGTCATGTGAGTTCAGGGCTAGGGCATAGAAACATAGAAGATAGGAGCAGGAGTAGGCCATTCGGCCCTTCGAGCCTGCTCCGCCATTCAATGCGATCATGGCTGATCATCCAAATTCAGTACCCGGTCCCTGCTTTCTCCCCATACCCCTTGATCCCTTTAGCCTTAAGAAATAGATCCAACTTCTTCTTGAATGTATTTAATGTATTGGCCTCTACTGCCTTCTGTGGTAGAGAATTCCACAGGTTCACCACTCTCTGGGTGAAGAAATTCCTCCTCATTTCTGTCCTAAATGGCCTACCCCTTATCCTTAAACTGTGACCCCTGGTTCTGGACTCCCCGACCATCGGGAACATCCTTCCTGCAACTAGTCTGTCCAGTCCTGTTAGAATTTTATAAGTTTCAATGAGATCCCCTCTCATTCTTCTAAACTCCAGCGAGTACAAGCCCAATCGACCCAATCTCTCCTCATACGTCATTCCTGCCAACCCAGGTATCAGCCTGGTGAATCTTCGCTGAACTCCTTCCATGGCAAGAACATCCTTCCTCAGATAAGGCGACCAAAACTGCACACAATACTCAAGATGTGGTCTCACCAAGGCCCTGTATAACTGCAGCAAGACATCCTTGTTCCTGTAGTCAAACCCTCTCGCTACAAAGGCCAATAGGCCACTTGCCTTCTTAACCGCCTGCTGCACCTGCATGCTTACCTTCAGCGACTGGTGCACAAGGACACCCAGGTTTCGTTGCACTTCCCCTTCTCCCAATCTATTGCCATTCAGATAATAATCTGCCTTCCTGTTTTTGCCACCAAAGTGGATAACCTCACATTTATCCACGTTATATTGCATCTGCCATGCTTTTGCCCAATCACCCAACCTGTCCAAATCATCCTGGAGTTTCTCGGCATCCTCCTCACAGCACACACGCCCACCCAGCTTTGTGCCGTCTGCAAATTTGGAGATAGTACATCTAGTTCCCTTGTCTAGATCATTAATATATATTGTGAATAGCTGGGGTTCAAGGACCGATCCCTGTGGTACCCCACTAGCCACTGCCTGCCACTCGGAAAAAGACCCATTTATTCCAACTCTTTGCTTTCTGTCTGCCAACCAGTTCTCTATCCAAGTCGATACCTTGCCCCCAATCCCATGTGCCTTAACTTTACACGCTAATCTCTTATGCGGGACCTTATCAAAAGCCTTCTGAAAGTCCAAATACACCACATCCACTGGTTCTCCCTTACCTATTTTTCCAGTTACATCCTCAAAAAATTCCAGTAGATTAGTCAAGCATGATTTACCTTTTGTAAATCCATGTTGACGTTGTCTGATCCTGTCACTGTTTTCCAAGTGCTCTGCTATTACATCTTTTATAATGGACTCTAGCATTTTCCCCACTACCGATGTCAGGCTTACCGGTCTGTAATTCCCCATTTTCTCTCTACCACCTTTTTTGAATAGTGGGGTAACATTAGCTACCCTCCAATCCATGGGTACTGTTCCAGATTCCATCGAATGCTGGAAGATGATCAGCAATGCATCTACTATTTCTAGGGCCACTTCCTTAAGTACCCTAGGATGTAGATTATCAAGCCCTGGGGATTTATCGGCCTTCAACCCCATCAATTTCCCTAACACCATTTCCCTACAAATACTGATTTCTTTCAGTTCCTCCCTTTCATCAGACCCTATGTTCCCCGACATCACTGGGAGGTTATTTGTGTCCTCCTTTGTGAAGACAGAACCAAAATATGCATTTAATTGTTCCCCATTATAAATTCCCCTGATTCTGACTGCAAGGGACCTACGCTTGACTTCACCTATCTTTTTCTCTTCACATATCTATAAAAGCTTTTACAGTCAGTTTTTATGTTCCCAGCAAGCTTACTCTCATATTCTATTTTCCCTTTCTTAATTAATCCCTTTGTCCTCCTTTGTTGAATCCTAAACTGCTCCCAATCCTCAGGTTTACTGCTTTTTCTGGCCAATTTATATGTCCTCTCCTTGGATCTTATGCTATCCCTAATTTCCCTTGTTAGCCATGGTTGAGTCATCTTTTTTGTTTTATTTTTATGCCAGGGGGAACCTTAGAGGAAGTTTGGCCCAGTGGGCTAGGGGACGGAAGGGAAGTGGCAGAGGCAGCTGAATGGATGGTGTCAATCTTAGAGACAAAGAAGTCCATGAGTTCTTCACACTTATCGGAGATGAGGGTGGAGGAGACAGGGGAGAGGGGTTTAAGAAGATGGTTAGCAGTATAGAATAGGAGCCGGGCTTTATCTTTGCATTCCAGAATGATTCTGGAATAGTGAGCAATTTTGGCAGACGAGAGCAGGACCCAATAATGCTTTATGTGGTCCAGCCAGATCTAGCAGTGAATGGCCAAACCAGTTGTCCGCCATACCCGTTCAAGTCTGCGTCCCTTGGACTTACGGGAGCAAAGATGAGAGCCGTACCAGGGGAGCGGCCAGGGTGAGAGAGAGTAATTGTTTTAGTAGGGACATCAGGTTCCACATGTACGCCGAAGACACCCAGTTCTACCTCACCGCCACCTCTCTCGCCCTCTCCACTGGCTCTATGTTGTCAGAACATAAGAACATAAGAACATAAGAAATAGGAGCAGGAGTAGGCCAATCGGCCCCTCGAGCCTGCTCCGCCTTTCAATAAGATCATGGCTGATCTGATCCTAACCGCCAATCTACTATCACAGAACCATCTCCTGAATCTAACAGAATTAGACACACGAAATAGGAGCAGGATCAGGCTACACGGCCCCTGGGCCCGCTCCGCTACCCACAGGGCCATGTCCGATCCGAACCTAGACTCAGGTCCAAATTCCTGCCCGCTCCCCGTAACCCTTAATTCCCTTTACTTCTAGGAAACTGTCTATTTCTGTTTTAAATTTATGTAATGATGTAGCTTCTACAGCTTTTTGGGGCAGCATATTCCATGGACCTACCACCCTCTGAGTGAAGTAGTTCCTCCTCATCTCAGTTTTGAAAGAGCAGCCCCTTATTCTAAGACTATGCCCCCTAGTTCTAGTTTCACCCATCATCGGGAACATCCTCCCCGCATCCACCCGATCCAACCCCTTCACAATCTTATATGTTTCAATAAGATCGCCTCTCATTCTTCTGAACTCCAATGAGTAGAGTCCCAATCTACTCAACCTCTCCTCATATGTCCATCCCCTCATCCCCGGGATTAACCGAGTGAACCTTCTTTGTACTGACTCGAGAGCAAGTATGTCTTTTCTTAAGTATGGACACCAAAACTGTATGCAGTATTCCAGGTGCGGTCTCACCAATACCTTGTACAACTGAAGCAATACCTCCCTATTTTTATATTCTATCCCCCTAGCAATGAAAGCCAACATTCCATTGGCCTTCTTAATCATTTGCTGCACCTGCATACTAACCTTTTGAGTTTCGTGCACCAGGACCCCCAGATCCCTTTGTACTTCAGTACTTTCCAGTTTCTTGCCATTAAGATAATAACTTGCTCTCTGATTTTTCCTGCCAAAGTGCATAACCTCACACTTTCCAGTATTGTATTCCATCTGCCAAATCTCTGCCCACTTACTTAGCCTGTCTATGTCCCCTTGCAGGTTTTTTATGTCCTCCTCACTCACTATTTTCCCTCCCATCTTAGTATCATCTGCAAACTTTGATATGTTACACTCGGTCCCCTCCTCCAAATCGTTAATATAGATTGTAAAGAGTTGGGGACCCAGCACTGACCCCTGCGGAACACCACTAGTTACTGATTGCCAGTCTGAGAATGAACCATTTATCCCAACTCTCTGCCTTCTGTTAGATAGCCAATCCTCTATCCATGCCAGAATATTACCCCCAATCCCGTGATTTTTTTTATCTTAAGCAATAATCTTTTGTGTGGCACCTTGTCAAATGCCTTTTGGAAGTCTAAATACACTACGTCCACTGGTTCCCCTTTATCCACCCTATATGTTACTTCCTCAAAGAACTCCAGCAAATTTGTCAAACATGACTTCCCCTTCATAAAACCATGCTGACTTTGTCCTATTAAATTATGATTATCCAAATGTCCTGTCACTGTCTCCTTAATAATGGACTCCAAAATTTTACCTACCACAGATGTTAGGCTAACTGGTCTATAGTTTCCAGCCTTCTGCCTACTGCCCTTTTTAAATAAGGGTGTTACATTAGCAGTTTTCCAGTCTGCCGGGACCTTTGCTGAGTCCAGGAAGTTTTGGAAAATTATTACCAATGCATCCACAATCCCTACCGCCACTTCCCTCAAGACCCTAGGATGTAAGCCATCAGGTCCAGGTGATTTATCCGTCTTGAGTCCCATTATTTTACCGAGTACCACTTCCTTAGTGATTTTGATCGTGTTTAGCTCCTCCTCCCCTATAGCCCCCTGTTTGTCCAGTGTTGGGATATTCTTAGTGTCCTCTACTGTAAAGACTGATACAAAATATTCATTCAGTGTTTTTGCCATCTCCATATTTCCCACCATTAATTTCCCGGTCTCATCCTCTAAGGGACCAACATTTACTTTAGCCACCCTTTTTCTTTTTATATAACTATAAAAACTCTTACTATCTGTTTTTATATTTTTTGCTCATTTACTTTCATAATCTATCTTCCCTTTCTTAATCAATCTTTTTGTTACTTTTTGCTGTCTTTTAAGGTTTTCCCAATCCTCTATCCTCCCACTAGATTTGGCTACCTTATATGCCCTTGTTTTTAGTCGAATACTATCCTTAATTTCTTTACTTAGCCATGGATGGCTGTCTTTTCTTTTACACCCTTTTCTTCTCAGTGGAATATATATTTTTTGGAAGTTGTAAAATAACTCCTTAAATGTACACCACTGATCATGTATCGTCTTACCCTTTAATCTATTTTCCCCATCCACTCTACTGAATTCCGCTCTCATACCTTCATAGTTTCCTTTATTCAAGCTTAGCACGCTTGTTTAAGATCCAACCTTCTCACCCTCTAATTGAATATGGAATTCAACCATGTTATGGTCACTCATTCCAAGGGGATCCTTTACTAGGACATTTTTAATTAATCCTGCCTCGTTACACTGGACCAGATCTAAGGTTGCTTGCCCCCTGGTCGGTTCAGTTACATACTGCCCAAGAAACCCATCCCTAATACACTCAATGAACTCATCCTCAAGGCAGCCCTGCCCAATTTGATTTGTCCAATTAATATGATAGTTAAAATCCCCCATAATTATAGATGTTCCCTTATTACAAGCCTCAACTATTTCCTGATTGATACTCCGTCCAACAGAGTTGCAAATGTTCGGAGGCCTATAGACTACGCCCACTAGTGTTTTTTTCCCCTTATTATTCCTTACCTCCACCGAAACTGTTTCATTATCCTGATCTTTTGACCCAATATCATTTCTCTGTATTACAGTGATTCCTTCCTTTATTAACATAGCCACCCCACCTCCCCTTCCTTCCTGCCTGTCCTTCCTGATCGATAAATAACCTGGTATGTTTAATTCCCAGGCATTGTCACCCTGCAGCCATGTTTCTGTAATGGCCACAAGATCATACCCATATGTAGTTATTTGTGCCATTAACTCATCTATTTTGTTACGAATGCTACGTGCATTCAGATAGAGAACTTTCAAATATGTTTTGTGGCACTTAGTTCCTGCTTTTGCCCTTTTTATTAGTTTACCTTTTACTCCATACCTTCTGCCCCTTCCTGACACGCTCTGGTTTTTAATTTCCCCACTGCTACCTACGTCTATGACCTTCTCTGTTGTCATTTTTATTATTTGCTCTCTAGGAACCTCCCCCCCACTAATTAGTTTAAAGCCCTCTCTACAGCCCTAGTTATATGATCCGCCAGGACTCTAGTCCCAGCACTGGCCAAGTGAAGCCCATCCCAACGGAACAGCTCCCTCCTGCCCCAGTACTGGTGCCAGTGTCCCAGGAAGCAAAACCCATTTCTCCCACACCAGTCTTTGAGCCACGCATTTAACTCTCTAATTTTATTTGTCCTAGCCAAGTTCACTCGTGGCTCAGGTAATAATCCAGAGATTATTACCCTTGAGGTTCTGTTTTTTAATTTGACCCCTAGCTGCTCATACTCCTTTAACAGAACCGGCTTCCTAGTCCTATCTACGTTGTTTGTACCAACATGGACCACGACAACTGGATCCACCCCCTCCCACTGCAAGTTTCTTTCCAGCCCAGAGGAGATGTCCTTAACCCTTAAGCCTTCGGGACTCTCGCTCTCGGCTGCAGAGAACTCTATCTATCCCCCTAATAATACTATCCCCTACCACTACAACATTTCTATTTACTCCCCCCTCTTGAATGGCCCCCCGTTCCACGGTACTGTGGCCAGGTTGCTCATCCTCCCTGCAGTCCCTGCTCCTGTCCCCACAGGGAGTAAGAACCTCGAACCTGTTGGACAAGAGCAAGGGCTGCGGCTCCTCCAGCTCTACCTCCTGGATCCCCGTACCTGCCTCACTCGTAGTCACACCGTCCTGTCCCTGACCATGGGCTACATCTGAAAAAATGACTATAAATTACATAAATTAACTATTTTAAACAAAAATTTAAATTTTTGAACAAAATAATTAAAGTTTTTAACAGGGCTAAAAATAAACTTACCTTTCGTTAAAGTATTTTAAAATGATAAATCAGTGGAAATTTTTTTTTTACTTTCTTCACCTCTTAGCCTGGTATTCGCAGGCCTTGCGCCTGCTTTTCTAGGCGCAGCTGTTTCAGACTTACCTGGACTGAAGCAACTGTTGAAAAAAACGGAAGTTTCAGCCGTACGCGCTGCCACAGGCGTTTGACCTGTGAAGCCCTTTCTTCAAAGAACGGAAGTTCCGGTTTCCAGCGCATGCGCAGTGCCTGCCTAAAACCGGCACTTCCGTTGGCCCTACGGGTGAGTACACAATATGTACACACCCGTAGGGAACGGAATTTATGGGTCAGTATTACGCCAAGCTAAGTTGCATTGATTGAAATAAGTAATTGACCCCACTGAATAGGAGAGCGTCTCTACAGCAGATGCAAGTTTCAAGCAGTGCTATAAAGAGAGATTAGGGTATAGAAAGAGCTTGGCATCCCCTTGTCAGGTCACATTTCTCAGGTTGTCCTATAGCATTTCACAAATAAAAGTACATGTTCTTGGGTATAGGCAGAATAACTGGAAAAATTGGGCAGGTTCCTTTTCAGGTATGCACTTCAATCCATATGATTTTTAGATATTCGCTGTGCTCAGGTGAGTCAGAAAATTCTCCCATTATGCAGTCACTGTTTCTATGTAGGAAAATATGGCAAGAGCAGTGTAGTGACCAATAACATGTCATTCTGTGGTGGACACTAGGTGGAGCAGTAGAGCTGTATATAGCTGTATGTATAAGACTACACTACCCAGCTATACATACATTAAGACTACATTACCCATGAGGCTAGGCTACCCACAAGGCAACAGTCAAGATGGCAGCCTGCACACAGGAGCACAATGCTGCATCTCTACAGATACTGTACCAAGTCCACATGGCTCAATAAAGTAACTAGCAAAAGCTAGCTGTGTTCATAATAAGAATGTCTATGTATTAATGAACATAACAAGCAGCAGCCATTTTGCACACAGCAAGATCACATTAACAGCAACAAGGTAAATGACCAGTTAATTTGCTTTTGGTGGCATTGGTTAAGGAAGAAATGTTTGCCAGGACAAGATGGCTCTCCACTCTAAAGGATAGCACCTCCGGCAATGTAGTACACCCTCAGTACTGAAGTTAAACGTCAGTCTAGATTAGGAGTTCAAATCGAGTGGAACTTATCTTCCTCTGAAGTTAAGGCGGACGAGTCAGGGAGCCTTCACAGAAATCCACCCCCATGGGTCAGATTGAGGACCTTATTGTCTATATGGTTTACAATCAGGCCATGCCTTTCATTTTCTCACTATGCCATCAGAGGTGATGTGCTCATTTAGACAATAGATAGCTTCCTGCGTTGCCATTAAAAATACTTTTAGATGAACATACAAACTGTTAGCAATTTTTAGCAATGATTCAGCCACGACTAAGAGTGATTACATTTTGTTGACCCTACATGTTGGCTTTAAAGGGGCAGATTAAGTGAATTGTCAACATTAAACAAAACAGTTGCAGTTCAACAGCTGGTGAAATATTTCTGGCAGTTCAGAGCTGTGGTTATGTGTTTGGAATCTCAGCAATGTCCATGTGTTCATTAGGTCAGAAAAGTAGCATAATTCTTGTTGGGAAAAGAAAATGATCTCGGTAAACAATGTGGAATAATTGAGTTCCCTTTAGTCAGGAACATAAGATGAGAAATAGAAGCAGGAGTGGGCCATTTGGCCCCTCGAGTCTGCTCCGCCATTCAGTAAGATCATGGCTGATCTTCTACCTCAACTCCACCTTCCTGCACTATCCCCTTATCCCTTGATCTATCGAACTCTGTCTTGAATATACTCAACAACTGAGCCTCCACAGCTCTCTGGGGTAGAGAATTCCAAAGAAATGTCTCCTCATCTCAGTCCTAAATGGCTGACCCCTTATTCTGAGACTGTGACCCCCGGTTCTAGACTCCCCAGCCAAGCCCTGTAAGAATTTTGTATGTTTCAATGAGATCACCTCTCATTCTTCTAAACTCTAGAGAATATAGGCCTAGTCTACTCAATCTCTCCTCATAGGACAATCCCCCCATCCCAGGAATCAGCCTGGTGAACCTTCGTTGCACTCCCTCTGTGGCAAGTATATCCTTCCTTTGGTAAGGAGACCAAAACTGTACACAATACCCCAGGTGTGGTCTCACCAGGGTCCTATATAATTGCAGTAAGACGTCTCTACTCTTATACTCAAATCTTCTTGTAATAAAGGCCACTTGGGAGGTGCAAAACAATGAGCAAGCATGAAAGTTATCAGTTGGAAAGCAGTCTTTCAGCTAGCACTGTTTAACCATTTTCACTATAAGCAAAAAGTTGCAGATGCTGGAAATCTGAAACAAAACTGGAAAATACTGGGAACAGTCAGCTGGTCAGACAGCAGCTGTGGCATGAACAGAAAGGAAAGCTTTTCGGGCGTGGACCCTTTGGCAAAGGATCTTCATTCAAAACGTCAACTCCTCTGATCCCGCCACAGTCGCTGCCTGACCAGCTAAGTGTTTCTACGATTCTCTGATTTTGTTTTTGCCAATAGTTTACTGTTGGCTTATTTCCAATTAGTCGTGGTTGGATGAGGCTCAAAAAGTACAAACAAAATCCAGTTTTTCCGATGTCACTGCGTGTTGTCCACTGACATGTCCCTCTGTAGTACAAACTGAACAAAAACATCTATTACTAACTTTGCCGTCTCACTGGTGGCAGTCTAGGGCAGTGTCAAGGGGAAGCCAGAAAACTTCATACTGAGAGAGTCAGACTGCTTCTCTTGCTATACAATAGCAATAGTTCTCTTGCACACTGCCTGGCAGTGGCTTTATTGTTGGAGGTCTTGGAGCTGCTTATTTACCCATTGTTTTGGCTGAGGATAGTGTACCATGTAGTACACCCAAAACAAAGGAAGAGGCAAAAGTACCCTTCGAGCAGAAATAAAAGATTCTCACGCTCAATTAAAATTGAAGATATAAGTGAGTGTTTGGCCCAAATGATTCTGCAATTACAAGTAATCTGATCTACTTAGTTTCATGCACATGTCGGCCCTGAATTTGCGATTGGTATGACGGCGAACTGTCAGAGTACACCGTCATACCGCCTTTGAAACTGACCGCAACTCCGGGATTTGGCGCATGTGCAAAAGTGCACAAGGAAATCCTGAAGTTGCGGTCTGTCAATGACAGCTGCGAAACTGGCTGTGCTGCTCCCCCTCACCCAACAGAGCTGGCATTCAGTGAAATCTCGTAAATCATTGAAACTGACAAACACTTCGGCTCTTCTGCAGTAATTACACTGTTAAATTCCCCACTAATAGTTCGACCCGAAGGGATTAGGTGTAACTGGGGTTTCAACAGTGTATTGACTGAAAACAAAGGTTAAGGGCCTGGAAAACTAATTTAAATTTTGTGCAGTGTGAAGGTTTCCCATTTTAATAAAAATTTACATTTTTAAGAAACTTTTCAAATTAAAATGTTTTTTAAGTTTGTGCATCTTTATTTTAGGTTTGCCTTTTCTCCATGTGAGAACCCCAATCTTTCTTTTGCTCTCTCTAACTATTTAAAAAAGTTAGAATTTTAAGGGCTTACTCACTTCCTTGTTCGCTCTGTGAGAATTCTGCCTTTTGATTGGCTGCTTAGACAGCCGGTTGATGTCACAGCAGTGCGAACCAGGGGATTCCCATTAAGTTCAGTTGAATTGAATTCAGTGTCGGAAAACCCGAAGTTCTTGACACAGGGATTGCGAGATCCTTGTGCGGAGCGTACTTCGGAGGCAGCAACGAATGCCTTCGCTTTGCTGCTGACTGCAAATTCAGGGCCATTTTGTCATTCAGCATGTGCTCATTTATATCTGCATTATTATGTCATTAGTGTCTTTGTTGATTCTTACTTCTTCAGGAGTTTAGCATTTGAGGATAAAATAGTGTAGGATGCACAGTAGAGCTGATATTAGTATCGGCACTGACAATATTTTGGTATGATCGATATCTGACATGATCTCCTTGATTAGGATTGGCAGGTGATATGCAGATTGAACAGTACAATTACTATATGTTAAATTCTCTGTAAAATCCACTTCAGAAACTAATTCTTCCAACATATATCGTGTCCAACATCCAACAAATGTGATTACCTTGATTGACTGATTGGCAAGGCAGCTGGAAAGGAAATCAATCTGGTTGAGTAAGGGAGGGCATAGTTCCATGGACCATCAGATCAAACAATCATTTCCTTCCAAGGACTTTACTATTGACTGCTTTGATTTTCAATGCTGGGAGGCTGCCTGATCCAATAGCCAATTTCTTAGTTGCTAGGGTGGGAAGAGGGCTGGGGCCAAGAGTTCAGTGTTGGGCCTGGAATGGAATTTCCTGTCTGGCACATCTGCCAAAGTCATCCAAGTTCAAACTAAAGAACGGGAATCCATCCATTGATAATAACAATAAGTCTAATTCTAACTTTAACCAGTCAACAAGATTAAAGGAATTGTATAGAGATTCCTGCTTAAGTTCTGTCATTGTTTATCAACATCCAGGAAAATTGCCAATGGAGGAAATTCAAAAAGTTACACTTTAATAACTTGATTGCATGTTCGATATTAAATGAACATAGGTATAAAAGTTTGTTTCTCCATAACTTTAGAATACAACATTTACTGAGTCTATGCCTATACAGAAACAGTCACGAAATACTGAAATCCTTTAAATAGATAAATGATAATAATACTAATAATGTTTTGTATGAAATGCTAGTTATCTAGTTCAGAGAACCCCTGAGTTGAAGGGGTTGTCTTATGAGGAAAGGTTGAGCAGGTTGGGCCTATACTCATTGGAGTTTAGAAGAATGAGAGGTAATTTTATTGAAACATATAAGATTCTGAGGGGGCTCGACAGGGTAAATGCAGGGAGGATGTTTCCCCTCGTGGGGGAATCTAGAACTAGGGGGCTGTGGCGACATGCCACCATTGGACATAATCCGCTCACGGCGGCACGGACAGTTTACGCAGGCGCACTGCCGGCAGCAGCCGCCCCTAGCCGTGGGCCCTTTCCTCCGGCAGCTTGTTTCCCGCAGGGACAGGCTGCCGGGAGCACTTCCTGTCTGGGGAGTATTTAAGTGGTTGCGCGGGCTTTTTAAGCACTTGTTTTTGCCATGATGTAAATTAAAGCAGTTGTGTTCCATCAACTCTGGTCTCGACTCCCACATTTGCCGCGGTATCTCAACAGGGCACTGTTTCAGGATAAGGGGTCGCCCATTTAAAACGGAGATGAGGAGGAATTTCTTCTCTCAGAGGGTCGTGAATCTTTGGAATTCTCTACCCCAGAGAACTGTGGAGGCGGAGTCATTGAATATATTCAAGGCGGAGATTGACAGACATTTGAAAAATGGGATTCAAGGGTTATGGGGAGCGGGCAGGAAAGTGGAGTTGAGGCCAAGATCAGCCATGATCTTATTGAATGGCGGAGTAGGCTCGAGGGGCCAAAAGGCCTACTCCTGCTCCTATTTCTTATGTTCTTATGTTCTTATCTCTTACGGTATTGCAAACTGAAAAATGCAATTTGTGTCTTTCTCTTCCCGTTACTGTCTCTCTGTTTGTCTCTCACTCTCTAATTACATCTTTCAATCTTTCTCTTTGTCTTTCACACATTATCTTTACCCTTTCTGTAAGTCTGTCCTTCCCTGTGTCTCTTCTGCATGTCCCCCACACATAGAAACATAGAAACATAGAAGATAGGAGCAGGAGTAGGCCATTCGGCCCTTCGAGCCTGCTCCGCCATTCAATGAGATCATGGCTGATCATCCAAATTCAGTACCCTGTCCCTGCCTTCTCCCCATATCCCTTGATCCCTTTAGCTTCAAGAAATATATCCAATTCTTTCTTGAATATATTTAATGAACTGGCCTCCACCGCCCTCTGTGGCAGAGAATTCCACAGGTTCACCACTCTCTGGGTGAAGAAATTCCTTCTCATTTCAGTCCTAAATGGCTTACGCCTTATCCTTAGACTATGACCCCTGGTTCTGGACTCCCTGGCCATCGGAAATATCCTTCCTGCATCTAGTCTGTCCAGACCTGACAGAATTTTATAGGTTTCGATGAGATCCCCTCTCAATCTTCTAAACTCCAGTGAGTATAAGCCTAATCGACACAATCTCTCCTCATACGTCTTTCCTGCCATCCCAGGTATCAGCCTAGTGAATCTTCACTGCACTCCCTCCATGGCAAGAACGTCCTTCCTCAGGTAAGGTGACCAAAACTGCACACAATACTCAAGGTGCGGTCTCACCAAGGCCCTGTACAACTGTAGCAAGACATCCTTGTTCCTGTACTCGAACCCTCTTGCTACGAAGGCCAACATACCATTTGCCTTCTTAACCGCCTGCTGCACCTGCATGCTTACCTTCAGCGACTGGTGCACAAGGACACCCAGGTCTCTTTGCACTTCCCCTTCTCCCAATCTATTGCCATTCAAATAATAATCTGCCTTCCTGTTTTTGCCACCAAAGTGGATAACCTCACATTTATCCACATTATAGTGCATTTGCCATGTTTCTGCCCAATCACCCAACTTGTCCAAATCGTACTGGAGTTTCACGACATCCTCCTCACAGCTTACCCTCCCACCCAGCTTTGTGTCGTCTGCAAATTTGGAGATATTACATCCAATTCCCTCGTCCAGATCATTAATATATATTGTGAACAGCTGGGGTCCTAGGACCGATCCTTGCGGTACCCCACTAGTCACTGCCTGCCACGCGGAAAATGACCCGTTTATTCCAACTCTTTGCTTTCTGTCCGCCAACTAGTTCTCTATCCAAGTCAATACCTTGCCCCCAATCCCATGTGCCTTAATTTTGCACGCTAATCTCTTATGTGGGACCTTATCGAAAGCCTTCTGAAAGTCCAAATACACCACATCCACTGGTTCTCCCTTATCTATTTTACCAGTTACATCCTCAAAAAATTCCAGTAGATTCCACGCTCTGCATACCTCTCTTTCTTTCTTTCTTTCCATCTGTCTTGTAATCTTTATCCTCACACCTCCCATGGGGACTTGGAGGCAGACTTAAGACTTAAAAGCTCTGGAAGCCACACAATCTAATCTTTCCCGGGTATGAAGCCATGGCTCTCCCCTTGGGCATCTGTGTAATCCTTTTAGAACAATCTGACCACCACCAAAACATTTTAGTCAAATTATAGAGCAGGCGATTGTTCCCATCAATGTCCTTTTTGCCATCTCCCAATCCTTTACCAACAACACTAGGCTCGTCCATTTGTTCACATTTTCTTTTGGAAAGTTGGGCTTTGAGTTTACTAGAGGTTGGGAGAGAGCTGGTGTACATCGCAGTCCTGGTCTTGATGTTTCCTTTGTTGAATCGATCCAAGAAAATCTGCAATGTTAGATAGCTTTGCTGCAACATGCATGGGTAAGAGAAAGCTAGGGTCTTAGGGCTTGGGCCAGGAGTCCAGTGTTGGGCCTGGGATGCAATGGGTGACACAAGCCAGGAGGTAATGGAGCTGGTGGCTACGGGGCGCTATGGCCTTGGACATAATGGGTGGAACAGATGGGGGTGTATGTGATTTGGGAATGATACAGGTGAATGATTGGGCCTGGGAATGGAGATGGCAGACCTGGGCTCTGGGATTACTAGGGTGAGGCTGAAGACACTGAGAATGAGCCAGGTAGCATGAAGGAAGTACATGGAGCTGGAAAGCACTTGGGGCAGACTTGGGACCTGAAAATGTTTGTGATGAGTTGGGGAATGCTTGGAGCAAACCTGGGCCTTAAGGACACCAGTGTGGCATGTGTTCTCAAAGTACTTGGATGGCTGATATAGGAGAACTTAGAATGGACGGGGGTGGAGGGGGGCGGGGGGAGGTGCTCTGAGACACAACAGATATGGGGTGATGGGAATTCTTATTAGGGGACTGCAAGCACTTGGGGAAGGGTCTGAGTGCACACATGTCAGACCTGGGAGTGAAATGCCAGAATGTGGGGCAGGAGAGCTGCCAACAGATACTGAATCCCACGTCAAATTGATCCAAATAAGCCTAGCAACACCTAGTCAGACAATGATCACTCAGAACTTATATTTAATGGTCACATAGGACCTATGGACCAATCCGATTTCAGAAAACATTCATTGAATGATGAATAAGAATAGACACAGTTTTTTAGGAGATTACAGTAATGTGCTTCAAATTGTTTTCTGGTAAACCCGTAATAAGAATATCATAAAGGAGTTTAGGGCTCTTGTGAGAATCTTCCTCAGCACAAAACTGATGCCAGTGCACTCCCAGAATCAACAGGAAACTATGCACCATTTATAGAAATCTGATATTTGAACCAATTTTCCATATGCACTAAAATAATGGGTAAATAATTTAAATTTTTGAAATTTTTTTTAATTTTCTAACGGGGCTAAAAATAAACTTACCTTTCTTTAAAATATTTAAAAATAATAAACCTGTGGAAAAAATGTTTTAATTTTAACTAATTCACCACTTACCTTGTAAAAAGCAGGCCTTGTGACTGCTTTTTACACTTCTGGAGACTTACCCTCCCAGGAAAACCTGCAAAAAAACGTAAGTTCAATGTGCACGCGCAGCCTCTCCTGCGCACGCGTTCGACCTCTGAACCCCTTCTTTCAGGGGAACGGAAGTGCCGGTTTCCCGCCCATGCGCAGTGCATGCACGAAACCGGCACTTCCATTGGGCTTACGGGTGAGTACCCCGTGCGTACTCACCCGTGGAGACCCGAATTTCTGGGCCAATGAAGAGATGTTAAATATTATAAAAATGAAAGTGCTTTCTAATCATGGATTGGCGAAAATCACAAATCAGCATACTTGAAGAGATCTTGCCAGTCTTTCACGCTATTAAAGCATAGGGACTCGAGAATTTCATTCAGCCTGTCTGACTTGCTGTTCATTCGCTGATCTGACTATTTTTTGGCCTGGATTTTGTGGCCAGCGGTGAATTCAATGCCAAATCATGTACAGAAAGTGAAGAGGGAAAGAGAGATGGGATTAAGAGAGAGATAAAAGAGGCAGAAAGAAAAAGTTAAAAAAAAGTTATTTAAATTTTTTAGTTTTCGAAAATCTCCAACATTAATTCAAATCTGAAAGAATGAAACTCCGCCCTCTTAAAAGTAAATTTTTAGTGCCAGAGTGGTTGTTTGGCAGTAATTAAGACTTCACACCATCAAGAATTCGCTTACACTTGAATGTACAAGCCCTAACATTTTCTGGCGAGTTTAGTGGGTATCTAGCCAGTAAATACCACAACATCACATCTTCCATGTAGGTGAATGCCGAGTCTTTGGGCGAGGTACTGGTGTAGCGAAGATTCAAGAGGAGCAGGACATCTTGGACAGCAGCTTCCTGATTTTGTGTTCAACTGCCCATGTGCAGATGCCAGAAGTTGCTGTCCGATTTACTCCTGAATAACGGTGAGCACTGATAACCTCGCCATTTTATTTCTGCTGCAAAATCTGGACCCTTATCTTTTTCCTACTGTTAACCCATACCCATGTACCATTTGCCAAAACAGGAATTGATCCATTGCCTTTTTTTTATTGCATCAGCTGAACCAGTATGGGGGTTAAATTGGATAATCCCCAAAAACGAGCATGGGGATTGCGGTACGCGATTAACCCACACCCATTCATTGTGTTGCAGGCAGCATGTTAAATTGGTGCTGCCTGCTGTTTTGCATGATTGCTGTGTGCATCCAACGCTACCCGCACTGTTCATTGGCTGCACGCATCAGCAGAGGGCCTGATATTGCGGATTGCTCGCACTACTTAAAGGCAGCCTGCACCTCTTAAAGGGGAGGTGCTTTGTGGCTAGAAGAAGTGGTGGGAGTTTTTTGTGAGTTGAATCTGTGCTGTAAAAAATGGAAGAATAGGTGAACATGCAAGTGAGCCTGCACCAAGGTTTTTCGATAATATAGTGGAAGAGGTGGAGAGAAAGTGAGAAACCCTCTATCCGTAGGGGGGCAGAAAGCCCTTGAGACTTCTGCTCAGAAGGCAGTGGAAAGAAATAGTGGTGGAGTTCAATGCCAGGAGTGTTGGTCCAAGAACATGGATGCAGTGCAGGAAGAAGCTTAACGATCTGACACGAGTTGTCAAGGTGAGTGATTTCAATCTTCAATGGCATATCCTACCAATTAGCCTCATCCACTGTTCAATTCACTACGCCCCCATCCCCCACCTACCAACAATCTCTATCAATCAGTACTCAACCCTTCAGTTCATATGGTTTAACTCACCCTCACACTTAGCACTGTTGCAAGCCTTGCACTCACAGCATGCACACACTGGCACATTCAACCATGACAGTCACATCATCCACACATATTGCAGGACACTCACTGACACGCTTCCCTCTTTCTTGCAGGAGAAGGTGGCGCATAACAGGAGGCAGCAGGAAAGAATTGAAGGAGGACAAGCGTGCCTCCTCAGATGAGGATCTTGATGGCCCCATGGAGAAGACAGTGTTGGCCATCATGGAAAAGGGCATTGCTGAGGCCATGGCCACTGGTGGGGCTGGAGGGATCGATGATGAGGGTATCTTGAGGGTGCCCTATGAGGAGAGATTGAGTAGACTAGGCCTATATTCTCTGGAGTTTAGAAGAATGAGAGGCGATCTCATTGAAACATACAAAATTCTTACAGGGCTTGACAAGGTAGATGCAGGGAGGATGTTTCCCCTGGCTGGGGAGTCTAGAACCAGGGGTCACAGTCTCAGAGTAAGGGGTCGGCCATTTAGGACTGAGATGAGGAGAAATTTCTTCACTCAGAGGGTGATGAATCTTTGGAATTCTCTACCCCAGAGGGCCGTGGAGCCTCACTCATTGAGTATATTCAAGACAGAGATTGATAGATTTTTGGATATTAAGTGAATCAAGGGATATGGGGATAGTGCAGGAAAGTGGAGTTGAGGTAGAAGATCAGCCATGATCTTGTTGAATGGTGGAGCAGGCTCGAGGGGCCAAATGGCCGACTCCTACTCCTATTTCTTATGTTCTTATTTCTTATGTTCTTATACCTAATCCTCCTTCTCTCTTCCTACTTCTCCCTCATCCCACAATCTCTCCCAACTTGCAAGCGGCAGATGGTGTAAGTATGCACTTCTTACTTTCTCCTCTCCCCTCAACACAACCCAGCCCTTGTCCCGTTTTCATTTCAAATACCCAAGAACTGGAACCTTCCCAATCAGAGGTGGGAGAGAAAGAAGACAGTGAAGGTGAAGAGTCACCGTCGCTCGATTTTACACTCGCAGCCACCAGCTCAGAGACTGACACTGCACGTATTTTAGAGGCTAGGCTAGAGGGTGCAGAGGAGATTCACCAGGATGTTACCTGGGCTGGAGCGCTTCAGCTATGAAGAGAGACTGGACAGGCTGGGGTTGTTTTCCTTAGAGCAGAGAAGGCTGAGGGGGGACCTGATTGAGGTGTACAAAATTATGAGGGGCATAATCTTTGTGCTGGAAAATGGGATTAGAATAGACAGGGCTTGATGGCCAGCACGGACACGATGGGCCGAAGGGCCTCTTTCGGTGCTGTATAAATCTATGACTCTATGACACTAGGAGGGATCTGCACGTGGTGAGACACCGGGCACAAGTGCGCAGGAGGCAGGGCAAGGGGAAAGCTTAGGTGCTAGCTCGCCAGCAGGCGAGGTCGCACACTAGTTCTGCTGCAGAGGAATCAGATGAGGACGTTGATGGCCCAGGCTACAGAAGAAGGCTGATATGTCTACATACCCAAATGCTTGGTGCACTGGAAAGCCTGCCAGAAAGCCTGTGCACAATGTCAAGGAGCATGGAGGAGTCCAGCTCCAACTTGGTACATAGCTTAAGGCACTGTTTAAAAAGCTCCAATAAACATAGCATGTTATTTTAGGACATACTGGGGTAGATTTTCAAATACCCGCCTCGATGTAAAACTGGCATTGTGAATCGGTCATCCTTTATAAAGACAGCCCGATTTTCATTCCTGTGATTTAAATTAAAATTTAAATTGGGCGGTTTCTATAATGGGTGGTCGGTCCACGTCAGTTGAAAATCTACCCCACCGCACATCCGATGAAGTTATGGCAGCAGATCAGGAACAGCTCTGAGGAAAGTTAGGGCATTTTTCACTTTAAGTTGGGAATTTTTCATGTGTATATTAAATAACATGGGGCTGTAATGCTGATGGCTCTGCTTCACTGGTGGAAGTACGGTGGTGGGGGGCCCAAGTCCACCAACTCAGAACAATGCCGAGCATGTCCCAAATCACACCGCACCTGTAAAGGTACATCAGTGGCATCATGTTGCCCCGACAGAGCATAGGCAACCTAGGCGGGGCCTAACAGAAATGAATCTGTACAACACTTCAGCACCTAAAGGTGGCTCTTTAAGGTAATCGCTTGCCCCAGGTTCAATTATGTTTTTCCTGAGGCATCTTGGCACCTTAGGAAGGCCCATAATGGAGCGTTTTCCTGCTCCCATCAGGCGTAGGTTCATTTGGGCCTAACAGGTGGCACACTGCGTGGAATTGCCTGGGGGCCTCCCAAATAAATCCCCCTGATGCAGTGGGGTGGGCAGGTGGAATATTCGCCCTTCCCCGCCACCAGAATTTCCAAGCCTCCTATCCAGAATTCTGGCAGAACCGGGTTCTGACCGAGTTTCCAATTCCCCTTCCGGAGATGCACCCAGGGCCCGAGTGGAATTTTGGATTCTATATATACTTTTACAGTGCATTCACAGTGCAAGTTCAGTGTCAGTGTGAAGTGGCTTTGACTTCACACTGACACTAAATTCGTGTAGTGTAAATTGAGCGTTAAGGCCCAATCAGACTCTAAGCCAAAGCTGAGCGTGTCTCCTGCCCCTAGGAAATCTCACTCTGCTGTGCTGTGGTGTCAGGTTGGGTCTTACTCTGGTTTCAAGCTGCATTCACACTATAACTGGCACAACAGTTGTAATAATGGCAAACAGATACATTTTTATTGTTCCAATTATGTTAGATGAAAATTTTCTCCCATTCATTTCTATTGCAGTAGGAAAGCTAATTTTAGCATTTGGCTTGGCCCCACATCCAGTGAGGGCAAAACCAGTCCCAGGTCAGAGATCTGCTAAATAAGAAAGGCAGTCAAATCTCACTGGATGTGGAGCCAAGCCAAATGCTAAAATTAGCTTTCCTACTGCAATAGAAATGAATGGGAGAAAATTTTCATCTAACATAATTGGAACAATAAAAATGTATCTGTTTGCCATTATTACATCTATATTACTGAATTTAGTGAGCTTTTGCTAATGATATTGGCCATTTATTTTTCCTTCCTGCACTTGAGTCAAAGTTTTGCAGCAATTGCACTGGGAGAGAGGGAAATCTGAAAGCACCAGCATATCAAGTAGAATGCGGAGCTCTGAAATGTACCACTTGAAAGCGTAATTCTGTCCCGGCACTGATAAAAGGCGATGAATGAAAGGGGACAAAGATTGTCTTTGAAGAATTATTTTGGCAATATTTACAAGTTGGAATGTGCCATTAAAACTTCACAAAGTATGCGTCTTGGGAACCTCCCTCCCCGCATCTGCAGATACATACAACCAAGTCACTTCCTCACAAAAAAATGGCTGCTGCTTGTGATTTTCTAAAGTACGTTGGTTGTTATGAATGAATGTGCGGCATTGCAATCTTTTGGAGCGAGTCAGTGTGTGAATATTGAAAGCCGCACTATTTTCTACGGTCATAATGGTTCTTGAAGGACAGGCAATGGTCTACAAAGTGAGGTGCCGATGACCATTGATATTACTGTGATCTGTATTCCGCCAGTAAATATCCCTCATAAAATATCTCTCTTTTCCTTCTCAAACAAAATAGTGAAGTAGTGACTTTTTTGAAGCTATCATTTTCATGAATAGTTCAATCAAATTATATGAACATGAGCATGACTGTGACTATTAGTTTCTCAGGCTTAAAAAAATTATAATTGTATTGTAGTATGACATAGATGTAATAAAATAAAGTGACTTGTGCTTCTATTACAAAGTGTGTCCTGTCAAGTCCTTAATGTTCCTAAGGTGAATAAAGGTTCAATTGGTAAATCCAATTTGTGCAGCAGTGTCATAATCTGAATTTTTCCCTGGGATTTATTATGTAGTATTAAAGTTTCTTTTGTATAGGGACAGCTTGAAAGCCAAGAATTTTAACTAAGCAGTGTTCTCGACATAGGGGTTGAATTTCCATCATTTCTCCAGGGTGTCTGTGGATCTTTCACAGAAGTTAGAGCAATAAGGGGAGAACTCCCGCAGGAATTCACCCCCATATTTGTATGTCAGTTGTTTACACAGGGTACTTCTATATTTCTTTGATATAATCAGCAGAGTAGTGGCTGTACTGGCACTGTTCAGATACCCTTGTTGTCCTACAAAGCTAGCACTACGGCACTTTGTGAGGGGTGGACGGCCTCACATTGGGGTGAGGCTATGCTTTCAGCCTGTGCTGTATAATTTTCCCTTCTCACTAAAGAAGAACTTGCGTTTGATATAGCTCTTTTCACATTCCTCAGGTCATCCCAAAACATTTCACAGCCTGTAAGTGTAGTCACTGTGGTTTGTAAGGGACAGTAGATAGCACCCCCACCTCCTCAAAAGCAAAGGTGCCATCAAATCACACCAGCTGGGCCCAGAATTTCCTCAGATGTGCTCTCGCCCCGCTGCCATAACTCTGCTGCAAAGTGCGCTGGAAACCCCACTTAAGCGCATAAATGAGATTCGTGCCACACTTCCGGCAAAGTTACGGCGATGGAGCTCCGAGGAAATTTCCTTTCAGTTGGTATTTGTACAAGCCCAAATGTCTACACTTAAATTCAATCATTGATCTACTGTCCCATGCGGTGCTAACTGGATACAACCATACCAGAATGTGTGTCTGTGCATAATAGTAGAATGCACACCATATAGTAAGCACTACCTTCAAACTATGACAAGATTGATTGTCCTATGAGGACAGATTGAGTAGACTAGGCCTATATTCCCTAGAGTTTAGAAGAATGAGAGGTGATCTATTTGAAACATATAAAATTCTTACAGGGCTTGACAGGGTAGATGCAGGGAGGATGTTTCCCCTGGCTGGGAAGTCTAGAACCAGGGGCCACAGTCTCAGAATAAGGGGTCAACCATTTAGGACTGAGGTGAGGAGAAATTTCCTCACTCAGAGGGTTCCGAATCTTTGGAATTCTCTACCTCCAGAGAGCTGTGGATACTCAGTCATTGAGTATATTCAAGACAAAGTTTGATAGATTTTTGGATAATAAGGGAATCAAGGGATTCGGGGATAGTGTGGGAAAGTGGAGTGGAGGTCGATGATCAGCCATGATCTCATTGAATGGCGGCGCAGGCTCGAAGGGCCGAATGGCCTACTCCTGCTCCTATTTCCTATGTTCTTATGATTGAAATTCCTTGATTTATCACTTTTTGCTACACTTTCCCTGGAATAATTTCTGGCTTGTGTGTATGTCCTTGTCGTGACAGTAAAAATTTGAATGCCTGTGTATTTATTTTCCTTGTCGATTATATGAGATATTTCTAGAATCTAAAAGAGCTCTTTAATCAAATTATTCATAACATTTTTACAGTATTTTATTTAGTTAATTAAAAATACACCCGATGAATAGAAAGTAATTTCACAGCTTGCTCGGGTTACTAAAAAGCAATCTTCACTTGATTGCATTGAATGAAAATAATTGCTATTTGTGATCAAAAGAATTACATTTAAATAGGTATTTGTTTTGGTCAATTAGTTAACATTCTTTTGAGAAACAAAAGGTATTAACTGACTGCTTGTATTGCAAGTAATTAGTTTTTAATTTACTATTCATGAATGATGTGTGAAGTGCGATAATCATTAAAGTGCAACTGGAAACTGAAAGAAATCATTTAACAAAACACCTTTTCGGTAAAATTGCTGAAATCACATGGATTTGTGGAACTATCAGGAGTGACAAAAACAGAATGCATTTTAGAAAGGCTAAGCCTTCTATACAGTATTCTACCCTTTTGTGAGTTTTGTTTTATCTGGTTAATTGGAAACCCAAAAGAAACGACTACATTCTTAAATCAGTTAATCGGCTTTTAATTTGGGAGCTTTTGATCTACACAGGCCTCAAATGTCAATGTCAGCACATCCCAGAGACTGAATGTCAAGCGGGAGTATTATACCTTAGATCAGTCAATAACAGAATTTTGTCTTTGTTTTACTGTGAATTATCACTATGTACTAACTAATGGACCTCCTGTGCTGTTCCCAGCAAGTTCTGTAAGGCGGAACGTAGGGCCAGGAATGGAGCACATGGGTGAAGTGGGAAGCTGAAGGATGGGTGGGCACAAAGTCCAAGTGGAAGCAGGGATGGAGTGGGCTCAGTCTCCTGTTATCTGGTAACTTGGAGTGGCAACATTTGGTGCTTAAGGAGGGCGAAGGTATTCCTGGGGCTGCTGGTGATCGCACAGGTATTCCTGGGATTGCCCCTGATAGCACAGGTATTCCTGGGATTGCCCTGATAGCACAGGTATTCCTGGGATTGCCCTGATAGCACAGGTATTCCTGGGATTGGCCCTGATAGCACAGGTATTCCTGGGATTGCCCTGATAGCACAGGTATTCCTGGGATTGCCCTGATAGCACAGGTATTCCTGGGATTGGCCCTGATAGCACAGGTATTCCTGGGATTGGCCCTGATAGCACAGGTATTCCTGGGCTGATGCTGATAGCACAGGTATTCCTGGGATTGGCCCTGATAGCACAGGTATCCCTGGGATTGGCCCTGATAGCACAGGTATTCCTGGGCTGGTGCTGATAGCACAGATGTTCCTGGGATTGGCCGTGATAGCACAGGTATTCCTGGGATTGCCCTGATAGCACAGGTATTCCTGGGATTGCCCTGATAGCACAGGTATTCCTGGGATTGGCCCTGATAGCACAGGTATTCCTGGGATTGGCCCTGATAGCACAGGTATTCCTGGGATTGCCCTGATAGCACAGGTATTCCTGGGATTAGCCCTGATAGCACAGGTATTCCTGGGATTGGCCCTGATAGCACAGGTATTCCTGGGATTGGCCCTGATAGCACAGGTATTCCTGGGATTAGCCCTGATAGCACAGGTATTCCTGGGATTGGCCCTGATAGCACAGGTATTCCTGGGATTGGCCCTGATAGCACAGGTATTCCTGGGATTAGCCCTGATAGCACAGGTATTCCTGGGATTGGCCCTGATAGCACAGGTATTCCTGGGATTGGCCCTGATAGCACAGGTATTCCTGGGATTGGCCCTGATAGCACAGGTATTCCTGGGATTGGCCCTGATAGCACAGGTATTCCTGGAATTGGCACTGATAGCACAGGTGTTCCTGGGATTGGCCCTGATAGCACAGGTATTCCTGGAATTGGCACTGATAGCAAGGTATTCCTGGGATTGGCCCTGATAGCAGGTATTCCTGGAATTGGCACTGATAGCACAGGTATTCCTGGAATTGGCCCTGATAGCACAGGTATTCCTGGGATTGGCCCTGATAGCACAGGTATTCCTGGAATTGGCCCTGATAGCACAGGTATTCCTGGAATTGGCACTGATAGCACAGGTATTCCTGGAATTGGCACTGATAGCAAGGTATTCCTGGGATTGGCCCTGATAGCACAGGTATTCCTGGGATTGGCCCTGATAGCAGGTATTCCTGGGATTGGCCCTGATAGCACAGGTATTCCTGGGATTGGCCCTGATAGCACAGGTGTTCCTGGGATTAGCCCTGATAGCACAGGTATTCCTGGGATTGGCCCTGATAGCACAGGTGTTCCTGGGATTGGCCCTGATAGCACAGGTATTCCCAGGATTGGCCCTGATAGCACAGGTATTCCTGGGATTGGCCCTGATAGCACAGGTATTCCTGGGATTGCCCTGATAGCACAGGTATTCCTGGGATTGCCCTGATAGCACAGGTATTCCTGCGATTGCCCTGATAGCACAGGTATTCCTGGGATTGCCCTGATAGCACAGGTATTCCTGGGATTGGCCCTGATAGCACAGGTATTCCTGGGATTGCCCCTGATAGCACAGGTATTCCTGGGATTGCCCTGATAGCACAGGTATTCCTGCGATTGCCCTGATAGCACAGGTATTCCTGGGATTGCCCTGATAGCACAGGTATTCCTGGGATTGGCCCTGATAGCACAGGTATTCCTGGGATTGGCCCTGATAGCACAGGTATTCCTTGGATTGCCCTGATAGCACAGGTATTCCTGGGCTGATGCTGATAGCACAGGTATTCCTGGGATTGCCCTGATAGCACAGGTATTCCTGGGCTGATGCTGATAGCACAGGTATTCCTGGGATTGGCCCTGATAGCACAGGTATTCCTGGGATTGGCCCTGATAGCACAGGTATTCCTGCGATTGCCCTGATAGCACAGGTATTCCTGGGATTGGCCCTGATAGCACAGGTATTCCTGGGATTGGCCCTGATAGCACAGGTATTCCTGGGATTGGCCCTGATAGCACAGGTATTCCTGGGATTGGCCCAGATAGCACAGGTATTCCTTGGATTGCCCCTGATAGCACAGGTGTTCCTCGGATTGCCCCTGATAGCACAGGTATTCCTGGGATTGCCTCTGATAGCACAGGTATTCCTGGGATTGCCCTGATAGCACAGGTATTCCTTGGATTGGCACTGATAGCACAGGTGTTCCTCGGATTGCCCCTGATAGCACAAGTATTCCTGGGATTGCCCTGATAGCACAGGTATTCCTGGGATTGCCCTGACAGCACAGGTATTCCTGGGATTGCCTCTGATAGCACAGGTATTCCTGGGATTGCCCTGATAGCACAGGTATTCCTGGGATTAGCCCTGATAGCACAGGTATTCCTGGGATTGGCCCTGATAGCACAGGTATTCCTGGGATTGGCCCTGATAGCACAGGTATTCCTGGGATTAGCCCTGATAGCACAGGTATTCCTGGGATTGGCCCTGATAGCACAGGTATTCCTGGGATTGGCCCTGATAGCACAGGTATTCCTGGGATTAGCCCTGATAGCACAGGTATTCCTGGGATTGGCCCTGATAGCACAGGTATTCCTGGGATTGGCCCTGATAGCACAGGTATTCCTGGGATTGGCCCTGATAGCACAGGTATTCCTGGGATTGGCCCTGATAGCACAGGTATTCCTGGAATTGGCACTGATAGCACAGGTGTTCCTGGGATTGGCCCTGATAGCACAGGTATTCCTGGAATTGGCACTGATAGCAAGGTATTCCTGGGATTGGCCCTGATAGCAGGTATTCCTGGAATTGGCACTGATAGCACAGGTATTCCTGGAATTGGCCCTGATAGCACAGGTATTCCTGGAATTGGCACTGATAGCACAGGTATTCCTGGAATTGGCACTGATAGCACAGGTATTCCTGGGATTGCCCTGATAGCACAGGTATTCCTGGAATTGGCACTGATAGCACAGGTATTCCTGGAATTGGCACTGATAGCAAGGTATTCCTGGGATTGGCCCTGATAGCACAGGTATTCCTGGGATTGGCCCTGATAGCAGGTACTCCTGGGATTGGCCCTGATAGCACAGGTATTCCTGGGATTGGCCCTGATAGCACAGGTGTTCCTGGGATTAGCCCTGATAGCACAGGTATTCCTGGGATTGGCCCTGATAGCACAGGTGTTCCTGGGATTGGCCCTGATAGCACAGGTATTCCTAGGATTGGCCCTGATAGCACAGGTATTCCTGGGATTGGCCCTGATAGCACAGGTATTCCTGGGATTGCCCTGATAGCACAGGTATTCCTGGGATTGCCCTGATAGCACAGGTATTCCTGGGATTGCCCTGATAGCACAGGTATTCCTGGGATTGGCCCTGATAGCACAGGTGTTCCTGGGATTGCCTCTGATAGCACAGGTATTCCTGGGATTGCCCTGATAGCACAGGTATTCCTGGGATTGCCCTGATAGCACAGGTATTCCTAGGATTGGCCCTGATAGCACAGGTATTCCTGGGATTGCCCTGATAGCACAGGTATTCCTGCGATTGCCCTGATAGCACAGGTATTCCTGGGATTGCCCTGATAGCACAGGTATTCCTGGGATTGGCCCTGATAGCACAGGTATTCCTGGGATTGCCCTGATAGCACAGGTATTCCTGCGATTGCCCTGATAGCACAGGTATTCCTGGGATTGCCCTGATAGCACAGGTATTCCTGGGATTGGCCCTGATAGCACAGGTATTCCTGGGATTGGCCCTGATAGCACAGGTATTCCTGGGATTGCCCTGATAGCACAGGTATTCCTGGGATTGGCCCTGATAGCACAGGTATTCCTGCGATTGCCCTGATAGCACAGGTATTCCTGGGATTGGCCCTGATAGCACAGGTATTCCTGGGATTGGCCCTGATAGCACAGGTATTCCTGGGATTGGCCCTGATAGCACAGGTATTCCTGCGATTGCCCTGATAGCACAGGTATTCCTGGGATTGGCCCTGATAGCACAGGTATTCCTGGGATTGGCCCTGATAGCACAGGTATTCCTGGGATTGGCCCTGATAGCACAGGTATTCCTGGGATTGGCCCAGATAGCACAGGTATTCCTTGGATTGCCCCTGATAGCACAGGTGTTCCTCGGATTGCCCCTGATAGCACAGGTATTCCTGGGATTGCCTCTGATAGCACAGGTATTCCTGGGATTGCCCTGATAGCACAGGTATTCCTTGGATTGGCACTGATAGCACAGGTGTTCCTCGGATTGCCCCTGATAGCACAGGTATTCCTGGGATTGCCCTGATAGCACAGGTATTCCTGGGATTGCCCTGATAGCACAGGTATTCCTGGGATTGCCTCTGATAGCACAGGTATTCCTGGGATTGCCCTGATAGCACAGGTATTCCTGGGATTGCCCTGATAGCACAGGTATTCCTGGGATTGCCTCTGATAGCACAGGTATTCCTGGGATTGCCTCTGATAGCACAGGTATTCCTGGGATTGCCCTGATAGCACAGGTATTCCTGGGATTGCCCTGATAGCACAGGTATTCCTGGGAGCATAGGCTGACAAAAGCAGCAGAACAGCATGGCTAGTTCTGCATTGCAAATAGCGTGTTTATTTTTATATATGTGTTACAAATCTACCTATCTGTTGCTACATATATAGATCTATACACGCACACATTTGTGCTATTTATCAGTTAATCATTAAATTGCAGCTGGAAACTGATCAAGATTATGTAACAAAACACCAATGGACAACTCTCGGAAATCTGTGGCTTTGTGTAATTTAACTACTGGCAAAACAGAAAGCATATCAGCAAAACCAGAATCGTCTATACAGTGTCTATTTGTGAATTTTAACCACCTGTCACACTACAGGTGTCAAAATAATTTTTAAAAAGTCATTCCTAACCTTGATAACCTGACCTCTCTCCCCCACGACGTAAGCTTTTTAAAATTCAATCTTGGGATATGGGCATCACTGGCAAGGCCAACATTTATTGTCCATCCCTAATTGCCCTCAAGAAGGTGGTGGTGAGTCTTGTTCTTGAACCACTGCAGTCCATGTGGTGAAGGTACTCCCACAATGTTGTTAAGTAGGGAGCTCCAAGTTTTTGACCCAGCGGCGATGAAGGAACGGCGGTGATATATGTCCAAGTCGGGACTTGGTGTTTGACTTGGAGGGGAACTTGAAGGTGATGGTGTTCCCATTCACCTGCTGTCCTTATCCGAGGTGGCGGTTTGGGAGGTGCTGCCGAAGAAGCCTTGGCGACTTGCGGCAGTGCATCCTGTAGATAGTACACACTGCAGCTATGGTACGCTGGTGGTGAAGGGAGTGGATGTTTAAGGTGGTGGATGGGATGCTGATCAAGCAAACTGCTTTGTCCTGGATGGTATCGAGCTTCTTGAGTGTTGTTGCAGCTGCTCCCATCCGGGCAAGTGGAGAGTATTCCATCACACTCCTGACTTGCGCCTTGTAGATGTTACTTGTGCTGCGCAAATGTTAATTGTCACTTATCAGCCTAAGCTTGGAGCTGAGTGGTTCTGGCAGAACCCAGACTGAGCACTGGTGAGCAGGTTATTGGCTAACACTATTGATGACTCCTTCCATTACTTCGCTGATGATTGGGAATAGGCTGATGGGGTGGTAATTGGCCAGCTTGGATTTGTTTCTGCTTTTTCTGGACAGAACATACCTGGACAATTTTCCACATTGTCGCATAGATGCCAGTGTTGTAGCTATACTGGAACAGCTTGGTTAGAGGCACGGCTAGTTCTGGAGCACAAGTCTTTAGTGCTACAGCCGGAATGTTGTCAGGGCCCGTAGCCTTTGCTGTGTCCAGTGCACTCAGCTGTTTCTTGATATCATGTGGAGTGAATCGAATTGACAAGGCATTTATAAATATTTGCTACCCTACAGAAACATCTCTCAACAAATGGCATCTAATTGACCAGATTCCATGACACAAAGTGTTGCTCATCAACTTTTGTTGCTTGCTCCTGCCTAGCTATCATACAACCTTACAGCTCTTTCATTGCATCTCATGTGTGCCCATACCTAAGCATGGCATACAGCCGAGCAGTACCTTACAATTGAACCTTGCCATACTCATCTCCCAAGCGCTTCACATGTCAAATGGCTTAATAAAATATAGTCACTTACGAACAGCCAGGTTGGCACATGACAGCCATCAATGACACCATGTATATTGGGAAATTCAGCAGTGTGGTGACATTGGACAGTCACGTTATTCTATTAAGTGGGAAAGAAAATGAAAGTACTGGCCATGCTGACTAACATACCAGTCACTTGTTTGATGTTATATGGACAACAACACACTAGCTGATATTGGGCCAGTATTTACGGTCCCAACACGTGAGTACGGACGGGGTACTCACGCGTGGGCCTGTTGGAAGTGCCGGATTTCAGCATGCACAGCGCATGCGCGGGAAACCGGCATTTCCTCCAAGGGGTTCAGAGGTCCAACGCGTGCGCGCAGGACTCTGCGCGCACGCGTTGAACTTCCTTCTTTTTGACAGGTTTGCCCGTGTGCAAGGGCCTGAACTTTTTAGACATATAAAAAGGAGACGTAAGGACTTGATTCTTTAAGGTAAGTGGTCTATTATTTAAAATTATAATATTTTTTCCACAGCTTTATTGTTTTTAAGGACTTTACAGTAAGGTAAGTGTAGTTTTAGACCCGATTTCTTAAAAAATTATTTTTTTCAAAAATTTGATTAATTGTTTAAAATAGTTTTTTAAAGTTATTTATAGTTTATTTAATTATTGGGATGTTTTTTAAAATTTTATTTAAAGTTAAACTAGTCTTTTGGGCGCCCGTACTTTTCATGAGTTTGACAGTTCTTACTATCAAACTCATGAATGAAGTTTCCCCTCCCCTGGTTGGCTGCACAGTGCTCACCTGATCCCAGCCGGCACATCGCACTAACTACGCCGCTGGGTCAGGTAAGCACATCGCGCCGACATCTGAACCGGGCCAGTGACAGGAATTCCAAGCAGGCCCAGGCTTCAGATGTCGGCGCACCGGGTGAGTGCACATCGGGGGCTTGCACGCGCGGCAAGCCCCCGAACCTAATTTCTGGGCCATTGTAGTGCTACTGGGAATGAACCAGAACCGTAAATGTTGTGGGCAGTGGCAATCTTGAAAGCCAATTGCAGAGCTATCAATATATTGTAACTTGACTGTAGGTGTCCTTGCTGCAGATGGCAAAACTCTGCAACTGGCTCCCTACTGAACTGGAGCAAGCTGTGGCAGCTGTCCTAGGTCATTAGCATATAGGTGTGCCAAGGTCTGCAGATATGGCCTGGTGCCTGCTGATCTCCCTGGCATACCTTCTTTCATCTTGCACCACTTCAGTCATGAGATACCGTATTTGAGATACTTTTAAAAACAAACTTGCCATAAGGAGTAAGAAAATTGGCCCCAAAAATTGTTGCAAAATATATTAACAATAAAAATAGCAGAAGTATATAAAATAATCTTCTAAACACTGCAACATAAACAAAAGTCTGAGGCGCTTTAAGGACTATTTTTCACATGCAGCTTCCCTTACTCTCATTCCAAATAGATGCACAAGGTAAAACGAACAAACCTGGTGGAAAAAGCCACCTAATTGAACTAGACATTTCCTTAAATAGTTATGCATCAAATCTGCGGCCTTAATGGAGCTAAGGTACAAAATAGGAAGATGCACCTCAGCTCACTAAATGAAGCAGACTGCAGAACAGCAGCTCAGGGAGCAAGGCCTGCTCGCCAAATTCTGCAGCCCTCTGCACCCAATGCCTGCCTGCTCAACTAAGCACTGCATGGCAGAATCTATCTGATAATAAATGCAGTACAGGTTAACTTGAACCATTATTAGCAACAGCGTCTTGTTCCAGTTTTGTTTATTATGTTGATGAACATTGAGCCAGTTCTAGAGTGAAGCAGGGCATATATCCAGGCTCATTTGGGGTGATAGACATTTATTAGGTCAGCCCAAGGATGATTGACAATTAAAATCCTCCTTTTATCACAGTTATAGTGCTTCTGACTGTTCAGGAACAGTTGATCTAAAGGTATTTTTTACGCTTGCATTTCGTTATATTAGAACTCATTTCTGCATGTGATTTTAAAAATAGTTTTTACTGTAATTGTTTGTTATAATATGTTGACATACATTACATTCATAGTCTATAATATATACAATTTGGAGCTGATTCCAGGCAGTGCATCCAAATGATATTTAGTCAAAATATTCTAATTTATGCTAACAATAGTGCACTGCACCACTACACTGCCAGCTCTTTGTTAGCAAGCAGGCTGATCTTTTATCTCGTGGAACAATCAATACCAAAGAGCTTCTGCTTTTTCAAAGGACCTTTTTTTCTTTGATTTTCTCCCTTCCTGTCACCCTTCTGAGGGCGCACTGGCTCCAGTGCTACAGAAGCCGCCAGCCTCCGTTACCTCCCCAGGACGTCATTCTTCGTACGTGTTCCTTTACTGTCACTGGCAGTAGACTATTTGGCTAGAGAAAGCTTCACAGCTGAGAACATGCCCGGTGGCATAGTGGTTAGCACTGTTGCCTCACAGCGCCAGGGACCCGGGTTCGAATCCGGCCTCGGGCGACTGTCTGTGTGGAGTTTGCACATTCTCCCCGTGTTTGCGTGGGTTTCCTCCGGGTGCTCCGGTTTCCTCCCACAGTCCAAAGATGTGCAGGTTAGGTTGATTGGCTATGATAAATTGACCCTTAGTGTTAGGGGGATTAAATACTTGGGGTTACGGGGATAAGGTGGGATATGTGTTGGTGTAGGAGTTACGGGGATCAGGTGGGATATGTGTCGGTGCAGGCTCGATGGGCCGAAATGGCCTCTATCTGCACTGTGTGATTTCTGTGAACTTCTGTGAACATCTACACATGGGCGTTTTGCAGCAGGGCCATCAGACAGCAATCATCCTACTTGTTTTATAAGCTTAGCTTTTACAAACAAAAACCTCAATTTCTTTGTAACCAATTTTATAATTAAAAAAAAAAATTGGCATTCAACATTTTCACAAGTACAAAGAGGCATTGTGGGGGGTGGGGCAAATGCTCTGTGTAGACTGTGACACTATCAATTTTCTTTTGGGAAGCATGCTTTGGAAAGTAAACGATTGTAGTTTGTTCAGCTTTGGAAACTGGCAGCTACAGATGGTCCCTTTGTTACTAACAGAAAAATATAATTGCTTTAGATGGCTGTAAATTTATACAACTGAATGATACATCTTGAAATGTTCAAAAAGCTCATCAGAAAAATCACTGCTTTTCATTCCGAAACACTGTACTTGTGAAGGCCTCAGTCGAGAGGAAGCTGACAGGAAGTATACGATTATATTTCTCTAGCTACAAAGACATCAAAATGAAACAGGGATCCACATGCAGGAAGCATTTGCTCCTGTTAATCCATTAGTCACAGTTTATAGCACTGAGCCCTCTCACTAAACTAACAACTCTGGTGAGGTTGAAGAGTAGATTTTTTTTTTAACTTTTGGGCAATTTACTTTCATTGTTGCTAAATTCACACACCGGAAAAGGATGTGCAAAGGTGGTTTTACCTTCACAATATGTTGTGGGCAGTATCCATGCTGTGCTCTGCCACTGTTGCCAGCAGTTGTCAATAGAAAGGATACAAACTCCTTGACTCCAACTATGCCCGCAGTTCAAATGTTCTTAGTGCTTAAGAGCTGCAGCTGAAGGCAGCGCACAAACATGGGCCTCCATTTTTATTGGGCCTCTAATCAGCCCATGGCTGGAATAAGGACATAAGAACATAGGAATAGCAGCGCACAACATGGAAAAACCAGGAGGGCAGCATTTTCAAGTATTTGTGGCTATCCACTTGGGCACTGGTCTACTGCAGCCCTAACAATAGCATAAAATGTCATAAAACTTACTGGATCACTAAGAAATCAGTGATCCTGGGCTCTTTGCTGCCTTGTTATGAGCAGTTCTGAGTCAGATTTTTGAATACTTATGGGGGTAATTTTGACTTTGGATGATAGTGTAAAACGGGCGATATCGATTCAGTTATTCATCTCTCCTGATTCTCATTTCCACGATTGGCCCATTTGAATGATTCTACCTTGGTCACTTTTAGCAGCATCTCTGCTTGTTCCAGGCAAGCACAGCGACACTGCTGTGACGGTCACTATGTGAACCTGCTTGTCAGAACAAATGTTTTCTACTTAAAAAAAAACGGAATTCAATTTCAGATTCAGGTCTCTGAGTAATTGAGATCAGAACCAAATCTGAATCAAAGTTCAAAATTCAGAAGACTTAGAACATCATTCAAATAGCATATAAAACTGAAATAAAAAGATAAAATGATGGAAATACACAGCGGGTCCATCAGCATCTATAAAGAGAAAAGAGAAGTTAGCATTTCAGTTGCAGAGCCTTTATCCAAACAGCATTTGCAGTGTTTTTCCCCTTAAAATTTTAACTTATAAATCTAATAAAAACTGATTATTTCTCAGATGTCAATAAGTAAATCAGAATAATTTACTTCCAATTTTGTTTTCTAATACTGTGTTCTCTTTGCAATTTTTTTGAAAGATTAAACCATGACCTAATGATACTTATCTCTCTCTACAGAAAATGTCTCTTCAAATTACTCATCGCCAGCTAAAAGCCTGGGAGACCCTGGTATCACCCCACTTAGCCCTTCAATATCTCCGGTAAGAGCAGGCTTCCTTTCTCGACAAACTGCTCACATTTCTTTTGATATATTATTGCTGTTTGAGGTCTCAGTCAGAGCATAATTAATAGTTGTCAGTAACGGTCTTATTAATGATGTTAATAACAATCAGGGCATCTACTTTATGGTATTTTGTCCTGATGTAATGGTGTAGAATTGTTCCAAGTTTGGATATATTTATAAGTGTAATGTTTATTATTAATATGTTTTTTTATTCGTTCATGAGATTTGGGCATCGCTGGCAAAGCCAGCATTTATTGCCCATCCCTAGTTGCCCTTGAGAAGGTGGTGGTGAGCTGCCTTCTTTAATAGGTATTGTTCAATATATAATCAATTGTAGAAGCCAGTAACTCCTTATGATATTTATGACTGGTTAGAGGCAACTTGAGGAAACTGAGACCTAAGCTCTGAACATTTGAGGCTTTGTCAATGATGCAGAGCCTCATCAGTGACAGACATGTGGCACGCTCAATTTTATAATGTGAGACTTTTAGGAGTCTGAATGAGAATGTGCTATAGGTGTGAACCGACCTTATTTAAAATAGTAGGGGGAAAAATTGAGCCGCGCCCCCTTTGGGGCGCTAACTTCGCGGAAAAATTAGCACCCCCACGGCCAAAATTGAGTGGTAGCACCCCAAGAGGGAAGTGGGGCACTACTGAAAGTGCCCTGCCTCCCTCTTGGGGCACTGCAAGGAAATATCGCGGCGCTACGTGGTGCTGCGGTACATCGCGCCGCGGTATTGCAGGCCTTCCTCCCCTTCTTAAAGGGGAGGGGCCTTGCGCAGCGCGACCCGGGGCCCAGCTGGGCCACCGGGGATCGGAGTGCCAGCAAAAGAGCCCGGCACTCAAGAGAAGTGCCGGGCTCACGGAGTGCAGCCGGCACTCCCCAGGGGGGAGGCGGGCCAGGAGGCCGGCAATGGCAGCGGAGGCAGGTGCTGGCAGGCGACCAGCAACAAAAATGGCCGCCCGGCACCTCGGCTTTAAATAGCGCCTCCCCGGCCGCAGGTAAGTCCCCCTGACCCCGTCGGACATAGCGTCCGGCGGTAAGTCAGGGGGTGCTACCGAAGATCGCGGTCGCGGTGTGAGCGGGGCGCTGCAGACGGCGATGACGTCATCGCAGGCAGCGGGGCACTAACAGTTAGCGCTGCCGCTAACCGCCTGCTGAATTTCGCAGGAGGTGTTGGCGGCGCCGCGCCCGGGCGCTAGTTGCTTTGCGCCCAGTTAGCGCCAGGCGCTAACAGGAGGTGCAAAGCAACTGAATTTCCCCCCTATATTTATGAAAACAAGGTCCCATGCTGGATTTCATGACTTTGGACAAAAGGCCTTGCACCTTGCCCATAGAAAATAGTTGCATTACAAGGAAACGGGAATAAAGAAAAAGGAAGACTTGCATTTATATAGCACCTTTCACGTCCTCAGGATGTCCCAAAAAGCTTTACAGCCAATGAAGTACTTTTGAAGTGTAGTCACTGTTGTAAGGTAGGAAACGCCACATCCGATTTGCGCACAGCAAGATTTCACAAACAGCAATGAAGTAAATGAGCAGATAATCTATTTTAGGTTATAATCTGCTTCTGATATGCCTTCCTTTTTCTTCAACCGAGGATTCCCCTCTACCATGGTTCACATGGCCCTCGACCGTGTCCGTTCCATTTCCCGCACTTCTGCGCTCACCCCTTCTCCTCCTTCCCAGAACCACAATAGGATTCCACATGTCCTCACCTTTCCCCCTACCAGCCTCCACGTTCAACAGATCATCCGCCACCTCCAGCGTGATCCCACCACCAAACACATATTCCCCTCATCTCCCCTTTCAGCATTCCAAAGGGACCGCTCCCTCCGCGACATCCTGGTCCACTCCTCAATCACCCCCAACTGCCCCTCCCCTCCCCACGGCACCTTCCCGTGCAAGCGCAGGAGATGCAACACATGCCCTTTTATCTCCTCCCTTCCCACTGTCCAGGGCCCCAAACACTCCTTCCAGGTGAAACAGCGATTTACTTGTATTTCTTGCAATTTAATATACTGTATTCGCTGCTCATGATGCGGTCTCCTCTACATTGGGGAGACCAAACGCAGATTGGGTGACCACTTTGCGGAACACCTCCGTTCAGTCCGTAAGGGTGACCCTGAGCTTCAGGTCGCCTGTCACTTTAATTCACCGCTCCACTCCCACTCTGACCTCTCGGTCCGCGGCCTCTTACACTGCTCCAATGGAGCTCAACGTAAGCGCCAGGAACAGCACCTCATCTTTCCATTAGGCACTTTACAGCCTTCTGGACTCAACATTGAGTTCAACAATTTCAGACTATAACCTCTGCCCCTATTTTTTCAGGTGGCAGCTGTTGGTGATTCTGCCATCCACATTTACAAGATTTAATCACTCCTGCCTTCCACCCTATCCCAGACCGTCCCTTTTGTTCTTTCCTCCCCCCCAACCTTTCCCTGCCTCTGCACCTGCTTAATATCTGTTACATCTCTAACTTTTTCCAGTTCTGATGAAGGGTCACAGACCTGAAACGTTAACTCTGTTTCTCTCTCCACGGCTGCTGCCTGACCTGCTGAGTGTTTCCAGCATTCTCTGTTGTTATCTATTTTAGGTGTTGGTTGAGTGATAAAT
Source organism: Somniosus microcephalus (assembly GCF_052327205.1). Lineage (NCBI taxonomy): Eukaryota > Metazoa > Chordata > Chondrichthyes > Squaliformes > Somniosidae > Somniosus > Somniosus microcephalus. Next base: position 28,791,621 of record NC_140994.1, read on the forward strand.
GTTGGCCAAGACACTGGGAGAACTCCCTTGTTCTTCTTCGAATAGTGCCCTGGGATTTTTTACGACCACTTGAGAGGGCAGACTATGCCAGCTGCTACAGGCTGATTTACCACCAACTTCCAGCACTGGGACAGCTCTTTCCATAGCTGTGAAAGTCACTATGACATTAAGCTTCTATCCAACATGTTCCTTCCAGACCACTGCAGGCGACTGTAACAAAAATGACGTAAATTTGCTAAGATTGAGTTTGGAGTTGACTTGTTCAGTTCTGTCAAGGTTAAAAACCAGCTGCACTCACAGAAATCATAATCCATCTTAACTTGATACAATGCAGCAATACACTGTTTGTCTGAAGACAAGTATCTGAGTGAATAGCCAAGCCGTTCAATTTAAATACAGACACCTTATGAAATATGTGATTGGTAGTTTTTTTTTTAAATGAACAATGATTTAGTTTTGCGCCGTCTGATTTTTTTTTGAAAGTATTTATTAGCCTGCCTTTTACTATTCAGTGGGGTAGAAATTGTAATGCGTTGCGCCCGTATTTCGGGGGCAAAACAGGCGCAAAGCATACCAATTTAGCAGTGGGGCAGCCTACGCCCAATCTGCACAGACATTAATCCCACTGTTAAATTTATGGGGCCCTTTTTTTAGACGTCTCGAGCGGAACCCTAAAGCAGACGTTGGGCCCCTTTAATAAGTACATTAGGGGCCTGACGCCAGCTGACGGAACTCCGTCTGGAAATTAGTCGGTAATGAGTGGGGCCTACCCTGCTTAGGCTTCTTCAACGGTCCCGTGGCCTCCAAGGAAAGGTAAGTTCATTTTTTTTCATGAGGAAACCGTTTCTGTGGAGCCAGGAGGAGCAGGAGTGCTCCTTTGACTTTACAGGAGTCGCGATTGCCTCCCTCCCCCTTAGCCCGCTCCAATCCCCTTGTTTGAGGGCTGCTGCCATGAGGCAGGTGGCCCAACATTGATCTCTTCACCTGGACAAGCTACCTGTGGAGGCGTGGCCAGCGTAGGTGGTAAGGAAAGAACTGTTACGTAAGAATATTACTTACAATAGTTTAGCACAGCAGATGCAAATGATTTATTTTCTACTGCATGAGGAGCCAGCCAAGCTTAATAACTACTGTTAAATATATATGTTCCGTTACCGTTACTGTAAAGTGTCAGCTGTGGCTCAGTTGGTAGCGCACTCGCCTCTGACTCAGAGGGCTGTGAGTTCAAGTCCCATTCCAGAGACTTGAGCACATAATTTAGGCTGACAAGCCAGTGCAGTACCGAGGGAGTGCTGCACTGTTGGAGGTGCCGTCTTTCTCATGATACATTAGACCGAGGCCCCGTCTGCCCTCAGGTGGACGCAAAAGATCCCATGGCACTATTTCCACTATGTCCTGGCCAATATTTATCTCTCAATCAACACCTAAAAACAGATTATCTGGCCATTCTCACATTGCTGTTTGTGGGATCTTGCTGTGCGCAAATTGGCTGCCGGGTTTCCTACATTACAAAATGTACTACAAAAAAGTACTTGATTGGCTGTAAAGCGCTTTGGGACATCCTGAGGTTGTCAAAGATGCTATATGAATGCAAGATCTTTCTGTCTATTCCCTTGTTCTTTTAGTGCTTGGAAGTTAATACCTAAATTAAATTCTAGTGTAGTGTTATTTTACTGCCTTCCAAAGACAAGGACGATCATATGACCATAAACTGAAGAGGGTTCTCTGCTTAATCCCTTAATTTGTCATGTTACAAATTTACTTAGATATCTGGTCAAGTGAAAACACTCTCTGGGACATAGGGAGCTAAGGCTTGTCTACGACAGTAGTCTGGGACATAGAAGCCAAAGTTAAATACACTAAAAAAGAGCAAAGAAACTTCATAAATGTAGCATTGTAATCTGCCAAATAAGTCAGTCTGCAGTTTATTCCTGTATAAGACAAGTGATTGAAGTCAGGTTTGCCGAGAGATATACCTTTATCAATGATCTAGTGGAACGAAAATACCAACTGGAGAAAGCACAGAACTTTTACTTACTGGCAGGCACCCCAACCCCAATGCACATATCAACAGGAAGGGTACCACTCCATAAATGTGTAGGTATGGGATTCAGACCACAGAAATGTGATCTTGCACGTTGATGCCCTTTATTCAGCGAGCAGCCGTGATGCTATCATTACGATTCATTCCACCTTACCTGCATTATTTGATGGCCCTGAAAATCATGAACAGACGGCTATTGGGAGACCAGGGCTACCCTTTACAGCCATGGTTGAAGATCCCAATTAGAAGCTACCACGTAGCAGCAGAGTTTTTTTATTAAATTTTTTTTTTTTTAATTCATTGATGGGATGCGGGCGTCGCTGGCTGGCTAGGCCTGCATTTAGTGCCCATCCCTAATTGCCCTTGAGAAGATGGCGGTGAGCCGCCTTCTTGAACCGCTGCAGTCCATATGGTGTAGGTACACCCACAATGCTGTTAGGAAGGGAGTTCCAGGATTTTGGCCCAGCGACAGTGAAGGAATGGCGATACAGGTCCAAGTCAGGATGGTGTGTGGCTTGGAGGGGAACTTGTAGGTGGTGATGTTCCCATGCATCTGCTGCCCTTGTCCTTCTAAGTGGTAGAGGTCCCGGGTTTGGAAGGTGCTGTTGAAGGAGCTTTGGCGAATTGCTGCAGTGCATCTTGTAGATGGTACACACTGCAGCCACAGTGCGCTGGTGGTGGAGGGAGTGAATGTTGAAGGTGGTGGATGGAGTGCCAATCAAGCGGGCTGCTTTATCCTGAATGGTATCGAGCTTCTTGAGTGTTGTTGGAGCTGTACTCATCCAGGCAAGTGGAGAGTATGCCATCACACTCCTGACTTGTGCCTTGTAGATGGTGGAAAGGCTTTGGGGAGTCAGGAGGCGAGACACTCGCTGCAGAATTCCCAGCCTCTGGCCTGCTCTTGTAGCCACAGTATTTATATGGCTGGTCCAGTTCAGTTTCTGATCAATGGTAACCCCCAGGATGTTGATAGTGGGCGATTCAGCGATGGTAATGCCATTGAATGTCAAGGGGAGATGGTTAGAGTCTCGCTTGTTGGAGATGGTCATTGCCTGGTACTTGTGTGGCACGAATGTCACTTGCCACTTGTCAGCCCAAGTCTGAATGTTGTCCAGGTCTTGCTGCATATGGGCACGGACTGCGTCAGTATCTGACGAGTCTCGAATGGTGCTGAACAGTGTGCAATCATCAGCGAACATCCCCACTTCTGACCTTATGATGGAGGGAAGGTCATTGATGAAACAGCTGAAGATGGTTGGGCCTAGGACACTGCCCTGAGGAACTCCTGCAGTGATGTCATGTGATTGAGATGAATGACCTCCAACAATCACAGCCAACTTCCTTTGTGCTAGGTATGATTCCAACCAATGGAGAGTTTTCCCCTTGATTCCCATTGACTTCAGTTTTGCTAGGACTCCTTGATGCCACACTCGATCAGTTAGCAGGTTATTGCTGAGTAAGTGCCGCTTGATAGCAAATACCATGAGATCTATGCTACCATTGAACTACTGTAGAGTATGACATGGGTATACTAAATCAACATGCCCTGATTTTAACTCAGGGTGGGAATTGTTGGGTGCGGGAGCCAAAGCGGGTGGTGAACCATCCGTTCCCCCCCCCCGCCCTCTTTCGTAGACCTTAGAGCTGTATTCTGCTCTACTTTTAGAGCCTTGATCCTTATTGCTTTTCAATGTTTTCCATATCTCCATGAACGGAAAACCTGAGAAATCATTACACCTTTATACTGTTTTTTTTCCATCCTCAGCAGCATATACAAGTGCAATCATGTTTCTCTAGCCAATATTTTTACAGTTTTCCATCTGCTCTCAAGTTTGGCTTCTCTTCTGCTTCTCTGCTGTATTCCATGAAGCCTTCTACCTGTTCTCAATCACTACTACCCCATGCTCTGCTCCATAGAAATCTCACATATTCTTGGCGGCTACTCTCACCTCGCATTCAACTGGCATTTGGAAGCTGATGAGCACAGCTCTGCGTGTGAGTGCAAGGGCACGTGCAGCAAGCTCCATTGCCGCAATCTAACAGCAATGCAAGAACTGACAGTATAACTGGGTGTGCTGACCCCATGTTGTAGTCTGTAAGTACCAGTACCTGGATTACCAGTCCCCCTTAAATAGCTACTGTCTCTCAAAGTTGAAAGCGTTGCCAGAGTCGCTATAATAAAAACGTGACTTTCTTTCATACATTTAAAACATGAAGACTGTGAAACATTTTGAGAATCCTTTAGTATATCAAACTAATTCAGGGAAACTGGTTGGAAATGTCATGGGATGATTGTGAAAGGCATTATTCTGCTACTGTCACAGTGGCCTGAAAAGTGGCCCCTCTTTCCATTGCTTCTAGTCTGTCCTTAACATATGATCTTCTTCCGACATTAATGTATCTGGCCAGCAGAAGATAGCTGGATAAACTTGACTCAGAGCTGCATCAGCTACAAAAATAACTAAAAAGAAAATGATTCCATTTTGAGGGTAATTAGTTTGAGGTAAATCATTTTACTAAAGCTTGAACAGCTTCTAATAATAACAAAGATGAAAACCATCTGTATTAAAAATGATTTTCTCACAAAGATGTTTCTTCTTACAGAGAGACTCTGAACAAGCTGTGTCCTTGCACCAGTCATTTGTTGTGGTGGTAGCTATTGATTTTGGCACTACTTCCAGTGGATATGCTTACAGCTTCGCTAGGGACCCTGAATGCATTCACATAATGAGGTAAGTACTGCAATGCAGAGGCACTGCTGATTTTCCGGCTGTTTCTTAGATGATAGCAGTAAGACCTCAGAGACTGGGGAGTGTGGTAGGTAATGGAAAACTTCCAGGAAGAGCAGGGATTCCACTCATTTAAATGCTTAGCAGGATGTTAATGCAGTGTTTCTGCTTTCCAAAAAGACAATTACATCTTGTTGAAATGGATCCTTAAGCATGTTGATGGTTATCTGCACATATCAGACACCACAAGACCACAGAAAAATATTTTTTAAAGCTACATGTCCTTCTCTGTTTTCTTTTAACATTTTAAATTTATAAAATCTACAAAATTAAAACAGTACTGTCTGCAAATCTTTTTTTTTTACAGTGCCTTACACTGAAATGCTGCAATGTGATGTGAGGGAATGAATGAGTGAGTAAACAAAGAGATAAGCAAAGGCTGTGTGCTTGAGCGACACTCCAAATTTATCCTTCCCCATTCCCTGTGTTGTTGGATGAAATTCTCCTCATAAATCAAAGGTTGTAGCTTTGGTGCCCACCCTGCCCCTTTCATATCTGCAAGTGCTGACACTGTAATGTGCAGTCTTCTTCCACAAACAGATATGAAAGAGAGATAGACAACAAGGGAGTTTGGCATTGCTAAATGGTATATGGTTCAACGCAAGGAGCCTAGGGAATAAAGCAGATGAGCTGAGGGCACAGACAGACACGTGGGAGTATGATATTATAGCTATTATTACTGAGACACGGCTGAAAGAAGGGCAGGAATGGCAGCTCAACATTTCTGGTTACAGGGTTTTCAGACGAGATAGAGAGGGGGATAAAAAAGGACGGGGGGTCGCAATATTGATTAAAGAATCAATTACAGCTGTGCGGAGCGAGCATATCTTAGAAGAATCATCAAATGAGGCCATATGGGTTGAACTGAAAAACAAAAAAGTGGCAGTCACACTGCTGGGAGTGTGCTATAGACCTCCGAATAGTCATAGGGAGATAGAAGAGCAAATATGTATGCAAATTTCTGAGAAGTGCAAGAATAGGGCAGTAATAGTATGGGATTTCAACTTCCCTAATATTAACTGGGATAAAATTAGTGTGAAAGATATAGAGGGAGCAGAATTCTTAAAATGCATTCAGGAGAACCTTTTTAGCCAGTACGTAGCAAGCCCAACAAGAGCGGGAGTGGTTCTGGGCCTAGTTTTAGGGAATGAAGCTGGGCAGGTGGAAAGGGTATCAGTGGGAGAGCATATTGGTGGTAGTGATCCTAATTCAGTTAGATTTAGGGTAGTTATGGAAAAGGACAAGGACAGACCAGGAATAACAGTTCTCAATTGGGAAAAAACCAATTTTGCTAAGCTAAGAGGTGATTTAGCCAAAGTGGACTGGAGACAGAAACTTGAAGGTAAATCAGTGTCAGAGCAGTGGGAGGCATTCAAGGAGGAGATAGTGAGGATTCAGAGCAAGTATTTTCCCTTAAAGAAAAAGGGTGGGACTAACAAATCTAGAGCTCCCTGGATGTCAAGGGACATACAGGGTAGAATAAAGAAAAAAGGGAAGCTTATGACCGATGCCGAGGACTCAATACTGCAGAAAGCCTGGAGGAGTATAGAAATGCAGGGGTGAAATTAAAAAGGAAACTAGGAAAGCAAAGAGTGGGCATGAAAGAATATTGGCAAGTAAAATCAAGGAAAACCAAAAGATGCTTTATAAATACATTAAGAACAAGAGGATAACTAAAGTAAGAGTAGGGCCTATTAGGGACCATAAAGGTAACCTGTGTGTGGAAGCGGAAGACATGGGTATGGTTCTTAATGAATACTTTGCGTCTGTTTTCACAAAAGAGAGGAACGATGCAGACATTGCAATCAGGGAGGAGGAGTGTGAAATATTAGATGAAATAAACATAGTGAAAGAGGAAGTATTAAGGGGTTTAGCATCTTTGAAAATAGATAAATCCCCAGGCCCGGATGAAATGTATCCCAGACTGTTAAGAGAAGTAAGAGAGGAAATAGCAGAGGCTCTGACCATCATTTTCCAATCCTCTCTCGCCAGAGGACCGGAGGACTGCTAACGTGGTACCATTGTTTAAAAAGGGAGAAAGGGATAGACCGAGTAATTACAGGCCAGTCAGTCTAACCTCGGTGGTGGGAAAATTATTGGAAAAAATTCTGAGGGACAGGATAAATCTTCATTTAGAAAGACACGGATTAATCAGGGACAGTCAGCATGGATTTGTTAAGGGAAGGTCATGTCTGACTAACTTGATTGAATCTTTTGAGGAGGTAACAAGGAGGGGCGATGAGGGTAGTGCATTTGATGTAGTCTATATAGATTTTAGCAAGGCTTTTGATAAGATTCCGCATGGCAGACTGGTCATGAAAGTAAAAGCCCATGGGATCCAAGGCAAAGTGGCAAGTTGGATCCAAAATTGGCTCAGAGGCAAGAAACAAAGGGTAATGGTCGAAGGGTGTTTTTGTGACTGGAAGGTTGTTTCCAGTGGGGTTCCACAGGGCTCAGTACTGGGTCCTTTTTGTGGTATATATCAATAATTTGGACTTGAATGTAGGAAGTATGATTAAGAAGTTTGCAGGCTGTGTATGCTTAGAGTGGATAAGTCACCTGGTCCAGATGGCTTGCATCCCAGGTTGCTAAGGGAATTGGGGGAGGAGATAGCGGAAGCACTTGCCATAATCATAATTTTCCAATCTTCCCTAGACGCAGGGGAGGTGCCTGAGGATTGGAAAGTGGCAAATGTGACACCATTGTTCAAGAAAGGGTGTAAGGACAATCCTAGTAACTGCAGGCCGGTCAGTTTAACATCAGTGGTGGGTAAAGTTTTAGAAACAATAATCAAGGAAAAAGTTAATGGGCACTTGGAGAGGTTTAAGCTAATAAAGGAGAGCCAACATGGATTTGTAAAAGGCAGATTGTGTTTGACTAATCTAAATGAATTTTTTGATGATGTAACAGGGAGAATTGATGAAGGGAATGCAATGGATGTTGTCTACATGGATTTTAGGAAGGCATTTGACAAAGTACCACATAGAAGGCTGGTTAACAAAATTGAGGCTCATGGAATAGGTGGGTCAGTGGCAGCTTGGATAAGAAATTGGCTTAAGGATAGAAAACAGCGAGTTGTGGTAAATGGCTGTTTTTCAGACTGGAGGATGGTAGACAGTGGTGTTCCCCATGGGTCAGTGCTGGGGCCACTGCTCTTTTTGATATATATAAATGACCTGGATATTGGAATACAGAGTAGAATTTCTAAATTTGCTGATGACACCAAACCTGGGGGTGTGGCAAACAGTGAGGATGATACTAATCGACTGCAACAGGACATAGAAAGGCTAGCAGAATGGGCAGACAAGTGGTAGATGGAATGTAATACAGAGAAGTGTGAGGTGATGCATTTTGGCAGAAGGAACTGGGAGAGGCAATATACACTTAATGGCACAGTTTTAAAGAGTGTGCAGGGACAGAGGGACCTGGGAGTTAATGTGCATAGGTCCCTGAAGGTGGCAGGACATATTGAGAGAGTGGTTAGCAAAGCATATGGGATCTTGGGCTTAATAAATATAGGTATTGAGTACAAAAGTAGAGAAGTTATGCTGAACCTTTATAAAGCGCTGGTTAGGCCACAACTGGAGTATTGTGTCCAGTTCTGGTCACCACACTTTAGGAAGGATGTGAAGGCCCTTGAGAGGGTAGAGAGGAGATTTACCAGAATGGTTCAGGGGATGGGGGATCTTAGCTATAAGAACAGATTGGAGAAGCTGGATTTGTTTTCATTAGAGCAAAGGAGATTGAGGGGTGATTTGATAGAGGTGTAAAAGATTGTGACAGGTTTGGAAATGCTAGATGGGGAAAGGCTGTTTCGACTAGTTGATGGTACAAGGACTAGGGACACAGATTTAAGGTTTTGGACAAGAGATACAGGGGGGATGTGAGGAAAAACTTTTTTACGCAGCGAGTGGTGAGAACCAGGAACTCGCTGCCGATGGAAGTGGTGGAAGCGGAGACACTCAATGTTTTCAAGGGGAGACTGGATAGGCACTTGAGAGAAATAAACTTGCAGGGCTACGGGGATTGGGCGGGGGAATGGGACTGACTGGATTGCTCTACAGAGAGCCGGCACGGACTCAATGGGCCGAATGGCCTCCTTCTGTGCTGTTATGACTCTATGGGGATGATTTTCTCAGCCCCGAGGAGGAGGGTATAGAGGCAGAACTGCCGGGAAAATGGCAGAATCTTCATTTCCTTGGAGGCGGGAAGAGATTAAAGCCTATTAACTGCCTGTTAACAGGTAGTTAAGAGGCAGAAAATAGGATTATCCAGTTTTTGCCCTCACAAGTGCGGGCTTCCCGACGGCACCAAAACCCGCCAGGGTCACCGAGGCAAGTACTGGGTCTGCTGGGGTCGGGGGGTGCAAAAGTGTGGCGTGAAGGTAAGTGTTGGTGCTAGAGTGTAGAGGTGAGTATCTGAGGTAAGTGTCCTAAGTGTTTTTAAAAGTGTACTTACCTTTGTTTCTTCCTGCAGGCTTCAGTCGACTTCTATATGGAGAGTCTCGCACCCTCCGTGTTGCAGATGAGAGATGTCCGTTGCATTCTCAGATGCAACAAACATCTCAATTCTGTAAAAGAAAGAAGTTTGATAAGGTCTTGTATGCACAAGACTTTCCTTTAATTGGCCTGCTAAACTCGTTGGGCGGGGCTTAACAAGGTCAATCAAGGGAAAATAGCATGGGTTGGCCACAACTCGATGGAGGCAGGACTGAAACCCGACAAGCAGCAGGCCCGCCTCCATTCACAAAATCACTCCCTATGATACAAAAATTGGCCGTGTGGTTGATAATGAGGAAGAAAGCTGCAGACTGCAAGAAGATATCAATGGACTGGTCTGGTGGGCAGAACAGTGGCAAATGGAGTTCAATCTGGAGAAGTGTGAGGTAATGCATTTGGGGAGGGCTAACAAGGCAAGGGAATACACTATAAATGGTAGGACACTGAGAAGTGCAGAAGATCAGAGGGACCTTGGAGTGCATGTCCACAGATCACTGAAGGTAGCTGGACAGGTAGATAAGGTGGTTAAGAAGGCATACGGGATACTTGCCTTTATTAGCTGAGGCATAGAATACAAGAGCAGGGAGGTTATGTTTGAACTGTATAAAACACTAGTTAGGCCGCAGCTAGAATACTGCGTGCAGTTCTGGTCACCACATTACAGGAAGGATGTGATTGCACTAGAGAGGGTACAGAGGAGATTTACGAGGATGTTGCCTGAGCTGGGGAATTTTAGCTATGAGGAAAGATTGGATAGGCTGGGGTTGTTTTCTTTGGAACAGAGGAGGCTGAGGGGGGACCTAGTTGAGGTGTATAAAGTTATGAGGGGCCGAGATAGAGTGGATAGGAAGGATCTATTTCCCTTAGCAGAAGGGTCAATAACTAGGGGGCATAGATTTATAGTAATTATTGGTCGGAGGTGTAAGGAGAGCAGCAGAAATCCACTTCGCCCTCCTGTCCCTCTCTCTCTTGCAGCTGGTGCTGCTCTGCCTGGCCTCATGTCCTCCTCCCATTCCTCCTGCAGACCAAGGGGACCCAAGCAAGATGCTGATGACCAAGCACTCCCTTTCTCCTGGTGACTCCTATAAGGTGTTCAATAAGGTGGACTAACATAGAAACATAGAAGATAGGAGCAGGAGTAGGCCATTCGGCCCCTCGAGCCTGCTCCGCCATTCAATGCGATCATGGCTGATCATCCAAATTCAGTACCCGGTCCCTGCTTTCTCCCCATACGCCTTGATCCCTTTAGCCTTGAGAAATATATCCAACTTCTTCTTGAATATATTTAATGAATTGGCCTCTACTGCCTTCTGCTGTGGTAGAGAATTCCACAGGTTCACCACTCTCTGGGTGAAGAAATTCCCCCTCATTTCTGTCCTAAATGGCCTACCCCATATCCTTCGACTGTGACCCCTGGTTCTGGACTCCCCGACCATCGGGAACATCCTTCCTGCATCTAGTCTGTCTAGTCCTGTTAGAATTTTATAAGTTTCAATGAGATCCCCTCTCATTCTTCCAATCTCTCCTCATACGTCATTCCTGCCATCCCAGGTATCAGCCTGGTGAATCTTCGCTGAACTCCTTCCATGGCAAGAACATCCTTCCTCAGATAAGGCGACCAAAACTGCACACAATACTCAAGATGTGGTCTCACCAAGGCCCTGTACAACTGCAGCAAGACATCCTTGTTCCTGTACTCAAACCCTCTTGCTACGAAGGCCAACATACCATTTGCCTTCTTAACTGCCTGCTGCACCTGCATGCTTACCTTCAGCGACTGGTGCACAAGGACACCCAGGTCTCGTTGCACTTTCCCTTCTCCCAATCTATTACCATTCAGATAATAATCTGCCTTCCTGTTTTTGCTACCAAAGCGGATAACCTCACATTTATCCACGTTATATTGCATCTGCCATGCTTCTGCCCAATCACCCAACCTGTCCAAATCATCCTGGAGTTTCTCGGCATCCTCCTCACAGCACACATGCCCACCACAGCTTTGTGTCGTCTGCAAATTTGGAGATATTACATCTAGTTCCCTTGTCTAGATCATTAATATATATTGTGAATAGCTGGGGTCCAAGGACCGATCCCTGCGGTACCCCACTAGTCACTGCCTGCCACTTGGAAAAAGACCCGTTTATTCCAACTCTTTGCTTTCTGTCTGCCAACCAGTTCTCTATCCAAGTCAGTACCTTGCCCCCAATCCCATGTGCCTTAACTTTACACACTAATCTCTTATGCGGGACCTTATCGAAAGCCTTCTGAATGTCCAAATACACCACATCCACTGGTTCTCCCTTATCTATTTTACCAGTTACATCCTCAAAAAATTCCAGTAGATTAGTTAAGCACGATTTACCCTTTGTAAATCGATGTTGACTTTGTCCGATCCTGTCACTGTTTTCCAAGTGCTCTGCTATTACATCTTTTATAATGGACTCTAGCATTTTCCGCACTACCGATGTCAGGCTTACCGGTCTGTAATTCCCCGTTTTCGCTCTACCACCTTTTTTGAATAGTGGGGTAACATTAGCTACCCTCCAATCCATGGGTACTGTTCCAGATTCCATCGAATGTTGGAAGATGATCAGCAATGCATCTAATATTTCTAGGGCCATGATGTGCCAAATAACTGCCTGAATCCAAGAGGTTAAAGCTTAAAACTAAAGGCTTTTATTAAGTAAAGAACATGGCATCAAGTTAACACAGGGCAACCATCATTCATCACCGACCCAGCCCTTATGAGTAAGACTCACACCAATCCGGAGGATCCAGAGGGGCGGGGCTAGGGAGGAGCATTGGTGGTTACATCTGTAGAACATTCCAGACATTAACAAGTACAACAACAACAAACAATCCAAATGCCAGAACACAGAGTTATTTCATCACATTCACCCCCTGCTATAGATTCAGTCTGTCAGGTGGTCTGATAATCCTCTGGGAACGACGTAACTCTTGCTGAGGCTCCTCCCGGAGTACTAACTCCGGTTCATTCGAATTCCCAGAATCATCAGTATTTTCCACACTGAGGGTTTGTGTCTCTGAAGGTCCAATACCACGACTGAAAACTCTACTCTCAGAGTCGAACTCTTTTCGAGCTCCAGCAGGTGCAAGACCTTTAATAGAGACCGTATCCTCTCGCCCATCCGGATATTGAATGTACGTATACTGGGGATTAGCATGGAGGAGTTGTACTTCCTCCACCAGTGGATCAGTCTTGTGGCCTCTCACATGTCTGTGCAACAGCACAGGGCCCGTGGTCGTCAACCATGTGGGTAACAATACTCCATTAGTAGCTTTTCTTGGAAAACTAAACATCCCTTCATGAGGGGTGGCATTCGTCGCTGTACACAAAAGAGACCTTATGGAATGCAGCACGTCTGGCAGGACATCCTGCCAGCGAGAGGTCGGCAGGCCTCGCGACTTCAGAGACAGTACGATAGCCTTCCACACTGTCACATTTTCTTTCTCGACCTGCCCATTACCACAAGGGTTATAGCTGGTAGTTCTACTCGTTGCAATCCCTTTCGATTGCAAAAACTGTCGCAATTCTTCACTCATAAAGGAAGAACCCCTATCACTATGTATATAGTTAGGCATGCCAAACAAGGAAAACATTTAATTACAACAGCACTAGTCACATCCGAACAGGGGATAACAAAAGGGAACCGAGAGTACTCGTCTATAATATTAAGAAAATAGACATTTCGGTCGCTCGATGGAAGGGGACCTTTAAAATCGAGACTCAAATGCTCAAATGGTCGATTTGCTTTAATAAGATGAGCTGGCTCAGACGGCTTATAGAAGTGGGGTTTGCATTCAGCACAAACACGACAGGTTCTGGTCATTGTCCGGACCTCCTCAATAGAGTAGGGTAGATTGTGGGACTTAATGAAGTGGTTCATTCTGGTAACCCCAGGGTGGCAGAGTGCGTCGTGGAGACTTTGAAGCTTATCTATACCTAGACTAGCACATACTCCTCGTGACAAAGCATCCGATGGCTCATTGAATACTCCAGGCCTGTACTGAATATCATAGTCATATGTTGACAGTTCTATTTGCCATCTTAAAATCTTATCATTTTTGATCTTGCCTCTCTGCTTAGTATTGAACATAAAGGCCACAGATCGCTGGTCAGTAATGAGCGTAAAACGTTGACCAGCGAGATAATGTCTCCAATACCTGACTGCTTCGATAATCGCCTGTGCCTCCTTTTCCACTGAAGAATGTCAAACTTCTGGTCCTTGCAATGTACGAGAGAAGAAAGCTACTGGTCTACCAGCTTGATTAAGAGTTGCTGCCAACGCAAAATCAGATGCATCACTTTGCACTTGAAAAGGGATCTTCTCATCCACGGCACATACCACTGCCTTCTCAATGTCCCGTTTGATATTAAAGAAAGCCTCCTGAGCTTCCGCCGATAGTGGAAAAGACATCGACTTAATAAAAGGTCGGACTTTATCTGAGTAGCTAGCCACCCACTGGGCATAGTACGAGAAGAATCCCAGACACCTTCTTAAAGCTTTTACAGTGTGAGGTAAAGGTAATTCCTTAAGCGGGTGTAATCTTTCAGGATCTGGCCCGATTACCCCATTCTCCACAACGCAACCAAGAATACACAAACGTGTAGTATTGAAGGTACACTTGTTTTCGTTGTAGGTCAGGTTTAACCTCTTTGCAGTCTCTAGGAACTTCGCGAGATTTTGATCATGCTCCCGTTGGTCGCGCCCACAGATAGTAACATTGTCCAGGTATGGCAATGTTGCTTCCAATGCGTATTCATCCACAATACGATCCATCTCCCGTTGGAAGACGGATACCCCATTCGTCACTCCAAAGGGCACCCTAAGGAATTGGTACAGGCGCCCATTAGCTTTGAAGGCCGTATAAGGTCAGTCTTCTATTTTAATGGGGAGTTGATGATAGGCAGACTTTAAATCAATGGTGGAGAACACGCGGTACTGAGCTATCTGGTTCACCATCTCAGAAATACGAGGCAAAGGATAGGCGTCTAATTGGGTATACAAGCTTATAGTCTGGCTATAATCGACCACAAGTCTTTTCTTTTCATTAGTTTTAACCACCACCACCTGGGCACGCCACGGGCTATTACTGTGTTCGATGATTCCTTCCCGTTGAAGCCTTCCCACTCCCTCTTTTATAAATTTTTTATCTTCTGAACTATACCGTCGACTCTTAGCCGCTATAGGTCTACAATTAGGAGCAAGGTTCACGAACAATGAAGGCGGACTTACTTTTAAAAATTGATGTGCCAAATAACTACCTGAATCCAAGAGGTTAAAGCTTAAAACTAAAGGCTTTTATTAAATAAGAACATGGCATCAAGTTAACATAGGGCAACCATCATTCATCACCGACCCAGCCCTTATGAGTAAGACTCACACCAATCCGGAGGATCCAGAGGGGCGGGGCTAGGGAGGAGCATTAGTGGTTACATCTGTAGAACATTCCAGACATTAACAAGTACAGCAACAACAGACAATCCAAATGACAGAACACAGAGTTATTTCATCACAGGCCACTTCCTTAAGTATCCTAGGATGTAGATTATTAGGCCCTGGGGATTTATCGGCCTTCAATCCCATCAATTTCCTTAACACCATTTCCCTAGAAATACTGATTTCTTTCAGTAGCACAGCACTCACTCTTTTTAGGTGAAGTCCTCAGAGAATTTCCAGAATAAATGTTGATCGAGTGTTGGTGAAGCCTTGACAAAGTCCCAGAAACTCTCCCGATGTGTTTCAAAAGTCCTCTTCAAACCTCCAGCAGCAGGTGAACAATAAAAGGTGATATACCTTTACGTAGTGCTCGAAATCCTCAGCAACGACTAGCTTACTCCCAAGTAGCTGGTCACTGTTAGGGGAGGGCGTTAGTTCAAGAGCTAGCCGCCACAATGCCACGCAGCCTCGTTAATGTGTGCCAGCAGACAACTTAAGTGGCAATCAGGCCCTTAGCAATTCTCAGGGCGGCCATTCCAAGCGCAAGCTTCAACTCCTTTACCAAAATGGTGTCTTGCACTAAACATGGGTTAAACCGACGTTTCAGCTCAAGACCTCATCTTGACCACCTCAGAGGCTCTTTAGCACCAAAAGGAGCCATCAAAAATCGCCCCCTCAATGTTGTAATTAGGCTGATTGTTAGTGTTAAATGGATATTGGATTTATACCAGTTGTGAGATAAGTCTGACCTTCATATGTCATTATAAAGTGGACAGTATCTTTTTGTCCTACGACACCCAGATGTTCAGCAAAGCCTATAAGTACATGGTGTACTTGTTAAGAATTCTGAAAAGGGTTGGATTTTGACAGGAGGTATTTCAGAAGTATTTGCTGCAGATATTTTATTTGACCTTACTCCCTTTGTTGGGGTTATTGTGACCTTGTTGCAAGATTGATTTGCGGTTTTATTGGAAAAATAAAACAAATTGCTGAATGTTATCCTCAAAACACCTGTAAAGATTCTGGAGAATCCCCAGAATTCCACAGCAAAGACAAAATTTGACCTCTTCCATCGCCGTGAGCCAGTCGCTCTAATTATAGTTCAGAGTTCAGCAAAATATAAAAGTTAAAAAGCCCAGAATCCAATGTAATAAAACAGAATCTGATATATTCAGTCAATCGTAAACCACTGGCCATAACTGTTATTTGTTTATTTTCATTGTACACTTTTGTAGCTTTCATTTTTGACTTGAAAGAGGTTCAACTGCAATACAGTCCCCAAAATGGACATCTTACAATAGCAGTAGCCTTTGTATTATAAATGTAATCACATCCTCTGCACACGGGACACATTTGGGTTTATTTTGGGGAAAGGGTGAAGGCTGGCACTGAATGGGTGCTGTGCTAATGAGACACTCCTGTTTGAAAGTCCGGTTTTAGCACTAATTGCTGATTACCATATTTTGAACTTGCCTGGAGGTGCTAAATCAGACACTTGGGCACAGAAATTAATCTCGGGTAGTGGCGCAAAGCGTGCAGTATCGGACCAGTCGCCCGTTATACGCAGCGTCTGATAGTCAGTTCCATTGCAGTCACTGGAAGTTTTAACACCACATTGTGCGCGTGACATCACGGACAGGTTCCCCCACCCGGATGTCGGCCTGATTGACAGGCTGGCTTCCAGTCAGGCCGGGAATGCTGGAGAGGAGGCAGCAACCACAGGTAGGTGTGGTCCCTGACCCCGGGGAGGGGGGGGGGTTCCGATGCCTGACCCCGGGGGTGGGGGGCGTCCGTTCCCCGAAGAGGGGGTCTGAGTGCCGATCCCGGGGGCGGGGTTTGTATCCGGGTGGGTCTGATGGTGGGGCAGCTTGGGGGGCCGGGGGGAAGCACTTCTAATCCTCTCAGCCCACAATGATTGCTCCACGAGGCTGTCCTCTCCTTGCTCCAGTTGCCGGGAATCCATAGGCCCAGGATCTCTGCGCAGCAGGCTCAATTCAAGGCTTCCACCCTCATTATCATATTTAAAGTGCCACCCCATCTCTTGGAAGCGGGTTGGCTGCCCGACCCTCGTCCCGCCTCCGTTAAACCCGGAAGTAGGCGGATTGGGGTCGGTATTCTCATTTTTAACACTTTAACCTCCCACTCCACCCCAACCCACCTGATTTTGGGGGTCAAAATTCCCCCCATTATGTTTGATAACGCTCCTGTGAAGCACCTTGGTATGCTTTACTCCTTTAAAGGTGCTATATAAATGCATGTTGTTGTTGTTGTTGTGGCACAAACCCGGTGATCTGCCTCTGAATGCCCATTTGGGCCGGGCAGCTTGCCGGCTCCCTTTAAATGATGCTAGGCTGTTAAAATAGACTGCGGCCTCCCGCTACGTCTCCTGGGCGGTCTGCTTGCCTGTTCTGCCAGCCAACCGCCCGGGAGCTAAAATTTCCCCCTTAACTTTAAGGTGGCCAATCTGCTACCACATGTTTTCTGCCTGGCGGTGAAAGTTCAAATCCACTCCTTAATACTTATACGAGCTTGCAGTGATCAGTTTGCATGAACTCACAGGAAATGCAACTTTGAATATTAAAAATGTGTTAATCATTTCTGAGCAATCTTATAAGGAGCTTATGATATTGTAATGTTTAAAAGCCAGTTGTTTAAATATTTATGCATGTTTAGATGTGAGGGGCCATAATGTTAATGTAGTTTACAAAATCGTTTATTTGTTTAGATAAAATTGGCCAAAGTTGAATTCTTTCTTATCTAATGTATGATTCTATTGAGTATACTTGTGCATCTAACATGGGTCTGCTTGATAGTGCAAATAGACACATGAATGAATCACAGTGACAAAGCTGGATCATGATCTGTTATCTGTATTGCTTTTTCGCAGAGAAGGAAGTCAATAAGGAATGTGATGCGTACAATAAACCTGGAATCTTAGTCACAAATAATGCCAATGGGATGTCAGCAAAATCCAGATTACATTTAAGTAACCTATAACCATAGTGAGACAGTATGGTGCAGTCGTCAGAGACATCTGTCTGTGCTGCAGCCATCTCTTTCATCTCTGATTTCTGCAGAGTGTGGGGCCTAAAGCTGAGTCGATTTATTATAAGTAAGCTGGAAAATAAAAACTTCATTTCACATTAAACAAACCGGACAGCAAAGGGCTACAATTATGAGAAGGGGAAAAATCTGCAACAAGTCATTGAGAGTTCAAACAGGAAAGGGTGGGAATGGATCCTGGGGGAAATGAGTCATAACTAGAATGTTCATTTTCTTTCACTTTGAGAATTTCCAAATGATTGTTCCTTTTTTGAAATGCAAAATGTATTTGAAGTGCTGTATTTTAAAGAGAGTGTCTCATTATTAGTGTGCTTTTAAAAGTCAAACATTTGCGGTTCATGCCAACTGACTTTCAGATCACTGCAAACTCAATGTAAATATTAAGTATTTTATTCAACTTGGTCATTACAGTATCTTTATGCCCTGTCCCAAACAAAACTGTGCCTGAGACACAGAATGAGCTGGAGCTACATGGGTTTATCGCCAGCAGTTTTCTTTAGAATTCCCTAGTGTAATATCTTATAATCGGGAAGGAGTGATGGAGGTAGTTAATAGCCGTACTGTGGCAATGGTTATACTGAACTTATGATCCTCAGTTATGTCATTAAAGTTATATAGTGTCCATAAAGGCTGAAGAATCCAGCTTGCTTTGACCTTTGTATAAGCCTATCTATGATGAGCATCATGATGTATCAGGCATGCAGTGGTGCTTCACAAATCTGAGTGAGAGCTAGAGCACTTAATATGTGTGGTCAGCACCACTGGGTCCATTTCTGAACGCACAGCTGCAAGGTTGGTGCAGGGAGGAAGGGTTTACAGTTTTGGAGCATTTAAGTGAGCTCTAGAATAAGCAGAGGAATAACCAAAGGTTATACTGAAGGGACAACCTTCACCTGACCCAAAGGGCCACCAATGCCCTTGTGAAAAGAATAAATAGAGCAGTTTGGGAGGATTTAGACTAATATTGTCGGAGGAGAAAGGGAAAGATAGAGGTAATAGAAAGATAGCAGGATAGATGGTAACACTTCTACACTTGATTTTTAGTGCAACATTTGCCATTACAGTAACATGAAGGGAGCATTAAAAAAATCTAGTGCAGGATCTATTCTGTATCTTATATTTAGTCAACATTTATCCCTCAACCACCATCATTATCTGGTCATTTTTCTCATTGCTTTTTGTAGAGACATTTATTTGTGCAAATTGACTCACATTTCCCTAAATTACAACAGTGGCTATACTTCAAAAGTACTTTCCTGTCTGTGAAGTGCTTTGAGACATCCTAAAAACGTGAAAGGTGCTATATAAATGCAAGTTTTCTTGTTTTTTTGCTTTCCGTCTTTCTTTCTTTCTTCCTTTCCTTCGTTCCTCCTTTCATTCTTTCACTTTTAGTAAGCAGAATGTCTAGCTTCCAAAGTTGCTCTTTCCATTTCCATTTCTACATAGAGCACACTGGCTTGACCCTAAAATAAAAGCACATTGTTCAGTGGATTCATTCAAAGTATATTGAAAAAATATTCATACGATAGCAAAATACTGCAGATGCTGGAAATCCAAAATAACAACAGAGAATGCTGGAAAAACTCAGCAGGTCAGGCAACATCCGTGGAGAGAAATTTGAGTTGACGTTTCGGGTTGAAACCCTTCTTCAAAACTGTTTTGAAGAAGTGTTTCAACCCAAAACGTCAACTCAAATTTCTCTCCACGGATGTTGCCTGACCTGCTGAGTTTTTCCAGCATTCTCTGTTGTTATTTTGAAAAAATATTCCTCCACTTGACTGCTTAGACAACAATATGAACATAAATAGATGAGAAAAATTAATCTTACCCAGATATACTCCTATTGTTTTGAAAGTACAAATTCAGAATTAACTAGCCAATAAAATAACTAATCTGCAGAGAACATTTTTGGAGCTGACAACTAAAATGTACAAATAATTTACCTCACTATCAACATTCAAATTAATTGTTTCAACTATTTACTGAGATGCTTTTTGAGAATTTGGGTAAATTACATAAAAGCCTCTCTGTGCTTCATCTTTAGATCCAGAATTCACCCCGGTCCCAAAACTGACATGTCAATTTGTAGCCTTTATCCTGTACTGGTTGTGTGCCAATGTGGACATCTCATTTCCACATTATGAACTGGTTCCTAGTAAGCATGAATTCACCTCATTTATAGGGCAGACGGGTGGATTTAGCAAACTGGCCATGCGTGTAACATTTGTTGCGCGTATGCAGTTGGTGCATAGTCTGATTTATGATGTTGCCATTCTGGCTGCAGACCTTTCTCAACCTCATTGGGGAGGCCATGCAGTGCAGGCATGTTAAAATCTCATTGTTGATCTGTACAGGTGACCATTTACTTTTGGTGGCAAGGACTCTTTGCCTCTGGAGGCAGGGATTGACACCAGGAGGGGGGCGGTGGGTGTAAGTGTATATTCTGTGTGCGATACTAACTGAGGTTATTTGCTACGAAGAGAGCAGCTACAATCTCATTGAACTGTTTTCTTTTTTAGGCGATGGGAAGGTGGTGATCCTGGTGTATCCAATCAGAAGACTCCTACGACTATCCTGCTGACACCTGATGGAAAGTACCACAGCTTTGGCTATGCAGCCAGGGACTTTTATCATGATCTGGATCCAAATGAGTCAAAACAGTGGCTCTATTTTGAGAAGTTCAAAATGGAGCTCCATACAACCAGTGTAAGTTCCTTATGTTCATTTTACCAGGCTCGTTTACTTAAGATAACAACTTGCACAATAGTGATTGTCAATTAAACATAAAAAACAAAATGGCCGCATGTAGAATTCAAACCTGTGAAGGCAAAGGGGAAAAAATTCAGTTGATTAGCACCTCCCGTTAGCACCCTAAGAGGGCGCTAACGGGGCATAAAGCAACTAGCGCCCGAGCGCGGTGCTGTTTGCGCCGCTCACGAAATTGACCAGAAATTTTGCGGCGGTGCTAAACACTACCGCCACGATCTCTTGCGCCCGCAGATTGTGACGTCAGTCGAGCGTGTAATGCCACGGTAGTGCCCTGGACCGGATATTGAGTGGCGTCCCCTGCCTTTCCACCTGCCGCTAGCAACGTCAGGTTGAGGGGAACGTTTTGCAGTCGGGAAGGGACTGGGGGAGCGCTATTTAAAGGCAGCCGCTTCCTGCCTTTTTTTGTCGGCGACATTTTTGCACCACGCATTCTGAGCGAGAGAGAGACTTCTGGAGAGATTCAATGCTGTGTGAAGGAGTTTTGGGTACTGAGCAGCACTTTGCAGGTTCATTTTGATTTGACCTTCCTTGCATCGATTTAGAAGAGACTATGGGGGCTGCACTCTGAGCTCTTTCCCTGGGTCTCTCCATTGTTCTTTCCAGCAGAATTGATGTACAGGTCTCTCCAGGCCGAGGTTCAAGGCTGCAATGAGCATGGTGTGGATGGAGAGCAATATCGACCCTGGCCGGCGCCAGTGTGTCTGTGTTCCATTGCAGACTGACATCACGTGAGCGTCGCCTGCGCTATGAGGTAGCACCTCGCTCCTCGGCGTCAGCGCCTTAAGAGAGGTGTGTAGCGCCTGATTTAGCGCTCCAATCACCTCCAGGGGCAATAGAGGCCAAGTTTGCAGTCAGAGGCGATAATTAGCGCCAGGTGCTAAACTTTGCACCCGGCCGATAATTGCGCCCCAAACAGGGCGATACCGAATTTCTCCCCCAAACGCTTTTATTCATTGGATGATGAACATCTATCTGGCACAGAAATGAAGCCATTCTATTAATTAAAATGGCCCCTCTGGATAGCTCATGAATTTGCTCCTTCATTTGTATACAGCCATTGTCAGCTGCAGATTCTACCTTCAACTACTAGAGACTGGTCTGACATCATTAAAGGGCACAACATTGCTGCTATTTCCTATTTAACATACAAAACCCATCAACCCATAATTACTCAGAACTCAAGGTGCAAACTCAGATGGATTCAAGTTTGCTTTTATTGCAAGGGGGATGGAGTATAAAAACAGGGAAGTCTTGCTGCAGTTGTACAGGGTATTGGTGAGGCCACACCTGGAATACTGCGTGCAGTTTTGGTTTCCATATTTAAGAAAAGATATACTTGCTCTCGAGGTGGTTCAGAGAAGGTTCACTCGGTTGATTCCGGAGATGAGGGGGTTGACGTATGAGGAAAGGTTGAGTAGGTTGGGACTCTATGTGGTAAACCACTGTTTGTATTCCTGTTTGTCCTGTTTGTATTCCACTGTGTACATGCCTGGACATGCCTCGGCTGACTCCTCCCACAGGTCCTAGTATAAAGGTGACTGCTCCCCAGCCCTTGTATCCTGGACCGGTCGACCACTCGAGGCAGACCTCCATTCTGTTGTTAATAAAAGCCTTTGGTTACTCTTCTAACTCTCAGTCTTTTATGAGTAATTGATAGCGCATCACTCTACTCATTGGAGTTCAGAAGAATGAGAGGCGATCTTATCGAAACATATAAGATTGTGAGGAGGCTTGATCGGGTGGATGCGGTGAGGATGTTTCCACTGATGGGTGAGACTAGAACTAGGGGGCATAATCTTAGAATAAGGGGCTGCCCTTTCAAAACTGAGATGAGGAGAAACTTCTTCACTCAGAGGGTAGTAAATCTATGGAATTTGCTACCCCAGAGAGCTGTGGAAGCTGCAACATTAAATAAATTTAAAATGGAGATAGACATTTTCCTAGCAGATAAGGGAATTAGGGGTTACGGGGAGAGGGCAGGGAAGTGGACGTGAGTCTGGATTTGGATCAGCCATGATCCTATTGAATGGCAGAGCAGGCCCGAGGGGCCGTATGGCCTACTCCTGCTCCTACTTCTTATGTTCTTATGTTCTTATGTTGATGCCGCTGCTAGGAGAGGAAGATTGTGTGCAAGACAAATTTAAAGGGATGGGAATAATTAAAGGGGTCACAAGGAGTGGGGCAAAGATTCAGAAAGCTTCTGTAAAGCCTCAAAGGCACCAATGTTCCCTCTAAGCTCTCTGCCAGTCCCAATAGGCCCGGGACCAGCTTTTTTAATGTTAAATTTTGCGCATGCGCGAAACTGTGAATGGGCTGCGCAGGCCCTTTAAAGCGGCCGTGCACTCAAAAACAAATTAGGAGGTACATTGAAAGTCACTTCAACCCATCTGCAACCATTGCCAAGGCTGAGGGAGCAAGGGATTAAGGATTGGTTTCTCAGTGCAGGAATGAGTTTGCAGACAAGTGACAGTGTAGCCTAGCGCCCAACCTCCTCTTTGATGGCTGTTCAAATCAAGGTGATGCTGCATGAGATGCTTGCATGGTAAGATGCCATCTGCGCCGCTCTGCAGCGCCAGCCCATAGGTCAGCAAGGCAGCATGTCTGCAACTAAGCTTCGTGCCACACCTGACTACTATTGTTCCTGAGCATACGTCAAGCTTTATGCTGCATGATAGCTGCAGGTCTCCTTTCAGCAGCTGGCACTGCTCGCCAACTGCCCCTCTGCTGGCCCAGACCCTGAGAAAGCAGGTTCCCGTGGCTATTCCCAGGTAAGTTTGATAGGACCTGCAGAAGTGGTTGGTGGCATCTTGCCATGTGCAGTCAAACAGGCAACACCCTGGCATGCCTTCTTTCATGCAGTACCATGTAAAACAGGGCATGTTGCGATTGGGGTGCTTTGGAAGAACCTTCCAGCAGAATCGCTAGTCCGGCTCTCACTTCTCATAGTGATGCCACTGGGGGCTGTGCTGGCACAGCTGCCTTTGGTAGAGGAACCTACAGCAGGCAGATGCAAGAGGGTGGGTGCCATTAAAAAGGAATGGCACAGCACTTGGTGAGTGACTAGCATGGCATCCCTTTGCAGCTTCTCCTCTTCCTGTGAGCAAAACAACTTGGAAAATCCCTATTGGATAACCAACCGTTATGTCTTCTAGCGCTCGTAGTGCTTTGTAAAGACGACTCTGGACTCGGTAGTTTGTAATTATAAACTACTGTTTTATTTGAGTTGTAATCCTTGCCTGCCGCATGGTGCGGGGTGATATTTTCAAGAGCCTTGTGCGGCGCCTGCGCACTACTTTCCCAGCATCGTAGTGCTGCTACACTTGATTTGAGTGTTAGTACACTTGTACAATGTAATCCCAACATAACTATGTAACATCCCTCTTTCCCAACAAAACTAACTACATCAATTTTCTATTTTACAATGTTTCCAGTTGAATAACGTTAACAAAATACAGAACGTGAGCTTTCTTTGCTCAATTTATATACAGATATTTGTCCATGTTGTTTTACTGTTCTGTGCGAATTACAATTGTCTTTATAATTATTCACGATACCGCTCAGGTGGTTGTATGTTACTCCTCCATCTTGTGGACTTGGCTGTAATTATTCTTTTCTGCGGTGTTTTGGTGTGTTCTTTTCTTGTTGCCGGTGCAGTCGTGTTTGGCTCTGTTGTATTTGAGGTGTTTGTTTCTGGCGTTATATTGTTTTCCGTGTCTGGTACCGTAACTGCTGTTAATGTTGTCCGCTGTTTGACAGCTTCAGGTGAGGGTCTGATATGGATCCTGTTTCGCCTGTATTGGTTTCCAGGTTCTGTCTCTACCAAGTAAGATCTTGGAGTATCAGCTTTTCCAATAACCTTGGCTGGACTCCATGTTCTCAACAACGGATCTTGTATATGCACTGATTGCCCATTTAGCAGCTCCGGTAGTGGTTTTGCATGCTTGTTATATTGTGTGCTCCCCGTAGCTTGTGTTTCCATCAGCTTCTGCCGAACGTCCTCTTGGTCCTGGGGAGGATATACCTTTGCTGGTAGAGTTGTTTTGTATTTTCTACCGTTTAGTAGTTCTGCTGGTGATTTCGAGTCTGCTCTCAAAGGTGTTGATCTGATTGCCAAAAGGGCGAGGTCTTGGTCTTCTCCCATCTCCTTGCTTTTAATGAGCTCTTTTGACTGTTTGGACCTGTCTTTCAATAAATCCGTGTCCCCTTGGGTAATGTGGGGATGAGGTAATTATTTTAAATCCGTATTTTCCAGCCAGTGCTCTGAATTCGCTGGAGGTGAATTGTGTCCCATTGTCACAGATGACCTTCTCTGGGATGCCCTGTTCTGCGAATAAGCTTTTCGCAATTTTTGTGATTTTTGTGGCTCTCATGTCATTTATCCTTCTGACAAAAGGAAATTTTGAGTAGTAGTCTGCTACTATGATGTACCACTCCTGGTTGCACAGGAACAGATCTGTTCCTACCGTGTGCCATGGTCTTGGGGGTACTTCCATTTGAATCATCTCCTCCTTCTGCTGTGTGTTTCGGTATTTCTGGCATATGCAGCATGTGGAGACCATTTGTTCTATGCTTTTGTACATGCCTATCCAGTACACAGCTGATCTGGCTCTTAGTTTACATTTCTCCATCCCCATATGGCCTTGGTGTATTAAGCGGAGAAGTTCCGTTTGCATCGTTTTTGGTATTATGATTCTTAAGCCAGCAAGGAGAACACCGTCCTCCGCCGAGATGTCGTCTCTGATTGTCCAGTACTGTCGGATTTGGTTTTGGACCTGCTGGATCTTCTCCGGCCACCCCTGTATTACCTGTTGCATGAGTAGTCGCAACTCCTCTTCTTTACCAGTCTCCTCTTGAATTTGGCTAAGCTTTGTGGGAGTAACATTTACGAGGTGGTGTATTTTTACTGTCAGGCCCTTCATCTCGTGTTTTTCGTGTGGTGACAATCGAGACAATGCATCTGCCAGTGCCATTTCTTTTCCTGGCCGGTATTTTAATTCGAAGTCGTAACTTTGGAGTCTTAACAGTAACCTTTGCAGTCTTGCTGGGGCCTTGCTTAGGTTTTTCTTGTAAATTTGTTCGAGTGGACGATGGTCACTCTCTACCTCGAATTTTCTTCCGTATAAGTAGGTGTGGAACTTTTCGCATCCGTATACT
This sequence comes from Somniosus microcephalus, assembly GCF_052327205.1. NCBI lineage: Eukaryota > Metazoa > Chordata > Chondrichthyes > Squaliformes > Somniosidae > Somniosus > Somniosus microcephalus. The sequence goes on from NC_140994.1 coordinate 28,817,401, forward strand.
ACTGCAAATAACTCTCTTTCGATGTTTGCGTATCTTGTCTCTGCTGATGTCATTGCCTTCGATGCGAAAGCTATTGGTTTTCCTTCCTGCACGAGGGCTGCCCCTAGCCCCCTGGTAGAGGCATCTACCTGTAGGGTGACAGTTTTTTTTCTATCATAATAAGACAGGCTGGTTTCTTTACATAATAATTCCTTTAGGTGTTTGAAGTTCCTCTCATGGGATTCTGACCATTGGTATTCGGTGTCTTCTTTTAGTAATTCTCTTAGGTTCGCTGTGTAGTCTGACATGTTCGGGACGAAAGAGCTCATATACTGGACCAAGCCGAGGTAGCTTCTCAGCTCCTTCTTGTCGTTTGGAGGTTTCATCTCCGCTATCGCCTCGACTTTTTCGGGATTAGGCTTGACACCCTCCGGTGTGTAGATCATGCCAAAAAATTTGCATTTCATACTTTTAACGATGCACTTCTCGGCGTTCAGCTTGATGCCAGCCGTTCTGGTGCGCTCCATGGTCTCGTGCAAGTGCACGTCGTGGTCTCTTTCATTTGATCCGTAAACTTGGATGTCATCAGCGATTCCAATGACTCCTACACAGCCTTTGTATGTTTCATCGATCTTTTGTTGAAAGATGTCTTGGCTGACTTTCAACCCGAATGGCAGCCGCAGGAATTTATAACGCCCCAATGATGTATTAAAAGTCGTCAGGTTAGTTGATTCTTCGTCCAGTTTTACGTTCCAGTAGCCGTTTCTGGCATCGAGTTTGGAGAAGACTTTGGCTCCTGCCAGTGCTGGTGTGATTTCTTCTAATGTTGGTGTGGGGTAGTGGTCCCGCTTTATTGCCTGGTTTAAGTCTTTGGGGTCCAGACAGATTCTGAGCCGCCCGTTCGGCTTTTCCCGTACCACAATCGAGTTTACCCATTCTGTGGGTTCAGTGACCTTTGCGATTATTTCTTTCTCTTCCATTTCTTTTAGTTCGGTGTATAATTTTTCATTTAGCTCGATGGGTATTTTTCTTGGAGCGTGGATGACGGGTTTTACCTCTGGATCTATTGTTATATGGTACTTGAACTCCCCGAAGCATCCTACAGTGTCATCAAAACACTCTGGATACATGTCCATCAAATGTTTCGTGTCCATGATTTGTGGACGATTTTCCAGTGGGGTGTTGCTGTCGACTTTCAGCGATGTTTTTGTTAGTTCGTGGTTTACCGAGATTAACCCCAGCTTCTCGCAGCTGTTTAATCCCAGGATCGCCGGTCCCTCGGAGTCGATCACATAGAACATGCAGTTGATGTTTCTGCTTTTGTGTGTTCCTTTTATATAGGTTGTTCCGAGTTGTCTGATCTCGCTCCCCCCATACGCTGTCAGTGTGACGTTGTTTGCTTTTAAAGTTTTCGGGGAAGATCCTCTGGTATAGCCTCAGTGGAAGGATGTTGCTCTGAGCCCCTGTGTCGAACTTTACTTTTAGGTTGACGGTTGTGGGCTGTCCTTCGATTCTCTTTTTAATCTGGATGATAGTGTGCCATTCTTTCTTTGGGGTGCTTTCCGCTCTGGACGTTTCGTGTAAGAGAACCTTTATGGTTTCAATGTTCAGAGCTTTGTCGTACCCGCAGTCTTCGTCATCTTGCTCACCCATGGTATGGATTTTGTTTTTCTTTTGTTGGTTCTGCTGTCCACCTCTGCTTTTGGTGTGTAGCCCCTCTCTTTTAGCTCTGCACATCTTTTGCCAGTGGTTTGCTTTACCATACGTGTTGCAGCTTGTTCCATACGCTGGGCATTTTCTTCTGTCTGTGTAGTCGTGTTGTCTTCCGCAGTTTCTACACGTACTCTTCCCACTGTCATATACTTGTTTTTGTGTGCAGTGCTTTTCGCGCACTGCATCTACTCTGTGATCCGGTTCGGGAGTTGTCCGCACGTCAGCCGTATGAGTATTCAGCGTTTTCATCTGTTGTTTTGTGGCTTCGTGAGCCCTCGCTGTATCTATGGCTTCTGATATTCTGAGTTTTTCTTTTCCTATTAGTTCTTTTTGCACTTCTGTATGTGCTGATCCCCATATTAATTGGTCTACCAGCCTTTCTTCTAGTTCCGTAAACTTGCATTTGCTGGCTTCATTTTTTAATCTCGTCAGGAAATTGTCAGCCGTTTCACCAGGTTCCTGTCTTAAGCTTTGGAATTTATACCTGTGTATGCGGTGGTTTGATTTAGGCTCGAGATGGTTACTGAACTTTTCATAAATCTCCGTAGGGTTCGTTTTATCCTCTTCGGATAAACTCCAGCTGTTATAGAGATCTAAGCCTTTTTCTCCCGCCCACAGTAGAATGTAGCTGACTTTTTCCTCATCGGAGGAGCCTTTCAGGAAACTTTTAAATGTAAGCTCGCATTTTTGCTTAAATTTCCGGAAAGCTTCCACAATATCGTCAGCTTCCCAGTTCATGATGGGGAGCATATTCGCGGTCAGTGCATTGGACGCCGCCATTTTAGCTGCCCGTACGATTCGCGGTTAAAACGCTGCAGAGTTTACTTTTAAATTTCTTTCTTCAATCTGATATCGTTTTTATTTGCGTAAGTTTTACTCACTTATACCGCTGCCACCATGTTATGTCTTCTAGCGCTCGTAGTGCTTTGTAAAGACGACTCTGGACTCGGTAGTTTGTAATTATAAACTACTGTTTTATTTGAGTTGTAATCCTTGCCTGCCGCATGGTGCGGGGTGATATTTCCAAGTGCCTTGTGCGGCGCCTGCGCACTACTTTCCCAGCATCGTAGTACTGCTACACTTGATTTGAGTGTTAGTACACTTGTACAATGTAGTCCCAACATAACTATGTAACACCAACTAAAGCCAATAAAGGGAACAGATGGCATGAAAATAAATAAATAATTCAAAGCCGAAGCAACAGCAGCAATAAACATTTAAAAATATTACAAGAAGGACCTTTAAAAGGCCTGAAACACATATACTGTTGAAATCTGTGAACCTTTTAAAGACTCTGTGGCCTGCAGGCCTGCCAGAGTCTCCTTCCTGCCAGCTTTCCATGGGCATGCTGGAGACTTGGTGCCCAGGGGCCTGAAAATAGTGTGGTGCCCTTCCCTGCCCTCTTTACATTTGTTAATAAGACGGGACCTCCCTGTGTCTGTAAAGTTCCCTGCTAAAAATTTGGATGATCTTGGAAACCGTTGCTAAGTGGGTGGGACCAGATTCTGCTCCATTACCTGACCACTGTTTTTGGGTGTAAATGGGGTGGTGAAGGAACAAAAACCAATCCCTGCCTGTATAGTTCATGGAGGAATGTTGTCGCGTTCCAGCTAACTCAATAGGGCTCTTCTACGATCCTGTACTCCCAACGCAGAACTGGATTGAAGAAAGATGTTGCAGTTTTATCCCTGACCAGTGCTTCTTTCAAGAGCAGCTTCTCCGCTGGGAGCACGGAAGCAGAGAATTAACCCTTATTTTTAACAGAACATAATTTCAAAGTCCCTTTTTTTTTACATTGATTTCCTTGCAGTTATTAAGTATGTGTTCTGATTGTTACTGACAGTAATAAGTGAAAGTTGAAGAAAAAGTTCACCTAATCTCTCAAAAGGTGTCTATATGTTACAGCACCAGAAATAGAATATGTGCTTTCTCCTATTAAAGGAGTGAGGGTTGTCGCTGCCTATTTGCGTATGAATTCGTGCCATTTTTCGATTTCTCTCTTGTAATTGTTTCCTCCTTTCCCTCTGGAATGTAATCTATATTTTCACATTATAAATGGCTGAGTGGAGTGGATTTTTGTCGTCAGTCATACTGATAAATCAGTGTAACCTGGATAGATGGAGAGGAGAAATTGTGCGGGGAAGTTGTTCTGCCATCTACCCACCACCTAATACAACTCCTGTCTTCTTCTTAGGCAGTCCCTTGGAACCGAGGATGACTTGCTTCCACATTAAAAATGAGTTCTCAGGTGACTGATGAGTCCAATGCGGGACCTACAGTCTCTGTCACGGGTGGGGCAGACGGTGGTTGAAGGGGCGGGTGGGTGGGGTGCTTGGGTTGACGTGCGCTCCTTGCGCTGCCTGCGCTTGGCTTCCACTTGCTGCCGGCGAAGAGACTTGAGGTGTTCGGTGCCTTCCCGGATGCTTCTCCTCCACTTTGTGCGGTCTTGGGCCAGGGATTCCCAGGTGTCGGTGGGGACGTTACACTTTTTCAAGGAGGCTTTGAGGGTGTCCTTGAAGTGTTTCCTCTGCCCACCTGGGGCTCTCTTGCCGTGCCGGAGCTCCGAGTAGAGCGCTTGTTTTGGGAGTCTCGTATCGGGCATGCGGACAATGTGACCCGTCCATCGGAGCTGATCGAGCGTGGTCTGTAATTCCTCTGTACCAACTGCTGTAATTTTATACTGTAACTATAGACCCGCATACTGATTTTTCACTGAATGTCCATATGGCAGCCAGAAAATGCAGTCACAAGCCAAGCTTCAACCCTGCAGTTACTTTTCTGTTGCTCTGCTGCTGTGGAATCAGCTCCGTAATATATATCCATTATTATTATTGGACCTATAACATCACTAGTCCACAGGGAAAGCAGACAGAATATCATTCCTACCCTCAGTCAGCCAGAGCTCAGTATATTCCCCGCCCCTCATTAAAAAATGATGATTATTACTTCAAATCAACAACTAGCTTTGTGACTCCACGCACGTTGGTAATTGGAATCTCAGCAGTGCTTAAAAAAAACCTTTAAATCTAAACAACATTCTGCAGCTTGTGTTGTGGGGTTGTAACATGTGCTTTAAGTCTGCAATATGGAATGCACCATACAGATCTACATAGTCTGTCATTTGCACTGAATCAGCTTTAAGTTAAAAAGCAACGCATATGTTTTGATGACGATTAATTGGCCTCTTTATTCAAGCCTTATTACTGGGCTATTCAGAAGCAAGCTGGACTCAATGGAAAAGTTGAGTCCTTGACTGATTTAAAAATGACCTCTTTTTACCAACACAGTCAGCCTCCCAGCTCTATGCTGAGGTCTTAACTATCATGGTAGGTGACCTTTCGTCTATTCCACAGTTATAATTAGGGTGGAGATGACCTTTCAGATCAAAGATGGTGCTCCAGTGGTTTGGCTGATCTAGGTTATTTTCCCAAATTACTGCAAGCTGAAATTATTTGCTTTGAAAGATGTCTATTCAAGTATTAGGAGTTTATTTTTTGTTTTGCATTATAAGGAACAGGCCACGTCGGCCTTTTGAAATAGCTGTTAGCATACGCCAACCCCATGCAAAACAGTGTCAAAGGTGTCACAGTCTCAAATGTAATTTTTATGCACTCATTTAAATCATATTAGAAAGCTAATAAAGTGTGGTATGGTATGCACGGGACACAAAGGGGCCTTGATCCAGGGCGGGGGCAATCTTTTCCATTCAGGTAAAGGCGGTGCAACTTAAGGCAAAAAAAAAAATCTTCATTTTATTTGATATCGTTCAGGGATTTTCAGGAGACAGCTTTATAGTTTTACTTATTTCATTGTGATTGTGTAACCCAGATGCCACAGCAACAGTGCACGCATCTCATATTTCTTTGATTATAGAGGTGACCACATCCACTTCCTACCCCATTCGTAACAATTTTCAGCCAGTTGCCGATGTGAAGTATCATCCAAAACAAGTGGAGAGGACTGATGTATAAGCTGAGCATTTGGAATGGACTTCAGTTCCAAATGATATCCTGTTCCAAAGCCAAGGCTGATATGAGTTCATGGCCAGGGGGGAGGGCGAGCACGGCCCGTCGCAGGGACCATGTGAAATTGGTGAAGGTAGCTCATTACCATGACGCTGGCATGCAAACAGTGCCACCCATGCTATTCATTGGCTGTGTGCTTGTATGGGGGGGGGGGGTCGGGATTTCAGGCTTGACTGATGCCATCTAAAGGCAGCCAGCACCTCTTAAAAGGGTGAGGTGTACTCTGGCTGCAGATAGCAGGGAAACATCACAAGTGGAAAAATGTCTGCAAGCGGTCCAGAGAGGCCACCCAGGTTCCCTAATGCCGTGTTGGAGGCCTTAGTTCAGGTGATAGATGGGAGGAAGGCGATCCTGTTCTCCCCAGGGGGCACAAAGTCCTCCAGGCAACACCTTCACCAACGGTGGGAACTAGTCACTGAGGAGGTTAAGGCCAAGAACTTAGCTCCCAGGACATGGCTGCAATGCAGAAAAAAGTTAAATGAGATCACCAGAGTTGTTAAGATAAGAATGCTGCCCTCTTACTCTCTGCTCACTCCTGCAGCATCCGCGGCTGCATTACTCACAAGACTCCCCTCCCCTGCTTCCCTTCATTCTCCTACAATCACCGCACCACACTTCACTCCACCTCCTTCTCCATCTGCTCACATTCTGCACTTCCTACTCTCATCACTATTGCAACGCTCACTTTTCACACCTCACATCTTGAGCACTACATCTGAACTGTTCAACAATGACAGACACCTTCTCGAAACACCTCACTAACACACTGCCGTCTTTCTTCAAGGAGAAGGTTGTGCACAACTTACGGCAGGGGGCCGGGACTGGAGGAGGCCGAGCCCACCTGCACATCCTCTCCCCTGTGGAAGGAAAAGTGCTGGCTATCATGGGCAGGGGAAGAGTCATGGCTGTGGAGAGTGGCAACGCTGGAGGAGACGTCGCCCAGGGTTACTTCACAACTTATCCTCTTTTTTCCTTCTTTCTTCTATCTCTCCCTACACACTCTGCATGACAAACTTCAGCTACTTTCACCAATGACTCATCTCTCTCTGCTCTCCCTTCACACTAAAAGCTAACCTTTGTCCCTCACTTTCATTTCAAGTGCTGAAAATGCGGACACCCCTCTGCTGCTTCAGGAAGGGGAGGCCAGCCTTCCTGAAGATGCAGCATAATTCGATTTGACCCTCGCAAGCGCCAGCTCAGAGACTGGCACCACGTGCACTTTAGAGGGTAGGCTCAAGGAATGGCCTTCATGCGTTGAATCACTGGACACTAGGGGCTGGATTTTCTGGCCGGATGCGGGATGGTGGCGGGTTCGGTCTTCAACAGGTTCCGGTCCCGCTCCCTGTTGCAGCCGCCCTCCATTAACGATTTTCCATTGATTGGCCTCATTAGGTCCGACGTGTGCGCCAGCTGGCCCAATCAGTGGGTGCGGGTCAGCTCCCCGCGCTTGATGACATGCCCGGAGCCTGGATATTTAAGGGGGCCATGTCCCCAATGCCATTCTTCTGCATTTGAATGTCCACACAACACTCCAAGGCTGCTCCACATTTCAACGATGGCTCCCTCAATGCTCTTGTGGAGGGAGTAAGAGGACGAAAGGAGGTCCTCTTTCCCTCCGATGGACGGAGGAAGCCTTCTCAGCATACAAAGGCAGCCTGGCTGCAAATTGCTGAGGGTGCCAGGTCTGTGTGTACACACACCTGGGTGCAGTGCAGAAAAAGGTTCAATGATCTGATGTGATCAGCAAAAGTGAGTATTACACTCACCTTCAGTCAGCTTCCCATCTCTTCTCATCCCCATCACTCTGCATTGGCAACCTACTCCTGCACATCCCAACTGACCCTAACATCCCTTGCACCCTCACCCATCCCTCTCTCTCTATGTACAGAATCACTTCACCATCCTACTATGCACCTCTCACACTCGATCTCACTCTTATGCAATGACAACAACTAACAACGCACAGGAAGGGACCTTGGTATTGGCACCTCACTCCATCTTTGTCTCCCTCTAAACATTTATGTTATCCATTCTTAACACTGACTCCATCAATCTCACTGAAACTCCACTTGTGTCCCTCATTGCAGGAAAAGACAGCCCACAATAAGAGGGAGAGAGGGAGGACAGGAGGAGGCGCACCATCCCTGGCACATATAACCACCGCTGAGGAGGCAGCTCTGGAGATCGTGGGAGGTGCAGAGGAGCTGGAAGTGGGGGACGGAGAGACGGGCAAAGTACAGCAAGCTGGTGACAGAATTGATTTGCAAACCTATCATTTTGTTTTCATGAGTGACTGATAGAGCATCTGATGCTCATAGAAATATAGTTATGATCATCTGCACAATGGGATGTGTCTGCTACCTACATATAACATGACTAACTCATGCCTTTACGCCCCCACAGGACCATCGCGAGCACCCCCTCCCCACTGTTCAGGAAGAAGAGCCGGAGGAAACTGCAGCCTCTGAGGGAACAGTGTCAGCAGAAATGAGCACATCCAGCACCAGTGCAGAGATACATACCTCAGCGGTTAGTTTGCGAGATAGAGGAGTATTGTCACCTGGTGTATCACAGCTCACAAGTGAGCATGAGCAGATGGTGGAGACAGGGACAGCAGTGGAGAGTCCTCCTCAGAGGCCGCAGGGCGCTCCTAGCTCTGCTCAGCTGCATGTAGACGCTGTGCTTTGGGGGCCATCCAGAAAGAGAGCTTCAGGAACAAGTGCAGGAGGCTCTGGGTTTGCATCCATGGTAACTGCAAGTGTGCAGAGAATGGAGGAGTCCATGTCAAACATGAGCAATGCCGTGGTGCATGCAATGGCGAATGTAGGTACCGCCAGGAAAAGGATGCCAACCTCCATGGAGGACATAAATCGCCAGACTCAGGAGAACATGGTAACACTTTTAAATAGATGGTCATCTATGGAGGATAGATGGGCATCTATTGAGGAGCGAAACCAAAGATTCATGGACGTCCCCATTATGAGGACTGTCAGCACAGAAATGGGTCCTCATGGCCTCACTGATGTGCAGCAAGGTGCTCTCCAGCTACTTGCTAGCAGTGAAATGCGAGTGACCCATGAGAGGGATGTTGGTGGTTGACAACAAGGAAGTGGGGGCTCTTCTCCAAGCGCTTACACTCCCATGCCACTACGGAGCCCTCGGTCAGAGCCCCAGATGCCTCACCCAACTGATATAGCTGTCTCTACCCCTGCACATACACAGGAGGAGCAGAGTGTTGCGGAGTCCTCCAAGGCTTCTAAACCCAGGGGACGCCCGCCAAAGGCATCTAAGCAGGTGCAGCAGGGAAGTGAGCAAGCTGCCTCTACATCTGCTGAAGCCACAGGGGAAGCACCTCGTAGAAGCACGCGTAAGAGAAAGCTAAAGCACAAATAGTCACAAGGTTAGTCACTTGGGTGATTTAATAATATACCATTTTACGTTTGTCATGTTTATTTCTAGTGTTTTAAAGTTATGCAATGTGAATGATTCAATGTGTTGACCTATGTATGCTCAGAATTGGAAGTGTCACGTGAAGGTTGAGGGCACCTTTCATCTGCAATATTAGTGGGGAGAGTGATAGGAATGCATAGTTCATTGTTCAGATGCTGTATTGTGTGGAATGAAGGTCCTGCCAACCCTCATGTGCATGTGCCAGCCTCATGTATGTACAGCGTAAAGTTAGGCGAATCTGGCATGGATTAGTCCATCCCTTGCCTGACGGCCAGCAATGAGGTCGCGCACTGGTAGCACTGGGATAGCCGTGACCGCCAGGTGTTCCTCATCTGCAACATCATTCGCCTCTTCCTCGTCCTCCTCCTCCTCCTCCTCTGCGATGTTGTGCAGGGCACAGCAGACCACGATGATTCTGGAGACCCTGGCTGATGCATACTATAGGGCTCCACCAGATCTGTCCGGGCATCGGAAGCGCATTTTGAGCAATCCTATGGTCTGCCCTATGATGATTCTGGTGGAAATGTGGCTCTCATTGTAGCGCTCCTCAGCTTCACTTCATGGCCTCCTCATCGGTGTCATTAGCCACGTCTTTAGGGGATAGCCCTTGTCTCCAAGTAGCCATCCGGAAAGTTGGGTTGGCAGATTGAAGAGCTGAGGCACAGTGGACTGGCACAGGATGTACGAGTCATGGCAGCTGCCAGGGAACTTTGCTTACACATGCATAATGTTCTTTCTGTGGTTACACACCAGCTTCACGTTAAGGGAGTGGAAGCCCTTGCGGTTCACAAATACAGCTGGGTTGTGATGGGGTGCCCTGATGGCCACATGTGTGCAGTCGATGATACCCTGCACCCTTGGGAAGTCTGCCATATTGGCAAACCCAAACGCCCGCGCCGTTACATTTGCTTCATCCGTTGAAAAGTGGATGTAATTGGCCAACTTGCCAAACAGGGCATTGGTAACCTGCGTTATGTATCTGTGTGCGGCTGACTGGGAGATGCCGCTGATGTATGCAGATGATCCCTGGAAGGACCCTGATGCAAAGAAGTTGAAGGCGGTGGTGACTTTGACAGCCACTGGTAAGGCATGTCCACCCGCTCCTCTAGGATGCAGGTCTTGGTGCAGCACTGTGCAAATGTCTGCAACCACCTCTTGCGAAAGCCTCAGCCTCCTTTGGCACTGCTGCTCAGTCATGTTGAGGAAGCTCATCCTCTGCCTGTAAACCCTGTGTTGGGGGTATCTCCTGCGGCACGGTGCAGCCCTGCGCTGATGCCCTCTGCCCTGTGCACCATCAGGTGGCTGAGGAGAAGGTTGACGCTCCTGCTGTTGCTGCTGCTGTTGTGCCTGGTTCTGCTGCTGCCGCGGTTGCTCGTCCTCAGAATCTGGGGACCACGATGAGAGAATATAAATGGTCCCCATTATGCTGCTGAAAATGTCACTTGAGGATGAAATGGTATAAGTGCCCAGTCAAAGTGGAGAACTCCCCAGTTCTGACGAAGGGCCATCGACCTGAAACGTTAATTCTGTTTCTCTCTCCACAGATGCTGCTTGACCTGCTGAGTATTTCCAGCATCCGCAGTGTTTTGCTTTTGCTTAAATGTGACTAGATAGAGTTACAACTCTGTGAAAGCTTGGACAGTTGTCATTTTATGGAACTATCATCATGTGTGATGCATTTATTTCTTTTTCTGTCGTCTAGAATCTCACAATTGAAACAGAACTGGAGGCTGCCAATGGGAAAAAGGTCGAGGCTATCGAAATCTTTGCCTGTGCTCTAATGTTCTTTAAAGATCATGCATTACAGGTGCGTCAGATACAACAGAGAACTTGTATATAATGAGGTTTCCTTTTAAAATGCTATGTTCATCAGACAGTTTTGACGGAAAATTGCAAATCGTGTTTATGTTGAAATTTATGCTGCCGAGTGTTTTACTTTATAAAGCACTGTGACCGGACTGTTCTGTGTCTTGTATTGCAATTGATCACAGCAGTTTTAAATCTTGCTGCTGCAGACCAAAATAATCAGTAGCACTTAAAACTGCTTTGGGCTTTTAAGAAATGTGATACCTCCTGCCAGAAAAATTCTCCCTTTCAAACTTCTGCAGTAATTTTCAGTAATGAAAAGATTTTGGGGCGGCTCTTGGTAATGTAATTCTTGTTAGTAAGAGTGTAGTGCAGATTTCATGGTTCCAGCAGACTCATTGACCGCCACAAAAAGCTATTCCTTTACTCTTTCATCTTCATAATTCTACGTCCTAGTAATCACCCTCCGCACAGTCGCTTGCCAAAGGAAATGGATCCAAAAATAGATGGCAATAACAGTGTTCCGAATTTCTAGAGTTGCTCGTTCGTTAATAAACAGATGCATCCAGTAAAAGGTTATTGGATGCTAATTAGTAAAAGTTCCAACATTCTGTACCTCTTCACAAATGGAAGATTTCTTTTAGATCATACTTGGCGTGTGCAAACTATAAACACAGTTAACTTATGGTGTAACTTAAAACAGCCAGGACGTTGCTGTAAAATTTCAAGCAAAAAAACAGGAAAGCTGTCACTGACATAATTCTATTTTTAGGAGCTGAGTGATCAGGCTGGCTCACAATTTGGGAACCCGGATGTTAGATGGGTCATTACTGTGCCGGCTATATGGAAGCAACCGGCAAAGCAATTCATGAGGCATGCGGCCTACAAGGTAGGTTATAAGCACTGTAAACCACATGGCACAACATCACAGGCGATCTAATTAAGGCAACAAGTAAATGTAACCCAGAAGTAGACTACTTCTCTTGATCCAGCAGTGACTCTAACCCATCGGTAGAATCATTATTATCAGCAGTACCACATGTAAAAAAAGCAGCGTGCTAGGACAACCCCCAGTTTCTGTTTAAGGTACGATTGCTACGCGAGGCTGTATGCGTATCAGAAGGAATATTCTACAGCATTACATAAAATTCACGGTTTAAGTTTACATGTCCATCACAAATTGTATTACAGAAATGAGTACTGTACTATTACACTGTGGACACTGAAATATTGCAAGTCAAAGATTCCATTCGAAGTTGCAGGGTGCATATATGATGACACACACGGGTCAAGCAGTTGCAATACAGTGGTGGCTTCTCCATATACTCCCAGAATTAACAGAAGCTGAAGGTCTTTGTTGTTGGCATGTTTTATAATTGCCCCGCCCCCGATCCTGGCGACCCCCCCCCCCCACCCGCTCCTCCCCCCACCTGCTCCTCTGGTCACTCCCCCCCCCCCCGACCCTAGCGATCTCCCCCCCACACCCCCCGCTCCTCTGGTCACTCCCCGCCCCCGACCCTGGCGATCACCCCCCCACACCCCCCGCTCCTCTGGTCACTCCCCGCCCCCGACCCTGGCGATCTCCCCCCCACACACCCCGCTCCTCTGGTCACTCCCCCCCCCCCCCCCCACCAATCCTGACGATCTCCCCCCCACACCCCCCGCTCCTCTGGTCAATCCCTGCCCCCGACCCTGGCGATCTACCCCCCCCACCCCCCGCTCCTCTGGTCACTCCCCGCCCCCGATCCTGGCGACCCCCCCCACCCGCTCCTCTGGACACTCCCCGGCCCCCACACGATCCCTCCCTCCCTGCCTCCTCTCTCCTTGGTGGAATGACTGTATTTCCAAAGAGATCCACAGAGTGATTAGCTATGTACTGAAACTAATGAAAAACTCATGTATTTCTTGATATTGAGTAATGCTAAAAACAACTTTACCTACACGGCCATCTTGAATATCATGACAAGAAATTGCATTTTGAAAAGAATCTATGCAATGAAGTGGTACTGTCCGTCTCTGAAGCAATTACAGAGCTTTCAATCGTTTTCAGTTGTCATTTGGATAACTTGCTTTCATAGATTTGTATCAATGTAATGATAATTAATCAGTGTGGAGAATTGTTATGCAGTATTGGTTGTTCACTCGCCTCCATTTATAATACAAGATCTATTAAATGAAGACCTATCCTCAGTATCCATAATATACTTACAGGTGTTCACTGTTAATTATAATGGATGTTAGTATAAAGTTCAAAAAATAATTTAAATTAACTGTACAGTACAAAATAATTTATATTGACAATGTTCCAGAGGCAAACTGAAAAATTCTAATTTTTTCCTAAAATGTTATGGTACAATATTAAGGTCAGTTCTACCAATTTTTTGTCCAGTCTTGGAGTAAGTTTTAAAACCAGTAATAAAAATGAGTCAGAATTGACATCTTTTTTAATATTGTTACAAAACTCAAATGAACAGAAGTAGTGATTTTTTTGGAAAAGTAATTTTAAAATAATGTTACTGTTTGACATTGCATCCAAGTTTTCATTTAAAGCACATTCTCCATTCTCCAAAGCACATTCTAAAGGGTATATTTTGCCTGGTAAAACTGCTATCATATCAGTAAAAATGGCTGTGATTTATAAACCTTTTTTTAAAACTGTAAAAGTATTACTTTGGCTGGAATTTTCTGGGGTGGTAGCGGGCGCGATCGGTGGCGGGTCGGGTGGGAAAGTTGTTATTTTTGGGAGCAGGTCAGGAACCCGCTGTCAACCTGCACCCATGCGCCTTTCCCCCTGGCGTGTCTATCACCGTGGAGCCAACCCAACCGGCAGCGGCAGGCGACCCAATTGAGATGATTAACAGCTAGTTGTCAGACCCTTAACAGGTTTTTTTCACTTACTTTTTAAATTTAACTGGATGGCCACGGGATTCACACAGCTCGGGAAGCATGTCTGTCAACCTGAGGCGGGAGTTCAGTGGCCATTGCTCCAGCTGATTCCTTGACAGCATCAAATGTACAGTAAAAGCTCCCTCCTGACAGATGGTCACTTTCCTCAGTCCATTTCCAGCACGGATTCTGCAGGCTGCAAGTGTTTCCAGCAAAGTCTCCATCCAGTGTCAACTCATTGGAAGAACTCTCTCACCATTGACAGACCTGCCATATCTTCCATCAATTTGCGTGTTATTTATACTGTCTCACCTTGGTCCAAAGATTCTGACCATGATCAGCCCCAACACCAGCAACACCAGGCACACCAGCAGCACCAACAACAACACTAACCTTCTCCGCAATCACCTGATGCCGCATAGGACACAGGGCATCAGGACATAGAAACATAGAAGATAGGAGCAGGAGTAGGCCATTCGGCCCCTCGAGCCTGCTCCGCCATTCAATGCGATCATGGCTGATCATCCAAATTCAGTACCCGGTCCCTGCTTTCTCCCCATACCCCTTGATCCCTTTAGCCTTGAGAAATATATCCAACTCCTTCTTGAATATATTTAATGAATATTGCTACCCGGGAGGCCAGGGATGGCCTCACCATGGCCAGATTTAGTTAACTTTATGCTGTACACCCATATGGCTGCCACATGATGCACCAGGTTGGCACCACCCCACACCAACACCTTAAAGCATCTCTACAATATCCAAGCCATTCCTTTCACACACATCACCATTGGGGGAGGTACCGTTATGTCTCACCATTCACTAAGCCACTTCCAAAGGTGCACACAAATCTGTCCAAGACCGGAAAGTGTTGAAAATAAAGATTTTTATGTTTGACACCGCATTAACAGAAACTTTACATAAACATTGGATAAAAACACCCAAGTGGCTACCCTTGTATGTTGTTAGTTGGTATGATTGCACTAGGATGAGGGTGAGTGTGAGGGGTGGCTAGTGAGATGGGGAAGTGATAATGTAAATAGAGAGGGTGGGTGGAGGTGCAAGGTAAGTTGGTGTGGGTAAGGATGTGCAGGAGTAGGGTAGGGAAGGCAGAGTGATGGGGATGCAATGAAAGGCACAGTAGGATGAAGTTGAGTGTGGCTTTGTACTAACATTTCCTGATCTAATTAGATAATTGAAATGTTTGCGGCACTGCACCCAGGTCCTCCTGACCACATCCCTGCTTGTGATCTCCTCTGCAATCTGCAACCAGGCTGTGTTGGTCTCCTGGGAGGACTCTTCCACCCATCGGAAGAGAAAATGACCTCCCTGCATGCTCTGACTCGCGCCAGAAGCATATGGAGGGAGTCATCGGAGAACCTGGGTGCAGCCCTCTGCCTCTGAGCAGCCATTGTCAGTGTTTGCAGCACTCCAATGCTGTAGTGCACTGACAGCACTATGTTAGATTAAATGTCAAATCTAATGTGGTCATGGTCCCTTTAAAGATCCCGGCTGAGAACGCGTCATGAATGACGTCACCAGACTTGCTCTGGGCTGGGTAACGCGTTGGGCGGGCTTAATAGGCCCCGTTAAGGTAAGTTCGTTTTCAGCAGTGGGATGGAGCCAGCAGCGTGGTCGCGACCCACCATGGTCACTGCCCGCATCGACCTGCCCAGGTAGGCAAAATTCCGGTCTTTGTCTCTGACCAAAGCAACTGTAGTACTGAAAATAGCATTGTGCTTCAGTGATTTCATTACACTATCAAGCTACAGTGTAAATAATAATGGAGAGCAAAGCTCGTGGTCAAGCACATTCCCAGGTGCTGGTCATGAAGATCTCCTAACAAGTTAGACCTGAACCTATTTGGGATAACCACACTTGCTCCCCACATGATACAATCTTTATCCACTGACAATTCATTCCTACGAACGAAGTATGGATGGATACCTTCCTCTGATACCTGGTTTGGCCATCCATTTGCTGTGTAATCATACACCTTTGACATAATTGGGTCACGTTTGGTTGCCCTACCAATCTCTTCAACTGTGACTGGCAGCTCATCAATGTATGAGAAATAGAACACTTCTTCCTTCTTGGGTGTAACTTGTGATAGGGATGGCAACCTGGACATAGCATCAGCATTACTGTTATCAGCTGATCATCTGTACTCAATATATACGCTGACAAAATCAAAGCCCATCTCTGCATTCGGGCTGCAGCTAAGGTTGAAACTGAGGATTGCTGTCAGAGGCTTATGGTAAATAACTAAGGTAAACTAACGACCAAACAAGTATTTGTGAAACTTCTTGACCCCAAAAATCAATGACAAAGCTTCCCTTTCGATCTGCACATAATTCCGCTCACTGGCACTGAGAGTGCATGAAGCAAAAGCAATTGGTCTCTCCTCCCCACTATCTAGTACATGAGAGATCACTGCCCTAACTCCGTATCACATGCTAGCTTGATCTCCTCAGATGCATCATAGTGAACTAACATGGTACTCTCTACTAACTGGTTTTTACACTCTTTGAATGCTGTGTCGCATGCTTTTGCCCACTTCCAAGGGACCTGTTTTCTAAACAGCTCATTCAGTGGATATAACAAAGTAGCCAAGTTTGGGAGGAACTTTCTGTAATAATTCAAAAGAGCCAAAAATGATTGAAGTTCAGAGACATTCTTGGCAGTGGTTGCATTTCTGATTGCAACCATCTTTTTCTTGGTTGGATGTAAACCATATCTGTCTACTCTGTGCTCTAAGTACTCCACTGAGTTTTGAAACAACTCACACTTGTGAGCTGTCACTCGTACTCTGTGCTTCTCTAGCCATTTGAGCACTTCATTCAACACCTCATCATGGATTTGCCTGTTTGGTGCTGAAATGAGTATATAGAAACATCCAAATAACACATTACCCCTTCAATCCCTTGCAAAATTTGGTTCATCACCCCCTGGAATATGTCGGGGACAGAAGACACTCCAAATAGTAGCCTATTGAACTGATATAGGCCTCGGTGAGTATTTATAGTCAAGCATGACTTGGACTCTTCATCTAACTCAAGTTGTAGGTAGGCGTTTGTTAGACTACTTCAAAAAGATCTGGCCACCTGTCAGAGTTGTGAACAAATCTTCCACATTTGGCAATGTATTGGGTAGATTACACTCTAGAACCTGGTTTACGGTTATCTTATAATCACCACACAACCTTACCTTACCATCTGACTTAGGTACAACAACAATGGGTGTAGCCCAATTACTCAGATCTACCTTAGAGATAACGTTCTCAGTTTCTAGTCTTTTGAGTTCTTGCTCAACTTTCTCCTCGAGTGTGCATGGTATGGGATGTGGCTTGCAGTAAACTGGTCTTGCGTCTTTCTGCACTTTGACACTCACCTTGAAGTCTTGGATCGGACTGCCCGTTTCACTGAACACCTTCGGATACTGCTCGATGACATCATCTTTCGATGCAAATTTTGCTTCCACATGAAAAATCTCCTTCCAATCTAGCTTCAGTGATTCCAACCAATTTCTACCTATCAAGGCAGGCTTGTCTCCTGCCACTACTATGAGAGGCAAGCCCTGACACTGATCCTTGTATTTCACTGATATGGCGACACTTCCTACTGGAGGGATTTTCTCTCCTGAGTAGCGTCGCAGCTCGACCTTCGATTTCTCTAGTCGATAATCACGCAACTTGCCGCGATATAGTGATTCCGGTACTACGCTCACGGATGCACCAGTGTCGATTTCCTTGGATATCCTGGTTCCTGCAACATCTACTTGGATGACGATACCTCGCGAATCGCTGTTAGATACCTTCGTGCTCTTGATGACATGAATCTCCAGAAACTCCTCGTCCCGCTGCTTCTCTTCAATGGTACGTAGTGTTTGGTGATTTCTACTTCTAGCATTGCCAGTCGGTTTACTCTTCTGTCGGCACACCTTCACAAGATGCCCAGTTTTCTTGCAGTAGAACCACTCTGCCTTCAGCTATGGACAACTTTGAGCGATGTGTTGTCCCAGGCACCGATAGCAAGGCATCAATGCACTGTTACCTTGGCCAGTTGCTGAGGTCTTGGGGCCCAACTGCCTTTTACTTTTAGTCTGCAGCTGATTCGCCCCGGTTGTCTGACGATTGGAAATGGCGCAGAACTCTCGGGAGTATCGGTCGGCCATATCCTTCGACATAGCTGTCTGACAAGCTAAGTCAAAAGTCAAGTTAGGGGTTGTCAACAATTTACTTCTTTCAACCCACAAACAAAGCGGTCACGCAAAGCTTGGCCCTGAAAGTTTCCGAAATGACAGTGAATGGATAGCTTTTTTAAAGTTACAATACCCTCATCTTTTAATTGATCACGTGCTTCAAAACGATAACTTTCAGCAATTTCCAGAGGCTCAGGAAGTTGTACTGCTCTAACTTGGTTAGGATCTCCTTCAGCAGCATGTCCTTCGACTTGGCGGGAACAAGCACATTTTTCAGGGTTTCATACACCTCAGGGCCTGCTGCAGTCAAGAAAATAGCCTGTTTCAGTTCTAAAACCGCCCAGTTACGGTTTACATCATTGGGGACTTCGACAATACTATTTGCTGTGAAAAACATTTCTAGCCGCTCCACATACGCTCCGAAGGTTTCTCGGTCATGATGGAAATCACCCAAACGCCCTATTATTCCCATAGGCGCGGCCATCTAGACTCTGGCAACGTTGACAGTTCAGCCACGTGTGCTCGAAATTTACCTCGAATTTTTAAGTTTTTCTGCAAAACGAAGAACCTCTAACAGTCCCTCCGTTGGTTGGCAGGATTATCCTCCAACAAAAATTTCAGCTAGAGAATCCGCAATCGCATCCTCATCGCCAATTCTGTGATATCTTGAGACACAGCATATATGTACAACAGCACAACAGCTAAGAACTGTACTGCACATGGCTTTATTATTCTATACATCAGTAGTCCACCAGGTGGCTCTATTACAATTGGCTGTACCATTGTGGATATCCACAGCCCAAACCACATCAGCTTTCAGGTTATATGAGGATGAAGGACAGAATAGCGTGAGAAGATGGGAAGCAAAAATTAATCCTAACAATTCTCAAATCTTAAATCAGACTAATCCTTGAATATATGTAACATGGAATGAACTGGCAAGGAAGGTAATTTGTTTAACCATGAGAAGGTAATGAGTTATGTGTAGACTAAATTTCAATAGAATGGACAGCATTCTGAACAACTTCTGGAGGGTTCATTTTTCTCAAGCCATTTATGTGACAGATAGAAAATTGATCGGAATAATTTAGTAAAATATATCAACAGGGGCTCGATACAAAAATAGTTTAATAACTAACATCGGAACGTAAAAATGTATAGAAACATAGAAGATAGGAGCAGGAGTAGGCCATTCGGCCCCTCGAGCCTGCTCCGCCATTCAATGCGATCATGGCTGATCATCCAAATTCAGTACCCGGTCCCTGCTTTCTCCCCATACCCCTTGATCCCTTTAACCTTGAGAAATATATCCAACTCCGCCACTCAACGAGATCATGGCTGACCAACCAAACCCAGCACCCTGTCCCTGCCTTCCCCCCACACCCCCGATCCCGCCAGCCCCAAGAAACACATCGAACTCCCTCCCGAACACACCCAATGAACTGGCCTCCACCGCCCCCCGCGGCAGAGAACTCCACAGGCCCACCACTCCCCGGGCGAAGAAACTCCCCCCCCCATCCCAGTCCCAAATGGCCCACCCCCCATCCCCAGACCACCACGACCCCTAGTTCTGGACTCCCCGGCCATCAGGAACACCCCCCCCCACCGCATCTAGTCCGTCCAGGCCCGACAGAACTCCATAGGTTTCGATGAGATCCCCTCCCAACCCTCCAAACTCCAGTGAGTATAAGCCCAATCGACACAATCTCTCCTCATACGTCATTCCTGCCATCCCAGACCAGAAAGGACCATCGTGGTCCATCTGGCTGGTCCCAGTGTCTGGGAAATACATCCCAGGCTACCCCTTACATCTTAATCAAACTTTTCACCAGGTACTTATCCAAGTCTCTCTTCAGGAATTTGCTGATACATTGAGCCCCCCCCCCCATTGCCCTCCTAGGCAGTTCATTTCATGTTACACATATTCAGAACTTAGCTTGATTAAAGTTTCTTCTGATATTTTTGGCTGCTCTGATTTAAAATGCTGTTGTGGTGTTAAAAAAAAATCAGCTTCCTTAGACTAGTTCTAAACCAGCGATGGAGTAAATTGATTTTAAGGGGCCGACAATGAATATCTGCTTCAAACCTATACTTGTTTTCTGTCCTGCTGTACAACACAGCACATACATTGGATTGCAATCTGATATTAAGTGGCACATCTGCAGGTTTCTAGAGGAAGGGGCAAAGTAAATACTAGAGAGATCGAATTCAGTTTAAATCAATTTAATCCAAATTGAATCTGATCCCCAATATAAATGGGTATCAGCAAAATGTCGCATCAACTCCAAGTTTGGCAAATTGGAGCCATAATGTCAATTTCGGCTCTAAGTGATATCCACATTAGATCCAAGAGCATAACAGTGGATTAAAAAATGTCATGAGAGACACTTAAATGCAAATCTAGAAATCAGGCACTTGTTCACTTCTGAGTATCCAATCTATATTATTGCAAGGTAGCGCATCAGAATAGGAAATTGGAAAGATAGGTACACAATGAATGGGTTTCTTTAGCAAATGTGGGAAGATAGAAGGATTTGGATCTGATTAATGACCACTCGGTGAAAGTATCTAATCAACATGAAGTTGTAATCAACTGAGCTAATTAAGTACCATAATATATATTAATATATTTCAAGGGCTTTTGATGTTAAGTCAAAACATCTAAAGATACAGAAATTGTTTCTTTCAATACTGAACCCAAAATCTGTACTAATAACACATTTTGAAATTAATGGAGTTTCAACAAGTCATTTCACTTAATTCATCAAAGAAAATATTCCAACACACAAGAAAATCTCTCCAAGGGGTGAGTAATTGGATTTAAAATGGCTGCTTCTGGCAGTTAGTAAAAGTAGGATTCTCTGTTCCTCCCCCCAAACTTTATTTCAAAAAATACTTTTTGAGAATGTTCTGCCCAGTATTTTATTGGTGGGTTTTGATTTAAACCATGATCTGTGTGTAAATCTTCAGATAATTGTGACTGATTTTGACTTCAGTTTGTTGCTGAAGTGCAGCTAGTATTTTGAACTTTCATTTACTATTGCAAAGTTCAAGTAGCAAAGCTTACTTATGAGACAGAAATGATCTGAATGGTAACATTACCATGAAAGTTCGAGAATCACTTCTACACCTCAGTATTAGGTTACTCTCTATATAGCTGGCTAGAGAGATAGGAACAACTGAGAGAGATTTATAGATGTACTGTAATACCATTATAGGTTTAATCCTGTCCCGGTGGAATCCTTACATGTTTTGAGTTCATTTGACATTGTAACCAAGATTACCTTATCAATGTGTTACAGGCCTCTTATTTAGCCATTTTGGCAAACCCTTTACATTAGTTTACAAACCCACAACACAGTGATGCAAGTTGTCCTGAAGCACGTCATCAAGTCATTTGTGTATATGTCACTGTGGTTCTTGTCCCTCTTCAAACAAAAAGATTTGCCTAACACTTTGTAAAGACAGTGGGGGAGAAATTCGGTGGGCTGCGCCACCAGTTAGCGCCTAAAGAGGGCACTCAGTGGCTTTAGCGCCACTGGCCACGCCTCCCGCGATATTTAGCTGGGGCGCTAATGGCAGCGTTAGCCTGTTGCGCTGCGCCGCCACCGATGATGTCATCGGTGTGCGCAGTGCCTTGCTACCGCCCCGATCGCGATATTTGGCAGCGACCGCCTCTGTAGTGCCGCTTGCTAATCACGCCCGGTTCACGGGGCCTACCTGTGGCGGCAGTGGCGCAAATTAAGGTGGCGGTGCGGGGCGGCCGTTTTTTCGGCGGCCGCCTGCCAGCACCTCCGTCCCCGGCCTCCTGTTCTCCCCCCGCGGCATTGCCGGCTGTTTTCCGAGAGCCCGGCACTTCTCCTCAGTGCCGGGCTCTTTTGCCGGCACTCGCGATCGCTCATCGCGCTGGTACAGGCCCCTCCCCCTTAAGAATGGGAGGAAGGCCTGCAGTACCGCAGCACGCCGTGCCGCAGTGTGTGGCGCTGCGGCACGTTGCGCTGCGATATTCAGTTTCAGCGCCCTAAGAGGGACGCGGAGCGCCTCGAGCCTCGCCCCGTGTCCCTCTTGGGGCGCTCAAGCTGAATTTCTGACAATCGCTGCTGCTCCGATCGCAGCGCAAAACCTGGCGCCCAGGCGAGCTTGGCGCCCCGTTTGCGGCTCCACCCAATTTCTCTCCTTATTTGTATATTTATATATATCTGTATGATATCTCCAAATGAATCACTTTATGGATATGGTTTGTGTGCAGTTAATTTGTACAGGGACAATATTGTTGGTCATTTTAGGAAATCTTTCAACAAAGACAAAATAAGCGTAGGAATGGTAGGATGGTGGAGTATGAGATAGATACTGAGGACTCAGCTTTGACTTGCAGCCTCGATTTATACTTGAACTTGAGTATCTTCACTGGACAAGTTTTGCTGGTTTTAACTACGTCACCAAATAAGGGAAAAGTCACTAGGATGACCTTTCCCAACTTTACAAAGAGTTGCATGAATATCTATGTAGGAGGAGATTGAGGGCTGTAAGGATAAGTGCAAATAGAAATGATTGCATGTTGTGCAGAACATAATAGTCACTGTGCTGCTGGTACCATGCAAATGTCACAGCATGGAAGGCAGCTGATCAAGAGTGAGTAATGCAAGGGTGTAAGATTAGATGGGTATTCTGGAGTTTTACCTGATTTGTCTTTGAGAGAAGACAAAAAGAAACTTTGCAGACCCTTTTCTCCGGAGATAGGTTAGACAGAGCAGATTATACACAATCTGAGGAACGGATGGGCTTTTCTTAATTCCTGCTTTCTTAGATACTTAAATCAACATCTGCTTAAACCACAAATCGTGCCTCCCGTTGTTCAATGTGGAATGGTGGTTGGGAGAAATCTAGTATGTAGCCTATACTTATCTAGTTATGAAGACAGAAAATAGCAAGCATGAGGACAGGGAATGTATGAGATCGATTTTAAAAGTTCACGCAACAATGCACCTACACATCCTGCAGATCATGAAATTTTCAAGAATGCATGTGATGTTGCTGTAGCAATTTCACCTGGATTTAGGAATAGAGGAAAATATACTCAAGTCCGAAGGTGATGCTAAGCTAGGAGATATAGGAGTAAGTTTTAATCTTTGCCATACGGGCGGCAATCTAGCAGAGTGGAGCACCTGCCGTTATAGAACCTGCCCAATTGTCATTCTGTTGATTTCAATGAAATGGAAATCAGTTGGGTTCTAGAACAGGTGGGCAATTCGTTCTCCCAGATTAATGCCCATATGGTGAAGACAAACGTTTTTCCTACAGTGAATTATGAAGCAAAGTGGAAAATTGTAAAAGGACTCTGATGAAAGCAAGTGTTGCAGCTGCAGTTTAATATAACAAAGTGTGAGGTGGTTGTATGGATGTAAGAATGGCAGAAGAGAGAATAATCTAAATAGGGAACCATGACAGGGGACAGGGCAGATGAAGAAAAGGATTTAGGGGTCCTAATACAGAAGTCATTAAAAGTTGGCTCGCAGGTGCCAAAAGTGACAAATAGGAGCTCAACTTCAGCACAGGAGATATGGAATATCAAAGCAATGAAGCATGACTGCAGTTATGCAGACTGCAATTGGTCAGACCTCATTTGGAATATTGGGTTTAGTTTTGGGAATGCACTGTAGGAAGGATACATTATACACCATAGAAAGCCCAGCACTAACTCACCAGGATGCTAACTAGGATGAAGGGACTATGCTATAATGAGAGACTGGATAATATTCCTTTGACGTGAGGAAGTTAAGGGGCGATCTGATTAAGGTGCTTAAAATAATGAAGGAAATTGACAGGGTAGGCAATGAACAACTCTCCCCTACAGTAAGAGAATCCAGAATAAAAGGACTTAATCTCAAAAGTCAAGGTAAACCAGTTAAAACCAAAGGATAAACCAGGAGAAAGCGCTGCACACAAACGATTATGAGAATGTAGAGCACACTGCTCCAGAAGGCCACAGATGCAAAATCAATTAAGGTATTTAAAAGTGAGATTAAAAGTGAGATAGATACTTCGGAAGTAAGGGTATTAAGAGAAATGAAGGGTGATTTATAATCCAGTGCACCTGGCAAGGAACAGCACTCACAGGGAGCCCATCTCGGAAAAACATGCATGCCAGATTGTGTAATCACCATTAGGGAATTGGGGTTAAGAAGGCAGAACTGCCACGGCTAATAACATAGCAGAGCAGGCTCGATGGGCCGAATGGTCTCCCCTTGTTCCTGGGTTCCTCTTCCATAGGACTAATTTTTCTCTTTCATTCACTTCCACAGGCAGGCCTGGCGTCTCCAGATTGTCCAGAGCAGCTGATAATTGCACTTGAGCCTGAAGCTGCCTCCATCTACTGCCGGAAGCTCCGTCTACATCAGATGATTGACCTCAGTGCCAAGGAGGCTGTCAATGGTTATAGCCCCACTGAAACACTTGCATCTGGAATAACACATGGTATCTTTGCCTGTTTCGTTACTTTGAGTCATCAAATACCAAAGTATTCCTTAATAGGAATGATGCAATATCACTCTCGATGGTATATAGCATTCTCCTTACACCCAACATTAGCAAAATAGATTTTTCCTTTCTTTTAAAACCACTCTTAAAGCCAACCTAAGATTACAGCTGCAGCCATGAAAAAATGTTGAATCTTCTTTCCATGTTAAACTCACTCTGGAATGCTGTATTTTCTTAAAACATCCACGAAGCAATACTCAAGAATAGCACCATTTCATTGGCTTAGCCTGTGGAATTTCCTGAACATTGCTCTAATGAAAATTATTACTCTGGATATTGGACTTTATTAAAATGTTAGCGACATTTCCCCAAGTTCTAAGCGATCCTTTAGCAATTTCTTTTGGAAGCAGCCAATGACTTTCACAGGTAAAGATGTTAAATGATTTACATACCTGGGATGACAGGAATGATGTATGAGGAGAGATTGGGACGATTGGGCTTGTACTCGCTGGAGTTTAGAAGAATGAGAGGGGATCTCATTGAAACTTATAAAATTCTGACAGGACTGGACAGACTAGATGCAGGAAGGATGTTCCCGATGGTCGGGGAGTCCAGAACCAGAGGTCACAGTCTAAGGATAAGGGGTAGGCCATTTAGGACAGAAATGAGGAGGAATTTCTTCACCCAGAGAGTGGTGAACCTGTGGAATTCTCTACCACAGAAGGCAGTAGAGGCCAATACATTAAATATATTCAAGAAGGAGTTAAGGCTAAAGGGATCAAGGGGTATGGGGAGAAAGCAGGGACCAGGTACTGAATTTGGATGATCAGCCATGATCGCATTGAATGGCAGAGCAGGCTCGAGGGGCCGAATGGCCTACTCCTGCTCCTATCTTCTATGTTTCTATGTTTCTATAGTGAAGATGACATGTTTCCATTAAATTGACTTCAGATGCCTTGCAAGTTTTGGCAAAAGTAGTGAATATAATAATTTATCATGCCAAAAAAATAGTGTTTCTTTTAAAATGCAGGTGGTAGCAGGATTAACTCATTCTATTGAGTACCATTTTAAAAGTTATGAATAAAAGCATTCTTAGTAATCAATCAGCAACTAAAAGTCACCATTGAGTCTAGATTTGAATTCTTTTCCTGATATTTAAAAGTTTGTTTGTGTATAACATTTCACCAGTGTAGTATAAATCTGTCATGCAGATTGTATCAATTGGTATTTAAAACAAACTGGATTGGATCTGGTGATAAATTATTGATGCAATCAAAGCTTCCTCTCTATCTGATGTGAGTGCGGTGGAAGAGGAAGGCTCTATTCCAAGGCAATAGCCTAAATTGTAACGTTCCACAAATTAAAACTCTCTCATAATGTAATGTTGCAGAAATGAAAATCTCTCAAATTCCCTCAGCCAGTTCTGAATTAACTGATCCCATCTGAGATGATGGTTTAGGTACAACAATTAACCTCAGCACTCCTGGGCTTCTGAAGGAAAAATCAGTTCATATTCCACTAGCTATTGCTGGAATGCATGTGTGTGTGTCTGTGTGTGTGTCTGTGTGTGTGTCTGTGTGTGTGTGCATGTGTGTGTGTGTCTGTGTGTGTCTGTGTGTGTGTCTGTGTGTGTGTGCATGTGTGTGTGTGTCTGTGTGTGCATGTGTGTGTCTGTGTGTGCATGTGTGTGTCTCTGCATGTGTGCATCTGTGTGTGTATCTGTGTGTGTGTGTCTGTGTGTGCGTGTGTGTCTGTGTGTGCATGTGTGTGTCTGTGTGTGCATGTGTCTGTGTGTGTGTGTGTTTGTGTGTGTGTGTGTCTGTGTGCATGTGTGTGTGTCTGTGTGCGTGTGTCTGTGTGTGCATGTGTGTGTCTGTGTGTGTGTGTGTGTCTGTGTGTGTGTCTGTGTGTGTGTGTCTGTGTGCGTGTGTCTGTGTGCATGTGTCTGTGTGTGCGTGTGTCTGTGTGTGTCTGTGTGTCTGTGTGTGCATGTGTCTGTGTGTATGTCTGTGTGCATGTGTGTGTGTGTCTGTATGTGTGTGTATGTGTGTCTGTGTTTGTGTGTCTGCATGTGTCTGTGCATGTGTCTGTGTGTGTCTGTGCGTGTATGTGGCTGTGTGTGTGTGTCTGTGTGTGTTTATGTATGTGTGTCTGTTCATGTGTCTGTGAGTGTCTGTGCTTGTGTTTCTGTGCGTGTGTCTGTGTGTGCGTGTGTCTGTGCATGTGTGTCTGAGTCTGTGTGTGTGTGTGCGTGTGTGGACATTGAGTGAGGTCAGGATCATGCTTGACTTTGGTGTCTCCCACAGTTGAATAGCTTGCTGACATTCACTATCTGGGCTCACAGATGAAGAATACCCACTTGGGTGAGGTATTGAAGTGAAGTAAATGCCAATGGAATTGGACCCCATTGTTAGTTCAGGAGAACGGGGAAAAAAATATTTTTAAATTCATCAATCCAAAAAGTTATATATAAACTGCGACAATTCCAGTTAACTGTGATCAAATCAGCATCATTACAATAGGTAACCTCTTAAAGTTTAATGTCAAACAACAAAGTTTAATGTTTAAATATTTAATCACATGGAGACAATTTTACAAGCCTGCACTGGCAGCAGACAGTCTCACCAACCGACTGCGCATACTGGAAATTCTGGTTTTCTGACCACTAGTGTGAAGATCGTGGCACAGTGTGCACCTGAACAATGTTCCCTTTAAGCTGTGCGGCCGTGCAGTGCTCTGAAGATCCCGCAGCCGGTGAGCCGGCTTGTAAACAGAAAAACTGCGCATGCGCGGGATTTTCAATGGCCCGTGCAGCCCATTAAAGGGGCCGCCCAGGGCAAAAAAAAATTATAGGGAACATTGCACCTGAATATCTGAAATACATTGACCGCCAGCGAGGTAGTTACTGTGGCAGTACAGGCTCATCAAATCAGCCCGTATCCCAGCGATGGGGCACTATTCATTTTAGCTGCAGTACTGGGAATATTCAAATGACGTTTCAATTCTTTTATGTGATTTTGTACATTAAGTATTTAATTTATTTTACAAAAGCAAAATATTGCAGATGCTGGAAATCTGAAGTAAAAGCAGAACATGCTAGAAACACTCAGCAGGTGGAGAGAGAAACAGAGTTAACGTTTCAGGTTGATGACCTTTCATCATCGACCTGAAATGTTGGGCTGGATTTTGCCGGGTCCCCCTCGCACAGTGCGGGGGGACCCGGGAGATGGCCCGATAGGTCGGGTTTCCCGGCACATTGTGGCGTTTTTAACTCCGCAGTGTGCGTGTGAAGTGAAGGACGGGGTCCCCGCCTGGAAATCAGCCTGATTGACAGGCTGGCGTCCATTCGTGCAGGGAGTGTGGAGAAGGAGGCCACAGCAGCAGCTAAGTGCTGGGCCCAGGATGGTGGTGGTGGGGGGGGTCCGATTCCTGGGTGGGGGGTCCGATCGAAGTCGCAATCCCTGGGGGGTGGCTCCGATCCCCGACCCTGGGGCCGAATCGTGATCCCGGGGCCAGGTGGGTGGGCGGGGGGGTGTTCCAGGCCTGGGGGGGGGGATCCGATCCTGGGGGGGGTGCTCGAACCCCAACCCTGGGGGATGCGGGCTGATGGTGGGGGAGCTCGGGGGGGCTGGGTGGAAGCACTCCTGCTCCTCCCAGCCCACAAGGATTGCTCCCCGAGGCTGAAGCCACCTCATTGCAGCCACTGGGAGTCCCCGAGCCCCGGATCCCGGGATCCCCGACCGTCTACAGTAAAACCTGCACAGCAGATTACAGTCGAGGCTTCAGGCCATATTATCATATGTAAATTGCCAAGCCGCCTCCTGGCAGCGGGTTGGCAGCCTGCCCCCCCCCCCCCCCACACCATCCCGCCTGAGTGAAAGGTGAAAGTGGGCAGGTTGGAGGTGGGCTGGGGGTTGAGGGTTGACATAAATCATGCCATTCAAGTAGAAATGACGTATGAAATATACTGGGTGGCCTGCTGGTGGCACTGTCCAGGTTCGGGCACGGGCCCAGCTTGCTCAGGGACATTTTGTAAACAGGAACTAGTGAAGGATAACTAGACCTCCATGTTGTGAAACAGTCGATTAAAGCCTTGTTTAATACTCTGACCAAGTGCCTAGTAGTTTTCTTACATCAGGGTTCACATTTGCACAACTTTCACTTCCCTCCCCCCGACACCTTCAACCCACCCGCTCTTACTTCAGAAAATTCCGGCCATTAACTCTATTTCTCTCTCCACAGATACTGCCTGACCTGCTGAGTGCTTCTGGCATTTTCTGTTTTTATTATAAGTATTTAATTTTCATTGGCTTAATTGAGTATGGAAGTGTAAAATAAAGTGATTTGGGCACCTTTACTTAACAGGTATGGTTTTCCCCCTTAGGAAATGATCCTTGGAAGGGATCTGGAATTAGTGCCTGGCACACAATCTTCTTCGCTGCATTGCTGACCCCTTTGCTAATTCCTCGTTGGCATGTACTCTGCCATGGCTTTGCCATCCTAATTATTGAGATACCTCCAGGGGGCTTTTTTCAGATGCGTGTCATGAGCATTATTTCTTAAAGGCAAAACCACACCTGTCAAGTAACGACACCCAAACCACTTTGTCCTATACTTTTATGCTTAATTCCTCAAATACCTTCTATTACCATTCATGCTGGGCTCCTGCCAAAGTCAAGTGCAGGGCATTTATTTCCTTTATTGCGAATGTATGAATGTTGGCAACTGGAGTTAATATGGCACTGCCCCTTGGTGCTTATCCTTTGTTTCAGAGGTCTGACATCTAATCTATCATTACTAATTAATTAAGAGCAAGTCTGTTGCGTGCCAACAGGGTTTCACTGACATCTGTCCACGATACTGGTGGCCCTAGACCTCCCTGGGCTGTGCATTGTGATGGCCCTTTATGTGAGTTAACTACATCTGAGGCTGTGGTGGCTGACTGGTGTTACTTGCTTAAGCTACCTCTTCCCATGCCTGTTGCAGCAGGACCTTCTGAGGAAATAGCTCACAGCCCCTTTAAGCAGGTGCCTTCTCTACCAAGTCCTTGCAGACAGGTTTGCAGTTCTTGGTGAATTAAAATGGCTTTTCTCAGTCAGTAACACCCATATTTACAGCAGGTTGGTGAGTGATCGGCTCGCCTTGTCTTCCCAATGCTCGTTCAATTGCTGAACTCTTTATAATTGCAGCTCACTGCTGCTTTAGGGGATCCGGTGCTGCTCTCTGTTCAATAGCTGACCCACTCTGCAGGAAAGACATCCCAAATTTTAGTCCATAGACTGAAAATAAGAAAATCATGGGTAAAGCAACATGGGAGACCTACCCAAAAACTTTTAATAATCCACATTTAATGCAGGAATTTTCAGACTATGGTGTTTTATTTTTTGAACTTCTGAGGATATTATTTCTGAATTATTGTTACCTCAGGCACTGCTGAACAGCAAGAAGTATGAAAAGTCCAATGAAAGTGTGGCATGTTGGCTATGGTGAAAATTGACTTTGCAGCAGATGTTGTTAGGCAGTGAGATTTTTTAACGTGCATTTTAAAATATATATTTGGTTGAAGTTCAATTTTAAATGGAATGTCATCTTGTTATTGATTATTGCACATTTGTCTGTTTACAAATCTGGCAAGGTGTCCTGTGAGATATTTTCCTCTTTAATGCTTAATAACTCTTTCAGACATTAAAGAAGCATTAATACAATAGCAAAATACTGCGGATGCTGGAAATCTGAAACAACAACAGAAAATGCTGGAAACTCTCAGCAGGTCAGGCCGCATCGTGGAGAGAGAAACCGAGCTTATGTTTCAGAACGAAGGATTATCGACCTGAAACGTTAACTCTGTTTCTCTCTCTACAATGCTGTCTGACCTGCTGAGCGTTTCCAGCATTTTCTGTTGTTATTAAAGAAGCATTGTCTTCATGAAAAAGTGTTTAACAGAACAATTTCCATGTGGGACAACCCAAAATAGTCAACTATGATTTTCAGCGCAATGAGGTTACATGCAAGTGGCAAGCAAGTCTTTGATGCGATTTATGCCATTACATTGTGTGTTTAACAACAAATGAGAAAACAGGGACAAAAATCCCTGGCTGTTCCATTGGTTGCTTCCCATTGGAATGGTTGGAAAATGGGTAGGGACCAAATAAGGCGGGTCCTGGCTTTATGATGCGGTTTCCGTGATGGTCTTGAGGATGCAGAGCCCCAAACATGGCAGCCAACATAAAGGGTTGAGGGAGCCATGGCTAGGGACATGTACTCCCAGGAGTGGAAGTTCCTGTATCCCTCAGTGCGATCCAGAATATGGTTGGTGGAGGTACATCTGGTCAGAGCAGATGTACCTCCCCAACAACCAGCAATTGTGTGGTGAACCTAGGGGTTCAGGCCAGGATTGTAGCCTCGACCCCCGCAGTTTTAGGAGGCTAATTTGTTTTGAATTTTTACAGTACCTTTTGTGACATGGGCACCTACCAATGGCAGGCTACATAAGGAACCTCCCCCTGACCCTGAGAAGTCCACTGAGGGCTGACACGAACCTGACATAGTTTCCGGCATTGCTGGCCATGGATGTTTGGATCCAGTGTACCTTTAAAGATTTCACTTCTTCTATTATATAATGTTTGTAAAAATGATTTTCGTTCACTTTCAGCGCATAATTTCAAACAGTATTCAGGAATTGTATGGAACAATGGACTATTGCTCAGTTCCTACCAGCCTTGGACTAAATTAAAACGAATGTGACCCTGTTATATTTAATTTGGGCAGAGAAATGCTTCTGTTGTCCTGCATGCTTTGTTATTTGTGTTTGCCAAAGCATTCTGAAAATATTTCATTCATTGCTTAGCACATTCATTGGGCAAAGAAAATTCTTGCAAATAATCAAGATTAAAAGTCTGAGAAGTTAATTTTGTCAAAAGACACTACCAATGTATTTAGTGCTTACACTGAAAGAATTTCGCAGATAAAAGAATGAGACAAGCAATTCTGCACAAATCAGATTCATTGAAAAATATATCAAATGCAGGATCATCTGTGTTAATAGAAGAAAAGGTTTGTAATACTCTTTCTTCGTAAGTCAGACGTTGCATTTGTAAAGCTGTGTTACATTGTGCATGCACTCCTTTGAATTGAATCACTTTCTGCTAAATGTAGCACAACCTCCTGCTCGATTTGTGCATCCCCATTTTGCATGCTAGAGATTTGTCTTGTTTGTGTTGTTCTGAAGTAAGCGAATTATGGGACCCAAAGCTGGGGTCTACACTAATGTACAAACATCGGTTGCATTTATTGCCAGCCAAAAAGCAGCAAAAGCAAATTAACAGTTTGAGCTGATCCAATAGCCCTCCTTCACTTTGTAGTGTTCTATGAACCGGCATTCAGAATCATCGCAGGGACTAACGGCATGAGTTTCAGCAACATTTCCGGTAGGAAAGAATAAGGAAAGTCTAAACAGGGGAAAGCAGTGTATTCCGAGAGTGCTTGGGTTGTGCATCTTCTGAACAGTATGTGGTGCAGTAGGGGAAATATCAGTGAAGTCCTCCATTTTTCTGTTCACAATGAAAATGAGTAATCAACTTATCAGTTTAACATTCAGTTTTTCTTTTTCTTTATCCATTTAATATCCTCTTAATGTCCTTTGCACAACAACATTCACTGAATGTGGGCAGAAGTGGCGGTCTCCCAGTGCTTCTCTGTATCACGGAGTGACATAGGATGACTAACTTCTGACTGCCCTTCCCTTCCCCTCAGTGTCACCTTAATGTCTGCTTCTGATGGGACAGCCAACCTCTGGCACTCACTGTGGGAGCAAACCTCCATGATACCTAAAACCTGATGCACCACTGACCATTGAATAAAATCTGCATTGTTCATTAGCTGTAAGCTCTGTATAATTCAAAAACCAAGTATGGAATCTGACACTCTCCGCTAAACCTCCCCCAAGATGGGTACAGATGCTAAAATGGACACTGAATCATCTGCTCCACAATACTATAACTTTCCGACAATCAGTGCAGAAGCAAACATGAGACGTTGCTCGTATGCTGATTTGCACAGTGTGATCAAAGTATGATCAAAGAATCCAGCCCTTTGTGAAAAGGAAACATTTTGAAATCAGTTTGGGGTTTAAAATTGGGAGTTCTATCTTAACTTGGTGTTAAGAACTTGGTGTTAAGTGTCCACTTAGCAAGTAATAACTGTTACTTAAAGAACAAAAGAAGGGATCTCTTTGGAGCTGTTTTCATTAGAATGGAGGAGATTACAGGCAATTTGATACAGGTATTTAAAATGATGTAGGGATGGGACAAATTAAACAGAAACAGACTGTTTCCAGTGGTTAAAGGATCTTGAACAAGGGGACATACACAATCATAGAATCTTAAACTATTACATATATATAAAATTCATTAGAAGAGGGAGTAGTTCCAGAGGACTGGCAGACAGCTAATGTGATTCTTACATATAAAAAGGGAGATAGAACAAGTCCAGGGAACTATAGACCAATTAGCTTAACGTCGGCATGGGCCTGTTTCTGTGCTGTAAATACTTTGTAATATGTTGTACAGCACAGAAGGAGGCCATTCAGCCCTTCATGCCTGTGCTGGCTCATAAAAAGAGCTGTCCAATTTAGTCCCACGTCCCAGCTTTTCCCCCATAACCCTGCAGGTTAGTCCTCTTCAAGGACCTTTTGAATTGCCTTTTGAAATTTCCTGTGGAACCTGATTCCACCAACCTTTCAGGCAGTGCGTTCCACATCATAGCAACCCTCTGTGTGAAAAAAATTCTCTCATTTATCCTCTGGTTCTTTTGCCAATTATTTTTAATCGATGACCTTTGGTTACTGACCCACTTGCCAGAGGAAACAGTTTCTCTCCACTTGCTCGATCAAAACCCTTCATCATTTTGAATACCTCTCATCAGGTCTCCCCTTAACCTTCTCTGCTCTAAGGAGAACAATCCCAGCATCTCAAATCTCTCCACATAACTGAAGTCCCTCATCCCTGGTATCATCCTGGTAAACCTCCTCCTCTGTACCCTCTCTAGGGCCTTGGCATCCTTCCTAAAGTGTGGTGCCCAGAATTGTACAGTACACAATACTCCAGTGATTTGTAAAGTTTTAGAGCAATTTACTTGTTTTTGTCCCTATTTACAAAGCCAGGTACCCCATATGCTTTCTTAACTGCCTTATCAACTTGCCCTGCCCCCTTCAAGGATTTGTGAATATACGTTTGCAACCCTTCAGTCCTCTGGCACCACTCCCATATCCAAGGATGATTGAAAGATTGTGGTCAGGGCTTCTGCTATCTCCACCCTAGCTTCCCTCAGCAACCTAGGATGCATCCCATCTGGACCGGGTGATTTGTTAACTTTGAGTGATGCCAACTTATTTTGCACCTCCTTTCTGTCTATTTTTATCCTATCCAATATCTCTACTCACTCCTCTACTGCGACATTAACGTCAACCTCTTTTGTGAAGACAGATGCAAAGTACTCATTCAGTTCCTCAGTCGTGCCCTCTGCCTCCAGAAGAAGATTTCCTTTTTGTCCCTGATCGGCCCCACCATTCCTTTAACTATCCTTTTACTTTTTATATGTTTATAAAAGATTTGTGGGTTCTCATTTATATTACCCACTAATCTTTTCTCATATTCTCTCTTTGTCCTTCTTACATCCTTTTTCAATTTCACTCTGCACTCTCTATATTCTGCCTGGTTTTTGACTGTATTCTGTTCTGTATTGTCATAAACCTCCTCTTTATGTTTTATTTTAACCACTATACCCTTTGTCATCCAGGGAGCTCTAGCTATGAATGCCCTATCTTTCCTCCTTATGGGAATATGCTTGGTTTGTACCCAAACTATCTCCGCCTTGAAGGCCTGCCGTTGCTCGTTTAATGTTTTCCTGTTTTAATGTTTCCAGTCCACCTGTGCTAGATCCCTTCTCAAATCTCTGAAATTGGCTCCCTTCCAGTTGGGTATTTTCATCTTTGATTTTTCTGTGTCACTTTCCATAACTACTGTAAACCTAATTATATTATGCTCACTATTACCCAGCTGTTCTCCCACTGCAACACACTCCACTTGCCCTACTTCATTCACCAGAGCTAGATCCTGCACTGCTTCCTTCCTCGACATAAATATAAGAATAATTGTAAGAGATTTAGGACTGAGAGCAGAACATTTTTTTGCACAGAGGGTTGTGAGACTTGGAATGCACTACCAGAGTTAATGGTAGAAGCAGAGACTATGTCAACATTTAAGAATAGGTTAGAGAGATGGTTGAAGGACAGAACAGGGGAAAAAAGGGAAATGGGAATTGAGTGGGCACTGCTTATGTGAAGGATAAATGCCAACATAGACTGGTTGGGCTAAGTAGATTGTTTCTGTGTTGTAATTTCTATGTAATTGTCTATGAGTAATATTTGACCCAAAACAAGCCTTTCAGTGCCTTTAGTTTGTCCTTGGCTGACAGGAAAAAGTAGTATAGAGGATCTCAAACAAAACAGGGAAACTACAGGAAAAGTTCTGATATCCGGCACCGACGGGACCGGTGTGTTGCCAATATATCAAAACTGCTGGACATGCAAAGTTAACGTTGAAGCATACGGAGATGAAAATCTCCATATTTGACAACAAACACTGTTGCTCAGCAACAGCTTGTAAACACTCGGCCCGTACCTTAGAAGCATCTCTGAAGCTGTTGCTAAGCTACAAAGACGCTTTCCAGAGCCTGCCTGTTAAAAGAATGCTAGGAGAAGAAAAAAAACCTAACCAAAACGGCTGCTGATTTCTGCCATTAGAGCGAGGTTTCCGGCCATACAACCTCCGGATAAACCAAAGTTTCCTGTATAACTGTAACCAGTGCAGCTTACATAACTTGGATGACTGTGTTTGTCAGAGAGAGTAAGAATATATGAAAACAAGTACAATTTTGCAATTGCTTTAAGTACAAGCCAAATTTGTTCGCTCAAATTACATCCAGGTGACAGTTTAACTTGTTAAGTTACTGAAGCAAGTCAGTGGAGCAGTCTTATTCTCAAAGTTTGACCCCTGTGCAAGGCTACAGTTATTCTGCAACTAAAGTCTCGCACCGGTATCTGTGGAGCGCAGCGTGCTGTCAGCAGACCAGATTTATACTGCTGACTGTGTGTCACTGTAGGCCACGCTGAGATTAGCTACAGAGGAGCACTGTTGGGATGCACCTGATTTTGCCTTGGCAGCTAAATTTTAATCTCATACTCATGTATTTCTTTCTGTGGGGTTCATTTTTCAGTGCAGACTGAAAAGTCCTACTTCAAAATATATGAGGGGAAAAGCAGTCCACGACCGAGAACATTCTTGGTGATGAGTATTCACGTTAGCTTGTGGATTTTGCTTGAATAATAGTTAAACTAAGGTTATAAGGATCATTTTCTGACTTCATGCTCCTGGGGATAGCCTTGGCCACTGGGAGCTCATGTTGGAAATTCTTCCACGAATGAACATGATTTTCTGACCATTTATATCAATAGATGGAAAATTGTGCGTGTTGGTGGCTGAATTTCCGTTAAGTGCCCAGGTAGGTGAAACTCCCCACCAGGAGTGTAAAGTCAAACAATGATCCCTTGTATTGGACACTTTTGAATGCATGCAAACTTGATTTTAGCCTGCAGACTAACAATTCCTTTAGTTTGGCTTGCTTGTGTTGATTTGATGTTTTCACTTTATTTGTTTCACCTGAAAGTGAGGTCAAACATTTGTCAATTTTCTTTATAAATCGTGCAAACCCTTGTTCCTGTGTATCAGCCAGGGTGATACTGAGGCCTACTGAACAGGAAGTTCCCAGCTTTGACCCCTGGCCTCAGCAAGGGCAGCAGTGGGGGAATTGTAGTTAATCGCAGTGTCCTTGGCATAGAGACTGGAAAAATCAGCTACTACCAGCTCTTGATCATTAATCAGTGACCCCTACTGTAAAGTGCGGGTGCAGATGTGTGTGGACGTTGGTTGAAGACATGGCCAGGCCCACTAAGATGCTCCCCTCCCGTTTTCAAATAGCCTGCCGACAGTGTCCAGGCTCAAACATAAAGATTGGAATATAAAGGGCTGTCGGTTGCCAGTGCAGGTAAGATCTTACACCAAGATAAGTTAGCATCTTCAGGAGAAAATTGGAGAAAAAAAGATGGAAGAAGAAAGGAGATTGCATTTATATAATGCCTTATCATGTCCTCAGGATGTCCCAAAGCACGTTATAAAAAAGAGTAACTTCCTGATATTTCTTTGCTGAGAAATAGTTAAAATAATGAACACATTTTAAGATGACTAGATTGAAGATGATATCAACCATAAGAAATATTGCAGCCACATTTCTTCATCATCATCTTCTGCATGCTGCATTTTGCTATTGTTATTTCTCTATTTCTTGCAACCAGGCAGGTTTCATATAATGCCTGTACATGGTTTTCACTTGCAATCAGCTAGGATGATCTGCCCCAAATAAAACCTTTCTAAAGGCAGTTCCCGTGATATTTAAAATATTTCTTTTTTTTTGTGATTTCCTTTACAAAATTAGGCCAAGCAAAGAAAGAAAACAGTAACAGTGTGTTTTAGAAATTGTGTTTGCAGAGAGGAGAAAGCACCTCTTGGTGGCCCAGATTATAGGGACATAAGGAATAAAGTACAAACTGAACTCGGATCTTCCAGCACTTTTAATAGAAACAGAACTCAAATTCTTCAGCATTATTAACGTAAATAAAAGAGGTTATTCAAGAGTAATGCAAACTGAGCTGCTAGTCAAGGGATTTAATTTACTCTGTTAGTGCACTGGTTAGCGCATTCACCTAAAATTCCTTTGCGCCCCTCTATAATTGTTAACCTATTTATTTTCAGAGTTAGCGACTAGATTTAAATTTTACGGGATTACAGTGAGCAGTGCACTGCCAGAGAAAATTAAACACAGAAA
This sequence comes from Somniosus microcephalus, assembly GCF_052327205.1. Taxonomy (NCBI): domain Eukaryota; kingdom Metazoa; phylum Chordata; class Chondrichthyes; order Squaliformes; family Somniosidae; genus Somniosus; species Somniosus microcephalus. The sequence continues at coordinate 28,854,876 of NC_140994.1, forward strand.
ATATTACAAACTGAATCCACAAGGGATAGTTCAACCTTATCTCCTAGTAAAAACATATTCTTGACTGATATTGTTATAGGATATGATGGAATTTCTTTCCGCACCTTTAAATCATCTGGGGGGGAAATTAATTTTTTTAAATGCAGTTGTCAAATTTGTCTCAGGTAGATTTGATTTGAAGTAATGCTTTGTTCATTTTAGAAAAAAAGTATGATTTTTTTTTAATGAATTTGTATTATCTCAGATTTTCTGTTAGAATTTTATGCCAAATTAATTTTTGTTTAAATGTGGACCAAGGACAAAATATAAGCCCAGAAAGTCCTGTTTGTAATATTAAGATACTAACTTTTAACACATTTATATGATATTCCTCGGTCCACTATTTTAACAGAGGTGCTAATCTATTTAAAATAAATGAGTAAACAACTCCATTAAAATAATGGCAAAGGAATTTCATATAAATGCTAAGTGTTTGTATATTAATATTTGGAGAGCCTTATTACAAATATCAATACGTATATCCCAACTCCTCAAAACTTACCCACTCAAAATTTTATCTGATGATAAAGAAAGCATTTTTTAAAAATTCCACGCAAAGCCAGGTTTCTTTTTTTTTCATTAAATTCTGAACAAACCCTTCTTCAGTAACTGAATTGTTGCAGGTTGACAACATTTCTGTTTCTTTCTATGTTATGCTCAGTTATTTTCTCTCTATCAACAACTAGCTAAAGAATACACACGACGTAATCGGCAGAGTCGCACCTTTTTGGTGGAAAATGTCACAGGAGAAATCTGGTCAGAATTGGAGCAAGGTAGTGTCTTCTTTCCTGGCATTCTTTGCTCTTGCTGATTTTCATGTTGCTGGCAAATGGTGCCATTTCTTGTTAACACTGCATACTCTGTTTCTGTGGTACATTGACATACATATCAGAAAGGCTGCTTTCACTTAACCACAATTACTCTACTTGGCTGTGCTGCTTTTGCATCCTGCCTCAATGCATCTCTATTATTTATATTTAACAATAATAATCCTTTAAATGGAAGCTCACATTTCCAGCAATAACCTTGCATAAATGAGTTTCAAATGTTTGCCATACAATATCCTCTTCTTAATAAGACTATACATTCATATACCTAATATCTTTGGTACAGTAGCATCTATTAAATTAATAGTTTGTTTAGTTAGCTAAGAATGTTTCTCAAACTGCTGGCACACTGAATTACAGCCTCGACAAAAGTATATAGGGAAGGAAAGGCAAAACACAATTTAGATAATATGACACTACAACATGTTTAAATTAATTACTTCACATACCTAACATACTCTGAACGGTAATGCTATGGGACTTGAATTTGTCTGTGCGTGTGTGTGTGTGTGTGTTTTTTTTTGTACATTAGTTAATGTGTTTATATCAAATTCCTTTGTGTGCTATTTTAGCAAGATTGTAAAATAAACAGTTCATTTAAATAATGCTGCCAGGAATTTGGCATGAAGTCATTAACCAAAGGTAGCTCAGAGGCATTTGAACCCCAATGTGTCTTATACTAGGGATTGATGCAGATCTTGGTGATTCTCTAAGGCAAATATTGCTATTTAATTTGTTCGTGATTTTAGATGCACAATGACAAGTGTTTGTGGTCTTTTTGAACGACGACAGTTAAAGAATCTTTGTTGAAATGCACTGCTCAGTTCAAATAAACATATGCATCACTGCAATGTACATTTAAGTGGCTATTTTTGAAAGACGCGTTTAGCAATGTTATTACAATCCATAAGTATATTATGAATTTCAGTTTCAGAAACGTTTTTTAGGAGTGTATTTAAAAGTGCTATTTGTTTCATTAGGTGATCGCTATATTGTGGTTGACTGTGGAGGGGGTACTGTAGATCTCACTGTCCATGAAGTTAAACTACCGGAAGGACACCTGAAAGAACTCTATAAAGCTTCAGGTAAAAGTAGGGCCTTTGTACCAATTGGCATTACTTAATATGCCAGATATTCTAGTGGAACATTACATGTGCCGAGATAAACCACTTTAACTAACCACAACACAGGTAAATTTAATAGAAGTACACTTGAGCCTTTTACACCTAGTCTCAATGTGTCACAGCTCTTCTGATAGCTCAGTGGATGAATATACCACCTTGTGTACTGCTGACATACAGTCCAGGAAGATCTCAGCTTGGTAACTTGGGGGTGAATTTCCGCGATGGTTCTCCCAATATGGTGCCATAACATTGATGGAAGATCTGCAGAAAACTGTGTTTCTCCAGTGTTTCTGTAAATCTTTTGCCACATTTATGGCAGCTAATCAGGGGAACCCTCCTGGGAGTTCACCTCCATTGTGTTTACTGAGTTATCTGACTGTGACTGTGAGGGGGGTTATTATACAGATGCTCAGATGCTTAACACATTCATATCAAACTCTTGATAGAGGTGCTAACCCTTTTAAACTAAAACTCTATTAAATGTTTGGACAATAGCATTGATCTATTTCCAGGACATATTAAGCATTTTTGAACCCCTCCAATCAGGTTTCCGCCATTGCCAAAGCACTGAAACGGCCCTTTTCAAAGTCACAAATGACATCCTATGTGATGGTGACCATTGTAATCTATCCCTCCTCATCCTTCTCGACCTGTCTGCAGCCTTTGACAATGTTGACTACATCATCATCCTCCTCCAGCGCCTCTCTGTCGCCAGCTTGGTGGTACTGCCTTTGCCTTGTTCTATTTTTATCTGTCTAATCGTAACCAGAGAATCACCTGTAATGGCTTCTCTTCCTGCTCCCAAACTGTTACCTCTGGTGTCCCCCAAGGGTCTATCCTTGACCCCTTCCTATTTCTCATCTACATGCTGCCCCTCGGTGACATCATCTGATAACACATCAGGTTTAACATGTACGCTGACAACACCCAGCTCTACCTCACCACCACCTGTCTCGAACCCTCCACTGTCTCTGATTTGTCACGTTGCTTGTCCGACATCAAGCATGGATGAGCAGAAATTTCCTCCAACTAAATATTGGGAAGACTGAAGCCACTGTCTTCGGTCCCCGCCACAAACTCCGTTCCCTAGCCACCAACTCCGTCCCTCTCCCTGGCCACTGTCTGAAGCTGAACCAGACCGCAACTTTGGCGTCCTATTTGACCCTGAGGTGAGCTTTCCGACCATATATCCACTCCATCACCAAAACCACCTACTTCAACCTCTGTAACATCACCTGTCTCTGCCCTTGCCTAAGCTCATCTGCAATTGAAACCCTCATCCATGCCTTTGTTACTTCTAGACCAATAATCCAACGTTCTCCTGGCCCGCCTCCCATTTTCCACCCTCCATAAACTTGAGCTCATCCAAAACTCTGTTGCCCGTGTCCTAACTCGCACCAAGTCCCGTTCACCCATCACCCTTCTGCCCGCTGACCTACATTGGCTCTTGGTCCGACAATGCCTCAATTATAGAAGTCTCATCCTTGTTTTCAAATTCCTCCATGAGCTCGCCCCTCCCTATCTCTGTAATCACCTCCAGCCTTACAACCCTCCGAGATCTCTGCATTCTTCCAATTCTGGCCTCTTGCGCTTTCCCGATTTTAATCATTCCACCATTGGCGGCCGTGCCTTCAGCTGCCAAGGCCCTAAGCTCTGGAATTCCCTCCCTAAACCTCTCCACCTCTCTAGCTTTCTCTCCTCCTTTAAGACGCTCCTTAAAACCTACCTTGCCTGTCCTAATATCTCCTTATGTGACTCGGTGTCAAATTTTGTTTGATAACGCCACCGTGAAGCACCGTGGGACGTTTTACTACATTAAATGCACTATATAAATGCAAGTTGTTGTTGTTTTTGACTCACATCTTTTTGAATTGCAGGTGGTCCTTACGGCTCTATAGGGGTGGACTATGAATTTGAAAAGCTTCTCTGTAAAATTTTTGGGGAGGATTTCATTGAACAGTTTAAAATCAAACGTCCAGCAGCTTGGGTAGATTTGATGATAGCTTTCGAGTCACGTAAAAGGGCTGCTGCTCCTGGACGAACCAATCCACTCAATATCAACTTGCCTTTTTCATTCATCGATTACTATAAGAAGTTCAGAGGTCACAGTGTGGAGCATGCCCTTAGAAAAAGCAGGTACGTCAGAATGAGCACAAGTACCTTATGCTTTAATTTGTACAGCATTGGTTTGCCATGCTGGTAAATGTAAGTATCTCAGTATACCTGAGTCTTCCCTATCAGGACAGTGATGCAAGGTAATACATGCAAAATAATGGATACTTGGGGATTATCGCAAAGCAGCAATCTAACTAATGGTGCCATAAATCCCGAGCTCTGTGATTAGTTTACTGCTTGTAATTTGCTCTCTATTATTTATAGCGTATTAATTGACCCCATAAGTCACTGTTCATGAACAAAAATTCTTTGGATTTACATCAATCTTTCTGTTTGCCTTAAACTCTCTGGGTCTGAAATTCCATGAGTTTCTTTGAGCAAAGGTGGTGTAGGGAGCCAGGGTTTGAGGCCCGAGTTATTCCATTCAATTCTGGTGGGACAAGATGTCGAGCGCCTGTCCCAGAGTGGTACATGAACGCAGGTGACAGGATAATGAGGGCCAAACCTGCTGGCCCAGAAATTGAATCCTGTATACCAGCATTGCTTTTTAACCCAAGTCTGTAGAAAATAGGGGGAACTTATTGGCATGATTTTTGAAAGAAGTAGGTGGCTGAGTTCACAGGATTTGATGATCCACAATCTTTGTCTGAAATATCAACGTTGGCTGGAGTGAGCAGAGAAATCTTTTCTCAGCTGGATTCCGCAATCTGTCTTTCAGCACTTTCAGGCAGTGAGTGTGGGAGATCAGGGGTCGGGGCCAGTGGTGGTGGGGGTGTGGAGATCGGGAGTCGGGGGGTGGGGGGACCAGGAGTGTGGGCGATCAGGAGTTCGGAGAGGAGGCCATGGGATCCACGAATGGGGACTAGCAGAGGAGGCAATGGGGGGAGGGAATTGGCGGCACTCGGGGGGGGGGGGGTGGTTAAATGTGGGGTAAAATTCAGATAAGCTACCTAACCTTCTTTGTTGCAGGCAATCCCATGGGCTGGTTTCCCTGAATGCTGCCTGCGATCGAGCTGGCTGCCTCAGGGCATGCCAAACTTGGAGTGGGGACCACGAGCAGGTGTTATGCCCCTTATTTGCAGATGCAAAGAGACTAACACCTGCTTCAAGCGTGGGTAAAGGACGCCTTTTGTTTGTCCTTACCCAATATGGTGGGCAGCACACCTCAGGCCGGCAGTGTACGTGCGCTTCCTGCCTGCTATTTTGGAAGCTCGCGATAAATGGGTGCCGCGCGATGACATTTCCAACTCTCTGGGCTGGATTTTCATTGAGGAGGCGGGACTACAACTTTTGGGGTTGTAGTCCCGCCTTCATCGAGTTGTGGCCAACCCACGTGATTTTGACTTGATAGACCTTGTTGAGCCCACCCAGCGGGCTCAGCAGGCCAATTAAGGGACACCCGGCAACAGGTGACGTCACAGATTGACATTTCATCTGTCAAGACCTTTTGACAGATGGAATATCAGCGTTCAACAGCTGTTTGAAGCTGTCAAAGACTGACAATCTGTACTCTAAGTTAATTCGTTCCTCTCAGGATGATTTAGAGATCTCTCCGGAACAGAAAGCTGAATGCTGCAATTTTTGACAGATCGCGGCCATTCTGCTTTCTGTGCCGGTGAGATGAGGGACTCTCAAGACCTTAAGGAAAGAAGGCTGTAAAGGTAAGTAAAACTTCTTTAAACACACCAAACACACTTACCTCTTCACTCATGCACCCATCACTCACCTGAACACCGGACATCTCGAACCCTCCAAGTCCTTCAGCCCGACGGCCCGCCTCGCTGACTTGGCGTGGTTTGGAGCCGTCGGGAATCCCACACTTCAAGAATGAAAATAGGGATTAGGCTAAAAACTGCCTGTTAACTACCTGTTAACAGGCAGTTCATTGGCACTAATCCCCTTTGAAACTGGCATGGAGGTGGGTTGGGGGTGGGATGGGTTCGTGCCCCCCGATTTCGGGATTTTAACCCCCACACGCCTCCAATCCCGCCTCCACGGCCCAATGAAAATCCTGCCCTCTGTGTCTCATTGTAAACTGACCTCTAATTTCCCTCTCAAACATAGAAAAACAAAGAACAGGCATTACCCAGAACACTGGACTTCTTATTGTAAAGAGGTTTTACTCTGCGCACATATATTTACAACAGGTGTTTCGTTTTACCATATGCCTAACCCTGGTGTCTCTGAGTGCTGTTGTTAAACTGGTGCTCTGCTGAGGGGCCACCTGAAGGCCAAGGCCCCCAGTGGTGCTTGGCTGTGCTGTAGTAGCAGGAGCCTCTTAGGACTGACCTGACGCTCATCTCAGGGCTTCTGAGTTCTGGGAAGAGTTTTCATAGGTTGCGTGGGCAGCCTGGTTCTGTACCATGCCAACGTGATAGCAGGCATCTGAGGGGCCTGGTTGGAAAAGTCGCCTAAGCTGTCATCAGGAGGGAGGGCAGCCATGTGAAGGTGACTCTAGCCAAATGATCTGTGCACTGGATCTGACCACTGGGAGGGCAGACCTGATGTCACCTGAACCTCTCAGAAGCTGGTTGCCATTGTTGTCTCCAAAACGTTCCCCAAGGCCAGTGGTCAAAGCATCCATGTGCAATGCACTGACTGGTCTGTAGGCCTCTCTGTTAGAGGGAACAGGTGCAGTTGTTCTTGGTGCCACCATTCACTCCAGGTAATGTTGCATTGTGTCTAATCCTTCTTGAATATTGACACTGTGGATGGAATTGGACTCCCGAGATGATCCTCAGTGCCTCCACATATGTGTGGTGCTCATCCAGCATCCTTTTTAAAGCAAGACCTCTGAGACTGCAGGCTCTAAAGGCAGGGGGTTGACTTCAGTGTAGGTTCACCAGAATTATGCCAGGGATGGGAATCTATAGCTATGAGGAGAGAGTTGAGATACTGGGACTATTTCCATTGGAGCAGAGAAGGCTAAGAGGAGATTTAATAGAGGCTTTGAAAATTATAGCGAGTCCTGATAGAGCGGATTTGGAAAGACTAAGGGGGAGAAATTCATTGGAGCCCCGTTTGGGGCGCTAAATTTTAAAAGTTGAGAAAATTAGCACCAGGCGCTAATGTTTCTTAACTTTTTAAAAATTCAGTTTAGCGCTCCAGGAAGTAAGTGGAGCGCTAAATCAGGGGCTCCACTTCCTTCTTGGACTGCAATCGGCAGCAGGCGGGGCGGAGACTTCAGCAGCGCTGCACACTGGGCCGTGCAGCACCGCCGCGTTCAAAGGCTCCTTCCCTCCCTTAAAGGGAAAGGCTCTGCAGTTTAAAAAGCACCGACCTGGACCGCCAAGGCAGCCGCGATCCCGCGCGATCAGCCCGGCGCTCAAGCAGAGTGCCTGGCTGATTGCTCACGGGCAGGAACCGGCGAAAAAAACTGCAACAAGAAAGGTAAGTTTTATTTTTACTTACGTCGGCCACCTCGCCTTTAATCATCGCCACCGAAGCGGCCGAGCGCCCGATACACGCCTCCTGCAGCTGTCGGTGTTTGCGACCGGCGCTGCTGCAGGGGACGGAAGTCAATTTCGGGTCCAGGGCGCTACTGGGGCGATGCGCACGGCAATGACGTCACGAACTCAGGGCGAAGGAGATCGGGGCGCAATGCTGTAGCGCCGCCGCAAAACTCCCGCCAAATATGGTGGGAGTGGATGTCAGTGCTGCGCCCCCGGGAGCTGCAAAGGCACCCAATTTCACCCCTAAATCTTCTGTTTGAGGAGTTGGTGATGAGGCATCATCAATTTAACATTATCAATAAGAGAGTGAGGAGTTAAGTTTAGAGAAATTTCTTTACACAAAGAGTCATTGAATGCTTTGTCATAGGGAATGGACGAGACAGAGGCAATTTCTTTTAGGAGAAAATTTGATAAATATTTGAAGCAGAGAAAGATACTGTACAAGACTATAGCAAGAGAGTGGAGCAGTGGGATAGTTTTGGATTTATCTAGCAATGGGCAGACACAATGGGCTTAATGGCCTCCTTCTGTGCTGTAAACTTCTATGTTCTATGTTTCTGCTTCCTATTGTCAGATCTCATTTGTACTTGACTTCTGCAGCACCCTTATGTGCTGTGTCTCACCCAGTGGAAAAAAATCTCTTTGGCACTATCTACACCTCCTTAGGGTGCATTTGTCTGAGCTGTTGAGTGAAAGAGAAAGGGTAATTGACAGTGTAGGTGTGAATGCAGCTGGTTGGACAGAGACGGAATTCTGCTTGCCTCTTTCTTCCTCCTACTCCTTCTCAGTGGCATTTTGCGTTGGTATATCCAAACAAAAAGAACATGAAAATATGTTAGGTAGCTATCGTGACTTACTGTTTTTGGACTCTCAAACTATTATACAAGCAAGCTGCAGATGAACCAGACCAAGCCTAGCCCTTCTGCATCTCCGCCCCCCCCCCAATAGATTTAGCCACATGGCTCCTAGGATTTCAAGGCTTTGCTCTCATGAAGGATCAGAGGTCTATTTCCAGGAGGGACAAACCCCCTGTGGCCTGAGATTCCCAACAGTTATGGTTCACCCTCTCTCGTGAGCGAGAAGACATGAGAATAGCAGCGAAGGCTGGGCGGAGGCTTTTGTTAGAACAATTTGACACACAGGGTTGCATTTCCCTCTTTCCGGCAGGGTAGCAACAGGGTGAGATTTCCATCCATCCTTCTGACCCTGCTGTAATCCTGACCTATATTCTTTGTCGCAGTTAATCTTCCAGTTCGCAATTATTGGTACGTAGCAACTGATGACTGGATTAAGAGTCTCTCGTCCTCATATTGTGCCTTGTCTCAATGGTTATCCTATGTTCTCCTGCAGTGTGAATTTTGTAAAGTGGTCGTCCCAAGGGATGCTAAGGATGAACCCAGATGCTATGAATGCTCTATTTAAACCCACTGTTGACAATATCATCCAACATCTCCGTAAGTACAATGTTGGGATGAAAAAAGCAGAGTTATTAGTTGTGATTAAATATTGACTTGGTTAGTTTAGAGAGCAATTAATGTACAAATATATACTATTTATAAATTATCCAGAGTAAACAATTATCCAATTTGCAAAGATTTAGTAACATGAAAATGGGTCACAAATGTCATAATCTACAGCAAAAAGGCTGAGGTTTGTTGTTCCAAGCTCTTTAGAAACACATGTCATGGTTAAAGTGGCTGTATTTTGAGCTGCTTTATCACATTGTTTATTGAGATCTCGGACGCAAAGGACTAGAAATTCACCTTGGGCGGTGACACAAAATGGACGGTTATGGATCATCTGCCCATTATACACAGCGCCTGATACTCAGTTCCATTGCAGTCAATTTACAACTGAAGTTAAAATGAGGAGCAAGGTAGTGATTCAGGCCAAGCACAGTCTTTCACTTTAGAGGTGTTAATATTGAAATATTGAACATCTTCCTCTCAAACATTCCCTTACAGGTTCAGCCATGAGGGATAATGAATTTGTCTATTCTCCTGGCTCTGTAGCTTCACACACATGAACATTTCAAAGAGAGAATTCCTCCCTCATTCAGTAATCTTTGACCTAATTAATTTCTAGGCAATGACACCAACAAAGACCAAACAAATCCTCATTGAATATATGGATAAATCTAGTCAATTATCTGTATTACCCCATCCCATCACAGGGACAATCGGATTCCTTTACAGATACAGCTAGCTGAAACCAAATTATAAATCATGTTTACCCTAAGGTAATACAGAAATCTCCCATTTTGCAACACCAGCATCATTGACAGAGGGGCTTATGTTATGAGGCGCTCATCTGTGTTTAATAAGAAAATATTTCTGACACCTTATTTTTTCTCTCCAGTTAATCTTTTCCAGAAACCCGAAGTTTCAGGTTTGAAGTTCCTGTTCTTGGTGGGTGGATTCGCTGAGTCACCTTTACTTCAGCAGGCCATCCAATCAAATCTTGCTGACAAGTGCCGTGTCATAATTCCTCATGATGTGGGACTGACTATTCTAAAAGGGGCAGTGCTATTTGGACTGGACCCCACTATCATTAAAGTACGGCGCTCGCCACTGACCTATGGAGTTGGGGTGTTGAATCGATTTGTGGAAGGGAAGCACCCTATTGAAAAGCTACTGGTTAAAGATGGTACTCGCTGGTGTACTGATGTGTTTGACAAGTTCATCACAACTGACCAGTCTGTGGCTCTTGGAGAGACTGTCAAACGCAGTTACACTCCAGCAAAGCCATCACAAATGGTTATAGTGATCAATATATACTGCTCAGAAAATGATGATGTTAACTTCATCACTGATACCAGTGTGAAGAAGTGTGGCACTCTTCGTCTTGATCTAACGGGAACTGATAGTCCATCACTGCCAGCGCGAAGAGAGATTCAAACATTAATGCAGTTTGGAGATACTGAGATAAAAGCCATGGCTGTTGACATTGCCACTTCCAAATGTGTCAAAGCTGGCATCGATTTCCTCAATTACTAAAATGTCACCAGTCATCCAAAAGCCCTCGTGCCCTAATTCAGAATTATTGATTATGTCTAAAACTGGAAGTTATCATTATAGCTCAGATTGGGAGTTTACTGTAAGCGGAAAGAGAGTCCAGCAATGCCAATCATTTCACCATACCACTGGAATGCCAAGAAATCTTACCTTAAATGCCACATGTATACAAATATCTGATCAAGTATCTATACTTCCTGAATGTAAACTAAGAATTTGCTCTTGTTTCAATGAAAAAAAGAGAAACAGTATAAAGCTACCTGAAGAATGCTACTATATATTACAGCCTGCTTGCTAGTACTTACTTCCTTAGTGTTTACTGTGCTGAAATGAAGCACTGATGTGGTCATGCAGTAATTTAAAACATGTTACACTTGCTCTTGACAATTAAAATGGACAAAACTTAGAATGTTCAGGATTTTTTCCCGAAATAATCAAACCAATAGTTATTTTTATTTTTGTATATACAATATTTAAAGTATTGTACATACTTTTATTTCGAGTATTAAAAATATATCTGTAAAATATTTGCTTATGTTAAATTTATTGTAACAGCGCTGAGCTGGAAAGAAAGCAAATGCCTAATGGTTGATGCTAGATCTGGAACTGCAGACTTATGTTTCATGTATAATCACCTGTATCCTCCAACATTAAAAGCTGTTCCATTTACCCAGAGATTTTATTCTTCCTAGAATATTCTTCCTGACATTGGCTTGATTTGACGAGAGTTGCTTTTTCAACTGAGGGAGAAATCATCAATTAATGTTAGTATGAATTGCTGAATTTCACAAGCACAGGCGAATGTCAGTGCACCAGTGGTGGCCTCATCTTTTGGCACTTCCTAATGTATAAACTCAATAAAAGTAACACATTCTTGACATCTCTGTCGATTTTATTCCTCCATTGAATAATATTTACTCTTTCGGGCAGTAAATAGCTCCCAGTACCTCAGCTAAATGGCACTTCTTCATCTGTGAAACAAAGAATTGGGGTCGATTTTAACTTGTCGACATCGGCATTCATGGGATGGTAACAATTCCTCTCAATTGTTGATGGTGCTGATTATTTAGTAACTAATTGCATGATCCCTATTCAGGTGTTGCCTCATCATTGTGATACATATTTTGAAATGTCTTGAGCAAGTCGATCCTTCACTTCTTTCTAAGAAGTTCAACAGCACCATCATCTGGAAGGTCTACTGTTCAACAGCAGAATTTCCTGGAAAATAGAAAACATCTACAATAATAAAATCTCAAATGGATATAATCAACATACCCATGACGTATTCATTTAAAGTATATGTTACTGATGGTTGTTTCATATATACTGAGTTCAAGCTGTCTGTTAAGATCAAATATTTGTGGTTAATGCATGTTCAAAGGTTAAAGTATTTCATGTTCAACGAGTGTGAGAAGAAACTAGATGTTTGACACATTTTTCCCTTATAAATTCCTAATATGTTCCAGGAGTTGATTCTCAGCTCCCTTAGTTCCCTCTTCTATTTGTTTTATGATCCCGTATTTCTTTGTATACATATGCTATTGATAACCTTCAGATGCAGTTATAAGTGAGTTGTTATAAACCGAGGCCCCGTCTGCTCTCAGGCGGACGTAAAAGATCCCACGCCACTATTTCGAAGAAGAGCAGGGGAATTATCCCCGGTGCCCTGGCCAATATTTATCCCTCAACCAACATAACCAAAAAAAACAGATTATCTGGTCATTATCACATTGCTGTTTGTGGGAGCTTGCTGTGCGCAAATTGGCTGCCGCGTTTCCTACATTACAACAGTGACTACACTCCAAAAGTATTTAATTGGCTGTAAAGCGCTTTGAGATGTCTGGTGATCGTGAAAGGCGCGATATAAATGCAAGTCTTTTTTTTTCTTTTTGTCAGTGCCAGTTATACTGACAACAGCTCTTCATTTTTAGACAATAAACTTATTCCAAGCAGCCACAAGTGACTTCAGTCATAGTTTGATTGGCACAGATGTGCTGTTCAACAACAACGACAAAAACAGCTTTCATTTATATAGCACCTTTAACATAGGAAAACCTCCCAAGCCACTTCACAGAAATGTAGTCAGATAAAAATGGGCCAAAGAAGGAGATATTAGGAGGGACATCACGAGGTATGTTTTAGAGAGCTGTTAAAAGGACGAGAGAGAGGTGAAGAGGTTTGGGGAGGGAATTCCTGAGCTTAAGACCTAGGCGGCTGAAGGCAAGACCACCAGTGGAGGAGCGAAAGGAGTGGGGGATACACAAGTTGCAGCAATGCAAAGTTAGCGGAGGATTGTAGGACTGGAGGAGGTTACAGAGATTGGGAGATGCAAGGGACTTGAACACAAGGTTGAGAACTTTAAATTTGAGGCATTGATGGACCAGGAGCCATTGTAGATCAGTGAGCACGGGGTGATGTGTGAGTGGGACTTGGCCTGGGTTAGGATACGGATGAGCTCAAGTTTATGGAGGATAGGTGGCTAGCAAGGAGAGCATTGGGATAGTTGAGCCCAGAGGTAAAAAAAAAGCATAGATAAGGGTTTCAGCAACAGATGACCTTATGCAGAGATGGGTGATGTTATGGAGGTGGGAGTCGGCAGTCTGTGATGGAGAGGATATCTGTACAATCGAGCTTCTCAGTTTATATCCTTCCCCATGAACTCAGCAGAGTAGCGAGCATGCACTCAACTTTTTATGAGGTTTCATATTATTTCCCTCGGTCCAGGGTATCATTGATGACCCTCATGTGACATTAAAGGTTCCCTTTGATCACCCTCTCAACAGAGAGGGTCATAAAGTGTAGCTTGTGCATGATGCCAAGCACCTAGTCCCACATGTGAGTGCATGCTACCCTGGAGGCTGCCGTGGTGCTTTCATTTGACACCAATCCACTACATCTGCATTATTCAGCCAGTGTAATCTATCCAGATGGTTGCTTGGAGGCCAGGGATTTCCCTTGTATCCATGGCTGAATACCTCACTACAGGTCTGCTGCAAACAGATTTAACACAGCCCTGGGAACTACATGCATACATAATGAGCAGACAGTTGGCATTCTGAAGTTTCATTTGAGGTGCCTCAATATCCCTGGGAGGGCCCTGCAGTACATCCCAACAGAACTATAGTGGCTGCTTGCATGCGGCACATTTTTACAATGCAGTAAACATTAGTCCTTCTATCTGCAGATGACTGGGAAGGAGATGTGGGTGGCTTTCTATCTCTGGAACATGAAGTCATTGCCTGTGAGACAAAGGAAGTGCCACCCGGCAACCCCTTGCTCGCAGCCCGAGAGATGAGGCAGCAAATGTTCAACAAGCGCTTCTACTAGATTGTAGACAGTTCTTCAGCACAAACTATCATTCTGAGGATGACCCTTTGCAATGTCCACTGCTGATGCGTAACCAATAAGTCAAAAAAACTCCCAGGGTAAAGTTTATTCCAAGCTGGATCGTTGAATTAAGAGATCTGGTGAGCTCAACATAAAAATGCACAAGCACATCGGTATACAAATAAAATCAAATTTTACAAATTTCCACATCATTCCTTCCTATTTTTTAACACAGTGTCTACCCCTCGTGCCTAAACCTTGCTTGCTTGAGAACCTAACCTCTTACTCCTACATAGTGCTCCCTGACTGTCAGGGGTTTGTGGGGAAGGTCGCTGGGACTTTTCCGCTAGAACCTTCAAGGACTTGGGTGACACCCGTCTCAGTGAAGCTGATGTCGGAGAAGGGCCTGATTACGGCTGATTCTCTCTTGCATTTGCAAGGGTGCCCTGTCCCTGGCAGAAAGTTCCCTCACTTGCAGGTATCAAGGAAGAGAAATGAGAAAGTGAACAAAGGAATTTGCATTCCAAGACTGTGGTATAACTCACCAGTGCTCTAATACACTGCATCAGTGGTTTCAAAATTATTATGTTAAACAGATTTACATTGGAATAGTCCAAATTTCAAAGAAATCCAATCCAAACTCCAAATTAATCCAAGCATTTATCTCTAACATTCCTAGTATATATCTTGTTGTCAGGAAACTTTGGACAAGCTATGCTGACATCATTAGGTTCTTCATTTTTACTGACCACACATGTTCATAATAAAATTAAGCATCTCAGGATGAAATGTTGGGGATCATAGAATCATAGAATGGTTACAGCACGAAAGAAGGCCATTCAGCCCGTCTAGCTCGTGCCGGCTCTCTGCAAGAGCTCTTCAGCTAGTCCCACTCCGCCCGCCCTTTCCCCGTAGCCCTGCAAATTTCTTTCCTTCAGATACTTATCCAACTCCCTTTTGAAAGTCATGATTGAATCTGCCTCCACCTTGGGTTGACGTGCGCTCCTTGCGCTGCCTGTGCTTGGCTTCCGCTTGCTCCCGGCGAAGAGACTCGAGGTGTTCGGCGCCATCCCGGATGCTTCTCCTCCACTTTGTGCGGTCTTGGGCCAGGGATTCCCAGGTGTCAGTGGGGATGTTACACTTTTTCAAGGAGGTTTTGAGGGTGTCCTTCAAGTGTTTCCTCTGCCCACCTGGGGCTCTCTTGCCGTGCCGGAGCTCCGAGTAGAGCGCTTGTTTTGGGAGTCTCGTATCGGGCATGCAGACAATGTGACCCGTCCATCGGAGCTGATCGAGCGTGGTCAAAGCTTCGATGCTGGGGATGTTGGCCTGAGCAAGAACACTGACGTTGGTGTTACATACTTCAGAGTCAGTGTGTTATAGATATGAAACCTCATTAAAATTTATCAGGTCTCGCTAATTAGATTATTAAGGACTGTGTTCACCCCTGATATTATTCTGCTGTGGTTCCATATGTGATTTTCATATGACATGAACAATTTTCTATAGGATTCATAGCATTACATTACATTTGCTACTTTTGACTCACCTTCCTAAATTATAGACTGCATTAAAGAAGGAAAGTACTTGCATTTATATGGCACTTTTCACATCCTCAGGACATCCAAAAGCTCTTTACAGTCAATAAATTGATTTTTAAATGCAGTTTTGGAGTAAAAATTGGCTGCCAATTGTGCACAGCAAAGTCTCACAAACAGTGATGAGATGAATGACCCGTGAACTTGTTTGTTGCTAAAAAGGACACCAGGAGAAGTCTCCTGCTCTTCTTCAAATAGTGCCGTGTGATCTTTTGCATCCACTTGATTTCAATATCTGATCCAAGGGAGCAGACCTGACAATGCAGTGCTCCTCGGGAGTATCCACATAGCTCATGTGATAAAGTGGAGGCGTGAACCGGCAACCTTCTGACTCAGAGGCAAGGATGTTACCAAAGATGACACTAAAGCATTACCATGAAGTCAGAGGAACTGAAAAATATTGGGCACCAGAAGGTTAACATAAGAGCATAAGAAACAGGAGCAGGAGTTGGCCATTTGGCCCATCGGGCCTGCTCCGCCATTCAATAAGATCATGGCTGATCTTCTACCTCAACTCCACTTTCCTGCACTATCCCCATATCCCTTGATTCCCTTAATATTCAAAAATCGATCTCTGTCTTGAATATACTCAACGACTGAGCCTCCACAGCCCTCTGGGATAGAGAACTCCAAAGATTCACCACCCTCCGAGTGAAGAAATTTCTCCTCATCTCAATACTAAATGGCCGACCCCTTATTCTGAGACTGCGACCCCTGGTTCTAGACTCCCCAGTCAGGGGAAACATCCTCCCTGCATCTACCCTGTCAAGCCCTGTAAGAATTTTGTATGTTTTAATGAGATCACCTCTCATTCTTCTAAACTCTAGAGAATATAGGCCTAGTCTACTCAATCTCTCCTCATAGGACAATCCCACAAACCAGTCTGGTGAACCTTCGTTGCACTCCCTCTATAGCAAGTATATCCTTCCTTAGGTAAGGTTCTATGCCTTTCTTCTCTTTGGTTTCCAAGCTACACAATAATAGATTTAAAAAGGCATCCCTCGCAATTAATCACCACTGCCCCACTCTGAATGATCTCCTGTAGTGACGGACCAAAAACAAAAGGAACTTACATCAGCAAACAAGTGGTTTAGCTAAACAAGATTTGACTTTAATTAGATTCAGATCCAGTATTTGTGTATTTTTTTCCTTTTTGAATTAGAAGCCACTAACTTCCTTTTAAAATAGTTAGCTGGCATAGTTCCATTTTAAATGCCTTAGTCCAATTAAAAATTCACTTGAACAGATAAAATATGGCAATATTTTATGATAAGCCACAACAAGACTGCACCTTGCGCCAATCACAACCCTATTATTTTGTAAATTTCTAAACACCATTGCTAACATTGTAAAAGGATTACACTATACATTTGCTGAGTTTTAAAATATTGTATAATAATTATAAACCAGCCAACGAAGAAGGCTATATTAGAATAATATTCCATTTTGATTCAAATAATCAGTTTCAAATTTAAGTCTACGTGGGAGAAGATTGTGTGAATAAATTGCACCGTTTTCCGACAGAAGAATTACAGTTATCATCTTTTGTTTTCCAATACTTGAAGTCAGCCATTTAATATTAAATTATCGAAATGACACAACATGACATCGACTGATGAGCAGCAGTGCCGGCTAAAGCAAGCAATTTTCATCTGGAAAAATGACTTTGGTTACAACCTCCAACGTTAATCTTCAGAGATACAAGTCTTTACACAGCATAACATGTAACCTTCATAAAATAGCAAATCTGTGACAAACATGACAATATCAGCTGTCAGATGCATAGCAACTTAAGTTATGTTGCTGGCATAATAAAACACAGCATCAGATCTTTTAATGACCATTTGGAAGATTGTGATGATAGGGTGTGAATGGGAAGAAAACACACCAAAAACAATGCGCCACAATCACTTCAACCATTATGCATCTGACACCTCAGAAAGATGAATAAAAAAGTGCTGAATGCAAGTCTATTACATGAGAAATGAACAGTTGGGTTGAATCCAGCTGTTACCCATTCCAACTTAGAAATGAAATCATGTCATTTAGTGTAAACATTTACGCTGTCAAAAGTGAAATGCATCAGTAGAGAAGCATTATGAAAACAAATGCCAGTGCTTTGAGAGGTTATTTACAAAAACAGGGCTATTGTGGTGCTGGAAACAGCAGAAATGCCTTTCTATAACAACACAGTGGGATGTTAGTACATCTCCTACAACTACAGTTAATTCCCCAGTTTAAGCATTAGAATATCTCCTATTAACTGCTAGCATTGTCAATAACTCACATTCAGTCTTAGAATCATAGGGGGGGAAATTGGGTTGTTTTGCACCTCCTGTTAGCGCCCCCGGGTGGTACTAACAGGGCGCAAAGCCCCTAGCGCCCGGGCGCGGCCCCGCTAACACCTCCCGTGAAATTCAGCGATGACGTCATTGCCATGCGCAGCGCCCCACTCATGCCTCGGCCACAAACTTGGGTTGCGCCCCCTGACCTATCGCCGGATGATATGTCCGACAGGGTCGGAGCGGCGTTTTTGCAGCCGCGGCAGCACTAGTTAAACGGCAGGTGTCGGACGGCCTTTTTTTTTGGCTGACCGCCTCCTGCTTGGGGCGCTACTACTGAATTTACGGCGCAGGGGCAGTAACTTTTTTGGGGCACTACAATTAGCGCCCGGGTGACGTTACCGCCCCAAAGGGGGCGCCACCGAATTTTTCCCCCATAGAATCATAAAATGGTTACAGCACAGAAGAAGGCCATTTGGCCCATCAAGCCCATGCCGGCTCTCTGCAAGAGCACTTCAGCTAGTCCCACTCCCCCGCCCTTTCCCTGTAGCCCTGCAAAATGTCTTTCCTTCAGGTACTTATCCAACTCCCTTTTGAAAGCCGCGATTGGATCTGCTTCCACCACCCTTTCAGGCAGTGCATTCCAGATCTTAACCACTCGCTGCGTAAAAAAGTTTTTTCTTACTTCGCCTTTGGTTCTTTTGCCAATCACCTTAAATCTGTGTCCTCTGGTTCTCGACCCTTCTGCCAATGGGAACAGTTTCCCTCTATCTACTCTGTCCAGACCCCTCATGATTTTGAAATGGCAATATTTTTATCATTATCGCTTTGTTTGGAGACAATGAACAATCATAGGCCACTTCATGGTGCGAAGAAGAGGCTCTCAAAGTGCTAAAAGTCCGTGGGTTTATAACAATTGTTTTAAAGGCATCTGTAATTATTTTTAGTCTTGTTCATCATTCGCACAGCAAATAAGGAAAATAATTTGCAGCGTGAACACACAGAGGAAACACAACATTTCAAGACATTTCTCCTCTGGAAAGAGCATGAATCGTCTTCCAAGGGGTTTAGATTACTACCGAGATGAATGCAAAGTGAAATCTGAAATGTGATACTTATTCTTCATAGAAGCTCCATCCACTCCATGTCCCCCTCTCCACCCGCCTCTCTAGGAATGTGGAAGAAAGTAAATGATTGTGAAATACAATAATTCATAACACCTCTGACCGTTTAACTTAATAGTAATCATAATATAGACAAGCACATTTGGAACCCAATTCCTCTCCACCCAATGCTCGACTGAGCAACTGCACATTTTAAATCAAAGGCTTAAGGTGTGGGCACCGACCCACGTCTTATCATTCTGTGGTGCAATGAGTTTGATCATTACCAAGACAGCCTGTTGCTCAGAATTCTAAAGGTGTTCTTACTTTATTATATATATAAATTTGATTCAATGCCTTAAAGATTTTTTTTAGCTCTTTTTGGAACAAGCAGGTAAGTATCGGTCAATTTTCCACATTTATGATCTTTAAACAGTTACTGACAGAGGGTCACAGTGAACCTGTACACAGCCACATCTTAAAAACTGTTGTGCATTGTTGCATGCATGCGCTGCATTGAAACCATCGTGCGTTGAAGAAACGTACAATGCTCACAACAGGAAGCGCCAGTGAAGGGACTGCCACTACTAACTTGCAACAGTGCAATTTAAAAAGTAGCTTCTGAAGATTAATACAATGTTTTTGAGAAGATGTTGTGTGTGATATAAATTGCAATATCAGAGATGAATATTTAAATTATTATTTTGCCAGATTCCCCAACTGTGGGCAAGATTTTACATGTATCTTGTTGCTTCCCCATTGAACTGAACACGTGGGGAGTTTTAGTTGTTTTTTGTTGCAGGTAATTTTTTTTGATGTTTTCAATGACATGTTGTTCCATGCAGTAGTTGACTTTGCTTGGCAGTCCTCCTTTTTTGTTTCCAACCCTTTGCTTAATTAGTTTTGGTTGCTCCTCCCATTAATATTAAGAGGTGAGGTTTGATATTCATTGGTGGGCGGGGGGGAACGCGGAGTTGAATGTCCTGTATAATTGAGATCAGTCTGTGACAGGCCAACAAGTGCAGGTGTAACAACACTTGAGGTCTTTTGGCCACATACAGGGACCTGTATTTATAGACACTTGGACACAGAAGAGACACCTGTCTTCACTCCTCCTGCTTCACAACACAGAGTTGGGCCATCTGCTGTACAATGACTTGCAGACAACTCTGGAATAAGGGTGGCTCTTTATATAGAAGTAATGGTTTCCAGCGCATGTTCATTCAAATTTCCTAGTATTTATTAATTGAAAATCACTTAACAGATCAGAGAGAGGAAACAGAGATCTTAAATGTGATGTACCAAAGGCCTTAAACTGTCAGCTGTGGCTCAGTGGGTAGCACCCTTGCCTCTGGGTCAGAAGGTTGTGGGTTCAGAGTCCCACTCCAGAGACTTGAGCACAAAAATCTAGGCTGGCACTCCAGTGCTGTGCTGAGGGAGTGCTGCACTGTCAGAGGTGCTGTCTTTTGGATGAGACGTTAAACCTCTTTGCCCTCTCAGGTGGATGTAAAACATCCAATGGCACTATTTTGAAGAAGAGCAGGGGAGTTATCTCTGGTGTCCTGGCCAATATTTATCCCTCAACCAATGTCACTAAAAAACATCGCACTGCTGTTTGTGGGACCTTGCTGTGCACGAGTTGGCTGTTGGCTACTGCGCTTCCTACATTACAACACTGACTGCCCTTCAAAGCTACTTCATTGGCTGCGAAGCACTTTGGAGCGTCCAGTGGTTGTGAAAGGTGCTATATAAATGCAAGTCTTTCTTTCTTTATCCAAATGCAAAACTTCTCATCCTCATTGGAAAGTGGATGGCAAAGGGAGCAGTACATAGTTTTAACTTTCTATTACAAGTCTCTTTACCTTAAATAATCCCAATGATCATTTTAAAATCTAGATGCTACTCTTAATTTTCATGGCTCAGCAACAACTTCCTCTGCAAATTACAAATGAGACTAAACCTGCATCAATAAACAAAAATACAACAGAATGTTGAAAATCTTTCTCCGAGTGTTTCCCTTTATTTTTCTGGAGCCACCGCACCCCCCAACCCCTGCCACCGCCGAGCCTCCTCCTTAGTCCACAGGATCAGGTGGGTCAGGAGCGTGAGTGTGTCTGAGATTGCTGGCAATGCTACCTTATGACTCACTGATGGCAAAACATATCCAAGACAATAAATTTCAGTGTTGATTTCCTCCATAAGATGAAGCATTCCATCATAACTTGTGCTCCATCTAGTGACCTGCTTGTGGATTGACGAGATCTGATCCCAACTGTGGAGACTCGAGTGAAATAAAGCCCTGAGACTTGAGCCAACAATCTCAGGGTGGCAGTAGATGCCATGTTGCCTGTACAAGCTGGTCCTTGTATTTGGACAATATTATGATTGACTTTCTAATTATATTTTTAAAACTCAGCTGGAAAGCTTAGTGTAAATTATGCAATAGCTTCTGGGCTACAATCGCCGAATCCCCCACCATCAACATCCTGGGGGTCACCATTGACCAGAAAATTAACTGGACCAGCCACATAAATACTGTGGCAACAAGAGCAGGTCAGAGGCTGGGTATTCTGCGGCGAGTGTCTCACCTCCTGACTCCCCAAAGCCTTTCCACCATCTACAAGGCACAAGTAAGGAGTGTGAGGAATACTCTCCATTTGCCTGGATGAGTGCAGCTCCAACAACACTCAAGAAGCTCAACACCATCCAGGACAAAGCAGCCTGCTTGATTGGCACCCCATCCAGCACCTTAAACCTTCACTCCCTCCACCACCGGCGTACCGTGGCTGCAGTGTGTACCATCTACAAGATGCACTGCAGCAACTCGCCAAGGCTTCTTCGGCAGCACCTCCCAAACCCGCGACCTCTTCCACCTAGAAGGACAAGGGCAGCAGGTGCATGGGAACACCACCACCTCCAAATTCCCCTCCAAGTCACACACCATCCTGCTGTAGAAGTATATCACCGATCCTTCATCGTCACTGGGTCAAAATCCTGGAAATCCCTCCCTAACAGCACTGTGGGAGTACCTTCACCACACGGACTGCAGCGGTTCAAGAAGGCAGCTCACCACCACCTTCTCAAGGGCAACTAGGGGTGGGCAATAAATGCTGGCCTTGCCAGTGATGCCCACATCCCATAAACAAATAAAAAAAAACCTTAATACTTTGAGAATTCAAAATCAATACAGGCCTAATAATTTAGGCTGGTAAATTTCATAATGTTTCTGTGACACTGAAAATGTAATTGATCTGACTGCATTCTAATGCTGACACATAAGCAATGTGCTCCCACTCAACCCTTGTCCAATCTTATTCAGGACAATAACAGTAAGTTATATAAATTCCAGGACACATCCCATAAAAGCTTAAGTTGATACGCATGTCAAAGATGCATTATATAGGAGCTGTACAGAAGATATACACTCTGAAACACTTTGGATTAGCATTGAACCGAAGCCTTATTCTGGTGGTTCCATAAATGTAAAAGATACTATTAGACTATTTGAAGGCGAGCAGGGAATCTTCCTGATATCTTGGGCAACATTGCTCCCTCGAACAATAAGACCAAAAACACGTTAAGTAGTCATTCATTTTATTGCTATTAGACGGATCTTCCTGTGCTCAAAATGGCTGCCATGTTTGCGCACATAATAAGTCACGAGGCTTCAAGGTAATTCATTGTACATGAAGTGTTTTGAGATATTTCTCAGAGATATGGCAATGACTGATTTAAATGTAACTGAACTTTTAAGATGAGAAACATGTCGCATTTATACAGCTGCTGTACATCGCTGGGTTAATAGACAAATTAATAAACCAGCAGCACAGTTGGACCTGTTCTCAGATATCACCTGCTCTGTTGGCATGGCTTTATACTGTAGAGGGCTTGAAACTGATAGCACATGACTTGTAAACTAAATGGCCTAGAAATTGGATAGCATTTAAATATGATCAGCGAGCTGCAGATACATTCTGGACATCCCCAGGCATCTCACCAGCGAGTCGGCCTTGGATTTTGGGTGGCTGCCTCACTGGCAGCAACCTTCAAGTGGATCCTGGAGCGGGGGGGGTGGTGGGAGGCGATCGGAAGAGGGGTGAAAAGTGATCAGGTGGGAGGGGGCGATCGGGAGTGAGGAGGCGATCAATAGGGAAGCAGCGGTTGAAAGAGGGGTAGAGATTTGGGCGGGGGTGAAGATATCTGGGGGGGGGCGGGGGGTCAAGAAGGAGCCGGCAACTGAGTGTTCAGGTAAGTACTTTGTATTTTTTAACAAACGGACCCTTTAAGGACCATTAGTTGGGCCACATGTAGACTGCGTTTTCCGAAACGCAGCTGGCCTGTGACTGTGTTCAGGGTAGACCAGTTTTGCAAAGGGGGCCTGAAGCAGGCATTATGCCTTCATTTGCACCGGCATAGGACCTGATGCCTGTTTCAGGCACAGGCACCTGCACCGGACGCCTCTTTTCCTGCCTTTACTTTGGGTACGGAATGTGCGTGCGTATGCTGCCTGTCAATGAAACATAGAAACTAGGAGCAGGCCATTCGGCCCCTCGAGCCTGCGCCGCCATTCAACGAGATCATGGCTGATCATCCAAACCCTAGCACCCGGTCCCTACACCGACAGCCATCCCACCCAAGCCCTATCCCCGTACCCCCACATATTTAATCCCCCCTAACACTAAGGGCCAATTTTTATCATGGCCAATGCAACCTAACCCGCACATCTTTGGACTGTGGGAGGAAACCGGAGCACCCGGAGGAAACCCACGCAAACACGGGGAGAATGTGCAAACTCCACACAGACAGTCACCCGAGGCCGGATTTGAACCCGGGTCCCTGGCGCTGTGAGGCAACAGTGCTAACCACTATGCCACCGTGCTGCCTATGACTTTATGATGACTCTCTGTGGAAAGAAGTTTCTCCTGGATTCCTTATTGGCTTTATTAGTGACTGACTGCCTTATATTTATGGCCCTTAGTTTTGGACTATGATCTCCTATGATGGCTTTTAAGATAAATTGCTAGTTCTGCTCAGCTGCTTCTCCTGGGAATGTTCGTGGCCACACAACTTTAACACCAGCGCTTTGAGACTCGCTTTTTGTAGCAAAGATAAGAAAAACACTATTGAATGCGGTATGAATATTCCTTTTTGTTAAATATTAATGAATTGGCCCAGCGGCATTACCCGCTGCTGTACTGGCGTGATGTGCCAAGAGGTATTCTGACCCGGGCACATGCCCGCAGTTCTCCATGTGGATAATTTCCTAGTCTTCAGGCCAGTGATGTGTTAAGCAGGCGCCCACCATTTCAGCACACAAAGAGGGGGAAAATGAATAGTGCACAAACTAACAGAGGCCAGCGGCAGAGCAGAATTAGCAGTGGTCTGAGTGAAGATTGGGATTCCATGATCCCACCTTCTTGCTTGGGAAATGTTTTCGTGCTTGGAGTCGTGTAAACAAGGGAAGCAATAATTAAGATTTTAAAAAAAATTCGTTTATGGGATGTGGGCGTCGCTGGCAACGCCAGCATTTATTGCCCATCCCTAGTTGCCCTTGAGAAGGTGGTGGTGAGCCGCCCCTTGAACCGCTGCAGTCCGTGTGGTGAAGGTCTTCCCACAGTGCTGTTAGGGAGGGAGTTCCAGGACCTTGACCCAGCGACGATGAAGGATCGGCGATACACTTCTAAGTCAGGGTGGTGTGTGACGTGGAGGGGGTGTTGGAGGTGGTGGTGTTCCCATGCACCTGCTGCCCTTGTCCTTCTTGGTGGAAGAGGCCGAGGGTTTGGGCGGTGCTGCCGAAGAAGCCTTGGCGAGTTGCTGCAGTGCATCTTGTAGATGGTACACACTGCAGCCACGGTATCATTAAGATATGTAATAGTAATATTGCTATTAAATGTACAGAATAATGCACCACAGGTTTAGCATAGGCTTTGTATGTGTGGATTTCTCATATTTTGCTTCATGATTTTCAATTTACTTAAGAGATTTTGCAATTTTCTATCGACAGGTCGTCAAAGTGTGATTATGTTAAAAGAGAGTAAACTGCCCTCTGGTGGAAAGAAATAGTAATGGAAAAAAGTATTATCTTTTAATCTTTTAAAAACCTTTCTTAAATGGGACATTGGATTACATATTGATGTAGTTGTCACACATTTTGTTTACATGGCATTTGAACGAGCACCAATTAATACAATGAGCCTGTTGACATAGTTGTGTATCTGGGCATACTGCAGTGTACACACAACTTCAGGATTTCAGTGGCCTTTTGGGGGGAGTGGGTGGTAGCTGGCTGAGTTTATACAGGGATTATCCGACCGTGTCTGGGGCATTGTTAGGATGGGACACTATTTATGTAACTGGAGCAGATGTGGGCATGCTCCTGCCTTGTATCTGTCTGTCTCTCTCCCCACTGGGATGTGTTGCCAAGTTGCTGTACAGGCCTCCAGGAAGGGGTCCAGCTTGTTTGATGCTCTCCTGGCCTTAGGTGAGGCCATGTATCACCCGCTTTGATTGGCGTATGTCCCATGGGTGCTTAATTCGCATGTTTGTGCGAGGCGGTGGGTTTTCCTCAGGGCCGGCGATGCACCTTCTCACCACCAGCAGCGGGTTGTGTCAGTTTGTACATCACCGGTTGCATATATGCCAACCTAGAAAACTAGTAAAAGTTGACCAACAGCCTCCAAAGAGCTGACAGTTCAAAAACCACCCTGAATGTAGGCCTGTGACATGCAGTTACACTAAGAAAGATTTGCATTTATATAGCTCCTTTCACAACCACCGGACATCTCAAAGCACTTTACAGCCAATGAAGTGGAGTCACTTTTGTAATGTGGGAAATGCACAGCAAGCTCCCATGAACAGCAATGTGATAATGACCAGATAATCTGTTTTTGTGATGTTGATTGCGGGATAAATATTGGCCAGGACACCAGGGATAACTCCCCTGCTCTTCTTTGAAATAGTGCCATGGGATCTTTACATCCACCTGAGAGAGGAGACGGGGCCTCGGTTTAATATTTCATCCGAAAGTCAGCACCCACTCAGTACTGCACTGGAGCGTCAGCCTAGCTTTATGTGCCCAAGTCCCGTGGAGTGAGACTTGAACCCACAACCTTCTACGACTCAGAGGCGAGTGTGCTACCCACTGAGCCACAGCTGACACTGACGTAAGAGCGCACTGGGAGTGAAGGGATGAGGGGAAGCATCAATGACGCGAGGAGGGAATGGGAGGGGAGACTCTGACCGCCGCAGGTCACGTTTTCTCCCCAGCCGCCAGCAGAAAGTGCAACATGCTGCTTCAGTGAATCTTTTCCTTGCCACACGACCTAGCACTTGCCGCTCAAAAGGAAAGAAGAAAAGAAAAAGATGGGGAAAGAAGCAGAAAAAGATAGAGAGCAAAGCAAAAAGAAGAGTTAGGAAGAGAGAAAGAGTGAGACAAAAGCAGAAGAGGAAACAGAGAGAGTGAGAGACAAAAACAGAAAGACAACAGTGATAAGTAGGAGAGAGATCATAGTCTCTGATGTCACATGAGCATCGCCATGGGAGATCCACTGGTTTATTTATAATTTTTTTCTTCTCGCTTAGATTACATCCATATTTATTTACCTTGAAGTCCTCTATAAAATATTGCTGCACTACTGGTTCGAATGTTGTTTGCAGGCTGGGGAATAAATACATTCTGAATCACCTCTCAGTTCACAGATACATTGTTCACATCAGCTATCAAACTACACACAGTGTTTTCACGGCTTCCTGACAAGGCAATTATTAATAGTTGGTACAATGAATATAAAATGTTAATGGAATGATGCCTCGGTTTGGAATTAAATAGAGATCCAAGATTAGAACGAACAGTAGCAGAGCAGACTCTTCCAGCAATTCCCCTGTATAACGATATCTATACAATAATCCTAGCAGAATTTCAAAAATCCTTTAATAGAGCTGTAACAATTGTTAACCCGCGACATGAAAATGTTC